>NC_134580.1:128349530-128963697 GCF_037038515.1 Microtus pennsylvanicus
TCACTGTTTGCTCTGCGAGGGAGAACTAAGGAAAAGCTCCACTTCCTTCAATGAATCACGAAGTGACGGCTTCACAGAAATTCAGCTAAAACACAGGTCTCCCCGGGAATCGATCCATGCTCCCCGGAAACCCATCCATGCTCCCTGTGGTAAGCAAAATGATGGCTCTCAAAGATGTCCGCATGCTGGCCGCTGTCAACTCTGACTATGTTGTGTTATACAGGAGGGGGCAGGTTAAGGCTGGAGCTGGATGAAAGTCATGAATCAACTGGGATGAGGTGGAAGGATGCTTGTGTGTCCAGGGAAACCCTGATCGAATGTTCTCACAGGTGCCAGGGAGGCAGGGCGATGGGGTTGGAGGAAGCAGAGGGACAGGGGTCTGGTGTCGAGGGTGGAAGGGAGCTGTGGTGAGACAACTGTATTCCTGAGCTGTTTTTCACACCAAGATGTCAAGAAAGCATCTATACCTAGGCCGGCAAGATTCCTTGAAAAGATTCAAAATACACTTCAAAGATAGCCGACGTCTTTGGAAATGAGCTTGGGAGGTGGGTAATGGAGGGAGGGAGAGAATTTCTACTTCAGTAAGAGTGGGGAGGGACCCAAGTGTGTCACTAACCAACTCATTTCCTCTGGGTGAGATGCTTGTGGCACACACGAGAGACTTCAGGAGTCACTGCTGGGAACTGTAAGGCAACAGAGTTACATTTTTTATAGCTACTAGAAAGAACTCAGCTGTGTGGACACCTTAATCCATCCAGTGAGACCCATTCCAGGCTTCTTCTCAGAACCTTAAGATAACACCTTCATGAGATCTTTAAGTCACCAAGAGTGTGTGCAAATTACAAGTGGTAATTAGAAACTCTATTTCCTTTAGGAAAAACAGTCCTGTAGGTGGATGGTTTTTTGTTTTGTTTTGTTTTTGTGGTTTTTTTCCCCCAGTCCTGGCCACCAGTGCCAAATAACTGACACAGAGGCTTAATATGAGTTTTAAATGCTCAGGTGATAGCTCAGGCTTGTTACTAGCTAACTCTTACACTTAAATTAACCCATATTTCTTACCTATGCTTTTCTCATTCTGTAGGCTGCCATTTTGTCTTGTTGACCATGTCCTTTACTTTACAGAAGCTTCTTCGTTTTAAGAGGTCCCATTTATTAATTGTTTCTCTCCATTGTCTGTACTGTTGGGGTTATATTTAGGAAGTGGTCTTTTGTGCCAATGAATTCAAGTGTACTTACCATTTTCTCTTCTATGAGGTTCAGTGTGGCTGGCTTTTTGTTGAGGTCTTTGATCCATTTGGACTTGAGTTTTGTGCATGGCGATAGATATGGATCTATTTTCATTCTTCTACATGTTGATATCCAGTTATGCCAGCACCATTGTTAAATATGCTTTCTTTCATTTTATAATTTTTGCTTATCAAAAATCAGATGTTTGAAGGTGTGTTGATTAATATCAGAGTCTTCAATTCGGTTCCATTGGTCCTCCTGTCTGTTCTTATGCCAATACCAGGCTGTTTTCAGTACTGTAGCTCTGCAGTAGAGTTTGAAGTCAGAGATTGTGATGCCTTCAGAAGTTCTTTTATTGCACAGGATTGTTCTGGCTATCCTCGGTTTTTTGCTTTTCCATATGAAGTTGAGTACCATTCTTTTGAGGTCTTTGAAGAATTTTTCTTTGATTTTGATGGGCATTGCATTGAATCTGTAGATTGTTTTTGGTAAGATTGCCATTTTTACTATGCTAATTCTACCTAACAAGAGCATGTGAGATCTTTCCATTTTCATTTGAACTTCTTCTGCAGAAAATTCCCTGTTCCTGTCTGTTGTTGGGAGCATTTATCACAAGCTTTTGTGATCCATGATGCAATTACAGCTTATAGCAATTGATAATTCAGATGTCAACCCACTTGAGAAAAAAATATCTCTTGCCAGGGTAGGGGCATGGGAATTTAGAAATATAAGTAAAGAATACAGAGATGTATAAAAATAATAAGACAGAAACCATAGAATAATATTGGGAGGGCATATCAGTGATTACTAAAATCACCCGTGTTTATTTTTCCACATCTTTTATAACCAATGTAAATGGGGGGAGGTAACAAAGGACTTTATTAACATGATAATGTAGGACTACTTAACAATCAATCACTTTATCGCTCTGAAACATCAAATCATTAGCATTCTGTAGTTTAAACAGGGAACTGATCTAGACCACACATTTTGAAGACAGCCACTCCCCAGGTGACCTCATGGTTACAAAAGAAGGAGCAGAAGTACGTTTGTATATCCTGACCACCTGTCAGGATGGAATGGAGCTATCTTAAAGTCAAAGGAATCAAGTAATCCCATCCTGAGTTGGGTGCAACTATGCTTGTCATTTTGAGTGCCCTCCAAACTCTCTGACCATCAGACAATGTGAAAATGGGCCCACATTTTTGGGCTTCCACACCCAGCAAAGCCAGCAGGGCCGCTGACTCTGAAAACGGTTGCTTTCATCTATAATTTTGCTTGTACAATAACAGCTATGATGTCTCCTCAAACCATGCATTGTCATGTAATGTGTACATGTGATCTCATGATTACATCTCAATCTTACGGGCACACATATCTGTGGACAGTCAAAAGCATGACTACTCTCTACACTATGTCCTCCACATTACGGTGAGAAACTTAGAGGCCTGTTCTCTATCACTAGCCTTACTGACAGAGCAAGCTGGCCAGACACGCGTCCTTCTGGACAGAACACAGACGGAACTTCCACAGATATTACTTATGAACTTGCAGGTGTCTGGCCTTGTACGACCTAAGCCTTCAGAGGATTTATGATGAATTAGGGTGGTATTGCAGGTGTCTCTCCTTGTTTTATCTTAGTTCTTCAAGAGACCAATAGCACCTAGCTGACTAACCATGTCCAGATATTATTATTCACACTTAAGAAATGTAAAATAACACAAATATTCTTTGTCTTTTCCTTAGATTTCTCAGTGGTCTAGTTTTCTTCCTTTGTAACCTGTAGCGGCCCCTATAAAAGACGGCCGGAACCTCTTCACAGCTGCAGCTGCTGTTAGCTATGAACAGATAAGTTTTGCTACATATCTTCAAAGAATGCCCATGTCCTTGAGAAGTTTCCTTATAGTTTTTATTAGTAACAAGTTGCTAATGAATGGATATATATGTGTGTGTGTGCGCGCGCCTGGGAGTTGTTATGGCAAAAGAAGTAGAATAAGATCATAGAGATAGAAATAAGGATGCAGAAGAAATAAGATTGAGAAAAAAATAAAAATAAAGAACACATAAAATAAAGAGCATGACCCTCTGATGGGGAACCTCCTTCAGCCAATGACCTTTAAGAAGCTGGACCAGGTTAGAGTGTGACCTCTTGGGTACCAGAGAAAACCGCTGGGCCAGCCCAGATCTCGCTCACTTGTTCCCACGTTATACACACCTTGAGGTTGGACTTCTCGTTTCCTGTTCTGTGAGTTTTCCCCTTACAATAAAGAATGATAACTGGAGTCTTTTGGAGTTAGTTTGGGATTGCTCGACTCACATCCACCCCCCTTTCCAGTAACAACCCTCAGATGGCGTGTGAAGTCACTAGAGATCTTTCACCCCCTCCTTCTCTCCTAAGCAGCATTTCACCTTCGGAACACTGGGCTGGGGCTGGAGTTGGACTCTTGACCCTTACAGCTGGCACCGGAACAGGGACTCGAACCCTGAACTCTCAACAGTTTTCAGAGTCAGTGGCCCTGCTGGCTTTGCCGGGCTGGGTTTCTCCATCTGAGAATAATTCCTCGGATGGGTTGACATCCTACTTATCAATTGTTATAAGCTGCAGTTGCATCATGGCCCACAAAAGCTTTTGATAATGGCTCCCAACAGACAGTGGTGTGTAATATTGTCTGCTTGACAGGATCTAGAACCTCCTGGGAGACACATCTCTGGGTTACCTGTGAGGAATTTTCTAGATTGGGTTAATTGAAGTACAAAGGACTCACCTGAAAGAGGTGGCTCCATCCCACGGGCTTCACGGGAAGAAGAAAATGTTCTGGGCTGCACACAAAGAAGACGGAAAATGGGCTGCGCAGCGGCCTTCATCTTTTCTGACTCTCAGCTGTGGCCGCAGCTAGCCATGTGGCCTCACATTCCCACTGACACCCCTTCCCCAGAGCGCTGCACTGTACCCTCAAACTTTGAGCCAAAAGAAACCTTCCCTTTCTTCAGCCACAACGAAGGTGACTAACAAGCTATCTTTTGCCCATTTTTATTTGTAGAAGCCAGGGTGGGGCCTTCTTTTTCTTAACGTTTTGTGAGAATTATTTGGGTACCCCCTCACACATTTTATGACCTTCTTTCCCTTAGCATACTTTTCAGGTTCATTGACACACCAGTGTGTTTCAGCACTCCATGCCTCTTCATGACCGAGTAATGTTCGATTGAATGTGTCTAGTAATAACTGTCACTAATTTGACTCTTAATGGACGTTCAGGTTGTTTCCATTTGGGGGCCACTGTGAATTCTTTGGGTGTGAACACCTATATATAAACATTTGAGTCCTTTTCTCAATTATTTTGGACATATATTTAGTCTGGGGCTGTGTATTCTAGTTTCACAGTTGGTAACTATCTGTTTAATCAATATTTTCTCATTCAGTCAGTCACTAGATGGTGTTGGCCAGCTGCCAAGTGCCGGGCATGTGCTATGCTCCTGGAACACAACAGAAAATACATAAGAACTCCCCCTTTCCCTTCTTTTTTCTTTCTAGATTCTTACGGGAGGAGATAGTGAGGATTTAGAGAACTTTTTCCAGAATGAGATAAGATACAAGTTGAGGTTAGGGCAGAAGAGGAGAAAGTGCCTTCAGTATGGTGTATGCAGAAGGTGGGGATGGGAAATAAAGGTCAAGCCACCAACTGGAAACAGGGCCACACAGTGGGCTGGAGGAGCTCGGGAAGGCTGCCCATGGGTGGGGAGGTGACGGAATGTGCTCAAGCAGAGAATGCCTTGAGGTGGACAGGGCGCAGTGGGCAGTTGGTCATGGCGCTGCAGTGGGCATGAGGGTTAGCTCTGGCATGCAATTGGTATTTAAGGATTAATTATTGTTACGACCTGACTAATGGCACTTACACCTTTGATCCCATCCTTGGGAGGTAGACACAGAGGAGGCAGAGTTTGGGGCAAGCCTGGTTGACATGATGCATTCTCGGACAGCCAGCACTACACATGAGACCCTGTCTTTAAAAGAAAAGCAATTATTTTCTGTCTGGGATATATCTCAGCTGTAGAGTGCTTGTCTATTATACAACAGGCTCTAGGCTCTCTCCCTAACATCACACACAAAACACAAGATTATAAATAGCTTAATTTTGTTTTTGAAGCAGGGTTTTATGTTACATTGTCTGACTTTAAACTCACTTCCTAACCCAGGATGCCTTTGAATCCTCCTACCTCTACTTCCCAAGTAAATGCCACTGTCGCTGGGTGCTTAAGAGTTAGATAGTGAGGGAGCCAGACGTAGAGGTGTGTCTCCGATTTCAAGGTCATCTTTGGTTAGGGAGTGAGTTTGAGGCTAGCCTGGGTAATGTGAAACCCTGTTTCAAACAACAACAAATCCAAACCCAAATTTAAAAAGAAAATGACTGAGTGTTTGGGGCTGAACCTGGTGAGGAAACTTCCTTCAGTAAGATCGGAGGACCGCATTTTCTGAAACGTGACCATTTTTCAGATGCAGGGCTTTTAGATCGTGGGGGAGTGGAGCTGGACAGCTGGACCGTAGGTGCGGCGGCGGGCAGTTTATCCTAAGTAGAGCTGTTGTTGGGGCATAAGAGCGAAAGGTTAGGCACCACTTGAAAGAGCCCGAGGTAGAGGAAGCCGCTATGGCCTAGAGGCGTGGCCTAATATCATCCAATCAGAGTGGCGGATCCGGACGCCTCCCTTCGTCGTCGTGGTAACGAGACGCACAGGCTCTCCCAAGCGCCGGTGGCGGTTTGGTTTGGGCCCATGTCATGTCGCGACAGAAGGTAAGAGCGACACCAATTCGATGCTTTTGATGTCCTTAGAGGAAGGGAAATCGCGGAGGGATTTAGAACAGGAAGGTTGGGTGGGGGTGGGGAGGAAAGAATACCCTCATCTCTCTAAAGACTACAAGCCCGACGTGCCGTACGCCACAGGAACTTCAGCGCATGCTCTGCGAGCCTGGAATGCTGTCGGGATATTTACTGAGTCTAGAATCAAAAATGTACCCAGCGTCTTCTGTGGCCCCTAGATATTATCCTGACTTAAAGAAACCTTTAGAGATTCTTTCATCCATTTGCCTGTCTGTCCTTCCGTCCGTCCATCAAATCTTCATTAGTGGCTTTTCCAATCCCAATTCTATCTGAGCCTCAAATCAGACAAGCTCTTGCATTATAGGAACCGACAAGTCAATCCTGATTTTAAGATCAAGAAAAATGAGATCGAAAGAAGGGAAATGAGTCGCCTTAGAACCTAACATTCTGGTCCCAACCTGCTGCTACTTTCGTGTTTCAACTTCTCAGAATGCCACCTCTGGATTCTTTCCCTCGCAGAACAGAAGGTGACTCTGTCTACCGGCAGAGTGCCATGAGCTTACTCCTCCTGCCAGGATTCATTACTCCATCTAACGTTTGTTTAGCTCGCGTCTTTCCTTCTAGACTCCTGGATCGACTTGCTCCCTGTAGCCCTGTACCCCAGCCGTCAAGCAGAGACCGCACACAGCTATCTCTATTGAGTAACTGCTGTTGATGAAGTTAGAAACTGGGGCGCTACTCTGACTCCTCTGTTTTCGTTTCCCACATCCAATAAAGCCTCCTCTTTGAACTTTGTGGGTTTACAATGATTCCCTCCACCTCCACTATGCTGTCATTATGATTCACTTCCTAAAGTAACACTCTTTCTTTTTTTTTAAAGATTTATTTATTTATTATGTATACAGTATTCTCAGTACTCTGCCTGCAGGCCAGAAGAGGGCACAGATCTCATTAAAGATGGTTGTGAGCCACCATGTGGTTGCTGGGAATTGAACTCAGGACATTTGGAAGAGCAGGCGGTGCTCTTAACCACTGAGCCATCTCTCCAGCCCCCATAAAGTAACACTCTTTCAACACACACATTGGAGACATCTTGCTATTCAAGTGTCATTAACAGAAGTAAAACAAATGTCTGTGGCAGTAGCCCTTCCCATAATCCTGTTCTCTTTTGATAGTGAAACGATTAAGGCAACATTGTCTTGTTCTAACTCCATTTTGTTTACTTAGTTCACAGGCCTTCTACCCCCGACCCCCACAGTGGTCATGTCTGCCTTGGCAGCATTATTTGATATTTCCATGGCCTTGACCATGGTTCAGTTGTATTAATCAAAATAATTAAAGCAAACTAAAATAACTAGGAACTATGTAAGTCAAAAATAATTGGCATGTTGTGTCTAAAATAGTTACTATACTCTTCCAGGAATGAACACTTCAAGGTCACTTTGACCCTCATCTAACTTTGACGCAAATTATGTCTGTGTGGGTTTTGCCTTTAAAAACACTGTGCTCTGGAGCTTGGGCAGGAATAGTCACAATCTCAGTTTTGGTCTGGTTATCAATAAAAAGTACTTAAAACATTTAATTGGCTTAATTAGAGTGGTTGTCAATAACTCTCTTGCGTGAATTATTTTGATACCAACTAGCAGATGGGGTACTTTTCTCTGTGAATTAAAGAATTACAAGACAGGAAGTGCTCTGATAGCAAAGCAAAAGAAACGTTTATTGGCAAGCATCATAGAGTCCCGGGACAGAGGAAGAGGCCCCGGAGCTGGGAAGACCGTCAACTCCTACAGGGGTTTGGGTTTTTATTAGGCATAAGGTGTTCCACCTGGTTATCCCCCGTCCTCCCTCTATCAGTGTAAAGACGCCATGTGGCCCTTCTGCAGCAGGACTGGATCTTTGTCCTTGATCAGAAAGACAAGTGCAGTAAGACCCTGCGTTGGCGAATGAGCATAGAGGTAACGGTGATAGGGCCCATGTCCGGGGAGCCAGTACAGAAATGTTGGTTGGTTGGTGGGGATAAGAGTCAGCTCCCTAACCCTCTCTGCCCTTTGGGGTGTAATGAGGGCAGAGAGACCCACTGCATGCAAGGAAAAATATTTTCAGAAATGCATACAACACTCACACACACTCACACACACATACATACATTGGGAGAAACTTAGTGGTAAAAGAGAAATCCATAAGAACTTTTTTCTGTTTTTGTGGGGTTTTTTTTTTTTTTTTTGAGATAGGTTTTCTCTTCTGTACCTTTGGAACCTGTCCTGGAACTAACTCTTGTAGACCAGGCTGGCCTCAAACTCACAGAGATCCACCTGCCTCTGACTCCCGAGTACTGGGACTAAAGGCATGCGTCACCACAGCCTGGCAGGACTCTTTTAAAAAAGGAAAAGAAAAGAAATCTCTCCTATGCCATTGTTTCTTCGTGCCCCTTGGGGTGGAGGAAGATTGTATCACAAATAGAGTGGGGCCAATAATTGAAACTGTGGGTTCTTTCTGAGTCCCAGACCCTTCTGAGGGTCCCACCCTGGCAAAGGTATTCATTAGAATAGACTTGCCTTTGATGGATGGAGCCACCTAGCTGCTCGTCCTCACCTGAGGCACTAGGGTGTCTGTGCGACATGGGAAACATGGACACAGAGACGGGCTGGGAGATTGGGGTACCCGGGGGACTGTGCGGAGCTCCACAAGCCTCACTCACATCTCCCTCTGCTTGCATGTCACTTGGATATGCTGTCACATACAAATGATATGGTCGTGATAAGCCATTTGCTATTCCCAAAAGATACAAAAGCCAGTCTCTTCTGAGAACCCTTAACCTTGGATGGGTCCTTATGCTCTCTGGGGAAGGCAAGCAAGGACACTGACATCGCATGTACAGTTCATGGCCAGGGAGGTGGCTCAGTGGGAGGGATGCTTTCTGTGAAATTGTGAAGCCCTGAGTTAGATTGCCCAGAACCAAGATGAAGCTGGGCATGGTAGCACACTTCTGTAATCCCAGCTCCTCGGGTGAGATGGGAGGTGGGGACAGGAGAACCTTGAAAGCTTGAAGGCCAGCTTGCCTGGCATACAGGACAGTGAACAACAAAAGGACCTTGTCCCAAACGAGGTGTAAGGTGAGGACTGACACTCAGGACTGAGACAGCCCTCCAACACTACATATGCTGCAAGGTCATGTACTCTTACACAGAAAAATGCGTGTATGCACCTCACACACACCGTGTGTGTATTTGACACATTCAGTTCTTGCGGTGTCAGGCAGAAGAGAATGTCAATCATCTCTGAAGAACTGGAACTTGATGACCGTGATGGCTGAATAACATAATAATTATCAGTGAAAGATGTGGTCAGGGAATTTTATAGATTTCCATAGTGATGTAAGAAAGGATGCCTTAAGTAAAACAATGAAATGAAATACTTGTTCTTGAAAAACTAGGGGATAGCAGAAAAATTACCCTTTTGGTACAGGGCAATTATAAGAATTTATAGTAGCATTGTTGTTTAAAAATAAAATTTTATTACATTTCTAATTTATGTGAGTGAGCATGTGTGCTCTACGGCCCATGCGTGGAGGCCAGAGGACAAGTTGTGAGTCCATTCTCTCTTTTTCCACCATGTGGGTCTCCAGGATTGAATGCAGAGAGTCAGGCTTGGCTGTAAGCACCTTTGCCCGTGGAGCCATATTTTAAAATATCATTTTTTAAAAGTTGAAACAGGAAATGTCCCTTAAGGCCAGACCTAAGGTAAAGATGTTTGCACGGAAAACTTATAGCCAACACTAGATTAGGGTTTAGCCACCGCAGCAAAAATAAACAGAAGACATAGACATGGAAAAAGAAGGAGCAAATTTGTCTTTGTTCATAGATAGCATGTATGTACATAGAAAATATGAGGGAATCTATAAGCTGCTTCCATTGATAGTTTAGCGAGGGTGCCGACTGCAGGTAGCATACATTAATCAGTTTTGCTTCTGTTTGTATCTGCTTCAGGGTGGTTGTGGTAATGAGCTACCATAAGTCTACTGGCTTGGACAGTTTGTTACCCAACAGGCCTAGTGGTCAGAAGTGTGAAGTGAGGCGTGGAGAAGGGCACTGTGTAGAGCTGTATTCCTGGCAGAGGCTATTTCACAGCAGCTCTGGCATCTAATGGCTGCCCTCCTCATTGGCTTCCGGTCTCCTTTTGCTGTAAAGTCCATCTTCCTCACAGTGGTCATTCTGAAACTTCCACAACAACAGAAGTGGACTGAGATACTGGACATTACTTGAGCATGTATGAGACCTCAAAGCCCACCCCCAGAGTGACACACTTCCTCCAACAAGGCCGTTCCTACTCCAACAAAGCCACACCTTCCAATAGTGCCATCCCTGAGGCACTACATTCTATGGGAGGCATTTACATTCAAACTACATTCTACTCCCTGACCTCCACAAACTTGTAATGATAACATAAAGCAAAATGCATTTAGTCCAACTTCAAAAGTCCCCATAGTCTATCATAGTCTAACAATGTTTTAAAGTCCAATGTTCAAAGTCTTTCTGAGATTCATGCAGTCTCTTAACTGTAACTCCCTATAAAATCAAAATCAAAAAATAGATCACATACTTTCAACATATAATGGCACAGGATATACATCACCATTCCAAAACATAGGGAAGGGAGCAGAGTGAGGAAACATTGGACCAAAGCAAAACCGAAAACCAGCTGGACAGACTCCAAACTCTGCATTTTCATGTCTGATGTCAAAACGTTCTTCAGCTCTCCAGCTCCTTTCAGTTCTATTGACTACAGCACACTTTCTCTTGGGCTGGTTCCATTCCCCTATTAGCAGCTTTCATCCGCAGGTATCCCACAACTTTGGCATTTCCAACGTCTCGGGCTCTCCAAGGCAAGCCAGGCTTCTCCTTCACAGCTTCACACGATGGCCCCTCTGGGCCTCCATTCAAGGACATCCCTGACACGTGCCTGGCCTCATCGACTTTTCTTAGTTGTAGAGGAAGATTACATGATGTCTTTCTTCTATCCTTGATGCACTTTTAAAGTCAGAACCATGTGGCTAAAGCTGCCAAGTTCTGCGGGAACAAGGTCCCCTCATTCAATTACATCTTCAACAGCTTTCTCTTTTCCCTGTCTTAGGTTGGCTGTTCTAGAACTTATTCTGTAGACCAGGATATCCTCAAACTCAGAGATGCAGCAGCCTCTGCCTTCCCAGTGCTGGGATTTAAGGCATGTGCCACCACACCCAGCTCTAAGCTTTTCTATAATTCTTCTTCACATGTTGGAAACTTAGCTGGGTGGGCCTTTACCCTGAGGTCACTACTCCCTTTATTCCACTTCTAAAGGTTTAGTTCCATTTCACTTCCTGGTGATCATTTTCTCCTCAAATTGGACATTTTATATTTTTCCTCTCTCAGCTTACCCTGTTTCATTCTGTATCTTCATGAGAGTTAACACTAATAACCATACAACAGAGTCAATACTGGCTGTTTTGAGATTTCTTCTGCCAACAGAATTAATCCAAATCTTAGCCTTGGGCAGACTCTTCAGACAAGAGTAAAAAGCAACCACTTTCTTCACCAAAATATCACAAGACTGCGCTAACATACTAACATTCCTCTGAAACCTCTTGCTCCACCACCCACAGCTCAGGTCACACTCAGCACCACTGTCTTCCATGCTCCTACTAGGATGGCCCATTAAGCAGCACTGTGTTCAACTGCTTTTCTAATCCACAGTCCCAGGGTCCATGCTGCTTCAAATAATAGCATGGTCAGGCCTTACACAGCCATACCCCAGTTCCTGGCACCAACTTCTGCCTTAGTGAGGGTTTCTGTTGCTGTGAAGAGACACCATGACTACAGCAACTCTTTTTTTTAAATATTTATTTATTTACTTATTTATTATGTATACAATATTCTGTCTGTGTGTATGCCCACAGGCCAGAAGAGGGCACCAGACCCCATTACAGATGGTTGTGAGCCACCATGTGGTTGCTGGGAATTGAACTCAGGACCTTTGGAAGAGCAGGCAGTGCTCTTAACCTCTGAGCCATCTCTCCAGCCCCTACAGCAACTCTTATAAAGGAAAATATTTAATTGGTTGGCTTACAGTTTCAGAGGTTTAGTCCATTATCATCATGGTAGGATATGGCAGTATGCAGACAGACATGGTTCTGGAGAAGGAGCTGAGAATTCTACAGCTTTGATTTGCAGGAAGCAGGAAGTGAACTGAGACACTGGGCATGGCTTGAGCATATATGAGATCTCAAAGCCCACCCTCACAGTGACGCACTTCCTCCAACAAGCCCACACCTACTCCGATAAGGCCACACCTCCTAATAGTGCCACTCCCTATGGGTTTGTGTGGGCCAGTTACAATTAAACTACCACAACCTGTCTGGCCTTCACGAGCATTTATACATACATGCATACTCATTTGTTTACATGTGTACTCATACACATCAAAAATATGTTTACAACAGCATTACAATATTAATTGTCTACAAATAAAATTAAAACTTAGAAGACTTCCATATGAAAACCAGAAAATATTTGGAAAGAAAATAAAATTGAAGAATGAGTAGAGACAAACCATATTTAGGAATTGGATGACTCAATACTTTATGATATTACATCTTCTCATGAATGATCTGCTCAGGGATGGACATATCTAGCTTGTGCCAAGCCCCACATTCACTCCTAAATGCTTAAAAAACAAAGTGGTAGAGACCTAGATGAAAAGTAAGTAAAATAGCACAGAGAACTGGGAGACAGCTCCGTAGGTAAAATCCTTGCTATGTTAGCATGAAAATTCTAGTACCTGTGTAAAATTTGGATGTGGGCTAGAAGGATGGCTCAGTTGTTCAGTCGCCTGCCACTCCAGTATGAGTTAAGAGTCCCCAAATTTATGTAAATGCCAAATAGGCACAGTGACACGCCTGTAGTTCCAACCTCAAAAGTTAAGATGGGATTCTCCAGAGCAAGCTGGCTAGCATACTAACCATATCAGCAAGCTCTGGGCTTGATTGAGAGACCCTGCCTAAGGGCACAACATGGAAGAGTGAACGAAGATTGTTCCTGACAACTTAGACCTCTACATGGACACAGACATACATGGTCCAACAAACACATGTGCTCACATACATGCACACCACACACACACCTGGAGATAGCAAATAAAACAAAATAAAATGCAGGAATGGCATCTATGTCTGTAACCCCATCTCTGGGGGGCAGGGAGACAGGCAGATGCCAGATCTCTCACTAGCCAGGCTAGCAGAAAGGGGTGAGCTTTAGGTCCACTGGGAGACCCTCGTTCAAACGAAGATGGTTGAGATAATGGGTGGTGGAAGATATCCATCACACTGGCCTCAGGCCTTTACTCTCACAGGCACAGGTGAGCGCACCTGCACACACACACACAGAGACACACACACACACAGACACACACACAGACACACACACACAGACACACACACAGACACACACACACACTGACACACACATACAGACACACACACACATACACACACATACACACACAGACACACACACACATACACACACAGACACACAGACACAGACACACACAGACACAGACACACACACACAGACACACACACAGACACACACAGACACACACACACAGACACACACAGACACACAGACACACACACAGACACACATACAGACACACACACAGACACACACACACAGACACACACACAGACACACACGCAGACACACACGCAGACACACACGCAGACACACACAGACACACACGCAGACACACACAGACACACACACAGACACACACAGACACACACACAGACACACACAGACACACACACAGACACACACACAGACACACATACAGACACACACACAGACACACACACACAGACACACACACAGACACACACGCAGACACACACGCAGACACACACACAGACACACACAGACACACACACAGACACACACAGACACACACACAGACACACACACATACAGACACACACAGACACACACACAGACACACACACAGACACACACACATACAGACACACACACAGACACACACACAGACACACACACAGACACACACAGACACACACACAGACACACACACACAGACACACACAGACACACACACAGACACACACACACAGACACACACAGACACACACACATACAGACACACACAGACACACACACAGACACACACAGACACACACACAGACACACACACAGACACACACACACACAGACACACACAGACACACACACAGACACACACACAGACACACACACACAGACACACACAGACACACACACAGACACACACACACAGACACACAGACACACAGACACACACACACAGACACACAGACACACACACAGTATCCGTAGGTTCACTTATGCACACACTTGTTGATTAAAGTTGGGCAGCTATAGTAATGCAAGCAGTGAAGAAAGGAAAAGTTTTGCAATCAAAAGCCAGGGAGTGTCTGCCTAGGAAAAGTCTAGAACTGAGAGCAGGAAAAAGAATGAAAGATAACAGGTTTTTAAAAACTTAGAATTTAGCCAAGTGGTAGTTGCACGTACCCTTAATCCCAGCACTCAGAGGCAGAAACAGGTGGATCTCATGAATCTGAGGTCAGTCTGATCAGCTGAGTTAATTCTAGGACAGCCAGGGCCACACAGTGAAACCCTGGCTTGAAACACCAAAGCAAGCAAACAAAAAGATTAGCATAGTTTGAAGCACACTGGCTGTGTTGTAGGGACTGTAGTGAGACTGAACTATAATTTTGCTTGCTTTTGGGGCTCACTAGTTTGGTAAAGCAGTGTCCTTACTCTGTTCCCTTTAAAGGGTATGACTGAGTGGTAATCAGAACACCAAGATGATCCCAAAGATAACCATTCCTTGATGTACCCAGAGTGTGGGCAGAGCCTGTGAAATGGCGGCAAGCTCCTCCTGTGATCCTGTTAGGTTACAGACTCATCAGAGCTGACATGGAGGGGAAGGCTTAGAAGTACCACAAGCACTCTGGAGGGAACCTGGGTGCAAACAGACATCAGTACCAGGCTTTTTCTTTTAGGGCCACCAGCCAGCTCCCAAATCATGACACAGAGACTTATTATTAGTTTTGAATGCTCGGCCAGGCTTAGGCACATTTCTGGCTCTTTTAACTTAAATTAACCGGTTTCTTTTATCTACCTTTTGCATTGGGGCTTATGACATTTCTTACTTCTGTATATCTGTTTCTCTCTGTCTGTCTTGCTGGTGTCTGCCTGGCCTCTTGCCCCGGGTGTGTCCCTCATTCTCTCTCTCCTTCTCTCCCTCCTCCTTCTCTCCTTCTCACCTCTCTTGAGTCTAGAGTCCTTCTCCTATTTATTTTCCCTCCCTGCCGGCCCCACCTATTCTTTCCCTGCCTAGCCATTCAGTTCTTTATTGACCAATCAGGTGTCTTAGGCAGACAAGTTGAAACAAACGCAACACATCTTTACATAACTAAACAAATGCAGCATAAACAAAAGTAACACACCTTTACACAGTTAAAGTAAGATTCTGCAGCATAAAACAAATGTAACACATCTTTACATAGTTAAAATAATATTCTAAAACAGACATCCATGTCTTCAGAGACTTGGGAGCAAGTCCCAGCTAATGAATGAGTTGCCAGGGACCTCTGGCCTAGGACCCCAAGCAACTGACTTGTACCCACCATGCGTCTGAGAGTAGAAGAAACCCCCTATTCCAAAAGAGAGCCATCTCTTGGGGAGGCACCTGATGTGGCCATGTAAGACATGTGCAAACCATTCAGTTAAGCTGTGGACAGACTATCCACCCACAGAAACAATTTGATAATGGATGCATAGCCACTACATCTGTGGTACTGTGTTAGAGGACAACAGAAAAGCCCATCCGCCCTGAAGATGTCATCCTGAACAGGACAGTGTGTTCCCTACAGTCATCCATGCCTCAGGGAGCCATCCAACCAGGACTGGGGCCAGTCTTTTTGGAACTTGGTCAGAGCTAAACCACACCCCTATCCATAGAGGACTGGGGAGGTCTTTTGGGAGATAAGGAAATCACTCTGAGAAGTGGGCACAGTCTGTGGTGGAGTATTAGTTGAAGATGTGTTATTTCATTTATGCTGTGGTGTATTTGTTTAATGATGCAAAGATATGTTGCATTCTTTTGTTTTATTTGTTTAACTCTGTGACGCTGTGTTACTTTGCCTGTCTAAAACACCTGATTGATCTAATAAAGAGATGAATGGCCAATAGCGAGGCAGGAGAGGGATAAGTGGGACTGCCCGCTAGAGAGAAGAAATAGAAGGGGAAGAGAGGAGGGAGGAGCAAAAAGCAGAGGAAAGGAGGACACCAGGGGCCAGCCACCCAGCCAGCAATGGAATAAGATGGAAAGAAAGACATATAGAATAGAGAAAGATGAAAGCCCAGAGGCAAAAAAATAAATGGGTTAATTTAAGAAAAACTGGCTAGGAACAAGCCAAGGTAAGGCGAGACATTCAAAAGTAAGAATAAGTCTCTGTGTATTTATCTGGGAGCTGGGTGGCAGGCCTCCAAAGAACAAAGAGTTAAAAAAAAAGCCTAAACAGTCCCTTCCTAGATCTTCTGTACAATCAAAACTCAGAATAGAAGGTCCAGACTCTCCCCACGGAGTCAGAGGAGCTCTCAGGCTGGGCTTTGGGTTGGCATTTGAAACACCGATGAGCAGACCTTCATACAGCAATCTTGCCTATGGTATAATTCTCTAGTGATGGAGAAGTCATTCCTTGATAAGCAGGTAAGTTCTGCCCTGATTTCTGGGCAGAGACGATGAGGGAGAACACAGCCAGGCTGGATGCTCATGCCTGAAAACCTACACCCCATTGAGTGTGGTAATTTGAGGGTCTCACTCTCTGAACTAGGTTAAACAGGAAGGTAGGTGGGTGTGCAAAACCAGTTACATCATTTTTCTTTTCTTCCTACAGAATCAAAGTTTCAAGGGCCATGGATTGTCAAAAGGAAAAGAGCGGTGAGTGTTCTTACTCAATCCATACACACAGGACTGGCCCTCTTTCCTGCCCTCTTTATCTCCTCCACTTCTTTCTATCTCCTCCTTAATCTTTCTGTCTTTATCCTTCCCACATCATCTTTATGAGTAGAGCTCTTCCATTGTGGTCCAGCTGACCTTGAACTCACAATGGGATCACAGGTGAGCTCCGTGACACCTGGCCGTCTCGCCATTATTTAGTTTAATGATTATGATTGTAGCCCTAGTGACCATAGTAAACAGTTGTTGAACAGCTGTTGGAAGTCAGGCCCTGGGCCACCCCACCACTCCCTGTGCTATGTCATCAAATTCTCACCACCACCCTCGGTGCAGATCCTGCCAATGTGTTCGCTGTGCAGATGGAGAAACCGGACACTCTGAAGAGCCAAGTGCCCTGCTGGGAATCCTGCACGCGTGGGGCAGGGCTGGTTGGACTTGGGAACCAGTCCTGTATACCCGATGTTTGCAGTGTACACTGATCCCTCCCCTCTGGCACTCAGCATCCATGACAGCCTGGGCTCAGAGATCAGCACCTACTAGTCTGTCTTAAAACCAACCCGCCTGGACCAAGCAGGAGAGCAATACCCTTTACCAGAGATTTTTGGGGTACGGAGGGGTTTGGTGCTTACTGTTCACTGAGGTTCCTATGGTTGGTGTGGTGACTTCAGGCAGCTCTCTGGGGGCTCTCTCTCCATATGGTTGGTACTATCTCATCCAAGTCAAGTCTCTCTCTTACATCCAGAGCTTCTTATTTTTCTTTACTTTTTTTCAATACTTATTTATTATTTATACAGTGTTCTACCTGTATACAGGCCAGAAGAGAGCACCAGTTCATTAAGGGTGCTTGTGGTTGCTGGGAATTGAACTCAGGACCTCTGGAGGAGCAGAGCAGTCAGTGCTCTTAACCGCTGAGCCCACATGCAGAGCTTCTTAATCCTATTCCAGGTCTTGACCCTGGACTTGGCATCCCTACCCTACCCTGACAAAGCCATGAGCACTTCAGTCAACAGGACCCATCCAGCTGTTCGTACCGGGGCACCTGTCAATTAGAAACGTGTCTTGTTTGCCTACAAGAAACACAACAGCCAACTGCATTTCTTTCCCTCATAGGATGAAGTGTCCAGAGTGTAGCTGCAGAGGTTTGATGCCAGAGCTTTAGGGTTGTGTTGAGTACGGAGTACCTGCTGCAGCTCTAGCCTTCAAGTCACAGAGACCCGAAAACAATTGTTTTCAAGGCCAACCTCACCTGCTTGAGATCCTGCTTCAAGGAAAAAAAAAATTTTTTTTTTTGAGACAGGAGCTAAGCAGCCCTGGCTGTCCTGGTACTCATTGTGTAGACCAGGCTGCCCTCATAATTACAGAGATTCCCCTGCCTCTGCCTGCCAAGTGCTGGGATCAAAGGCATGCACCACCATGCATATCTAAAACTATGTTCATTCAATCTGTTGTTCTGTTAGAGGATTAGGAGAAAAATCTCTCCATAAAGATGAGTAGCTGGAAAGGGGAAGATCAAGTCCCCTGAAACAGAGCTGGAAGGAAACTCCCAGGGACACTCATGACTTGTGATCCTAGGGGATCAAAATATATCAGTTATGGTTTGTCTGTCTGTCCATCTGCTTCCTGTACTCCAAAACAGTCTAGAATTGATGATATTAATTTGTTTATTTAAAGGTCGAATAACGGGAATGCTTTTTCTGCTTTAATTGATATGATCATGTGGTTTTGCTTCTTGAGTCTGTTATTGTGATAAATTATATCAGATTTTCTAACACTGAGCCAGCTTTGCCTGCTGGAAATGCTCCACTTGGTTACGGGGTATAATTCTTTTTTTTTGTTTTTTGTTTTTGTATTGCTGAATTTCCTTTGCCTGTGTGTGTTTATGAATATACATATGTATGCCTATTTGTGTGGTGATGGAAATGTAACCTGGGGTCTCCACATTCTAAGCAAGCGCTCTGTGGCTAGCTCCCCAGCCCCTTGCTTGTAGCTTTGTTTGTTAACTGTCTGTGTCTAATTTCACTCTCAGGTTACACTGAATGGTCTGGAGGCCCTCTCCCCTCTTCCTTCTGGAAGACAGCGCAGAACAGAGGCTGCTTTGATGTCTCAGGGAATCTGTTCTCCAGGGAAACCCCCTGGGCCCAGGGACATCTTTTGGGGGTGTTTTCACACAGTGGATTCAATTTCTCTAGGATACAGCTACTGATATGTGTGCCACACTGGGAGAGCTGTGGTGATCTGGAATTTTCAAGGACTATGTCATCTCAGCTGCCATGTGTCGCTGTGCAGAGGACTAGCACACTCTCACTGTGGGCTTGGCCTCTGCAGGGTCGGAGGTAGCCCCACCTCCATTTCATCCCACCAGTAGTATCTGCTCTTGATCAGCCTTGCTGATAGATCGGTCAACTTTATTGCTCTTTCAAGAACTTTCGCTTTATTGACTCAGTACACTGTTTTCAGTGGTATTGATTGGTAATTGTGCCCTTTAACATCAGCCCAGAGTTGGAGGGGCAATCTCACACCTGCATGGGGTTGAAGCTCAGGCTCCCCCAACCCTTGGCCTCCTTTGATAGGGGACAATGGGGACTCTTCACTGCCTGAGCAGATGAATGCCTCAGCCTTGTATTCCTCCTCCTCTGCACCATCCAGTGACAGAGCCAGTGTTGGAGTCCAAGTACGCAGCCTCTTGAGAAGGGAGGACGCCCCACTTGACCTCTGCCGCCCCGAGGAGGTAGACAACAGGTGTCCTCTTGGTCTTTCACTAGACTGGAGCTGTCATTAGGCGTTCTGCTGTGGAAGGCTGTCCGGTTGGGGGCTTCCCTAAGCTGGAGAGAGCAGGCTCCTTTTAAAGGTCGTTTAGGGTCGATGGTCATTAGCATTTCTGAATGCCTATTGGCTGGCTTTTCCATCACCACATCTGGAGCACAGAGAGGCATAAAGGAAGCTGGGGAAGTCCCTAGCGCCATCCCTTTGCTCCGAGGTCCCTAACTGGCCTCCTGGTGTACCATTCGTCTTCTTACATTTGTTTTATACATATTTTGGGTTTTTAGTTGCATTAGTAAAAGGAATAGGGAAAAGTACATCTGCTCCATCTCCCCAGCTGAAAGCCTGGGAAAGGGATCTGCAAACACTTACCATGTGATTTAAGAATTAGTCACTGATGGAGGAAGGTCATTGGCCACGTTGGGCGCCATTTGTAGTAATATGGAGCGGCAGCGGGGCTGCGTCCCCAGCATCTCGGCTGCTCACATGGCTAGCTTATGCTCCGAAATAACAACACACAAACTGTATTCATTTAAACACTGCTTGGCCCTTTAGCTCTAGCCCTTACTGGCTAATTCTGATATCCCGATCAACCCATCTCTAATAATCTGTGAGCACTGGTCTTACCAGGAAGATTCTAGCCTAAGTCCATCCTGGGTCGGAGCTGGGGCATGGCGTCTCTCTGAGGCGTCTGCTCCGGAGAGGAGAGCTGTGGAGTCTGAGCTCACTTCCTCTTCCTCCCAGCGTTCTGTTCTGTTTACTCCTCCCACCTATCTTCTAACCAATGAGGACCAAGCAGTTTCTTTTTATTTAACCAATGACCTTCCTCCATCAAGTCACAGCACTTGCGAGGCAGCCATACCTTGCCTAGCACATAGTAGGGACTTGAAAAATGTTTGGTTTTTGTTTTATCATTTTATTTTTATTTATTTTTTATTATATTATTATTATTATTATTATTTTGGTTTTTTGAGACAGGGTTTCTCTGTAGCTTTGGTGCCCGTCCCGGAACTAGCTCTTGTAGACTAGGCCTCCTGAATACAGGTTTGCACTGAAATCGAGGTGGCTTTAAACTCTTGGCCTTAGCCTCTTGGATTATAGGTTTGCACTGAAATCGAGATGGCCTTGAATTCTCAGCCTCAACCTCTTGGATTACAGGCTGGCACCATATGCGTAGCTTCCTGTTTTTCAAAGCTCAGAGATGCTCAGAGTTCAGTTTGGCTCGTCTGAGTGTTGACAGGCTGTGGTGCTGAGTCTGAGCTGCAGCACAGGCTCTGGTAAGAATCTGGTTGTGGCAGCTGCAGGTAGAACATGGCTTTTTTCCCTCCCTTTTGTCCCAATCCTTGGAAAGTCACAGCCCTGAGCATGTTTTTTGCTGTCTTTGTTGCAGAGAGCCAAGAACGTTAATCCGCTTCAAGACCACACTCATGAACACTCTCATGGACGTTCTGCGCCACAGGCCCGGCTGGGTAGAAGTGAAAGAGTAAGATGTCCTCTCTTCCCTCCACTCAGCCTATCTTCCCTGGTCTCTCAGGCCCTGGGTTCCTTTTGTCTTCCTCTCAGTAGCTCCTTGGTAGTAGTAAATGTGGGAGTGAGGGGTTTCTGAGGTTCAAGACCCCTGATTGGCTGACATTTGTCTAGGGGTGTTCTGGCGAGTGTGCTGGCAGGTGATCCTATCTATAATGGTTGGAACGTTAGGCATTTCTTTTGGATGGTCTGTTTCTGAGTGGTGCTCGGGTAATTTCAGTTTGTGGTTCTTTTTGCAATCAGGTATTGCTTCAGAGTAAATTACTGAGACTCACGCTGAGTCCTACTCTTGGCAGGTGATAATGGTTGGAAGTAAAGCACTTCCTTTGGGTGGTCTGTTTATAGTTAGCTTATCATGGCTGGCTCCTACACCAGCTGCCCTGAGTGTGCCTTGACCATCCCATACTCATCCTGGGGACAGAATGGCCTTTCCTTCCGTGGAACCAGGGGCACTGTGGTATTGTAGGATGAGCCAGGGAGTTAGGGGACAAGCTGGAGGGGAGTAAAGGGGCTGGAAGGTGGTTCAGAGAAAAGGGCACTGTCCCCATTTTCTGTATATCCTTGGGTCCCTCCCTCTCTCTCCCAGCCTCTTCTCTGGTCAGGTGGCCGGAGATCTGAAGCTAACACTGTGGGAGTCACCCTCAACGGCTGACCCTAGACTGGCTGCTTCAGGAGCTGCACAGTCAGGAAGAGCCCACAGGCCAGGGCCTCTGAATCTCTTCATCTTCTGTGAACCCAAGTCCTTGCGGAGTTACAAACAAAATTAGGTCTCTGTCAGAATCAGCCTGTCTGTTCAGATTTAGAGCAGATATGTCCAGTCATGTCCCTTCCTTCGCTTCCTGCTGAGGAAGAGGACGTGAAACCAGAAATGGCAACAGCCACTCTGGGAGCCAGAATGAAGGATAAAAGAATGGGAAGCTAGAAGGATCCCTGACCTTCGCTGGCCATTTAATATCTTCCTCCACAATTGAAGAGCAGCCCAGTGCGCGAGCATGAAGAAGGAATGCACACGAAGGAACTTGCAGTCTCCGTCCGGGATGAATTCAGGTCCACACTGCTCTTCAAGCCTTTGCTCTCTTGGGTCTTGGCCAGCTCTTCGAATTCAGCTCTGACAATTTTGCTTCCACTGGGGCTTCACTTCACATCCTTGAACATGCCTTTTCCTGCCCCAGGCTCCGTTCAGCTACAGCCACTGCCTTCTTTATGCTTTAGATCTTAGCTGAAGTGTCACTTTCAAAGGGTCCTTCAGCTGCCCCACCTCATGACTGCTTCTCCCGAAACAGAGTCCACAGTTCCTCACTGTGCAGTGATTTCTATCTTGACTGTTGCTGATCAAGCTTACTGGGGTGCTGGCAACATCTGGCCAGGTGCTTTGTCAATGTCCCTCCCTACCTGCCCACCACTGCCTCTCCCTGGCACCCAAAAGACAGTCTCCACACACACAGGTGAGCAAATGGACGATGCTTCATTCACACAGACCCCGGAGGATGCTGGGAGTGATGAGGTGCTGGCCACTTTGCTCATTCATACCCTCGTGTTTCTGAAGCCCACTGCTATTTTCTAGTGAACACAACCCCAAGAGACAGCTCTAGAACAAACTTTCCAGAGCCTTCTCAGACCTCAAGCAACCATGAGAGTGACAGTCTACTTTGAAAGATCTACTGGTTACCTATTTGCTAGCCCCTTCCTTATCTCTCCCCTTTTTATTGGAAGGTAATTTCACCTATCCGAAAATAAACCTTAAGGGAAAAAAATGTCAGCTAGGCTCTGTGAGTTCAAGGCCAGCCTGGTCTACACAGTGAGACTCTGTCTCAAAACAAAAACAACAAAAACCAATTCCACCCCCTCTTGTTTTTCCTTGTAGCCCAGGCCGTCCTGAGCCTCACTAAGTAGCTGAGGATGGCCTTGAACTCCTAATCCTCCTGCCTCCCCGTTACTTCCTCCATCCTGCTGGCCCTCCCTGTGTGCTTCCCTGACCCGGTGGAGGTGGGTAGCTCCTGACAGTGCCACCTCAGCCCCAGGCTAGCCGTATCCGAGCCCACGTGACTTCTTTGGGCTTTCCCTAGAGTTGCGCCAGCCTTTTGCATCGGGTGACAGTGATTACCAGCTTGCCTCAGTATGTGTTATTTTCTTACTTAACATTCAATTAAGAACAAGAACGTGGCTATTAAACCTTTAAAAAGTCATTTGGAGCTTGTTGGAAATTTGGGGCCCTCAGAGACATTCCCACACAGTGTCCCCTACAAGAGACAGAAGACTTCCACCCCTACCCCTGCGCTCCTGAAGGCTGAGTTCCTATGCAGGATTGGGATCCAGGAGAGGTGCCCATCCCACAGCTGAGAGGAATTAAGAAGCAATCTCCTTAGCTGCTGGAAACTGTGACACACCCAACGGAACTTGTCGGCCACTGTTCCCCTTGTTCTACAGAAACCTCAGCACTCAGCTACTCGCACATTTGGCTGGCAGCTCCTACATGCAGGTCAGGGTTCACCGTAGCCACACCAGAGTGGTTTGTCCTTGTGATGCTGGGACGTCATCCCGGAAACACCCATGTCAAGTTCACTGTGTGTCAGCAGTCAGCTGTGGTCATTTTTGCTCACACATTGAGAACTCATTGTGCCATCTGCCAAAGAAGGCTCTTATGGCTTCTCCCTGCCCTTGTAGCCTGTAGGCGCTGGGATGAAAGAGACAGTGCAGGCCTTTGGGAATGCAATAGACCAGGGCGCTCTTCCTGACTTGGTCAAGGTCAGGACTGGCTCTGCTCCTCACTCTAGGTAGCCACCTCCTCACTGCTTTGTTTCGCTCAAGGTAGTTTTCAAAACTCGGCCTACTTGGCTTTAATAGGGAAAAAAAAAGCAGGGCTGGAGGGCATTTAGTTAGGTTTCTATAGTTTCCAAAATATCTTCAAGACAGTTACCTTAACTGGAAATTATGCCAGAATGGGAAGGGATGATACGAGTAGTGGTGCACACCTTTAATCCCAGCACTAGGGAGGTGGGAGCAAGAGGATCTTCGTGAGTTCAAAGCCAGTCATCTCTACATAGAGAGACACCCCCTCTAAAAAAAGGTTTATTTGTTTCTGGAGGTCTTGGCCCATGACCAATCAGTTGGACCTTTCCTCTTAGGCCTATAGCAAGGCAGAACAGCATGGTGGGAATTCATGGTAGCCAGGAAGCAAAGCCTGAAGCCAGAAGTCAAGAGCTAGTCAGGAGCATGTTCCTCAGTAAACTAATATCCTTCTTCTGGACCTGTCCCTAAAGGACTCCTCCACCTCCCATTATTGCCACAGGCTTTTTAACTCTCCAGCCTTTGGGGACAATCAACATCCAAAGTAAGGGCAGGGGCAGAGAGGGTGGATGATTCTTCTACCACCCTGTAATGCAGCCTGAAGAGGCAGCAGTGAGTGCCCGAAGGATGGACCTTTGGGGTGCAGGGTGTCCCTGCATCTTTGGAAATGGTTGGTATGGAGCAGGTGTGACCAGTCTATTGAGAAGTTATATAAGGCACTCTGGGCACAGGGTGGCTTCGTCTGCTGGTGCCTCAGGAAAGCCAGTCCCTGTGGCCAGCACTCCCCCCTCCACCCACTCATGTGCTGTGAGACCCCAGGCCTGACCTGTGTCTTCGCACTGCAGCGAAGGTGAGTGGGATTTCTTCTGGTGTGACGTCAGCTGGCTGCGTGAGAACTTTGACCACACCTACATGGATGAGCACGTGCGGATCAGCCACTTCCGGAACCACTATGAGGTAAGCCTCAGTTTCCAGGCCTGAGACGTGAGAACGGTGCTAGACCAGCAGGCTGTCTGTCTGTTGGGGTCCTTTGATTGTCGCTGCTACTCTGAGGGGCTGAGAGTGGAGGCTGGGATTGAGAGATGGGCAGGATACAGGAGATAAAGCCTTTTGTGGCCAAGCCTGAGGACCCGAATTCAGTGACTGACTCCCAGAGGTTGCTCTCTGACCTCTGATACTGGTGGGTTCTATCAGTTAAATGATCACTATACTGGAAAAGGGCTCAAAACAAAAGTGAAGCTTATTGACAAATGTCAGAGCTCTCTAGACAGAGAGGGGCCCTGAGCTGGGTATCAACTCTAAGGGAGCCTGGGTTTTTTTTCTAGGGTTCAGGTACCCACATCTTGGTAACTCTCCCTACTCTTCTATTGATCTTTTGTTTGTTTGTTTTTGAGACAGGATTTCTCTATGTAGCCCCAGCTGTCCTGGCACTCGCTATGTAGACCTGGCTGGTCTCGAACTCACAGAGATTCATCTGCCTCTGAGACTAAAGGTGTGGGCCACTATGTCAGTCCTTCTATTGATCTTAAGGTGTCTGTGTGTCCCTTCTGTTGTAGGGTTTGGGTCGTTGTTTCTGTCCATAAACACAGAAGTGGTTGTAACAGAAACCCCAGCCCTGATGCACAAGTAGGGAAGCAACCATTAATAGGGACCTTGTCTTGATGCATGGTTAGAGAAGCAATTGTTAGCTGGCTGGGGTCAGAGTGATCCCCAACACTCTTTTCACTCTGGTACATGG
Source organism: Microtus pennsylvanicus (assembly GCF_037038515.1). Lineage (NCBI taxonomy): Eukaryota > Metazoa > Chordata > Mammalia > Rodentia > Cricetidae > Microtus > Microtus pennsylvanicus. The sequence goes on from NC_134580.1 coordinate 128,375,439, forward strand.
CGGGAAGTAACTTACTGCCGGTGAAGGAAAATGTCCTGTTTCTGGGGAAACGGAAACTGACTGCTGAGGGAAAAGCTCAGAAAGGGGTCATCATGTCCTCTTTCTCTCGTTTTAGCTGCCCCCCATAAATAAAGGTAACGAAATATTGTTTCTAAAAAGACGTGGGCAAGGCAGGGAGCAGGAGGCTCACATCTGCCCTGTCCCCTGCTGCTCAGCTTACCAGGAAGAACTACATGGTGAAGAACCTCAAGCGCTTCCGGAAGCAGCTGGAGCGCGAGGCGGGAAAGGTGGAGGCAGCCAAGTGCGACTTCTTCCCCAAAACCTTTGAGATGCCCTGCGAGTACCATCTGTTTGTGGAGGAGTTCCGCAAGAACCCTGGAATCACCTGGATCATGAAGCCTGTGAGTGCCTCTGCAGGGAGAATGGAGGTGGGTGGGGCGGGGTCTGGGGGTCCTCCTGTCTCTTTGAGGTTCCATGAAAAAGAACCTACTCTGTCCTGGAACTATTCCATCGAGGGTATCCTGTCTAAGCTCCCAGACTGGGGAGCCTGGTGTGGGGCATTCCCTCCACACCCACACCCCGTGGCTTCTGTTCCAGTTGAAAACCCTGGGACATGGCAGGAGAGCACCCTTTCCGGCCTCTCAGGCCTCCTGGACCAGACACTTGGGGAGTCCTGTACCTGGTTCTGCTGCAGTATGTTTGGGAACCACTGCCTTTTACTCTTATTTTTAAGGAAATGTTTTAGATTTACTTTTATTTCATGTGTATGCATGTTGTGCCTGCACCACTTGTATGCAATGCCCACAGAGGTCTGAAGACATTGGAACCTTTGGAACTGGAGTTACAGACAGTTGTGAGCTGCCATGTGAGTGCTGGGAATTGAACCTGGGTCCTCTGTAAGAGCAGCAAGTGCTCTTAACTGTTGAGCCATCTCTCCAGGCCCTGCCTTCTAATTTTGCCACTCAGTGTCACCTAAGACCAGCAGCAAGAGCAAGTCCCTCTATGTGAATCAGACCAGCGCTTAGGCTCACCCATCTGCCCAGTGTTTCTGCCTTCAAACCCGCTCCTGGGTAAGACGTGTGCATACTCAAGTTCGCTTATTTTGTCCTGACTATCCTGGAACTCGTTATGTAGACCAGGCTGGCCTCAGACTCACAGAGATGCCCCTGCTTCTGACTCCTGAGTACTGGGATTAAAGGTGTGTAGCCCGACTCTCAGCCACACAGGTTTGTGACAGTGACCCGAGCTTCCTGGGTCCGTTTCCTGTCTTGGAAACGCTAGGAGAAATGGCCACTGTTGTACATCTAACTCCAAGCCTTTCGTCTAACGTGTGCTTTGTGTCCAACATGCACAGCTTCAGGGAAACTGAGTCCTGTGACAGTCCTAGGTCAGCACTGCCCCAGCGTACAGACGAAGCACTAGGTAACCCAGTGGGCCTTAGCTCCGCTCACACAGCTCTCAGATGGCAGATACAGAATTAAAAATCCAGGCTCTAATGAGGCAAGGCAGGAGGAGTGTTAACAAGTTGAAGGCCCACCTAAGCTGCACAGTGAGCTCCAGGACAGCTTGGCCATACAGTGAGACCGTATCTCCAAAAAGAGAAAGGAAATGAGCCCCAGGCCCAGCTGAGTAGCAGCACCTGTTCTCAGTCCCCAGCCAGCACGCCTCGCCTCTGCCACGGGGACGCACGCACAGCCCTACCCACAGCTGTCACGGTATTGCCGCTAACAAAGACAGTGGGCTGGGAGAGGAAGCGACTTAATATGCAGTTGCTGGTTCCCAATTAGCAGAAGGTCCCGCCCGACGCAGCTGGGCTGCCTGTCTGGTTCTGCTCATCCTCTTCATCCTGCTGCCACCACAGGGCCTCACCAGCCCGTTCAGGGGCCACCTTCCTGGGGGACATTGTGGATTAGTTTTCCTCTGTACTACCTTGCCCAAGCCCACCCCCTCCAGGCACCTGGGCTAAAGGGCTACTTCTTCCTGCCACTCTCCCCTCACCCTCTTCTTAGCCATCCTCTTAGGCACAGAAAATAGAAGGGGGCTTTGGCAATGCCCCACCCCCACCACAACACTGCTCTGTAGACTCTTGGGGCTCTGGGGCCATCCACTCCCAGCTTTACTCTCTTAGGCATAATTAAAACAGGCCTTTAGACTGGGGCATGGTAGTGCAGGCTTGCAATCCCAGCCCTTGGGAGGTAGAGGCAGGGGAATCAGGAATTCCAAGTTGATTTGGCTACAGAGTTTTAGCCTTGGCACTCATGTGAACCCCAGATATGGTGGTTGTGCCACCAACACTGAGGAGTTAGAGACGGAGGATCCCTGGGGCTCACCGGCCAGTCAGCCTGGCTGAAGCACTGAGCCCCAGATCCCAGTGAAAACTCCTGCCTCAAAAGTAAAGCGGATAAACTGGGCATAATGGCCTGTGCCTTTAATCCCAGCACTCAGGAGGCAGGGACAGTTGGATAAACTGGGAGTAATGGCATTTAATGGGCGTTTAATGGCCATTAAACTCGGGGGGCAGAGACAAGGGATCGCTGTGACTCTGAAGCTAGCATGGTCTACATAGTTCTAGGACAGCTGAGCTCCACAGAGAGACCCTGTCTCAAAATGAAGAACTAAGGTGAGCAGCTTCTGTGGAGTGACATCTGAGGCTGACCTCTGGTTCTACACACATGCACATAACTGGTACCCAGACCACACAGCTGTGTGTGCTCCAACACATAAATGTACACATACAAATGAAAAAAAATTAAAAAGATCAAGCAAACAAATAAATAGGTCTTTGGGTTTGGCCATGGAAAGTCCAGTCTAAGGGCTGAGGACACAGCTCAGTGGTGAAGTGCTTGCCCAGACTGCCTGAGGCCCTAGGTTCAACCCTCAGCCCCGAAACAAGGGAAACAAAAACAAACAAAATTTAGTATAGTATAAAAGAAACCACACACATCCAACTTTTCTCCACCTGCCCTTGCATCCCAGCTCCTGTGCTGGGATGGAGGGCCTGGGCAGGGCACGGACCCCAGGGCCACTGTGGCTGGGATGGAGGGCCTGGGCAGGGCACGGACCCCAGGGCCACTGTGGCTGGGATGGAGGGCCTGGGCAGGGCACGGACCCCAGGGCCACTGTGGCTGGGATGGAGGGCCTGGGCAGGGCACGGACCCCAGGGCCACTGTGGCTGGGATGGAGGGCCTGGGCAGGGCACGGACCCCAGGGCCACTGTGGCTGGGATGGAGGGCCTGGGCAGGGCACGGACCCCAGGGCCACTGTGGCTGGGATGGAGGGCCTGGGCAGGGCACGGACCCCAGGGCCACTGTGGCTGGGATGGAGGGCCTGGGCAGGGCACGGACCCCATGACAACTGTGGCTCTTCTAGCCACTCTCAGGGTGCAAGCCAGCAAGTGTGGGGGTCAGGACTGTGCCTGTCCATCAGTCTGTGTGTCCGTAAAGTCACTGTAAGCCCCAGGATGTGATATCTTGGACATCTCGAGCTGTTCCCCACGCTAAGGCATCTCCCAGGGGCTTGAGCAAGAGTGTGGGGCTCCTGAACTTTCTATCCATGCGTATGTGGGGACATGCGCCAACAAGTCACAGAATAGTGCTTTATTTAAAGCCACTTTTAATTTGAGGCACAATTGACTTATGAAATCTGACCAATGTCATGAAGCTGGAGAGGAGCGCATACCCATGACAGCACAGTGCTTTTCAGCCAGGGGTGATGGCACATGTCTGTAATCCCAGCACTCAAGAGGCTGAGGCAGGAGAATTGTGTGTTGGAGCCAGCCTGGTCTATCAGGGAATTCCAGGTCAGCCAGGGCTATGTAGCAAGACTGTCTCACAAACCCCAAACAAAACACAATCAAGAATGGGGGGTTTTCAAAGCACAAAGTTTGAAAACTCCAAAAGAAAGCAGCTATGCTGAAAAACGGTTATGGAAACCACATTCGTCTGGGCCCTCCAGGAAACAGATGTCGGCAAAGACTCAACACACCAGAGTTGTGCCTCTTGGAGAAAATGAGCAGGGCCAAGCAGGTGGAGCAGAAAGACCTGGAGGGAAGGAGAGAAAGAGGGAGGGGGAAGGGGTGAGAGAGAAGTTCCTACTGCAACTGGGATGGTGAGAGAGAGCTGTTGCACCAGTGTATGGTGCAGCCCATACACTGTTTAGCATCTTCTCTCCTCCTCATTGCATATTAAAGGGCCTAACAGCAGGTCCCATCCCTACTGTTGTAAGACACACAGATATGCCTTTGCCATCTAGGAAACAGCTGTTACATGATATAAAGAGACTGATTTCTTCTGACGGTAAAGCCACAGGTGTGACCAATATGCCCAGAATGTGTCGCCAGCATCACAGAAAGAAATGCAAAAAGCTGCTTGATTTTAGTTTTAATAAAACTAGAGATGAGAAAAAAATGTTCTCATTGAAGTTCCTAAACCCTGTATGGTCTTATTTAACGAGAACAGTTAAGCTAAGGATGGCTTATTGGCTAGCTCAACAGTACCATTAATTCAGGCAAACTGCTCCTCTGCACCTCAACACGGTTCCTGCAGCCCTGCCTTGGCCTCATCACACCTCCAGCTGCCACCAGATGAAGGTCCTGGTCCTTGCTCACAAGTCCCTGCAGCAGACTCCCCGGCATCCTGAAGGCCGATGCCCACGCCAATCACATGGCATTAACCTGGAACCATCAGGAGGACTCAGACCTCAGCCAAGGGCAGAGGCCCTAGGAAGAGTTGATCAAGTGCAGTCTGTCGGGTGGGATGAAGTGGGAGAACCTTTGTGGAAGATCACCTACTAACTACGATGCTTTACAATGGTACCAGTGAATGGTATATAATGATGTGGTTGGTCTCTGGGGGCAGGGCAGGACTGATTAGGGAATAAGGACTGAGAGTGGCCACACTGGTATAAAGTCAAAGTTAGAAGGTCTGGCCATGTGGCTTTGCTGGTAGAGTGCATGCCTAGCATGTACAAGGCCCTGGGTTCAATTCCGGCGCCAGACTATACCTCAAGCTGGCAGCAGAATTCAGCAGCGGCACCCACATGGTTCTGGTTTGCAGCCATGAAAGTCCAAGACTTGAGAATGAGCCACGGGAGCGTTCATCAAGGTTCCAGAAAGTCATTTAGATCTGTCATTGTGTGGCAGGTTTTGCAAAACACACACACCACATGTATGCATGCACGCACCTACATACTTGCCAACATACCTTTTAATGATTGCTTAACAAAACTGTCCTGCAGTAGCAATGAGCTGTGGGGTGTGGAAAGGGTAGTGAGCATGCTGGCGACGTTCCTGTGCAAGACCAGGGAGGTGAACATTTCGGAAGGCAGGAACACGACAAGCTATTGACTCCCCCTGCCCCCTTGCCTCTGGGGGGCCATGAATTACCTATGGCAGGATACAGTAAAGACAGAATGATTCCAGTATTAGCCGAAGCAAAACCTAATTAGGAAGGCAAATTGATTTCCAAAAAAAGCATTGGATGATATGTTCCAGGACTGGCCGAGATGGTTTTTTAATTGTCTGTCCTTCTGCATTATTCATGCAAATGTGTGTCTTTGTAGCAAAGCCCAGCTGACTTTCTTCCTTCAGCCCATGGGGATTGAATGGCCATTCCTCTGGGCAGAGACAGGCACCCACGGGAAGATGGACCCAGAGATGAGCTGGGGAAGGCTCTGGGAATCGGGGTGAGGGAGGGACCCTGACTGAACTCTGTCTTTCTCCACTCCCCACCCCCCATCAGGTCGCCCGGTCTCAGGGGAAGGGCATCTTTCTCTTCCGGAGACTGAAGGACATCATGGACTGGAGGAAGGTAAGCCCCGCCCCCTTCTTCTTCTTCCAAGCCTCGCCCTCCTTCCTTCCCCCAGAACTCACTGGGTTGCCTGCCAAGGTTGCTCACAAGAGACTCAGCTCTGGGTTCAAATCCTGACCTCTCCCTACCCTTTCTAAGGCCTGCTGAGGACCCAATGGGCTGATGAGAAGGATCCCAGTTAGCTGTGCTCTTAAAAATGCGACCAGGGTCTCTTGAACCCTGGGGGTGACAGCGGTGCTGGGGGTGGGCAGCAGGAGGGCTCAGCTCCCAGAGTCTGCACACGTTTAATCAATGCCTTTCTCATTCCATACACTCCATTGTATCCCGTACACCTGTCAGGGCACTGTGGGGAAGAAGCTCACCATTGTGGAGGCGCAGCCTAACCGTGCCAACGTGAACCCCTCAGGCAGTCATGTGAGTAGAAGTGGTGAGGGGCGGGGGCTGGGAAGGAGAGCCCTGGCTGCCCAGGTGGGTGTCATGGCTGGGCAGGAAGGGGCAATGTCCTGATAGCCAGGAGACCCTAGTCCAGCTTACCAGTGGGAGGCCTGTGAGCCCAGAGAGTGTGTGATTCTGGGGTTTGGTCTTGGGTCTTCAAGAGGTCACTGAGATAGGGAGAGTTGTACCTGTGAGTGTTGCTGTCCCCTGAGCTGGTGGGAAAGAAGAGAAAGGGCCAGGCTTGCTCTGGTGGCCTCTAGGCAGCACTGTGCTGGAACTTCTACAGCCATGGCAGGGTGATTTCTCCTCCCAGGGTAAGCACTGGGCTCCCAAAGGGGGACTGACTCTCCCTCTCTCCCTCCATCCCTCCTGCCCTCTCTCTCTGTCCCTCCTTCCCTCTCTCCCTCCATCCCTCCTGCCCTCTCTCTCTGTCCCTCCTTCCCTCTCTCCTTCCATCCCTCCCTCCCTCCTTCCATTCCTTTCTCTCTCTCTCTCTCTCTGTCCCTCCCTCCCTCCCTCTCTCCTTCCATCCCTCCCTCCTTCCCTCCCTCCTTCCATTCCTCTCTCTCTCTCTCTCCCTCCCTCTCTTTCCATCCCTCCCTCCTTCCATTCCTCTCTCTCTCTCTCTCTCTCTCTGTCTCTGTCTCTGTCTCTCTCTGTATCCCTCCCCCTTCTCTCCCTTCCTTCTTCCCTTCACCCCCCGTCCCTCCCTCTCTCTCTGTCCCTCCCTCCCTCCCTCCTTCCCTCCCTCCCTCCCTCCCTCTCTCTTTCCATCCCTCCCTCCTTCCATTCCTCTCTCTCTCTCTCTCTCTCTCTCTCTCTCTCTCTCTCTCCCTCCCTCCCCCTTCTCTCCCTCCCTTTTTCCCTCCACCCCTCTCTCTGACAGAACCCAGAGCCCTTTATGCACTAGGCAAATGATCCTCACTAAACTCAACAAAGAGCTAAAGTTTTGAAATTTCGTTTCCTCCAAGAATTGAAGGAGCGAGAGGGCATGGTAGCTGCTTATCAGGCACATTACCCCCTTTGTCCCCAGCAGTACCCCTCCCTTGATGGATTAAACTGTATAGAACACACCGTGTGTTCTATATAATAACATTCTGCCCGTTAGCATGCGTGTCGGGGGAGGGGCAGAGGTTAAGAGTCTTCCTCAATGATTTCCCTTACCTCAGAGATAGGGCTTCTCACTGAATCCGAAGCTCACCTACTGAGCTAGACTGGGTGGCCAGTGAGCCCTAGGGAGCCCCTTGTCTCTGCCTCCCCAGTGCTTACATGCCTGCTTTTAAGAGGGTGTTGGGAATCTGAGCTCAGGTTACCATGCTTGTGTGCCCAGCGGTTTACCGACTGAGCCCCCCTTGACCATTTTTTGGTGTTCATTTCTGGAGTAGTGGAAGCAATCATCTTGTGCACTTGTCATGAAACCCCATGGCCAGAGCATTTGCACCAACCCAAGTCAAAACTCTACCCATTTGTGGTGATATTTTGTTTGTGCTTTAACAAGATCAGAGTGTGGGACGAGCCACTTGTCAGTCATAGAAGCCAGGCAGTGGTGCACACCTTTAATCCCAGCACTCGGGAGACAGAGGCAGATGGATCTCTGTGAGTTCAAGGCTCCTCTGGGCTACACGAGATTGAATCAGTCTGTAAGAGAAACAGAGCCAAGCAGTGGTAGCTCACACCTTCAATCCAGCAACAGAAAGGGATATGACTGGGAGGAGAGAGGAATATAAGGTGAGAGGAGACAGGAGTCCAGGGTTCAGTCCGAGGAGTTGTAGAGTAGGATGCCCTACTCAGTCTGAGGATTTTGTAGAGGTAAGAACCAGTGGCTGCTGCTCTGCTGCTCTGATCTTCAGACAAGCTTTATTTGTTTTTGTTTTGTTTTGTTTTTGTTTTTGTTTTTTTTTTTTTGGTTTTTCGAGACAGGGTTTCTCTGTGGTTTTGGAGCCTGTCCTGGAACTAGCTCTTGTAGACCAGGCTGGTCTCGAACTCACAGAGATCCGCCTGCCTCTGCCTCCCAAGTGCTGGGATTAAAGGCGTGCGCCACCGCTTTATTTGTTAAAGCACAAACAAAATACCACCACGCCCCTTCTATGCTGACCTCCCCCCCCCGCCCCCGGCTTTCTGAGGCATTGGCTATTCTGGTGACTCAGAGAAGTGGATCCTTTGTTGCTGCCTTATTTCACACAGACACTGGCTTCAGGTTTTGCCCATGTCACAGCATGCAGTTTGATTTGCTTTTTATCACTATGAATGTAAATGTCAGTACCCATATGTGGGCAGCCCAGGTCTAAAGAGGAACTCAGGCTCTGTGCACAGACTGCATGTGGCTCCACATCCTTGCTGCCCTCTGGCCAGTTGTGTGACTCCAGACATGTCACCTCACCTCTCTGTGCTTCTGGTGTGCATCTGTAGAACGGGAATTACATTAGTTCTTACCAGAGAGGATTGACGTGAGGACCCAACCAGATCCCCCAGGTAGTGCCAGCATGGCACCCAGTGCACAGGGCACTCTCAGTGTGTGGTACTGATTAGCACTGTCACAACCAGGACACGAAGAGTTCTGATGACCAGAAAGAGGAGATACCAGTGGAGAACTATGTGGCTCAGCGTTATGTGGAAAACCCCTACCTGATAGGAGGTAAGGTGGGTGGGTTATGTCTGTCCCCTGCCCTCTGAGCATCCAGTCAACACCTAAGTCAGCAAAGACCTGGCCTGTCACCAGGCCTGGAAGGGGACAGAGACAGAGACCTGTCTGTACACTCCTATGGCCTGTGCAGTTCCCCCAGCCTGGCATGCTTTTCCCACTCCCACGGGGGTCAGAGAAATTCTCCGTGGAAAGCCAGCTCACTCACTCCTGCTTTCACTCAATGAAACACCTACCAGGAGCCTCCTTGCTGCCAGCCACTGTCCTGGGCTGTGCTCTGAGAGCTTGCTCTCTGTGAGTAGGCAGCAGCAAGCCTGAAGGTCAGCCACACAGGGCTATGGAGAACAGGGCAAGGGGACAGAGTGTGTGTGACAGGGAATCAGGAAACCAGGTCACCTCAGGGATGGCCTATGAGCAGGCGTGGAGGAAGAATGCTGCTGGGAGGCCATTCCTAGCACAGAGGCTGATGGGAAACCCTTCCTAAAGCCCAGACAGCTGCCCTGGGCTTTTCCCATATGAATTACCTAAGGGGTTTCACTGTAGCCACACTAATGCCACTTGGCACCCCCCAATCTCTTCCCTGTCCCCTGGTAATGACCCCTGGTGGAGGGCAGCCTCCGGGTCTCTCCTCTTTTTTCCTCCCCCAGCGACTCCAGCTCTCTGTCCCCAGCCAAGCCCTTGCCCTTGAACCCCAAATCACTTGGGACTCTCCCAGCAACTCCGTATCAATGTGCCTCAGGTTCAGAACTGCTCCCCAATCTGGCTCACTCTGCAGTTTCTCCACCTGGGCCACGGCTTCTCCTCCCCCTGTTGCTAAGCCAGAGTCTGGTCCTTTCTTGCTACTGTTTTATTCTTTGTTTTTAACTTGTATTTACTATTTTAGCAATGTATAGGTGCTTGTGTCTGTGTGGGGGTATGTGCAGGTGTAGGCAGTACAGGTGCCTGCAGAGGCAAGGGGTATCTGATCTCTTGAAGCTGGAGATAAAGGAGGTGTGTGTGCCGAGTGCTGAACTCAGGTCCACACTCTTAGCCCCGGAGCCATCTCTCCAGCCCCCTTTCTGCTGTTCTTCATCAAGTCCCGCAGTTCTAAAGCTGCCATCTGGCCACCCCTCTCACTGCGGTCCCAGTCCTAGCTGCTTGTCTCCTCCTGGGTGGCTGAACTGGCCTCATGGTGCTCCCCTGCCCTGGTCCCTTAGACTCCATGCCAGCACAGTAGCCATCCCTCAGGACTTTGAGGTCCTGCTGGAGTGTCACATATGGTGGTAGACACTTCCTTTTTTTTTTTTTTGCACCCGTAGGGAAGGAGAGGGTGGAGGCACAGGTGGGACTGGAGGGGAATGATTGACGGCTGCCATGGAGAGGCAGGGTCTTTGGATAGAAGAAAGACGGATGAGAAACTCGGTGGCAGGAAACACTCTAGCCAGCGGCTCCCTGTGTTTTATAGAACAAACCCTACAGACTGCATGGCGATGTGGCCCTGTCCGCATCACTGTCCTCATCTGCACACGGCCTGGCCCCTGCCACCTGTCTCCTCTGCCACCTGCCTCACTTTCTGTCCTCTCCCATGGGCCTTTGCCCATCTGTATCTAGGTCCTCCCCAGCCTGGGTTGGGCCAACACCTGTCTGGGTGTCTGTCAGTGAGTCTCTACCTCTCATAGGGGCTTCCTGGGCCCCTAAGCCTCCAGCCTTGCTCCAACACTGTCCTACCCAACCTCGCCCTGTGCCCTGTGTAGCTGTGCTTAGGGCCTCAAACAGGTAGATCCCCATCTGTCTGTCCATCCCCTGATATGATCTGCAGCCTAGCCCAGCCTGACAGCCGGTCAGTATCTGCTACACAAACCAGTTCTTCCCACAGGCCGCAAGTTCGACCTGCGAGTCTATGTTCTGGTGATGTCGGTGAGTCACCCAGGCTGGGCCTCCTGTGAGCCCAGGGACATGGAGGGAGGCCCCTGAGGCGGATGTCCCTAGTGTTACGTCCTAACGGTCCGTATCTAGAGCTGTAGTCTCCACCTCTCTCACTCAGCTCAGCAGGTAACCATAGCAATCATGTGCTGAGCATCACCTGAGCACCAGGCCCCAGCACTCCGCTGTAACAACTCAGTGAGGCCCTTGGTTATCAGCCTCAGTTTACAGAGAGAATGGATGCATAAAGGTTAACCAAGAGTGCTTGGGAGGCAGAAGTAGGAGGATCTCAAGTTCAAGGTCAGCTTGGTCTCCATAGTGAGTTCCAGGCCAGTTGTATAGCAGGATCCCATCGCAGTAAAGTAAAAGCCAAAACAGACACAGAGAGGTTGAATGACTTGCCTAAGGTCACACAGCAGGTAAACAGCTAAACTGGGATTCAAACCCAGACACTTGAACTCCAGAGCCTGCTGTATTCCCTTCACCCATTTATAATTCATTCATTTATCCATTCAGCACCTGCTTAAACCTTCATGATGTACACGCTGCTGGGAAAAAGAATTCAGTGTCTCATGCTTAGCCTATCCTTCAGGACCTTGAGGTCCTGGTGGGGTGTCATGCATGGTGGTAGACCCATCATTTTGCTTCCTTTGCACCCCCAGGGAAGGTAGGGGGGAGTCACAGGGTGGGCGTAGAGGGAATGATTGAAGGCTGCTATGGAGAGAAGGCAGGGCCTTCTAGGTAGAAGGAAGACAGGTGAGAAACTCAGTGGCATGGAAACACTCTGAGCATCATTTCCCTTTTCTCTCTCCCTCATCCCCACCAGTACATCCCTCTGCGGGCTTGGCTGTACCGTGATGGCTTTGCCCGATTCTCCAACACCCGCTTCACACTGAATAGCATCGATGACCATTGTATCCTTCCAGAGACATCCCTTCCAGTCCCCTCCTCCAGTGTCCCCAGCCCCGGCCCCAGGGAACTTTTCCACTCCAAGGATACTTACCAGGTTCCCTGGGATCTGAGCACGAGAGAAGCCCTATTCAAGACCTGCTTGGTTCTTTCTCTCTGGGGTTCCCAGACTCTCTGGAGAGCAGTCTGCTCAGAGAAGGGCCCCTCAATGTCTCTGCTGGATGGTGATCTCCAGGGTGTCCAGCACTCAGGTTTACCTGTACTCACAGGAGCGGACAGATTGAGCTTAGCAGAACCTCTGCATCCTTCTTCTGGCATCTTCACAGTGCTCACATCAATCATTCATTTAAATACAGTTCCTTCTTCACCATCTGATTAGTAGACATCACTGTCCTGGCAAAGCTAGGGCAGAAGGAGGATGTGTGTGTGTGGCTGGTGGGCATGTAAAATGCTATAACCATCAGGAATGAGCTGATAAATGGCTGCCAAAAATCCGATGCACGTACCCTGTGAGCGAGCGAGCCCCTTTGGTGTGTGTACCACAGATACACCCACACATGGGAACGGATGGGCTTAAAGGCTGCGCACGGCATAGCCTTGATGGAGAGCAAAACCCAGGAGACAACCAGACAGACAGTGGCACACTTACACAGTGGACTACTGCACAACTGTTAAGTAAGACACTGGAACGGCGTTAGGTACCAATAGCAAACAGTCTCCAAGAAAAAACTAGAACAGCAAAATGTTTACTCCCATTCAGGTTGAACCATGTCTGTGGTTTGCTTGGTTTGTGCACAGGCATCTCTGATTGACAGACAGGAAACTGGAAACAGTCCTGGCGGTATGGCTCAGTGGTAGAGCCCTTGCCTTATATGCAAGGCCATAGATTTAATCCCAGTACTGACATTAAAAAAAAAAAAGAAAGAAAGAAAGAAAGAAAGAAAGAAAGAAAGAAAGAAAGAAAGAAAGAAAGGAAAAAGAAAAAGAAAGAAGAAAGAAATGGAGGGAAGAAAGAAAATCTAGACATAGAAACTGCCTTGGCAAGGAAAAATGAGGGGAAAGGAGATTATCTGCACACATGCACACACGCACATGCACACGTGCACACACACGCGTGCGGCACATGCCTGTAATCTCAGTATGTGGGAGGTTGAGACAGGAGGATTTTGAGTCTGAGATTACTCTAAGTCATAAAGCGAGACTCTGTATTTAAAAACAAACAAACAATCAGGACTGAACTGTAACTCAGCGGAGTGCTTTTCTAGCATACAGAAAGCCCTGACTTCCGTCCCACAGCCAACAAACAGGCTGTAAAGGCTGTGATGACCCAGGCCTGTAATCCCAGCACTGAAGCAGGACGCTCAAATGTTCAAGGTCATCTTAAGTATAGAGTGAGTTGGGGCCAACCTAGGCTACAGCATCAATAACAAAACAAATGGGCAGGTTGTATTTTGTTTTCGAATTTTTAGGCCCTAGCTTCAAAAGAGAATGGAGGAACAATCCAGAGCTCCTGGGGGGGGGGGGGAATGGGGCTAACACGGGGCAGCCTACTGAGGGGAGGATGCCAGCCCAGGCTTTGAGCCAGCCTCCTCTCTCTGCCCTGAGTTCAGCTTTCAGTTTAAGTGTGTGCCTTAAGTAATACATTTGAATGGCCTGCCCATCGCTTGGGCCTTCCTGTGCATGCTCACGCATGCTTTATGACTTCTTTTCCTTGTTTTGCTGATCCACTTCCAGTGTGTTCATTCTACCCCACAATCCCAACAAGCCTGGGCCACATGCATGCCATCAACTTAGTTTGTATTGCTGTTTATTTTTATTAAAATTAAGTGACACACGCAAACCACACAGAGCACTGTCTGTCTGAGTGACCCTTCAGTAAATGCCACTTAGGAGTGCTGGTGCAAGCGCTGTGCTCCTGAGGACATACTGAAGAAGCAGAGCCTTCCCAGGGGCCTGGCTCCACTTGCTAAATATTCACCCCGAGAGCACAGCACTTTCCACCCTTCTTGCTGGCACTCAGGGGCAGAGGCAGGTGGATCTTTGTGAGTTCGAGGCCGGCCTGGTCTACAAGAGCTAGTTCCAGGACAGGCTCCAAAGCTACAGAGAAATCCTGTCTCAAAACACCAAAACCAAAACCAAAACAAAACAAAACAAAATTATTTTGAAATTAAAATATACAGAAAACTTCAAAAAAGACTATGAAGGAGCTTCAGGGCCTCCCACTGGCCTGGAGTTCATTAATTCTCAGGGTCCCCCCACCAGTCTGGAGCTCACGCATTCTCAGAGTCTCTCACTGGCCTGGAACTCACTCATTCTCAGGGTCTCTTAGGGACCTGGAGCTCACTGATTCTCAGGGTCTCCCACTGACCTGGAGTTCACCTGTTCTCAGGGGCTCTTAGGGACCTGGAGCTCACCCATTCTCAGGGTCTCCCACTGACCTGGAGCTCACCTGTTCTCAGGGTCTCTTAGGGACCTGGAGCTCACCGATTCTCAGGGTCTCCCACTGACCTGGAGTTCACCTGTTCTCAGGGTCTCTTAGGGACCTGGAGCTCACACGATCTGCTGGGCTGGCGTGCTGGCTCTAGTGATCCTGTCTCCCCATCAGTGGTGGGCGTACAAGCACATGCTACCATGTCCAGAGTTGCTTGCTTGCTTGGTTTTTGAGACAAAGCCTCACCATGTATCTCTGACTGGCCTAGCACTCAACCTGTAGACCACAGAGATTCACTTGCCTGTGCTTCCTGAGTGCTGGGATTAAACATATGTGCCTGGCCATTCCCAGAATTTTTTCCCTATGGCTTCTGGGCATCATGCTTAGGAGGCAAGCTCTTTATGACGGAGATATCCCTCCAACCCTAAACATTTAAAATAATAATTTTTGGATCACAAAACAAGAAATGACAGTCTTAATTTTGGTATATATAATATATAGTATACACGCAATAATTCACACACACACATAGAAACAAATACAGCACAACTTAGCCTGGGTGCTGGGATGGGTTGCAATTGGTCTGCATGGTGTTCAGTATCTACCAATCATGTCTGATGTGGGAATCCCCTCTGTTTGCTGTGAATATGTTTTAATATTTTTATTACATACTCTTTGGCCTGTTAGCTCAGCTTCTTATTAACCGAGTCTTACATTCTAAATTAACCCATCTTTATTATTTAAAATTTTACCATGAGGCTTATGGTTTGTTACCTCACATCTTGCTTCCTGGGTGGCTACAAGGTGTCTGCTTGACTCCGCCTTCTTTCTCCCTGTATTTAGTTTAGTTTTTCCACCTAGCTATATTCTGCCCCGTCATAGGCCAAAGCAGCTTCTTTACTAATGGTAATAAAAACATATTCATATCATACAGAGGGGAATCCCACATCACATGTTGAAGTACTGAGTTGTCAGAATGCTCTGACAAGGACATGTCTGAATGAGACAAGTTCCATGTGGGCGATTGATTTGTTAACAATCCCATCTCTACTTTTATTCCCAAGAGAGATAATAAAATTTACATTTATTGTTAGACATATAAGATATACTCCACCACTAGGATTTATTTATGGGAGGGTGTGGAGGGAGGAAAGGGAAGGGGAAATGTCATAATTATATTACAATCTTTATATTACATAATTATAATTTGTAATATAATTATGACATTTGCCCCTTCCCTTTCCTCCCTCCTAGCTTCTTTCCCCATAGTCCTAGGGGAAGAATGCTGAGGAAGGGTTTTCGAATGGCGGGCATTGTCCTTCTCTGGGCCTCTAAAGTGTCACCCTTGCTATAGAGATTGTTCAGGGGCAAACAAGATGGCGTTTTGTGCATCACAGGGTCATACTAGAGGTGACGATGGTGGTAACACACATGGCAGACTCTCAGGCCAGGGTTCCTCAGCACCCTGCTTCCTCCCAACACTGGGTCCCTTCTCTGAATCCCTACAAAGGGGTGGTTTCTGTACTTGTTAGGAGTCGCCTTGTGTGTTGGAAATCGTAGCGTCGTCCTCTCAGCTCTGCCAAGCACACAAGAGGCTCTTCATCCAATCCCCCAAACAACCCTGGGAGGCCCGTGTGCTGTGTTGCTCCCAGACCACGGGCTGGTGTCTTAGGTTTCTGTGCTGAAGCACCATGACCAAAAGCAAACTGAGGAGAAAAGGGCCTATTTGGCATACTTCCTTCCACATTGTAATCCCTCACTGAGTGAAGTCAGGACGGAACCTGGAGGCAGGAGCTGATGCAGCAGTCATGGAGGGGTGCTGCTTACTGACTTGCTCAGTCTAGGACCGTGGGCTAAGTCCTCCCTATCAATCACTAATAAGAACATTCCCTAGAACTGGATCTTACGGGGGCATTTCCTCCATTGAGGCTCCCTCCTTTCAGATAAATCGAGCTTGTGTCAAGTTGACATTAAATCAGCCAGCACAGCTGGTGAACAGGCTCCGAGAGTTTACCCAGATTGTTGAAGAATTCACGCCCCCTGAGATGTACCCAGGACTTGCACCCAGGCCAGTCTGACTCCAAAGCCCATGCATATAAACTCTGCACTTTTTTAAAAAGCTTTTCTTGTTAGCTTCTGAGCCAGGTCCAGGGTCTCAGTGCAGTCTCTGGGCAGCAGGGAATATAGCCACCTCTCTGTGCATGCTAGCCCTTGACCGTCAACCTCTGCCAGATGTTCACCTCACCAATGTCGCTGTGCAGAAGACATCTCCTGACTACCACCCCAAAAAGGTGAGGAAGCTAGCCATCTGCCCTCCTTCTGGGCCAAGTGGGTGGGACAAGCAGAGTGACATGGAGCCCAAGACGGGCCACAGTTTATCAGAGAGGGCAGGATTGCCCTTCCCATCTGCGAGATGGGTTCATCTAGCATGAACCTCAATGTTTGAATGTCAAACTAATGTACCTCTAAACAAAATGTATCCTATCCTCATATCTTAGGTATCTCTTGTTGATCAACCAACCCATCAATTGGTAGATCATACAGAAGATATTCTGATTATCAATCACCTATCAATCTCCCTGTCTGTCTGTCTGTCTATCTATCATCTACCTATTTATCACCAATCCATATGATAACCTGAAAGTAGGTACAACTATAAAATCAGGTTTTCCTCCCCTGGTTCATCTCACATCATATAATCTGGATGGCCAGAGACACATCCCATCCTCCTAGCTATGTAGGCCTTCACTCCATCTTGAGGGGCACACCCAAACTCCCCAATCCCGGGGCTCAGATGCAGCCCTCCTGCCAGGCTGCAGGGGCCCTGCACAGGGTCTCATTCGGGGGGATGATCAGATGAGCTCTTCTCCCACCCCGATTGCCTGGGGCTCAGGGCTGCAAATGGATGATCCAGCGCTTCCGACAGTACCTAGCCTCCAAACACGGTCCCGAGGCCGTAGAGAGACTCTTCAGGGACATGGACAACATCTTCATCAGGAGCCTGCAGAGCGTGCAGAAGGTGATCATCAGCGACAAGCACTGCTTCGAGCTGTACGGCTATGACATCCTCATCGACCAGGACCTCAAGCCGTAAGTGAGTGGCCCAGGGAGCCAGAGGCCAGGGCGGCCGTGATGGGCTGCACGTCCCAGTGCACACACCATGGTTTGAAGCCCAGCTCTGTTGCTTCTTAGATGTGCAAACTTGGACATGTTTCCTTTTACTGTGCCTCAGTTTTCCAGTCTGTAAATTGGGGCTGATGAGAGTATCTGTCCATATGGGACTGTTAAAGGGATAAATGAGATCGAATCTGTGCTGGTTTTAAAGGGACCTCTACCAGGTATTTGCAGATTTGATGGTGCATGACATTCCAGCAGGAGTCCATTTCTATTCACAGATAGAGAGGCCATGATAAACCAGGAAAAAGAGAAAACAATTCTACCTAAGTCTAGCTGGGGAAACCAGTGAGGTGACTTGACTCTTAGGAGCAAGGCTAAGCAGTTTCTAGAGAATAGGAGCTCGCAGACAGGAACACCACTGAGGGAGAGAGCCCCCACCTCAGGAGGCCATGGGAGCCCTTGTCACCCTTCACAAGGACTGTGAGTGGGCCCAGTCTTGTGAGGGTCTCCTGTAGGAAATCAGTCTCTCTGACTCAGAGACAGCAGCAGCCGCACCCTGCCAGGGGCCAGCATGTCACAGCACACTCCTCCCACGGCTTCAGCCTTACATTCTTTCTGCCTTCTCCTCCACCTGAGCCTCAGGGGGAGTGAAAGAGAGATCTGATCACGTTCTCCCTCGTAGGGCTGAGCACTCGGCTGCATTGTCACGGTAATCATTGCTATTTCTTTGTACCCATGAGTCTCTGCAGTAGCTGCAGCCATCTAAAGAAAGGTTTCCCAGGCCAGGGCCGAAGAAGGAACAATCAGGCTGTGGAAGCATCTAGATTTAGAAGGCATTTCATGGGCATAATGTCCATTTAGCAGAACAACCGCAATAGCTTCCCCACTAGGGTCTATACCCTCCCCGCTACAGGGTTTTGTCTTGACTGCAGTATCACACATGAGCTCCTTCCTGCAGAACAGGCCTTAGATCCAGCTGGAAAACAGCTGTGGCCCAAGTGGGCCATTGCTGTGCCAGCGGGCACATCTGGCATGCTAGCGGTACTAGCAGTTTGTACTTACAGCTGAGCAAAACCGTTAACTCCCCTCTGCCAGCCTGCACGGTGCCTTCAGCCCCACAAGTGCTAGCCAGCAAGGAGGGAGCATCCAGTCCCAGCCTGACATCTCGATGTCCTGCAACAAGAGTGCACTGTTGTCAGCAATAGGGTCTTACCATCTAGTCCTGGCACCCAACAATAGCAGTGTAATCGCCTGGCCAACCACTCAGCGAGGTAACCCACGGTAGCACTAGAATTTGTATTCAGTGACCTTACAGCTTCTAGGAGTATCTTTTCTGCCCACATGGGGTAGCTTTAACCAACTCTTTAACCATTGTTTTAGCATTTCCAGACATGGGTTGTTGTGGGATTTTTCTCCATCATCTTGTTGAGTGTCCTCTCCATGCAACCATAGAATTTATAGCTGTTCCAATCCTTTGCATCTTGGGTGGATCTATTTCCCATCCTCACCTGGGTGTGTTTGCCCATCTTTTGGATGCTTTTCTAAGCTGTAGGACACTCAGAGACTCGTTTGTATTATGTCATGAAACCTTCAGGCAGGATCTCTGATACCTTCCCCACAGTTATCCTCTGCCCTCCCTAGGTGGCTCCTAGAAGTCAACGCATCTCCTTCGCTGACAGCCAGCAGCCAGGAGGACTATGAACTCAAGACCTGCCTGCTGGAAGACACCCTGCATGTGGTGGACATGGAGGCCAGGTGGGGTCTTGTCATTTGTACGCTATCTATGGCTGATCGTCCCCTGTCAAGGAAGAGGGGACTCAGATCCTTGAGATACTTACTTCATAGATGGAGAAACTGAGATGTCCATAGGCGCAAGAACTCCGTATAGCTGGATTCACTCAGTTTCCCACTGTGGGACCCTGCGACGGGCACTTTATCTTGCTGAGCCATAGCTTCCTCATGTGTGGAAAGCATCGTAACTCTCCTTGGGGCTGTCAGATTAACTCACCATGACAATTCATCGTTAAGTACCTGGCTCATGGTATCAACCAAGAGGCTCATTACCACTCTTAACACTGTGTCTCCAGTGGAAAGAATACAGGGCCATGTCAAGGGTGGGTGAATCCCTAGGTTGCGAGGGGAACAGATTTTAAACCAGAAACTACAAATTAGGAGCACATTATTAACGGTGAACAGGGCCTCGGAGGAAGTGTGGGTGGCCCTGTTGAAGAGCTGCCGGGCACCTGGCTCAGGTGGGAGGGACCAGTCCTGTCTCAAAGTCTCACCGACTGCATGTTCTTTCCCCCTCTGCACCCCCAGACTCACAGGAAGGGAGAAGAGAGTCGGGGGCTTCGACCTCATGTGGAATGACGGCCCTGTCAGCAGAGAGGAGGGGCCTTCTGACCTATCAGGGATGGGAAACTTTGTGACCAACACACACTTAGGTATGCTGAGCCAGACAGAAAGTGGGTGGGACAGAAACATCACAGGAAGTGTGGGTGGACTGGGGGCAGCTTGGCACAGCCGTGAGATCACATAAATCCAACCTGCAGCATAGCAGCTGTGTGACTCAGGCAAACGGCTTGCCCTCTGTTCTTCATCCATAACATACAGATGAGTAGGGTCTTACAGGGAGTGTGTCCAACCTGCAATCCGGGGACCCCATGAACCAAATGCAGCCAAGGGTAGCAATGACTGTGGCCTAACACAAAACAGTATACTCAAAAGTGTGAGATTTTTCTTCGAGTGTGTGTAATTTTTTGCACAGTTCTTAAGTGTGAGCTTTGCAGACGACAATGCCTGGTTACAGTGTTAAAAGGTTGGACACTCCTGATAGGACCCTGCCCAGGATGGAGAGAGATTCCTGAGCCATCAGGAAGGCGATTTCAAGACTCAGGTGCAGAACAAATTATCATTAGAAAAGTTAAAGACTGTGGAACTCTGTGATAAAGTTAGGATATAAAATGTGAGAATTTCCCAATTATAGAAATTCACACTCATTGTAGAATATTTGAAAACTAAAGAAGGAAAATTTAAAACACATCCAGACATAACCATCATTAACAATCTGTTGTTTCCTTCCAGTTTTAAAAAAATGCATATATTCATATTTTTATAAGTCTGGCACCAGACTGGCATTCGGAGTCCCGCTTTCCGCGTGGCACCCTCCATTCAGGAATACAAAGGCCCTCCCGCGGGCAGCATGTGTTAGCCAGGGCCAGGCTAAACAATTACGTGCATTACCACATTCCATGTGGTCGCTTCTGTGACCACCCCACGGATGAGGAAATGGTCTCCAAAGGTTGCACCCACCGCAGAAGGCTGTTGTCATGGTGACGGGCCAGCCTGAACCCTAGCCCCCAATCCTTACCTCTAGACTCTCCTAGTCCCAGAAGATGAACCCTAACCCAATCCTTACCTGTAGACTCTCCTAGTCCCAGAAGATGAACCCTAACCCCAATCCTTACTCTAGACCCTCCTAAACCTGGAAGATGAACCCTAACCCAATCCTAACCTCTAGACTCTCCTAGTCCCGGAAGAGTCACAAAGTGGTCAGTGCGAGGCTGCAGAACAATTCAGCTCGAGTGTGTGCCAGCGCTTACCAAGCTGATTTCTTATCACTGGGCATCAGGCACAATTTCATTTTTTTTCTAAATAACACTGTGGTGAACATGCTCTCCATGAAACCCACTGAAACGATTTCTTTCTAGACCCCTGGAAGTAGAGACAAAGGGACAGACTCACTGGACTAACAGGAAAGGAAGCCAAGCCAGGTCTTCGCCCCTTAGTGAATTTATTATTTTATGTGAATTCCATTGATTTCCAAAGGGGCTTCAGTTTTTACTTTGTCTTTCTTCTCTTGTAAGCTGTCCTGGCTTTTTATGATTTCCCTTTTTATTTTTAATGATAGACTACTTTCATGAAGTAACATGAACCAAGTTCTTACAGGAAATTTACTTTGTGTGTGTGTGGGATTAAGACAGATGCTCATGTAGCCAAGGCTGTTGTTTAACCCATCATGCAGCCAAAATAATTTGAATTTATGGTCCTTCTGTCTCTACTCCTGAGTGCCAGGGCCATAGGTTTTCGTGCTACCAGGGCTTGAACCCAGGACCTCATGCATGTCAGCAATCACTCCACCAACTGAGCCACACATAGGCCAAGCTGGCCTTGAATTCGCTATGGAGCTAAGGCTGGTCTTGAAGTCCTTTTTAATCCTCCTGCCCCAGTCTACAAAGTACTGGGGTTATAGGCATGTGCTACTATGCCTGCTCCCATTACCTGTTTTCTTTAATTTTTTTGAAACAGAATCTCACTATGCAGTTTTGATGGCCTAAAACTCAATATATAGACCAGGCTGGCCTCAAACTAACAGAAATCCACCTGACCCTGCCTCCAGAGTGCTGGGATTAAATGTATATGTTGCTATGCCCAGCCTATTCCTGTTTTTCTCTGGGTTGCCTATAATTTTCTCTATTTGTCAAGACATGGTGTTAATGGCCGAAGACACAGCCCGTCCCACCCTGATCCAGCAAATGTACAGTAGTAAATATTTTCCCAAGTTTCTCATTTTTAAAAATTTTGTTATATAATGTTTTTGTTAAATTTTGTTTTATGACTTCTATTTTATTTTTTTGTGACAGGGTCTCACTATGTAGTTCTGGATGGCCTGAAACTTACTATGTAGACCGGGCTGGCTTTGAATTCGGAAATCTACCTGTTTTTGTCTCCCGAGTGCTGAGTTTCTGTTTTTTTATGACGAGAATTTTTTTTATTATTTATTTATTTAGACACTTGTTCATGGCTCTGCCATATCTGCCTTCATGTTTCTGGCTTCTTGAACATTTCAGTTGCACTTTCTGTTTGGACTTTTGTTTTCTCCTAGCTATTTCTTCCTTCCTTTATCTATTTATTTATTTAATGTGCACTGGTGTTTTGCCTATATATATATATATATGTGTGTGTGTGTAAGAGTGTTGGATCCCCTAGAACTGGAGTTACAGACAGTTGTGAGCTGCCAAGTGGGTGCTGGGAATTGAACCCAGGTCCTCTGGAAGGGCAATGGGTGCTCTTTCTTAAACATGGAGCCATCTCTCCAACCCTGAGAAATTTTGTATCTTTTAAGGAGTTTCGAGTGATTCGGGATTGGGCTTGGCTGCACACAACAAAACACAACTACTAGTTAAGTAGAAAGGGGCTGACCTAGTCAGGCCTAGCGCCACATATTTGTAAACCCAGCCACTAGGGAGCTGAGGTCGGAGGATCACAAGCTCATGATCCGCCTGCACTAGAGTGGGTTCAAGGCCGGACTAACATAGTGAAACCCTATGTCAAGTGGTAGAGGGGTTGCCTAATATTCACAAGACCCTGAAGGTGGGGGAGAGGTGTCTCGGACCATGAGTGTTAGTTTTGAGGTGCCTGGGTGACTCCTCTCCTCGTTGCCACATCCAGCAGCTTGCCTGAATGCTCATGTTGTCTTCTGGTTACAAATGGTCGCTCCCACAGCAGACACAGACTTTGGAAAATGCAGATGTTTATGGGAATGAAGATGTGGTTGATTTGCAGGTGCTCAGATAGGCAGAGCAGGTAGAGAACCGTATCTGTAGAAGTCTCTAAAATTACTTTCTGATTTCTAGTCGAGTGTTTGGTGGTAAATGGAGGGAGCTGGCTGAGGAGCAGACAGGGGAAAAAGGCTGATGGAGGACAAGATAGGAATGTGTTTGGGGATAGTAGGTGAAAGGATCAGCAAAACAAAAACAAACCTGGGACGAGTCTAGAACTCCAAGTAAGGGTTTAGCTGAACCTAAAGATTTGGCACAATGAGTGAGCCAAGCGTTAAAGCAGGTTCCCTGGATCACTTTGTCAAGGATGCACAGGGTGTGATGCTGAAGCTTTGACAGCTGGGACAGCCTGGGAGACAAGCGTGGAATTGGAGTTTCTAAGTGGGAAGCAGGAATCTCCAGGTCAGTTCTTGTGGCCATGGTGTCAGGTCATTCCAGCAGCACTTACGAGTATCATATATGTACCTGGCTAATATTAAAGACTGGTGTTGCCTTCAGAACCAGCTCTGAGACCAAGCAGGGAACAGGTTACCTGGTGAATGTATGGGGAGAGGCAGCCTTTTGGCGAGGACTGCCTAGGACACACTTCTAGGATGCGCTGGGTAAGGGATGAAGTTAGCATCAGGCGCTGTAGGCTTTTGTGTGTTTTCATCGACAAGGACAATGTAGTCTAGAGGATCAGTTGAATGTGGCTCTGGCACCACATAACCTGGGATCCACTCTCACTTCTGCTCCTCATGCAACTTGGGGTCACTGACAACCTAAGTCTCCTGGCTACCCACCATCCCTGTGAGGGCTCAACAAGCCATCTGGGCCAGCACAGGAGTGGACCACCCATGGCCATGAAATTCCTGCTGCCCCCTCCCCATACCAGTTAGTGGGTATACAGGCCACCCCAACCAACACTTCACGTTCTTTCTAGGATGCGTCAATGATCGGAAGGAGCAGCTGAGACAGTTGTTTCGATCCCTTCAAGTGCAGAAGAAAGCTCCTGGCTGACCCCAGCAGGAAGGAGGCCCTGGCAGGTGCCGTCCTGGCCTCTTACAACAGGACTCCTCTGGCACAGCATACCTGTTCTCACCTCCCTCCAGCCTGGCAGCTATTTTAATGGAGAGGCAGCCTCTGGTTGCTTCTTGGACCAGACACCCTAGACTCCCCACTTTAGCACCGCCCCCATCTCTGAAGCAGGGACAGTCAATTCTTGGGACTTGGGGGGGCTCATCCTTGACAGATTGTTGACTGGGCCCAAGGAGGTCAAGCAGCAAGTCCTGCCTCCCAGAGAGCATGTCTAATAAAGCATGGGCACTGAGGCACTGAGCACTGAGCCTGGTTCTGGATGCCACTGGCATTTTGATGTCGCGGTCACGGTGAAGGGTCCGTTGGGCTAGGAAACTTGTCTTTAAGCTATGATTGCAAAGTAAATGATTTTAGATTGCCCGTTGGAAGCCTAGGAGGGTGCCAAGCCTGTCCTTTGCGATGCCCTGATTCACAAGAACCCGGCCATGTGAAAACCACAAAACTAGAGCTTCCTGTGTCTCAGATGGAAAGAGACCTGGGAAGGCAACACTGCTTAGCCTGGGGCTCTGGGAAATCCCACCTCTCATTTGAGGCTTTGTGATTTAGGAAAGGGAGGCTGACAGGCAAGGTCACAAGGAGTCAGGCGCTTGCTCTGCTCAGAGGCCTCCTCCTGGTCTAGATAGCCGTGAGCCTGAGCTGGGAGACAACTTGCTCCAAGGAGAAGGGGACTGGGGGAGGGAGGGGTCAGGTAACTCTACCTACCTTCTGGGCAGTGTTTTCACCTACAAACGCAAACCTGAATACCTAGAGCCTGAAGGGAAGTCTGGGAAAGAAACACCAGCAAAGCAAGAAGTGAACCAACTGGCCTTGGGAGGCTGGGAGCTGAGCCACCCTGGACAGCCTGCTTCCAGAGCCCAGGGGTTTCCCAAACCTCCAGGCATGGGCTCTAGGTTCTCAGTTCCAGAATACAGGACTACAAAAAAAAAAAAACAAAAAAAAAAAAACAAAAAAAAACCCCCCAGAATACAGGACTGACAGGCTCTTTGGCCTTGCATCCACCCTGGCAGGTAGGCAGAAGCAATATTCCAGGAGAGAAACTGTGTGCCAGGCCGACCTACCAGGTGGCTGCCATCAAAGTAAATTCTGCTGGGTTTGTATTCTAAGGTTCAAAGCTCATGAAATGGTGGGTACAGTAACACCCTCCCTTTGGCCTGGCAGTTTGTCCTGAGGGAACTACACAGCATCTATAGTCAGTAGGTCACACACTGCTCAGCCCTTGCTTTGCTCGGCCCACTTCACGGTTCAAGAACCTCCATCAGCCTGGGCTAAGCCAGCACCTTGCCCTCTGAAGCTGTGGTCTTCTAAATAGAACCTAGCGCAGACATGCAGCTTGGGCTGGGTCTGTCACAGGAACATCTATAAAACCCAAAGAACAATACAGCAAACACGGGCCAAATTTGCCTTACAATAGGTATTTTTCTTGTTTAACATAGGTTTTTCAATATTCCCCAAAGGCGTCATCAACATTTAAAGTGTTTAGTTTAATTCTAATTTTTAGTTTAGTTTTCTTTGAGACAGGGTCTCTCAGCACCCCTCTGGCTGTCCTGTCTCTGCTCTGAGTGCTGGGATTAAAGGTATGCGCCACCACACCTGACTAGTTAATTTTTAAAGACTAGTATTTGAGTGTTTTGCTTGAATGTACATGTGTGCACATGTACCTGTGGAAGTTAGAAGGTATCAAGTCCCCTAGACATGGAGTTATGGATGGTTTGAAGCCACCATGTGGCACTGAGAACTGAACTTGGTCTTTTGAAAGAATGGCGAGTGCTCTTAACCCAGAGCTACCTCTCCAGCCCTTCCTCTTGCAAGAAACCAGCTTGTTCCTGATATAACTATGGACCAAAATGCAGCAGAGGAAGACAGTGGCCTCTACCTGTCTACTCTTGATGCCATGCACTTCAAGACAAGAGCCACCTCCTTTCTTAAGTAGCCCTCTAATGAAAGGGCTGGGTCCCCGATGAAGAACTGAGGGAGCTGACAACTCAGAGCTGTGGTTTGCTCAGTTAATGTTTATTGAACCTCAGGGAACAGAGGCCAGTTTCGCTCTCACACCACACTCACCCTGTGAAGTCAGGCCACCAGGCCAAGCCCTGCTGTCAGAGGCCGCAAAGGATGCTCCACGTTGAGTCCCACTAGAAAGGACACGGCTTGCCTGCCCTGAGCCAGTATTCTGTAAGGTCTCCCATCTCCAGAGCAACCACACAGGGTGATTGACAGCACCTACTATGGAAAGCCAGCAGGAAAACGGACAGGACTGGAGCACTGGGAAAATGTGTCTACCCTGCAGCTGGTGTGGGGCTTCACACAGAAGCCAACCGTCAGTCTCCTGCTTTATTCCACCGTCACACACACTGCCTGAAAATGCCTCTCCATGCAGAAAGCTGGAATGAAGCCCCCAGTCCGTCCTCTCCCTCCACCCCAGCCACGCCCATCTAAACAGCAGGCTACTGTTGGGAAGTGTCGGCTGCAACATTCTCACCCCCACACACCTACAGATGGCTGCCAGGTCTGTCAATAGGTCTTGTGTCCACCAAGCTCTGGCAGCCAGGCCAAGCACACAGAACAGGCTAAGGGTTCTCTCTTGTCACAAAGCAGCCACGCAGTACAGAAAAAGATTTGGTACAGAAGCCACATTCCTGATGCCAACCCCTTAAAGAGACAATCCTATCCTTGTGGGTCTCAAGCTGCAGGGGCCTGGCCATGGGTGCCCCATCCTGCTGTTTTGAGTCTCATCCTTTCAAAATGACCTTGAGGGCTTTAAGCTCATCCTGGTTGAGGGGGTTCAGGTTAAAGCCCTTCAGCTCCGGCTTTCCTGTGAGGAGAAGATAGTCATGATCAAATTGGGCCCCTGCTGCCCAACCTACTGCTGACTCTGGAGCCAGGCCCAGGATAGTAGCTAACACTGCATTAACAGTGCCAACTCGGTCCGAGAGGTGCAGGGCTGGGCCTCAGATTCTGCAGTGCACAGGCTGACATAAGTCAACACTGCTCCTGGCCAAGAACCAGCAGAGTCATGATCTGCACACAGACCTGCAATCTGATTTGCTTAAGTTTACCCAAATTTAAGCTCTGACTTCTGACTGAAGCCTTCTGAGTTTCTCCTGTCCTAGCTATGCAAGGTTCCCACACTATGCCAGATGACCCCGGCAGCTCTTGGTGCCTGGAAAAGGATAAGCCCCACAAGCCTCCATGTCCTAGCTCTGAGCAGCTGCAGACACCCACGGCCCCCTTGCCCCACTGCCCCGCCGAGAGGCTTTCCACACCTGCTCTCTATCGTTCTTTCAATGGTTTCCCCCTGCCCTGCTCCCACCCCTGTAGGCCAATACCTTGGGCCTCAAAGAGGCGGTTGACTTTCACTTTCAGTTGGTTCCGGAGTCTTTCTATTTCTTTATCCAGGTGCTCCTGATCTGAAAAAAGTGCAGCAGGCAGACAGGACAAGGTTATATTACAGAGAGGGTCCCCAGTATCCACCTAACACGCTTGAGAGCTAAGGCTTGTAGCACACAGGAAGGAAATGGTGACCTCAAAGATCAGCTGAAAAAGTGTCCAGAGGGACACTATCTTAACTGCCCAAGTCCCCGAGCTTGCCCAGAATAAGGCCTGGCACTCATACTTATTCAAAGTATGCTAGTTGGTTGGTTGGTGGATGGTCAAGAAACTTTACAACCCAAGTTCCATCAAGGCCCTGTGAAAATGTGACCTAAGTAGCCAAGGGAGAGCCTACTGCTTTAGCATAACCTGGATCTGGTCAGCCACGGTGGACGGGAAGCCAGCCTACCATCACCACAGACCGCACCTGAGAAATGGTGGTACGACAGCACAGGGACCCATCAAAGCTCCATCAATCCACCGGGAGGGACAGTCTACTCAGTGAGCCCACTGCCTAGCCTCATTTCCCGATGAGGAAGTCTTGATTAGCCACGCTTCATGGCCTTGGTAATGGTTTTTATTTCTAAGTGTAAATAAGAAAGTGTCCTATGAACTTGTTCAGTCTAAATTGATTTGGGGAAAACCTGATGACTTCCTAGAACCCCTATTTGTGGGTCAGCAGGACCCAAATCCTGAACTCAGGCAGTGACCCAATTTTCAGCTGCATAGTCTCTGGTCCATTACCCAAGCACAGTAACCCTTAAATTTTAAAAATAACTTGAAAAATGTATTGCTATTATTGTGTGTGGGTGTTTAGCTTGTATGTACGTTTGTGCACCATGGCATGCCTGATGCTCACAGAAACCAAAACAGAGTGTTGGATCCCCTGGAATTGAAGTCACACCAGTTGTAAGCCACTATGTAGGTGACTGGAACTGAGCCTGGGCCCTCTGAAAGAGCAGCCAGCGCTCTTAACATGAGCCATCTCAACTGTAGGGACATGAAACACGACAGCTCATTCAGGAGCTGGGCAGATGGCTCAGTCAGGGCTTGCTCGCCAAGTGTGAAGGCCGAGTTTGAATCTGCAGCACCCATGTTAAAGGCCAGGCATGAACTGGGCAGTGGTGGCATACAAATTCCAGCACTTGGGAGACAGAGGCAGGCAGATCTCTGAGTTCAAGGCCAGCTTGAGCTACAAAGTGAGTTCCAGGACAGTCAGGATTGTTACACAGAGAAACCCTTTCTCAAACTGTGCCATCTCCACCAAAACAAACAAACAAACAAACAAACAAACAAAAACAGCCAGGTATGGCTGAACATGCCTGTAACCCAGCAGCCCTAGAGGACGGAGACAAGCACATCCAGAGAGCCTGCTGGCCAACCAGCCTAGCCTAAGAGGTTGGGAGACCCCACTTCAAGACAGTAAGGTGTTGAACAATAAAGGAAGACATCCTGTTCTGACATCTGCCTGTACATACCACAGTGTAACACACACACACACACGTTCAAGCAAATGCTCACATATCCAGGCCCCTTTACAGCTATGGATGGCCTTGACCAATAAGGTTTTGGCAGAGTGACTTTACTTTAAAACAGAAAGCAAAGACCTCACATGAAATAAGTCCTTCACCTTTCCCCAGCCTGGTATACAGCTATAAAGCCTGAAACACTACAGAGATGCTAAATGACCAGGGGACTACGCTACAGGGCCACTTTCGAGCATCTGGGAAGCTGCTTTTGTTGTTGCTGACTATTCTGTGTGAATGTATGAATGTGGCTGGAGCACAGGGGTCAGCTGGAGTTGGTTCCTCCTCCTACCATACGGGCCCTGAAGTGAACTCCGGGCATCACCGGGCACATTTACCCGCTGAGCCATCTCACCAGCACTCTCGGTTTTCTTTCCTTCCTTTCGACTTTTTAATGAGGAAAACAGAATGGGATTTTAAGCCCCATTTGTCAAATTTTTGTAACTCAACCGACTTCTCACTATAAACAATAATGCTAGACATTATCTCAGCTTCCCAACTGTGCTGAGTAGATGCCCATTTACAACTCCACAGCACAGCTGCCTCTCAGACTGCCAAAGCATGACTCTCAGTGCTGGGTCATGGCTGTGGGAGCGGAAAGCAGCATGTCCTTGACCGTCCCCAAGACAGCTTACCTCTCTGGATCATTTCCTTCGTCTTAGGATGAGGCATTTTGATGAACATGTTCCCAAAGCAAACCATCACATCTTCTGAAATAGCAAACAGACATTTCTTCAACATGTTTTGTTTCTTCTTTCTGAAGCACCGACTGTCAGGTATTGTTTAGATGCTAAGAACACAGCAGAACAAGACAAGTCCTGCCCTTGTGGAACTCGGAGCAAAAGGTGGGGAATTAAACAGCTGTTTTTCCACACACCACTAAGAACTACTATAAAGAACAATCTGTTTAAGAGTGACGGGAAACGGTAGAGAGGTACGAGGCCTCTTTGCAGCTGTGACATCCAGGCAGAGAACTGAGGAAAGGGAGGACATCGCCCCTAGACACCTGGGAAGAGAGAGCCAGGCAGAGGAATGGCAACAGCTGGAGTCGGCAGTGCTTTGGTTTTAGGAACAACCAAGAGCCCAGTGAGTCAAGCAGCCAGTGCTCTTCATTATGGCCTGAACGCTGCCCATCTTTCTGGAACTGCCTCATGTTGTCCCCTGCTTGCTCACATCGTCACAGCCACAGCCACCTGGCTGCATCTAAGGAGCCCCATTTCCTCCCTCCTAGACAGTCTCAACACCCACTCACAGCCAACTCCATCTTTGGCTTTCTCACAATCTTCAGCTACGTGTTTACGCTGCCTTTCCTCATGTGAACATAAGGGCAGAACTATCACTGCTTCTATGTGCTGTGAGCACTCAGTATCTGCCATCAGTGAGTGATAAGCTAATGGCCTGTCACTGAAGTGAGCAGCTAAAATCCTGAGTCACAGCATATGTCTGACCTGCCACGATTGCTTGCTCTTCTCCACAAGCTGTCTGAGTTTCCTGTGAGGCTGAGTCACGCAGTCCCAGCCTCCTGCCTGGTCTCTACCAGGGACAATAAAGGCCTTCAGAAGAGAACCGAACCAGATTCCAGGGCTTCAGTGAGGATGCCACAACTTACCAGAGACGCTCAGGTCCTTCTGTAGGGCCCTCAGGCCTTCTCGGTTCTGATTCCTCTTGGTGTCCAAGTCCACAATCTGAAAACAGAAGCAGGTAAGAACTCAGCTGAACCTCCTGCTCCAACCTGAAGAGACAAGGTGTCATTCCTGGCTAACTCCCAATGTCCTGCCAACATGGACAGACTCAGGTGAGAATGTGCTTCTTCACCCACTCAGCTGCCAGCTCCTCAGCTTGTACAGGAGCCTCCTTCCTCTGGAACAGGTGTGAGGGAAAAGTTTACCAATTAGGAATCATTTGTATCATCCATTCAAACTCGAGCGTGCACCCAGGCCACCAGGGAGTTGAGTGTCTCCTCTGGACAGTGATTATTGACAGGCTATTGTTGGTAATTCTGACAGTCTCACCAGACAGTCAACCATACTGAACTGGAACAGTTATGGAAGGATACCACCATGACAGCTACTCAGGAGGTGACTCTGGGGCTGGAGTATACAGGAATCCTGGGGCTTGTAGGCCACCATAGACCACAAGGAGTAATTAATTACAACAGCTTTCGGAGGCCATTGCCACTGTATATTTCTCACCCCATGACTTCTCTACCATGTGGTCCAAACCCAGATTATCTGGATAACTAAACAAGTGATTCTCAACCCGTGGGTCTTGATCCTTGGGCTCGAACTACCCTTTCACAGGGGTCGCCTAAGACCATTGGAAAACACAGATATTTATCTTACAATTAATAACAACGGCAAAATTGCAGTTACAAAGAAGCAACAAAAGTAATTTCATGGTGTGGGGGGGTCACCACAACATGAGGAACTGTGTTAAAGGATCGCAGAATTAGGAAGGTTGAGAACCTGTGTTTTAAATGGTTCTTTGCACGCTAAGGAAGCAGCCAGTGAAAACTTTTAAAACCTAAATCTCGTGCATATCTATAATCCCAGAACTGAACCTGTGTTTTAAATGGTTCTTTGCACGCTAAGGAAGCAGCCAGAGAAAACTTTTAAAACCTAAATCTCGTGCATATCTATAATCCCAGAACTCAGGAGGCTGACAAGGGCAGACCACGGATTGTTAGAGGACAGTCCCAAGATGCATGAGACCCTCTAAAGTTTAAACCAACCTATCAATCAAAATCCAATGATAACATTCTCCAGCACGAACACCGTTTAGAGACTCACCACTTAGCTTAGAACCAGAGCCAAGCCCCCCTTTCGGATCTACGAGGCGCTCCAACACTCCCCCACCCGCACCCCCGCGACGTCACCCTACTGCCCAGCCAAATGCCGCTCGGGTCTAGGCAACCTAATTCAGGATGGGGATCAGGATTGCGTTTGGAAACCGGTGTCGGGGAAGCCGCCTGCAGAGGATAAGGATCCGGGGGAGCGGTAGGGGCAGGGCGAAAGGAAGGCGACTGCCCAGCGGAGGAGGCGCTCGCTCCGGGACCCCGCGCGCTTCCGTACGGAGCTAGCCGCCGCCTCTCTCACCTGCCGCTTGTCCGACAGCACCGCCTCGGCCAGTTCTTCCACTTCGACCAGGTACCGCAGCACCCGCTCCGCTTCGGGGGACAGCATAGCCATAGGCAGTTCCGAGATCTCTCAACACTGCCTCAACGCCACTCCGCTCCTTCCGCGCACGCGCCGCGCTGAGGACTTCCGGCGCGCCTGCGCGGTGAAAAGAGCACGGCCTTTGAGGGGTGGCGCATGCGCAGCAGCGGGGCGCCAGAGGGGCGGGTCGAGCTTTGGGAGGGGGACAGGAGCGCCCCCTACAGTCTCTGACGGAGCAGCGCAGTGCTCTGCTTCTTTCCTCTCCCTTCCTTTAAAGGGCACTTGAGCACTCCCACATTGTGCCAGGTTGGGTGTCGAGAATGCATAAACATCCCGACGAATAAAACATCCCTATGTTTTATTTAGAAACGTCATCACAGTGGGAAACAACGAACATTGATGGCAAAATAATTTACATATTATGAATGTTAGAGATAAAGGGCTTTGGAGACACAGAAATCCTAAGTCCTGTTTAACGACAGCAAGAAACCGAGTGTGGCAGAGAGACTTCGATTTAACTGGTGACGCTTTCGGCTTCCAGTTTGTAAATAATGGGTGATAGGAATTCCCCTCCTCCGCCCAACTCTCTTTCTCTCCGACAGATGGAAAGGAAACGGTAATCATTTAAAACTTTATCTGGCCGCTGCGTTTGTTGAAGCCAATGTGAGACCCACAGAAGAAGCTGAAAACTGTCCAGGGTGAGCGGATGAAGTGTCAGTAAGAGCTGAAGCATGAATTAGGTTCCAAGTCTTCCCCGAGGAGGTAGCAAAACCAGAGGGGGTCCTCCAACGTCTTATTGCACAGTTGCAAAGCTGGGGGCTCAAAGGTGAAACCCGGTGCCCTTGTGCTTTGCCGTGTGTGCTACTGGAACTGACCCAGTGCCTCCCACACACTCAGCTCTGCAACTGAGCTGTATCCCAGTTCGTTTTCTTTTGTGTGGGCGTACGTGTTGTGTATGTATGTGGTGCACACATGTAAACGTGGGGGTACCTGTACCCATTGCGGAGGCCCAGAGTAGGGTGTTAGGTGTCATCCTGTCATTCTCCATCTTACTGTCTTGAAACAGGGCCTCTCATTGAACCACCTACTCATTTTTGGGCTAGGCTGGCCAGAAAGTTCTCTGGATCTACCCAATGCTGAGGTAACAGGCACACACAGCAGGTGCTTGGGATTCGAACCCAGATCCTCATTCTTTCAAAGTGAACACTCTTACTCACTGAGCCACCCCCGCCCCAGCCCTCTGGCCCAGCTCTGCTGTTCACTTTTTTAGTCTCCCTTATTGACTCCCGGAAACTTAGGCCTTTCATACACTACCTCACTTGAATTTCATGGCCACATTTGTATAGACAGGATCATTACTGTTTAGCTTACGGCTGCAGGCTGCGGCTGGGAGGAGGGCAGGTCATACAGATCTGGGTCTGGGGTACGCTCTGGGCTCCACCACACAGCTGTCTTTGAACACTCTCCAGCTGTGGCTCAAGGAGCCCAGAAGCACCTCCACTTTGCCTGACTCTGGGCTGCCTTCAATTCCCAGAGACTGAGCCAGTTTGCTCTGCAGCTGCCTGGTGTGGGGAAGGCGGAAGCTTCATTAAGATTCCTCATGGAGGGTGAATTTGTCGCCAAACCCAGGATGTTTTGTGTAAACACCTTCTGGTTTAGAAATGCAGGCACAAGCCCTGTGAAGGAAGTGGGGATATTTGCCAAAGGAGAAAGGAGCCTTTCCAGGAATCCCTGGGGCCTGGACCCTAGCCCTGGCTCTCTCCACCTTGGGGCCGAGGATGACTGGACAGGCTGACACCTCTGACCCCTGCCAGGTGGGCCTGCATGGAGAGAATTAGGGGAGGCCCCATGGTAACAGTTTCTTGGCTCTGATCATCCCTCAGAGGCTATATCTGGTCACTGGACATTGGAAAGGAGGTTACGATCATCTTCAAGAGTAAAACTGAACTGATTGTGGACTCTGGGACATCTCTGATATTTCCTAAGTATTTATGTCATAAAAATGTAGCAATTTCCAAAACTCAAAGAGTCTCCTATGAGCAAAGGCAGGTGTGGTGCCTGCTTTCAGGCTGGGGGAGGAAGCGGACAATCAGGAGGTAAACAAACAAAGGTAAAAAGTGCAAGTAAGTCTTGTCAGGTGCCCCAGCATTGAGGAGCGGAGAGGGAGTGATGCAGGAGTTATTGGGATAAAGTAGTCATGTAGTGGAATTTCATTTTTATTTTAATAAATAAAGCTTGCCTGTAGTTCAGAGAATAAAACAGTCACATTGGCCAGCCTTACAGACTAGGCCACAATAACATACTATTATTATTATTGGGATTTTTTGGGGATTTTTTTTGTTTTTGTTTTGTTTTTTTTTAGTTTTTTGAGACAGGGTTTCTCTGTAGCTTATGAACCTGCCCTGGAACTAGCTTTTGTAGATCAGGCTGGCCTCGAACTCACAGAAATCTACCTGTCTCTGCCTCCCAAATGCTGAGATTAAAGGCGTGTGCCACCACCGCCCGGCTATTTTTGGTTTTTCGAGACAAGGTTTCTCTGTAGCTTTGGTGCCTGCCCTGGAACTAGCTCTTGTAGCCCAGGCTAGTCTCGAACTCACAGAGATCCACCTGCCTCTGCCTCATAACGCACAATTTTAATCCCAGTGGCCACATTAGTTTGCCATAGACACTGGGCGGGGCATGCCTTTAATCACAGTGGTGCCCACCTTTAATTCTAGAACTAGAGAGAAATATAAAACGGGAGGGGACAACTCTCAGTTTCATTCTGAGATTCCTGGAGGCAGGGTCGCCATTTCGGACTGAGGTCAAGGTAAGGGCCAGTAGCTGGCTGCTTTTCAAACCTTCAGGTTTCTCTCTGAGTTTATATTCATCGTGCTTCACAGGGTGGGCTTCTCTGAGGAGGGGGTGTTAGAACAGACGTGTAGGGGAGGTGAGGGGAGTGGCTATCTGGGTGAGCAGAAGCAGCATTGCAGGCAGAGGAGTGAAAAGACCCGGAGTGAGCATTTGCCCAGTTGGGGAACAGCGAGGTTTTAATGAGAGTGGAACAGAATGGGTGATGAAGAAAGGTAGGAGATGAGGCCAGAGAGGTGAAGGAGGCACTGGAAATATATGACTGGAGAAAAGAGGTGTCGATGTCCATGAGGCCCTCACGGGGCATCTTCTGCACTCCCTGCTGCCCTGACCTGTGACTTGTCTCTGCTCGCTGATGCAATCAGTGGTGAGTACCAGGTGTGGCCTGCAGAAATGAAGCTCTAGGAAGAGGAGGGAGGGATGAGTGATGGCGTCCCCAGTGTCTTTACTCCTCTGTGGGGTTGTCAATGATGTTTCTCATGTGGAGCTGTTGCATCCATTCAGAGAGTGAAGGACCACTGGTCACGACTCCCCTACTAGCCCTTGGCCCAGTGGCCCTTCATTCTCTGAATGGATGCTTGTGCCTTCAAGTTCAGTAGTTGGGAGTCAGAGGCATTTCTGTGAGTTCAAGGTCATCCTGGCTTACATAGTTTCCCTGGGCCAGCCAGGCCAACATTGTAAGACCCTGTCTCAGAAACAAACCAGAAACAACAAAATAACTCATGTAACTTCTGTCCACGGTGGAGCAGACGGAGGTCAGCTGAGTCTGCGTTTGGGACCATGAGCTTTCAGACTGGTGGCTCAGGATAAACTGTTTATTCCTTTTGAGGTGACAATGAGGTTTGTCTTGACAGACCTTGGCTGTCCAGTTCACTGCTGTATCTCTAGACCAAGAGCGTGCATGGAGCAGCCACGCTCAGCCAGTGATTGTGGCAGAGGCAGCCCAGGAGGCCAGTAGGTAAGTCCAGGCTGGGTGGCCACATGGCTGGTATATTACAGAGGCAATTTAAGCTCTAGGAGGGTGACCCTTGTTCCTCCTCCTCCTTCTTTTTTTTTTCTTTTTGATACTGTTTTTGAGACAGGGTTTCTCTGTGTAACCCTGGCTGTCCTGGAACTTAGGACTCAAACTCAGAGATCTGCCTGTCTCTGCCTGAATACTGGGATTAAAGGTGTGTGCGACCACTATGCCACCAGCCTCCTTTTGTTCCTTCTTAATCTAAAGAATTCTACCCGAGGGGCTGGAGAGATGGTTCAGCGGTTAAGAGCATTGCCTGCTCTTCCAAAGGTCCTGAGTTCAATTCTCAGCAACCACATGGTGGTTCACAACCATCTGTAATGAGGTCTGGTGCCCTCTTCTGGTCTGCAGGCATACACACAGACAGAACATTGTATACATAATAAATAAATAAATATTTTTTAAAAAAAGAATTCTACCCGATCACATTTGGGTCTGTTCACACTTTAACCACATCGGTTCAGGGGTATGGCTCTTGGGTCTTGGTGTTTGGGGACTGCAGCCAATAGAAACGTGCTCTGCCCATCCCCTGGAGACCTTTCCTGCTATTTCTGTGTGTTCAGTGACCCCACCCACAACTCTCCTTGGGAAGCATGGCCCTCAGGCTGCTACAACCTCTCAGAGGATAAACCTTCCTTCCTAGCTTTAGCCGTCAGCTCGAGGCTCGGAGGCTTGTCTTTTTGAGGAGGTGAAGGAGGGAGGTCACCGCATCCTCTTCTAACTTACAGATGGAGTCTCCTAAGCATTAGGCAGATGAAGCCACCATCTGTGCCTCTGGCTGAGACCATAGTTATACTGACTTCTACGTCTGCCCTCCCATCTCCTTAATGCTTTAAAACTCTCCACGACTCTCCCCTCACTCCCTAGCCTGCCCTAGAGGACCCATCTACTATTGCTGTAACAGAGAAGCTAAGAGGGTTTTGGTTTTTTAAGATGGTGCATGTAATTCTAATACTCAGGAGGCTGAGGCAGGAGGATCATGAAGAGTTCAAGGCCAGTCTGGGATACAGAGAAGTGGGGGGAAGCACTCTTCACAGAACTGGGCATTTCTCTCTTCTCCTTTGTTCTGTATGTTGTGTACTTGACTTAGGGTGTCCCTTGTCAATGCCTCTGAGCCATAAAGGAGACTGTGAGGCTATAAATCCATCTTATTTGGAGACAGATATGTTCCAGAACAGTGTCTGTCCCAGAGTAGGTGCTCAGCAATGTTCTGATTGTAAACAGAGATGGCGCTTTTGTTTCCTGGTCTCCCAGACCAGAATATTCACACAGAAACTATATTCACTACAACACTGTTTGGTCAATGGCTTAGGCATATTCCTAGCTAGCTCTTACATGTTAAATCAACCCATTTCTATTAATCTGTGTGTCATCACGAATCTGTCGCTTACCAAGTAAGGTTCTGTCGTCTTTTTCCTTCTGTAGCCACATGACGTCTCCTTTGATTCTACTTATTCTCTCTCTCTCTCTGTTCAGATTTCCCGTCTGGCTTTGCTCTTCTAAGCCATTGGCCAAAAATCTTCATTTATTAAAATACAAATGAAATATCATTACATCTAATTAACGAGTGAGGTAATGAACCAGAGTTGTAACCAAAGCAGCTTCTTCACAAGGCTAGACTCCTAAACCTGTGCTGAAATGCTGGGGTGGGGACAGGCCTAGAGGCACAGCCCACTAGGCTCTATTGATGAACGGAATGATTGACAAGAAACTGTGGAAGGTTTTTAGCAAGGGTGGGCATGGCGGGGTCTGTCTGGGAGAGACCCTCTGACTCTGGTGGGATGGTGGGCTGAGAGGGTGAGTATGTTGTTGTGGGTAGGAGGTTAATGCCTAGCTCTTGAAGAGGGGACCAGCTGCAGCTGCACTGGGGGTGGAGAGTACAGCCAAGTACTCTATCAGTGTCCCAGTGCTCCAGACAACTTGGGTGGCTAGGCCAGGTGCCCACACCCCTGCTCTTGTCCTGAATATGGGCTGCCTGCTGGCCTGGGTGGTCCCCAGCTCCACCTTCGACTTCCTTTGTGAGCTTGGAAGGTGGAATGGAGGCCTCCATCCCTCTCCTCCCATGACCCAGAGCATAATCCTTTCCATTCATGGGATCCCCTTGTGCCCTTGCTTCATCCTCCCACATCCCTGGATAATGCAGAAATATGATTCCCATTGGGCGGATGAGGACATTAAGGTCAGGAAAGAGGGCAGGATCCTCCTGAGGTCATGCAGCCAGATGGGGACACCAGGTGGGGGCCTGTCTCCAATTCCCAATGCCTACATTTTCACCAGGCAACAGATGGCTCTGTGGTTTGACTTGAAACATTTTAAACGACCCCCAAAAGAGTACAAGTCCAGAATATCCAGGCTCTGGGAGAAAATGTGTACTACTACCTCAATCCTAAATTTATTCATGTGAAATTCTGTGATTAGAGCCGACCCGCGTTCCCCGCAGGACTGAAAGCTGCATGCCAAGCAAGCACTCTACCACTGAGCTATAGCTTTGTACTTTGAGGCTAGGTCTAACTAAGTAGCTCAGGCTAGCCTTGAACTCATTTGACAACTAGAACAGAGTTAGCACTTAGGGCCCTCCCCTCTTGGCTTCTTGGGTAACATTGCAGAGTTGAGATCATAAGTCTGCATCAGAAAGTCCAGCTCAGATCCACCTTCACGTGGGATCTGGGATGGAACTCAGGTCTTGTGCAGCAAGCACCATTGCCATCTGAGCCACGTCGCCAGTCCACATATGTCTATCTTCTGTGGCTTGCTGTTGGCGATGGCAATGTAAGTAAGTAAGTAAGTGGGTACTGTATTTACTGCTCTCTTGTGGACAGGCCTCTAAGCTGCTTTCTGTTGTGGATTGTAGGAAGTGAAAGGTCCCTTGAATAGGAACAGCCCCATAGGCTAGTTTCACCGAGTGCTGGGGATTGAGCCCAAGGCTTTTGCATGCTAGAGAAACACTGAAACTGAGCTGAGCAGCATCCTCAGCCCCAGGAGCCTGTTATTTCTCTCTCCCTCTTCTCTTCCCTTTTCTCCTCTACCCTTTCACTCTACAGGTAAATTAAGCAGTGATAATGGGATGGAGGGGTCAAAATGTCCTCACTCTTGGATAGGAATGTGTGGATTGAGCCTCTGTGAAATGGGAGTTGGCATTCAGGACAATGGCTGTGAGTCTGACTGTGCTAGACCTCAGGGATCCAGTGGTATAGAGAACAGGCCCAGTCGTTGGCTGTATGGGCTTTCAGTCATGAGCATCATGTGGTAGACATTTATTCACGAACCATTTCCTAATTGTGATATCGCTCAGCCAGAATCTCACAATCCTGTGAGATTGTGTGGATGGTCCTAAATGATATCTAGGGTTGGAGGAAGGCTTCTTGAGAAAGTGACATTTAAGCTGAGATCTAAGAATAACTAGAAATAAACTAGCAAAGGAAAAGTGCGGAGATGGGCCTGTATGATGTTCTAAGATGTGTGAATGGGTTCAGGCTGTGCCTTGTCCTGGGAGACTCCTTTTTACAAGAAGCATTTGGCTTCACTTGCATGTATCAAAGGAAGGATGACTTTGCATCTTGGCTATCTACATAGACACCACCACTGTGAAACACCAGCCATGAGGCACGGACCCCACCACTGTGAAACACCAGCCGTGAGGCACGGACCCCACCACTGTGAAGCACCAGCCGTGAGGCACGGACCCCACCACTGTGAAGCACCAGCCGTGAGGCACGGACCCCACCACTGTGAAACACCAGCCGTGAGGCATGGACCCCACCACTGTGCAACACCAGCCGTGAGGCACGGACCCCACCACTGTGAAACACCAGCCGTGAGGCATGGACCCCACCACTGTGCAACACCAGCCGTGAGGCACAGACCCCACCACTGTGCAACACCAGCCGTGAGGCACGGACCCCACCACTGTGAAACACCAGCCGTGAGGCACAGACCCCACCACTGTATAGCTCTA
The DNA here is from genome assembly GCF_037038515.1 of Microtus pennsylvanicus. Classification (NCBI taxonomy): domain Eukaryota; kingdom Metazoa; phylum Chordata; class Mammalia; order Rodentia; family Cricetidae; genus Microtus; species Microtus pennsylvanicus. The sequence goes on from NC_134580.1 coordinate 128,415,189, forward strand.
GACATGAGGCACGGACCCCATCACTGTGAAACACCAGCCGTGAGGCACGGACCCCAGTGCTGTGTAGCGCCAGCTATGAGGCAGAGAGTGACAACGTACTCCTCCAACAAGAAAGGTGCCACCTCTAATCTTACAAAGTAGACTGAGAACATATGGGTGTGTGGGTGTATCAAAACCATATCAGAAAAACCAGGCCTGAGGACATACTGAATATACCAGAAGAATGAAGGATGCAGCACCCTCCCTGAACTCCATAAAGAAGAGGACATTTAACACTGAGAGGGTGACTGCTACCATTCCACCCACCTGCCATCTGACCACCTGCTGTGTGGTGCGCGTGAGCGTGCGTGCGTGAGTGCATGTGTGTGTGTGGGGGGGGACAAATAGGCAGAGACTCCAAACTGTCCCTGGATTTCAACTCAACACAGTGGTGCCCGTGGCTTGATTCCACTGAAACCGACCTTCCATCTGATCATCTATAAAACTGCCCAACACCTGAAACTCCAACTCTCTGGACTGGCCCTATGCTTCTTCTCAAGTGTGCTGAGCTCTGAATGCCTCCATCACTGTCCACCCAGAGGCTCTGTTGTCCTCTCTACTCACACACAATAATATCTGCTCTCTGTCTTTGCCTCCAGAGAGATCTCTTGGAACTCTTCATCCCTTTAACCCCTTTGGTGCTACCCCTGGAACACCTGTATGAGTGTAATATGTGATCTGAGGATTAATATTAGTAATTAAGATCAGAATAAAAGAATTTATGCACCAGGTGCATATCCCTTTAATCCCAGCACTCGGGAGGAGACGCAGGCGGATCTCTGTAAGTTTGAGGCCAGCCTAGTCTACAGAGTGAGTTCCAGGACAGCCAGGGCAACACAGAGTTTTTGTCTTGAAAAGAACCAAACAAAAAAAAGGAATTTATAATCATTTATGATTGCCAGATAGCAAGGAAAATTGGGATAACCTGGTAAATGGCAGTCAAAGATGGCAACAAAGCTGGTTAATTTATTGTTGGTCATTAAATCTGGGATTTTATTTTTTTAGAAATAGACGCATATCCAGCTATATTCCTGAAATAGCACACTCATAGCAGAGGTTATGGGTAGGGATGGGGTAACGGAAGTCTTCAGCAAGAGAAAACAGAACAGAGCAAGTCCCTATGGCAGGAGGGAATTGGGATGTGGCTAGTGTGGCTGGAGACAATGGGGTAATAGATAGGCCATAACGAAGGGCCCCGTGGCTAGAGAGGAATTAGCGAGTGGACATACCCACTGAGCGTTACTTACCGAACACTTACAGTTAAGCAGGGCCTGTGCTATATCACCAGCTAAGACAGAGTTGTCCCTGATGGGAGTGTGGTGTATACAAGCAGATGGGGAGTCAGAGAGCCCCTGCTGGGTCTTGGGAACCCCGCGGAGCCCTTTCTAGCACCATGTCCCTAGATCCTCACAGCCCTATGAAGCGAGGTATCCTTTCAGTTGAAGCAGAGGGAGTTGGTGGCTGTAGGACCGGAGAAACCTTTCCCAATCAGTTTTTGATCCTGAGGATGTATTGAGAATTCAATGGATGAACAAAGACATTTGTGATTATTTGAGTGACTCTCATATCCTACAGAGAAGAACAAGGCATCGATAAGAGGAAGACACCTTAGGATTGTTTATCTGATGAACTAGCTGTCACTGTAATCACAGGCCTCTGCCCTTTCCTTCTGGAGCCTGCTGGCTCCACTAAAGCCTTGAAGACTCAATGGATTGTAACCCAGGCATGCAGGCCTTCCACTCTGTACCAGAAACAACTGCATGTGTATCATAGCCAGGTAGTAACAAAAGCAATAAGAGAGAAACTAAGGCAGGAGAAAGGCCAGTGCCTTGAGTATGGTGAGCAAGAAAATGCCCTGAGAAGCCAGACCTGATGGTGTACACTATAACTTCAGCACCAGGGAGGCTGTGGCTGAGGACAGGGAACCGCCCCTCAACAGGCCACATCTTAGAGAAAAGGCAGAGGCTTGTAACCCGGGAGAAGAGCAGGGGAAAAAAAGCCCAGAAAAGGGAGATGGGCTTGTTAAGAACCAGGAAGTCTGCGGAGTGGCTCAGGGGTACATAACCCACCTAGCATGCACACAGCCCTATGTTCAAGTCTCAGCACAAAATACAGAAGCGATTTAGGTAAAATAAAAGGAACAGCAAGCAGGCTGTGTGGCCGGAACAGGGTGAGTGAGAGGAAGGTGGTAAGAGGTGAAACTGATGAAGGACGAGAGAGACGGCAGGATGGAGACATTTGCAAGGCTGAGCCGAAGCGAGGTAGGGAAGAGTGGACATGAGGTCTGATCAGATTTCCCTGGTAAGAGCTGTCTCTGACTGAGGGCAGAGATTTGACCCCAGGAAGAGATGGGTTCTACAGAGAACTAAGGGAGGAGCCTGGGTCACCCAGGCAGCCAGGAAAAAGGTAACAAGGTCTTGAGGTGAGAAGTGGGGCTGGGAGCAGTCTGCTTTTCTGTCTATCAAAGGGAGCTGAACAAGATGGTCCTTAAAGGTTGTTCTGGGTTTGGAATTTGGTAGCCTCAGCATTTGAAATTCGCTGAGTTACCTCAACACTCACCAAGTGTATATGGCTGGCTTTTCTTTTCTGACAGGCTCTCAGGTCTCAGGTTTCCCCCCTTGGATCTAATCCTCCCACGATTGACCAGAACCCCGTGGTGTGAGCACTGATGGGAAGCCCTTTCCATCCCCCCTCACTGCCAGCCTCACTTCTGTCCCCACTTCCAAGGGACAGATGGGTGTACAGCAGGAGGCTAGGGGGCCTTGATGCCAACAGCATCCCAGGGGAGGGAATTATCTGAGAGTTCACAGCCTCTCTCTGCATTCTGGGTCTTGAGTTAAAAGCCCTCAGCGTCACAGCCCCACGGGGCAGGGATTGGAGGGTGTGAGAGAGGCAGAAGGAGTCGCTTTTCAGCCTGCAGCTGCCCACATAAGAGAGTGCTGAGAGCTCTGGGCCAGGGGCAGGAAGTCATCCCGGCTAAGACGGGAGATCAGGCCACGTTTGCCCCACTGGCTTATTTGCCAATCAGAGAAGTGTTTGAAGGAACCTGGAGCTGATGTCTAAAATTCAGGAAATTTTACAGTAAACTTGAGGTTTCTGTCTTCTCTTGAATAATTAGAAAATCTGACCACACTGGCAGCTTACCCCTGTGATATAACATCCGGCCAGGCTCACACAGCAGCTGTCCCATTATAATTATATTTTATTAACAAGCAATTGCATTCATGTGACTGCAAAAAATGTATACGGAGACAAATAGTGCAGCTTTCTTCCCATCCTTATCTCTAGTTCCCAGTGGCGTCTTAAAGCAATCTTTATTATGTAATTCCAAAGTTCCTTTCTTAAAAACAAAATTTTATTACAGCTTTATTTATGTATTTTCTGTGCGCGTGGGAGGAGAGTGCACGTGCCATGGCTCATGTGGAGGTCAGAGAACAACTTGCAGGAATCATTTCCCTCCTTCCTCCACGTGGATTCTGGGAACTGAACTGGGTACTCAGACTTGTTGGTGACACCTCCCCCCCACGCCCCAGCCATCAGACCAGCCCCAGGGTTTCTTTATGTTCATATAAACATATTAAATCAAAGGTTGCTATTTCCCGTTTTCACACAGAGTCACCTCTCTTCTGCACTCGCTTTTCCTCCATGAGGACTTCTCCGAATTAGGGCAGATCGTTCACGGCTCCAGGTCACTGCATTGTCACAAGTCCCATGACTTATTTAGCCAGATTCACGACCGGCATTTCGGTCATACCTGATACTTACACCTATAAACAATGTAGTATCTATCAATTGTCCCATGCATAGCTTGCACACGTGCAAATATTTAAGTAGGGACTAAAGGAAAACCATCAGGGTCTTGCTGTATAGCTCAGTCTGGTCTGTTACTCACTATGAACCCCAAACAAGGCTTGGATTCACAATTCTGTAGTCATACCTCTCATCCCAAGTGCTGGAATTACAGGTCTTTGTCACAATGCCTGGGTTTCACTGAATGGTTATTTATTTATTTTTCCTTTCTTTTAAAATTTTTTTGTGTAAAGTATAGAGGCTATCTTCATATTTTCATAAGATACCTACTGAGTACCAGAGCCAGTACTGGACACTAAAAGGTCTCAGGGTGAATTTCCCAAAGCCTCAGGAAGATCCCAGACAAATATGAAAAGATGAACTGCTGGTTTGTCAATGTGTAGAAGGAAAAGGCCAAGGTGCTGTGCCCCTCATAACTGAAGTGCTGGAGAGATGTTTCTGAGGGACAGAGAACAGGCCACCAGTAGATGTTCAGCGGGGCTTCTATGGAAAGCATTGCCCCTATTAAAATTTCCCATTAATTGTCCTCACCATAGTCCTAGCGGGAAAGCAAGTGATATCCTCTACTTTGTTATCCCATGAGGCCAAGAAAAACCAACACAGCCGTTGGAGAATCTGTGGGTCTCAAACCCTATTTTCTGACATCAGACTGTCAGACCCTACAGCCTGACTTCTGCTGCTGCTTTGATTAAACCGGTTATGGGCTATATGGAGGCTTCCATGTAGCTGGGCCCAAAGGTGGGATCCTGTCTTTGCCAGGCCCATCCAAGTATGTGACAGTGGTGACACGGGCCACTAGGAACTGAGAAGAGGGTGCCCTGAGCCAGTCTCATTCTTCTGATCTCGCTCAAGGGTCTGTGCATTCGACTGGTTTCTAGGTCCGGGGTTGTAGGAGACAGACAGGGACGGGCCTTCCTAATTCAGACCTGCCAGCCTCCTGTCAGTCTGAACGTGGGCGGCTGGCCTGGAATCCAGCCTTGAAAACTCCCTTAGCCCCTAACACTTCCCCTCTGCTTTTAGCTTTAGGCAACAGCTGGTACCCCAACCTCCCAAGCATCACTGAGACCAAAACAGTCCCTGGACACTAAAGGGAAGGCAGGCTGTAGGGCAGCAGATGGCTGCTCCACCCAGCCCAGGGCAGCTGTCTCCTCTCTCTTCCCTGTCACTCTGAGGCAGGGTGGTCCTTCCACCTCACTTACTCCCCTCTCCCCCTTCTTCATTCCCTTGAGGTTTCAAAGGCTGTTCAAGAGCCACATCTGAATCCGTTTCTAGCATTTATGATGTAATTCTAAGTCACTGAATGAATTTCTTTGACTCTGTTTCCTCATCTATAAAATGGGTGGATGAATATATAAACCACATAAATTGTGAGACTAAAATGATTAGTGGTTCCACATTGCTTAAAATAATGAAAAACAACAACAACACAGTTCCAGAGTTTAATAAACAATGTCCTAGGACATCTGACCCAAGACAAGGCTGGTGGAGTACCCAGGCACGTTAGGGACCCCCCACCTCCTCTTATAGACCATGTTTATGTCTCTCTAGTTCCAGGCTGCTGCTTTGTAATCCTTGCTCCACTTTGGGTGCCAAGTCTTCTTGCTAAGTCCTGACCTAGCCACACAGCTCCTCAGCTGAAATTCTGCAGTGACTGCTCCCTCAGAAGTCACCAGTTCTATCTTTCTGCACCCTCACCCTCATCCGGACATCCTAGACAACGTGGCCTCCAGCGGTGGTGGAGGTAGCAGTTTGCACTTGCTCTCTTTCTCCCCAGGGGTTCCCTCCCATCCCTTCCCTCTGCCTTCCCTAACCGGGCTAGTGGCCAGATGAACGCGGTTCCTGAAAGAAGGAAGAGTGAACAAGAGACCGCAACTCCGAACTGCAGTTTCTCAGCTAGAAAAAGACAATGAAAAAAGAGACCTCTCAAGATCAAAGGAGGGGATGAAACAATAAGTGAACGCGGGGAACTAGGAAGTGGCTTTGGAATGGGAGTGACTGCTAAAGGTTATGGCAGGTACCCAAGCAGCTGCTCCCACCCCTGCCCTTTTATTCGCAGACCCCGGCCTTTTACCCTCTTGGGGCATTGCAAGACCCAAATCACCGGAGGTACCGCAAGAGATCAATGGAAGGGAGAGGAAAGGGCGGGGGCAATCAAAGAGAAATAGGGTCCAAGGGGAGGCCAGAGACAGCAAGCATGTGGTTGGGCCCCACTCCTCCGAGGAAGCCACGCGAGGGTGACCCGGGATGCTCTCCCCGCCCCGGCCCCCTCCCTTCCCAGGGGGCGGCCCACATCCAGACCGGAGTCCGGGTGGGGCGGCGCCGGCAAGGATGAATAATTGAGGTAGAGGGGAGGAGGAAGAGGAGCGGCGGAGGAAGAGCGGGAGGCGGGAGCCGCCCGCCCGCGCAGGGTCCTCCCCACTCCGCACCCCACCCGCTCCGCCGCCCGGAAGTCGCTCCCCGCCTCCTGCTCCGCCAACATGGCCGCGAAGTCGGATGGAGCGGCGGCCGCGGCCGGCCCGGGGCCCGAGGGGCCGGCGGGAACAGCCCGGGGCGGGGCGGGAGGGCGCGGGGAGGTGACGACGGAGATCGCGGGCCCGGGACCGGCGGCGGCGGGGGGCCCGGGGCCGCGCTACGAGCTGCGGGACTGCTGCTGGGTGCTGTGCGCGCTGCTCGTGTTCTTCTCCGACGGCGCCACCGACCTGTGGCTGGCGGCCTCCTACTACCTGCAGGGTAACAGCACCTACTTCGGCCTCACCTTGCTCTTCGTGCTGCTGCCCTCGCTGGTCGTGCAGCTGCTCAGCTTCCGCTGGTTCGTCTACGACTACTCGGAGCCCGCGGGGACCCCGGGACCCACCGTCAGCACCAAGGACAGCGACGGAGCCGCCATCAGCACCAAGGACAGCGCTGTCGCCTTCAGGACCAAAGAAGGCAGCCCGGAGCTGGTCCCCCGGCCCGCGCAGTCCTCGGCCAGCACCTACCGCCGACGCTGCTGCCGCCTCTGCGTCTGGCTGCTGCAGACCCTCGTTCACCTCCTGCAGCTCGGCCAGGTCTGGAGGTAGGAAAAGAGCAGGTGAAGGAAGCTTAAATCCTGGGGGTGGGATATTGCCCCAGATCTGTTCTGGCCTTTCTAGCCCGCCCTACTCCTGTCCTGACCCTCACCTGACCCACTCCAATGCAGCTCTGATTTCTTCTCAGTCGGCCCCTCACCGCTGCCAAACTCTGATGGACCCCAGATCCATAGCTTTGATCTGGCTAATGGGGCAAGAAACGGCCAGAGACCCTTAGTGATGTGTGAACAAGGAGTCGGGGAGCACGGGGACAAGTGTTATGCTTGCAACAGGGCACAGGCATCCCTCCAGTCCTGACCCCTCCTCCATGTCCAGGTACCAAGCCTAGACTTGGGGAAACATTCAGAAGTCTTTCCCAGCTCTCAGAGGCACTCAGTTCAGAATCGCAGCCCACCCCCAACATCCTGGGAGAGGCAGAACGTGAGGCAGCTAAATGACTATCCCGTCTAAACTTCCTAGTTCCGTTGAGAAAGGGTGTGGTGGATCCAGTCCACCACTCTTTGGCTCCTACTTCCTAAGGAGCTCCACAGAGCCCCACCCCCACCCCAACAAAAGGGGCCAAGGAGATTTGGAATCTTGACTCTGACACTAGATAGCTTCCGGCTGCCCGTTAGTCCTCAGACCGGAAAACAAGGCTAGGGTTTCATTCAAACTGTTCACTTCCAGGCTTCTTCCTTTGCCAGCAAGTAGGGTGCCTGCTGGGCTGAGTTAATTGGAGAGGGGGGAAATTCTAAACCACAGCTCCTCTCGAATCAGAATCACTCTACTTCCTTGGGCTGTACCCTGCAGTGACAAAATGAATTTGCTTGCTGTGTGATCTCAGGCACACCTCCTCCTTCTGAGTCTGTTTCTTCACCTGTGAAGTGAGAGGGAAGCTCTACTCTTCCCCAGCTCACTGACTTACTGTTACAGTTTTTTAACCTGTTGGGATGACTAGGCGAGGGGAGGTCTGTGTGAGGACTTTGCGTAGTTGGGGAATGTAAGGGATTATCATGACAGATGTGTGCAGCCAGCATGGGAAAAGTCCCTCTGCAGACATAGAGGATGGTTACTTACTCTGCTACTTTTTAGTGGATTCTGAATACTCAGAAAGTACAGTTGGACTGAGCATTGGAAACTGGACCCCTAGTGTTTGACCCAGCTGCTTGCTCACTTGCCGTGTGTCACTCTTGCTATGTTGTTGATCCTCTCTCTGCCTTAGTTTCCCCATCTTCACCCTCCAAGATGATGTGCTTAATCTGCTCTGTGTGCCCTGGAGTTGGGAGAGGGGGAAACACTATCCATGGTCTTATTATTATTAGCTTGACGCACAAAAATATTCATGTCTACATCCAGGAACTAATCTGCATTTATCATTCTGTGCCCAAATGGACAGATGGTGGGTTATTTTTAGATTTTGAAATGGTAACTTCCTATTCTGGGTAGCCAAAGCTTCATCCCCCTTTCCCTTCAGCCTAAAGTGGGCCAGCTACCCCACGACTCACAGGCCACCCTCCTCCTCCCCATTCAGAATCCACGTATACAAAGCTAATAGGAGTCTTCTTTCTTGAACAGAAACTGAATCTCCCTCAAATATGGAAAAAATGACCATAGAAGGGCATCCAAGGGGAGTGGCCAGAAGTGGCTAGGTGTCCTCCCAATTCCGTGGCTCTCTCCCCTACTTCCACTGTTCTATACTGGGAAAGTGAGAACAGAGATGAGATGACTGGACAGAGTAACCGTCAAATGAGCAAGGGGAACCCAACCTATGGGAGAGATTTGTGTCCATAGTATGATATTTTTAAAACTCAGACTCTTTCTGGGGGGAAAAAAGAAAGAAATTGGCTGTAGTAGTATCATGCCCATAAAAATTTTAGACAGGGTTTGCATGGTTCCAGCCTGTGAGTTCTTCCTCTTCTTTTCTCTTAAGCATCCACCTAGGCACCCAGCCCTAATTTACAATGCCATTACAATTATTTTATTAAGCACTCACTTTCTGCCAAGCCCACTGGTTGCCTTTTTTACTTTCATTCTCCCCTGTGTCTTTTTCTAATAATTCTGTCGTGTGGTTGGTATTATAATTTTCACTTGGCGGATGAGGGAACGGAGGCTGGAAGAGGGGGGCACCCTTGCCCAAGGTCACACAGTGAGCAACTGGAAGCTTTGGAACTCAAGAGTCTGCCTCTTCACAAGCCACGTTCAGTTCATCCACCTTGCAATTCTGCCACCAAAGTCTCCCCCAAAGCTTGAAGAATTATAAGTCTGAGGCTGTGAGATTGCATGATGACAGAACGTCCTGCTTCTGTGGTGGGGAGATAAGACTCTGGAAACAGGAGGAGGCAGTTGAACCGTGTGGGTAACGATGAGGAAACTGTGTACTGTGGGAAAATGCTGGATTTGGGGGAGGGCATGCCTTCAGAGGATTTATGTTTTCATCTTGGTTTGAAAGTGACCTTGGGCCAGGTTCTTCCATTTCTGAGCCTCAGTTTCCCTGTGTGTGAAATGATGCGATTAGATGCAGTGATCCCAAGGTCTGATATCTTTCTCATGACACTTAACGATGTGGTACACTGCCACAGAACAGCTTAAGGTCATCAGGGTCAATTTGGGGTCCTCCCCCAACACCCCTTCTATGTCTGGGTTACAGTTCTGTCCCTTTGCCTCCTAATGCGCCTGCCCTTTGGAGAGACTGCAATGAGTTGGTCACCTGCTGGGTGCTTCGTTCCAGCATAGAATAGAAATCACTTAAAGAAAGAAGTGAGACTGGGGTCTACAGAGAGCTGGAGAGCAATTGCTGACAGCTTGGCTGCTCGCTAAGTTCAGACTCTGCAGTCAGTTAGGAGAGGTCGCCTAGAAATGGCTACTGGGGAGGAGACATGCGCACCAGGTCACGTTAACCAGGCTGCGGTTCTGACTCTGGCTCTCTTGTCACTGATACTCTGGACCCTTGTCCCACAAGCTTTGGATTCTTAAACTGCCAAGGGCCTGGAATGAGCAGGAACATTCAGAGAATATTCAGGGAGAAGCCATCCAGTTTGACATGCCTAGAAATTAGTAGTGTTGGCACAACAGGCTACCACATGAGGTGTTCCAGCAGATGTTCTAGGTGGTGAGGCAGGGGCGGCAAGGAGGGAGCCATGCACCTGAGCCCTCCAGAGTGAAGTCTGGGAGACTGTGGGTCACTCTGTTCCCGATCCCATACCCTAGTTCTGAATTTCAATCATAAAGACAATTTCCACTTCTCAGGCCTATACGGTGCCTTCAAAAGCCAGGGGAGTCACGAGAACATGGGTGCATGGACTGTCGGAATGGGGGCATTGATGGGAAACAAGAGTCCTAGACATGACCAATGTACCACCTGGCCTCTCTAGTGATGCCATGAGAAATCATGGATCTAATGTTGCCAGGTCTTGATTTCTCAAGAGAAATGGGAATTAGAAAATTGGGAAATCAGCTACTAAGATTTTTTTAAAAATAGTTTCAGTAAGGGCTAGTGAAATGGCTCAGTGGGTAAAGGTGTCTGCTCCCAAGCCTGCCTGACAACCTGAGTTCACTCCCCCAGGACCCCTATGAAAGGATGAGAAACTGACCCCTGCAAGTAATTCTCTGATCTCTACACACACACACACACACACACACACGAGAGAGAGAGAGAGAGAGAGAGAGAGAGAGAGAGAGAGAGAGAGAGAGCACTTAAAAAATAGTATCAGTCAAAGGAAACGTTGGAGTAGGGGGCATCTTCTTTATACAACCCCAGCAAACACTTCCCAAGAGATAAGGTCCCTACACACAGATGTCATTAGTTAAACCTAACAGGAGGGAGCTCATAGACAGACACTGCACACTGCCATGTTGCAGCCAGGGCTATGTGAGCTGGTCCAGGCATCTCGCACTGAAAACCTTCCCCTGGTGGTTATTGATACATTCATTCATCTGACAAGGAAGCAAAACCCAGAGAAGTCAAGGGACTTGACTGAGGTCGGAGGAGTAAGTGTGGGGAGGGAAGGTGCTTGCCTCTTTGTCTGGTTCCCAAACCCAACTCCACCCAGATCATGACACACTTAGTGTGATGGGAGGGGGGGGGGTCATGGGAAAATGCCTTGAGGCTGGAGCAGTCTGAGTCCCTGGGAGGAGAGCAAACAGATCCCTTGGCGGGGCATAAATCTGGCAGTGGGCTGGACACCAGGCTGTTCTTAACCACCTCCCACCCCCAGCCCTCTGAGCTGTTAAGCCACTGAGGGCTGTTAAGCCAATTAAAGTTCCAACTCTGCCTCCTCTGGCCCTCTGGCCAGCAAAGCAGTAAGCCTTGAATCCCGCTCTCCCTAATCTTGAACTCATGGGTCCCAGCTTTACTTAGCTAAGCATGGCTTCCTAAGCCAATTAGTGTGAGACCTGGCATGGGATTCCTCCCCGGCTGTCAGATTCGGAGCACCTTGAGGTGGGGAGGAGGGGAGGTGACAGTGAGTTTCTGGGTCCTTCTAGCAGCTCACCGTGTCTAGCTGTTCCATCTCTGCCTGGGTGTGCCAGCAAACTCTACACTCCAGAGAGCTTCTGCTGTGAGTCAGTGCCGCTGTGACATCGGGTTCTGGGTTCCCCTTTGGGAAGCGGAATCACTGGCATAATGTGAAGATCATGAACTCTGGATCCAGGGTCTCCACTCAAATCCTGCCCCCACTGTCTTGTCAAACCACATAGTCCCCATCCCGTCTAAAGTAGGGACTATGACTGTACCTATCTGCTTCTTGTACTGTTTTGTGTTTAAGGAGGTGACATGTACCAAGGACTTAGCAAGGGCTGGTCCCTCATTTAAGTATTCAAAACCAGGTGGCAGAGCAGCTGAGGTGTCTTGGCAGGTAAAGGCGAATGCCATCAAGCCTGACAATTTGAGTTTCAATCCCAGGGACTCACATGGTGGAAGGAAAGGACCCCTGAGTCCCACATGTGAGCTGTGTCACACCCATGCCGCCCCTACACACGTGCACACAAAATATATTAATTTAAAGATCATTAAAAAGAAACAACCTGGGAGCAGCGGTTAGCACCATCATAGTCTGTGCACAGTAGTCAGCGGTGGGGGAGGGGTCTGTGCGCCACAGTGACATGGCTCTCGTGTATTTAATCTGCAGTCACTCGTCCAGCAGGCATTTATGGAGTACCTGCTGTATACCTGGACCTGCTCTAAGTGCCAAGGATAAAGAAAAGATTAAGGTGGTAATGTGAGCTCTAGTGGATTACATGGTAGAAATGCTATGGGAAAAGATGAAGTTGGGGCTGGGAGGATGGTCCAACAGGTGGAAGCCCTTGCTGTTCAGTCAGGGAGGAACTGAATTCTGATGTCTAATACCCACATAAAAAACTATGTGTGCCTGTGACCCAAGTGCTGGGGCTGTGGAGACAGGAGGATGTCTGGGACTTGTTGGCTGACAGTCTCACCCCACAGTCAGAAAAAGATCATGTCTCAAGGGAACAAGGCAGAGAAGAAAGCAACAGGACACTTGGCACCCTTCTGTGATCTCTGTGGGCCACCTGCACATGCACACAGGTACATACACCACACACACAAAGCTGAAACAGGCCAGGGATCCAGTAAGCCACGGGGCTCTGATGATCTGGGGAGGGAAGCCTCACAAAGGAGGTGGTGGTATGTGGGTGGATGGCTGGTCTAGTCAGGGAGAGGGATGGGAGGGCAAAGGGAAACGGAGCAGCCAGAGGCAGCAACAGTGGGGAGAGGGTAAAGTGAGGCTAGTGCCGGGCCTTTCGACTCCGAAAGGGAATGCCAAGAGTGTCTGTCCAGAGAAGAAGGGATGGACTCCCTTTCACAATGTCCACTCTGGCTGCTGGTGAAAAGTGGACTGCAGGGAGGTCAGGGCAAGTCTGGGGACACAGGAGTCTCCAGAAGATCTAAGTGAACAGGATGGAGCTGGACCAGAGTTGTGGCAGCAGGGGTAGACTCCACACCAGGCTGGGCCCACAGGAGCTCTGTCTTTCTCTGGCTCTTCCTCAGTTTCCTCATTCATGTGGGTAATGACCACAACCCATTCTCCAGAACCAGCAATATCCTTGCACCCACCACTTTGTGTGACTTTGGGCAAAGACGTAATTTACCTGTCTCCTGGTAACAATAACACCATCATTTGGCTTGGGGTGTCATAAGCTAAATAATGGATATGTCGTGTTTAGCACCCCTTGCCTGGAACACAGAAGCACTCAGTTGTGATTAGCCCTTGCTGTTTCATAATCATTTGTAACAGTGGTCATAAGTTAGGGTCTGTAGTCTTTCCAGGCTGTGTCACGGTCCTCTCGCTGTCGTTTCAACCCTGGTGCCCATTTTTCTTATGTTGGTTGTGAGTCTGGCGTTTTGAATCATCACACCCACATCTCAAACATGTTTACAACTGCTTGGGCTTGGCTACAGCCCCTTCACAAATGTTCCTCCCTGTGTTGAATTGGCAGGGTTGTTCCAGCGTGGCCTCCCCACGCACCTCCAGAGAGACCCTGGCCAGTGTGCTCGGCTCCACCCTTCCTGCCCCCTGCCACCAAGCAGCAACAGTCCACCAGAGCCTCTCCTAACAGACACAGAGCAGGGGCGGCAGGCAGGCCCTGTCCTCTGTTTGATCTATAAAGACCACACAGGCGAGAAACCCTGGGGAGCCAGGAGAGGGAGAGCAGCAAGGAAGTGGCTTTGAACCCCAGCAGCTGGGGCAAAGGTCCCTGGGGAGAGGAGGAGGCAGTTGGAGATCTACTAAGGCTTCTGATCTGGACTCTCCACTCTCCACCCTGCCTTTGTAAAAGTGTCCAAATTCTTGTCCTGGGAAATGCTATCAGCTCCCTCCACCAAGTCCCTCCCACCTCACCCCACCCCACCCACAGCCAGAGGCAGTTGAGGATTCTAGATCTGGTGTTCAGAAGCCCAGGGTGTCCTCGGCTCTCCTCTTCCCCATCTTGCACCAGAGCTCTTGGCTTCACCCTCTGTCCCCTGTCGCTAGAAGCAAGTCGCTGATCCCCGATGCCCAGGGGCTACTTTCTCCATCAGCATCCTCTCTCACTCGCCACCTCTATACACCCTGTGGGCCGACTGCCTGGTTTTGTGCCAACTTGACACAAGCTAGGATCATCAGAGAGAAAGGAGCCTCAGTTGAGAAAATGCCTCCATGAGTGCCAGCTGTCGGGCATTTTCTTAATAACGATCAATGGGGGAGGGCCCACCACACCCCATTGTGCGCAGTGCCACCCCTGGGCTGCTGGTCCTAGGTCCTATAAGAAAGCAGGCTGAGCAAACCATGGGAAGCAAGCCAGTAAGCAGCTCCCCTCCATGGCCTCTGCATGAGCTCCTCCTGCAAAAATTCCCATCCTGTCTTCCTTCAGCGATGAGCAGCAATGTGGAAGGGTCAGCTGAATAAGCCCTTTCTTCCCCAACTTGCTTTGGTCCTGTTGTCATCACAGAAACAGTCACCCTAAGATGCCCTTTGAGGCCACACTCCCTGTTGCTTCTTTCTCAAAACTTTTCTCCAACAGCCCCAGCACCACCCTCAGCCCCTCACACCACCTTTCACTTCCTCATCCGGGCCAAAGCCATCTTTATAACCTCAAGTGGAACTGCTTGGCAGCTTTGCTTGTTGAAGAGCTGTACACTCGCCTCACCCAAAACTGTCTCTTTGGGAAGAGGTGTGATGAAGGGGATCGCCACTTGCTGATTTTGAGTTTTCTTATGTTTGGAGACAGGGTCTTACGTGTGTCCCAGGCAGGGCTTGATGGCCACTAAGAGGCCCCAGGTGATCTTGAACTTCTAATCTTCTCAAGATCTAGGTTTGTAGGGTATGCACCACCACGCCCTGATTTATGTGTTGCTGGGGATCGAACCCAGGACTTAGTCCATGCTAGCCAAGCGCTCTATGACCTGAGCTACATCTCCAGCCCACAGTTTGCTATTTCTTGTATTGTTTGAAGATTTTACTTCTGGTTTTTAGTTCATGAGGACATAAATGTATACATTCATGTCTGCTATAAAAATTAGCTATTTTGACCAGATGGTGGTGGTGCACACTTTTAATCCCAGCACTCAGGAGGCAGAGGCAGGCAGATCTCTATGAGTTCAAGGCCAGCCTGGTCTACAGAGTGAGTTCCAGGACAGGCTCCAAAGCTACGTGGAGAAACCCTGTCTTGAAAAAAAAATCAGTTGTTTTGATGGGTCTGGTGGCATCTGACTCTGTAATTCCCACACTTGGAAGACAAGCAGATCTCTAAGAGTTCAAGGCAGACTGGTTCATGTAGCGTCAGCTAGGGCTACTTAGTGAGATCCTGTCTCAGAAAATAAAGAATATGACTAAAAATTAGAGTTATTGTTTATTAAGACTCAGATTACATCATTGCATCTGTGACAGACAGGATGAAGCACAAAGACCTACAGAAACAAACCCTATTCCGCCACCTCCACGGTTTTCAGCGAGCCACTGGGCTAATCTGAACCTTGGTTTTCCTCTCATCTGTGAGGAAGGGATAGGAAGTCCCATGTGACAAGCCACTGTGCAGGTGCAGTGGAAGAATGCATAGAGCATGTTTATACATTATTAAGAATTATTAAGTCCATAACAGTGTCAGTGTTAACTAGCATTACTGATCCATTTTACAGATGTGAAATTGAGTTACAGATAGGACTAGCCTCCCAGCTGGTAGCAAAGCCAGGCTTGAAAACCATGTGGTCAAGCCTCTCAACCCTCTGTGTGTGGGTTCTAAGCCATCCCTCCTTCTGCTAGCTAAGCATATGTTTTTTTTAAAAAAAAAAAAAAGATTAAAAATTGGGTGTATCCATGTGGGTGTGTGCATGTGAGTGCAGTTGCCCCCCAAAGCTAGCAGAGGTCCCTTGAGTTAAGTTGCAGGCATTTGTGAACTGCCTGATACGGTGCTGGGAACTGGGTTCAGGTCCTCTGCCAGAGCAGCCAGTGCTTTCAAATATATATATATATATATATATATATATATATATATATATATATATATATATATATATATATTTAAGGCGTTTGTGTGCATGTGAGTGTGCATTTGTGTCTTCAAGAGTGGATACGCTATGGGCATGTGCAGAGATCAGAGGAGGACAGGTCAGTCCTAGCCTTACACCTTGAGGCGGGGCTTCTTATTGCTTTGCCAGCCCACCACTTCCTGGGGCTTCTCCTGTTTCTGGTTTCCATCTCACCATAGGAGTACTTAACTACAGACACACATACTACTGCACTGCCCCCCCCCCAATACATTTTACGTGGGTTCTGGGGATTCAAATGCTGGTCTCCACACGTGCACAACAAGTGCTCTACCCACTGGCCCACCCCAGCCTAGTTAAGTGTGTTCTTATAGACTGATCAATCGGGTATTACTTTGAGAGTGGGAAGGAAAAAAATATATGTCAGAAAAGCCTCTAAACCGTTTTATTTTAATGTAAAATAAAGTATCTGCCGTTAACATTCTGGGCTCTTTCTCAGCCGTCCCCTGGGCTCATCACTCATGCCTGTCAGCCCATCTGGCGGCTTTGTCCACAGATCACAAGCCAGGGGAGGCCTGGCCTTGTCCTTGCTACCTTTGCTGGCCTTGCACTCAGCCAGTTCCTGGATGAGGAGCCTGACGGAACACGTTTGGGCTTCGTGGCTGTGGTATCAGAGCTAAGGCGGTGTAAAAGCCTGCCACTCGGGCACAGCAGTGAGGTTTGCTGGGACTCCAGCATCAGCCTTCTGCTGCCAGTGGGCTGAGGGCTAAGCAGAGGAACCCTGAGTCCAGTTCCCAGAGGAAAAAGGCATAGCTGATTTAGGAGACAAGAAGTAAAACTCCTTGTGGGAAGTGGATGCTCAGTGATGTTGGTGTGAATTGAACAGAACCGCTGAGATCAGAGTCCTGGGCCAGTCATTTCCTCTCTCTGTGGAGTTCATATGGGGACTTGAGAATTTTGGCCCGAGTTTTCCCAGGGCTCAGGAAAGAAAAAGGAGCCCAGCACTCCGGGTCCCGGGCTGGTCAAGATCCCATCACCTTGTAGCTGTGTGATCCTGGGGAGAACTGCTCATCAGCCAGAGTTTGTCTGTAAAGTGGAGAGATGGTGGTCCAGCCTCTGGGTTCTTCCAGAGACACCAGCACTTGTTACAGGGGCACCTCTGAAGTGTGCTGCTGCCCTTGCGGCCCGAGTGGCATCCCATCCTAAAGCTTAGGGGCCAAAGGGGAGAGGCTGCTGGAGAGGAGCATCTTCTGAGGAGCCCCACCAAGGAAAGATCCTTGTTCTGTGGCCCCAAGGTTTTGTGCACGCAGATGATCCAAAGTTAAACGGAGGTGGGGGCTTTTTTTGTAAATATGAGAAGACCTTGCCGCTCTTTCAAGGGCGCAAACACCCACTAGCAGAGGGTGTGGAGGAAGTGGCTAGCTGGCAAAGACACTGTAAGCAGGGACTTGACTTCAGTTTAAAGGACAAACTAGATGACTGTAAAGCCCCTTATGGTTTAAATTCACAGTTCTGACTCGGGGTCTTACAATACTGAGTCCCAGTCTGCTGGACTGGCACACTGCAGGCTGCAAACCCCGTGACATTTGGGGAGACCCAGCCTGGGATGTGTTCCTTTCCCATAATGCTATTCACCTATTTTCTATTGCTTTCATTTTATGTATTTACTTCTAAAACTTAATCTACCTGTTCCTTTTCACAGTGCTGGCATCAAATGCAGCCTCTCACACATGGTAGGCAAGTGCTCTGCCCCTGAGCTACACATCCCAGGCATTACCTACTTCTTAAAGCGGTATTTTAGTTTTTAGTGTGCAAAATTCTAAATGTATACAAAAGCAGAGTGACTAGGATAATGAAGCCCACATTGGATCGTTAATGTCATTGACTCTTGGCCAGTTTGGTTTTGTAGCGTTCAGTGCTGTCTGCTGAGTCTGTGGGGTCAGCAGTGTTCGGTATCTGCACTGTCTAATGGGAGCCACCAACCACCAACAGCTATTGAGTCCTTGGAATGGGAGCAGAGGGACAGATGAAATACATTTTTAAGTGAATTAAATTTCTCAAAATTTATTTCTATTGTATGTGCACAAGTCTCTCATTGGCCTGGAACTTCACACAAGAAGTAAACTTCCAGGGGTCAGCCTGTCTCGGGCTCCCAATTTGACATCCCTGGGATTGCAGGTGGGAACTGCCATGCCTGGATTTTTACATTTTCATTTTTATGTATAAAAAGTATTTTGCTGCATGTATGCTTAAGCACCATATGCACGCCTGATGCCTGCAGAGGTCAGAAGAGGGCATTGGATCCCCTGGAACTGGAGTTACAGATGGTTGTGAGCCACCATGTGGGTGCTGGGGACCAAAGCCAGGTCCTCTTAGAAGAGCAGCCAGTGTTCTTAACTACTGAGTGTGTGATGCGTATAAGCCCAGGAAGGCTTTCTTTTAAAGTCATGTGATATTTCCTTAATTGGTTGCATAATTTTTAACCTGAGACTTTCCTTTTTGCATTGATATCCTAATTGCTGGCTGGGCTTGAAAAAATGTATAAGGGAGAACATTGCATTTCATATTCTGTCATTGAATTTCATATTCTCTCAGGGCATGGCTGGTTAGCACTGAGGCGCAGCTGCCTCTTTAGATAGGGCATGCCTCTGTAGCTCCCCCAGAGCCCCGGAAAATGAAAACAGCTCAGTTCTCGGAGCACCCTACTTCTGAAATCTCTGTCAGACCACAAGTAACCAGATGCGATTCTTCCTTTCTACATTAGTGTCCCGGTACCTTCAAATGTCACCAGGAGATTGGAATCAAGGCCCTCCCCACCATCTCCTAACATCCTCGCTCCACCCAGGGACTGAGGGGAAGAGAAAGAGCAAACAAAGGTCCCTCAGAGCACAGGATGCCAAATCTGAGTCTCTCCTGCACATCACTAACCCATAACATAGATGGCAAAGTTGAGGCTCAGAGAAAGGAGGGTTGTGAGAGGCCAGAACCTGATCCCAAATACTTTGCTCCGAAACAGCTGTCTGTTTTTCTACGAAGCAAGAATCTGGACCCTGGCTGGGAGCTGGTGAGCAGGGCGGGATAGGAGAAGTCTCCGACTTTTAGCTAGGGCCTAAAACAGTGGCCGGAAGTATTTGGCCTGAGGCCAGCAGAGAAGAGGGGCTGTGAAGGAAGAGGGAGACAGCCTGGCTCCCCGCACCACATGAAATGGGAGCCAAACGTGTAAAATCACAATCTTTACTGACATTTAGGATTCTTTTGGCTGCCAACCCCAGGAAGGGACTATTTTCGCATCCGTGCAGGAGTGCTCAGCATTGAGGGGTAAACCAATGGGAAAGGGTGTTGATGCCCCCCTTCCCGGGCTGCACTGCGGTTTCACAGGTGGAGACTTCGTTCCGTGGCTAGTTTGACCCATGCCCTGGTGAAGTGAAGGGCACACAACTCCAGTGCTTTCCAGCTACTGGACTAGGTGCCAGGTCTCTCCTCCAAATTTCTGGTAACGGTAAAAAGGCCAACCTTTGCTCTCACCTGGCAAGCGACCCACCCTCCACTCTTTTCCCCTTGACTGAGTTCCCCACACCTAAGCAGCACCTCTAAAACCATCACCCCCATTTAAACCTTCCTGGGTCCTGCACGGTGGCTCCTCATCTCTCACTTTCTCCCTCTCCCTAACCTCAGGACCTTTGCCCCGGTTGCTTCCTCTGCCAGGCTCTCCCTCCCCTCCCTTTTCCACCTGCTTAGCTCATGTGCCTGCTTCAGACTGATCAGCAATGGCAACTTCCAGAAAATCTTTCCTGACTGCCAGCCCTCTCCAGTCCCACTGTTTTTTTCTATGCTGAGTAATTTTGACTTTTTGCTTTGTTTAGTGAGTCTCACTATGAGGACAGACTAATTGGAAGTTATTATGTAGCACAGGCTGGACTTGGACTCACAGAAATCCTTCTGCCTCCGCTTCCTTGTTTTGCATTTTGAGATAGGGTTTCACTGTACAACTGGACTGGCCTCAGACCACCAATCCTCCTATTTTGACTTCCCGAGCACAGGACTACAGGCGAGTACCATCATGCCTGATAGAAAATCCCAGGCCTCCCTTCTGACAAGGCCTCTCAGTGGGCAGCTCCTTTAAGAAGCCTTGCTTAAGTGTCTTCTGTTCCCACTTTCTGGTTTCTCAATTGCACTGGGAGGTGATGCTTAATGTGAGTTGATAGCATCATCAACAGGCCCCGCACAGTCCTCTGTTGTCCTACAAAGAGGTGAAGGGCTTGGAGGGTGGGAGTACTGCTGTCTCCTGAGCCCCACCCTCAGCCTGCAGGGGTCACAGAGCGAGGTCCATTTGGAGACAGAGGTGTTTAACAGGCTGTTTCCCTGGATGGAACGGGCAGAGCCGGGAAGCCTCTGGAAGCTGCTGTGGTTTTGGCACAGAGCCCCGAAGGGGTGTGGGGAGGGGCGAGAACACACGCTCAGAAACTCGGAGACCGACAGATGGAGGAGCTGAGGATGTGAGAGACACAGACAGACAGAAAGGAACCCAGAGTCAGGAAGAAGAGAACCAAGCGGTGGAGGATGGCTGGAAAGCGGGCAGTCACGCCGAGCCACGAGCTGAGCAGCAGGCCAGCAGATGGACCAGTCAGTGAAGGACTGGGAGCCCCAGGCAGACAGATCCACAGGGAGGAAAGCAAAGCTTGTGTCCACAGGACAGGCAGATGAACAAAGTCTCTGCACAACAGAACGATGTGTAGTTTGCAGGTATACAGGTGGGCTGGCTTGGGGTACCTGCAGGAGACTCACAAATTGACAGACAATGGTAAAGGAATGGATAGAGAAGACTGCCATTCAAGCGACAGACAATGACCTGGGGTCTGAGGCCAGGTTTGCCTCTCTGAGGAGAGACTAAAACCAATGACAGAAACATCACCTCATGCTAGAGACTTGGGGGTTGACTCAGCAACAAGGGAGAGATGGGGTAAGCTGGGTGCTAAGCCCAGAATTTCTCAGGAACATTGAACCCTCCCTCTCGTTTCCCCTTCCTTCTGTGCATTAAAGAAAATCCCTTGGGCTCTGGAAGATGCTAGGCCACAGGGGTGACCTGAGAGGGGAAGAAGAGTGAGTTCTGTCCATTTATTGACTCTGCTCATGGAGGTCATGGGGTCCTAGGGGAGCTGAGGAGCTCGAGCTGATGGATTCAGACACTAACTGTTGGCTTCTTTACTTCTCAGGCCAGACAGTTTTGCTCCCAGCCCCAGCTGTTTATGCTTACTGGTTCTTTGGGTTTCTAGAGCACACTTCGCTTCCTCTCTTAGCATAAGACAGTGAGTTGGGGGCTGGCAAGATGGCTCAGAAGGCAAAGGCCCTAACCATGAGGCCTGACCACTTGATTGAGTCTCATGGGAGGAGAGAACTGGCTCCTGCAGGATGTCCCCCACTTCCACACATGGCACACACACACACACACACACACACACCAATGAATTCAGTAATTTTAGTTTGTTTTAGAGACAGGAAGTCAAAAAGGACACAACAGGGTTCAGGTCTGTAATCCTAACCCTTGGGAGAACCAAGCAGGAGGAATTTCATGAGTTCTAGGCCATCTGGAATTTTTAGCAAATTCCAGGCCAGAACTGTATAGCAAGACCCTATCTCAAAAACCTGCCAAAGACTGGGAAGCAGAAAGTTCAGTCCCAGTAGCTGTCTCCTTAGCCCTGTAAAGTGGGGTCACAACCTACAGTGGCCTGTGGGTTAAGAGCTCACCCTGGCTTCAGACCACGGACATCTGAGAATCATAGAGGAAAGGAGACTAGCCATGTTAGAGGGGCACCAGGGAAGGCTTCCCAGAAGAACAACAGAATAAATGGGCAGTGGTGTTCTGGGAAGTGTTCTGACTCCACGCAGACAGAGACGGAGGCCCAAGCTCTGCCGAGACCAGAGAGAAGACACACATTTATCCTTTCAATCAACATTTATCTCTGCCTTCTACCTATGTAAAAGCAGAGGACACTCTGGTGACCAGGACAAGCAAGGTCCCTACCTCATGGAGCACCAGTGACTGAACAGAAAGACACTGTCTAGGGACTGAGGATGGAACTCAGTTGGCAAAGAACTTGTATCACACGCACGAAGCCCTGGGACTGATCCCAGTGCTTCAGAAACAGGATGTGGTTTCTCACACCTGTGATCTCAGCACTCAGGAGATGAAGGCTGGAGGATCAGGAGGAGTCAGGCAGGCATGTGATGGACTAGAATAATCCTTGGACGGGAGAAGTACCAGTGTGGGATGGGTGGTCTCCTCAAAGAATGTGTTGGGGAGCTGATGAGGAGCCAGAGCAGGATCCGGGGAAGGGCGTTCCAGGCTGAGCCCGCAGCGAGTAAGGAAGTCCTGAGGCTGGAGCAAGTCTGGCAGGGACGTCCAATGCAGCTGGGGTGTGGAGAACAAGCAGACAGTGGTTTGAGATACAGTGAGAGAAACGGGCAGGCCAGATGGTTGGGAGCCTGTGAGCTGGGGGGAGAAGCTTGGGTTTCATTGCCAGTGTGATAAGAAGCCTGTGTGAGGTTTCCAGAAAGGGGATGACCCGATCCAATAGGCTTTAAGAATTACCCGCTGGTTGCTATCTGTGGAATGGACTGTAGGGGGCAGGAGTGGCTGGACAGAGACCCAGAAAGGAGGCTGAGAATGTGGTTGTCCTGACAAGAGATGACGGGAGATGCCTGTACCGGGTGGTGGCCCCCACCCGTGAGACGGATGGAGCAGGGGCTGGAGAGGTGGATGGGAGTGACACAGGATGCATTTTGGAGAAAAGCAAGTCTGGATTCCTTGTCTAGAGTTGGAGTGTCCTGTGTGAGCGTTACCAGTCCCATCCGTGGTGAAATCTGCCTCTTTCAACTTTCTTTCAAACAGAGAAGACAGCAGAGTGCATGGGATTTCTGGCGGAGGTTTGAAGAGGCAGTTGCTTAGTGGCCCGAAGGAGCTAGAGACCACCACCCAACATAAGCTCCTCTTCTCTCCACCACCACTGTGTGCACATCCCTCTATAGTTAGAAAACTACTGCTAACTCTATCACTTGATTCTCACAATAAGGAAAAAGATTAGATTCAGGGAAGCAGAGACTATCCAAGACCATAAAGCAGGGTCCAGGGCAGGATTGGGACACAACCCCACACACCCAGTGTACCTCCATCCTGCCTTTAGGATCTTCATTCTGGTGACAGTGGTGCAAACAGGGTGACAGGTTCCAGCCCTGTTTCAGAGAAGGAGAAACTGATCAGGGGACATGAGGTTGCATGTCCTGGACAGTGTTGTTTTAAGACCTCTGTGGCGCAGCATCTATCAAGCATATTAAAACACAGTCACATCAAACATCAAATGTAAATTATATATAACTAGATAAAAGCCAAATTGCAAATGACTAGCTGACATCATGTTCTGTTTTACAGACATTTAATTAAACATTTATTAATTTTGATTCTGCAGTTTTTCCCTGGGTTTTGAAGCCAATTTTCCCCCACAAGCCTCAAACACTCCCCTAAGCCCATGAACATCTCCCAGGTCCCTGGCAGCGAGTAGTTAGTGCTGGCTGGAAGAAACAGCCCCTGCTTTGCCAAAAGGACCAGAGTAAGGCTGGGCTCAAAAAGGCTAGGCCTTTTGTCCTTAGGCTGCAGTGTGGATTCTGTGCTACCCTCTGACCCCCAAGCACCATGGACAGGTGGCAGAAGCCTCCTTTCCAGCCCTCTCCATCTCAGTCTTGGATGATGTGAGCCCTTTGTCTGCGGTTAGCTGGAAGCTGGCAGAGGAAAGAGTAGGAGTGGGCGGGGAAGTAGCAGGAGGTCTGCCAGGTGGTGACGGATGCTGGCGGGGCTGGCACCTCCCTCATCCTAACCTGGGCGGAAACAGATGGTCCTCTAGCCTCAGAGAGACTTCCAGGGTATTGCTCTTCTCCAGCTCCCCAGGCCCCTTCTCACTGGACCAGCTGGCCTCTCCTTCCTGTTCGAAGCCACAAGAATGAGGAAGGGAGTGGGGGCAGGCCTGGAATGAAGGTCTGTGTTCTCGGGCCCTCAGCAGCCCTGGGGACCACCTGTCCCCCCCCCCTATAGTCCTCAGAGTCCTTTGTTCTCTTTCCCAGATCTGGTGCATCATCCCCTTAGCTCATCCCTGTCACTCCAGCCTGGACCAAACCCAGCCTTTCCTTGGCTTCCCTCCAAGGCAGTCCTCAGAGTAGGCTTTCGAGGCTCCGAGCTGATCCTATTACCTCCAATTTTGGGATTCAGATTAAAAATTAAACTTGTGCTCTCCGGTTCCAATTCCTTTTTTCAGGGATGAAACCCGGGGCCATGCACATACTCAGCACATCCCCCACTGCTGAGTAACGGCCCTAGCCCTGCAGCCTAGAACTGGCTGCAGGATTTGATGAACTTTCACAATTCTGGTCTTTCTGTGCCCCATCTCATTGGAAGCTTTCAGTCTAAGTCAAGCACAGCAAACCTCAACCTATTGCCCTTAAAGGGTATGGGCTCCCATTGCCTCTGCACTTTGTATCTGCCCATTCTCTTGAATGTTCTCCTCTACTGCTCTCCTCAAGTGTGTGCGCAAGATTATTTCTTTGTATTTTATGCACATGTGTGTTTTGTCTGTATACATGTCTGTGTACCATGTGTATGCGGTGCCCACAGAAGAGAGCATTTGATCTCCTGGACCTGGAGTTACAGATAGTTGTGAGCTGCCATGTGGATGCTGGGAATTGAACCTGGGTCCTTTGGAAGAGCAGCCAGTGCTCATAACCAACGAGCTATCTCTCCAGCTTTCCCCCCACCACTAGTATTTTTTTATTGTATTTTATTGCTCAATTGGTTGATTGATTTGATGTTTTTTGGTTTTGGTTTTGAGACAAAGTCTCTTTATGTAGCCCAAGCTGGCCTTGAACTTGTGATCCTCCTGCCTCAACCTCCCAAGTGTTGGAATTAGAGACAGTGCCACCAGGCCTGATGCCACATGTTTTCATGAAAACAGAAATTAAAACCAGGCATTGCAGTGCCTATAGAAAGGGAGGTAGAAGGTGGAAGCAGAAGCATTAGGAATTCAGTACCAGCTTGAGCTAACTTGGGAGTTTAAAGTCAGTCTGGGTTACATGAGAACCCACCTTAAAAACAGAGATAGAACAAACAAAACCTGGCAAGGTGGCACATATCTGTAATGCCACCACTCGGACGGTGGAGGCAAGAGGATTTGGAGTTCAAAGTCATCCTTAGCTACTCAGTTCTAGATCAGCCTGGAGTACAGGAGATACTGTTAAGAAAGAAAGAGAAAGAGAGAGGGGATGGAGAGGGGAAAAATTCTCCCTGACTGCCCCTCTTCCCTGCCAAAGTTTTCCATCTCAGTCTCATGGAAGGGAAGAAGGGAAGGGCAAGATACATAGAGGCACAAACCTAGTACGGAGCTAGGTTGACGCACGCTGCTACATGACTGAATGATGCTGTCAGAAAACTGGGGGACAGGCGGAGATGACTTATCACCATTCATCATAAGAAATCATCAAGTCCTGGGGTTGCCAAGCAGCCAAAGGAACAGTCCCCTTTCCTCCCTGGCTACCCAAGTAGCAGGGAGGATGGATGTTAAAAAGCAGTATCATATTGAAGAAGTGTCAGCAGCATTAATTGGGGACAGGAGGACCCCAAATTGGATGTTTTGGGCCACATTTTAGGGAGAAAGTCTATGACACAGGTCACTAGTTCTGGGAGGGTCAGAGCCACCAAGCTCTCTAATTTTCATACGGAGACCCTGTAGCACCACAGTTCCTTCCATAAGCTGTCAGCACACCGTGTATCTGTTGATCCCATGGTTCCAATGGCCTAGGAATGCCAGCACTTTCCCATCCCTAGTGGCTCAGTTTGATGTCCAGGCAACAGGTCACTGGATCTGTGTTAGACCCTCTCCTCCTGTTTTCTGGGAAGCCACTTTTAGAGAATCCATCTGTGGTTTAGTCAAAGAGCTAACCTGTCATTTCCAAAGCTTTTCAGGGTCTGGGGAAAGGCAGGTTCTGTGGGCACATGGAGAAATTAGACTCAAATCCTCATCCCACGTGAACACTGCTCTTGAACATCTACCCTCTTTGCTACTTGAGTAGGAATGAGCACATGCTCAACAGAGTAAATGAGAAGTAGAGTCCGGAATTGAACTCGGGGCTTAGATCCTTCCTGTCTACTCCAAGGTTATCAGAGTTATTAAAGTCAACGGGCTTGCAGCCAGGCATTCTTTCTTTTGAGATTACATGGGTTGAGCACCTACTGGGTGCTAAGAACTGAATGTGCAGTGTTTAGCAGGTGATGGAGTCCCTGGAATGGAGTTTAGAGCTGGGGGAGATGTGTGCCTAGCTGGGAAGTTAAACCCACAGTGGCAAGATCTGGAGCAGAACTGGGACTTGGGGCTGGGAGGCTGAGGGAGGCTCCTACCTCGGGGGAGGCTGTGGTCAGCAAAAGCCCAATATTGGAAACAGGAGCAAGACTTACCTAGGTTTGGGGCTGGGATGGGGTTAAGGAACGGGAAGGGATGTTCCAGGAAAGAGAACAGCAAGTGTAAAAGGCAGACTGTGAGGACATCTGTCAAATGCCCTGGAATCTGTGGCCTGTGTCAAACAACCCGATATGTTTGTTGGGTGAGCAGCTGAGGCCCGGAGCAGTGGGTCAGGACTGCAGCCTGGCACCAGCTGTGATCCATACAAGAAACCCGTGGCCAAACCTCTTCAAAGTTTCCATCGAGAAGCGGTGTTGTCTAATGGTTAGTACCCAGAATTGAGTTCTGGTTCCGCTATTGGCTAACTGTGTGGTCATGGGGTCACTGGCCCCCAGTTCCTTCCTCAAAACTGGAGATGGGTACAGGACTAGACTAGAAGCTAATGGACGCACTCGGTGCTCCGCAACCACGTCTAGGAGAGTCGAGCCCACAGTCAGAGAGTAGGTCATCCTGGTAGGGAGCTCTCCCTGGCGCAGGCAGGGAGGCTGAGGTGGGCAGGAACACGAGCCGAGCCGGGAAGAGCCTGGATCTGAGCACCACCTCCCCGCAGGTACCTGCGAGCCCTGTACCTCGGGCTACAGAGCCGCTGGCGCGGGGAGCGGCTGCGGCGCCACTTCTACTGGCGGATGCTGTTCGAGAGCGCGGATGTAAGCATGCTTCGTCTGCTGGAGACCTTCCTGCGCAGCGCGCCACAGCTGGTGCTGCAGCTCAGCCTGCTGGTCTACCACAACCGAGAGCCAGACCTGCTGACTGGTGAGCCCCGCCACCTGCTGGCCCCTGGGGATACCTGCGTCCCGCCCCAAAGGCTGTCCTGTCTGGCCAGGGTTTAGGAAACCACACACCCTCAAGACCCTCTAGGCCTCTGCAGACCTCCCCTTCCCCCTGACTTGTCTCATCCACTCTGACACCACCCCTTAGACACCCTGGGCTCCTCTCCCTCCTCGATTGTCAGGGCAGATCATATCTTACCGCTGCCCTTTACTCCTTCCAATAAACCTTAGGCCCTGAGGGAGTCCTCTGCCCTCTACGTTCTACAAATTGTTGAGTCCTAGTCTGCATCCACGGGGACCCATTGCTTTACAGACCTGCCCAGTCCCCCTCGGTTTTCAGAGACTCTGTCTACCTAGCCCTTCACTGGATGTTCTAGTCTCCTCCCTTGAACCAGGTCCTGTTTGCCCCACACCCTGCTTAACCCACCCGCAGCGTCCCAAGACTCCATCACTAGTCTTCAGGCCCCCTGGGGACGCCTTTTACCCTCTCTCTAGCCCAGAATTCAGTGTCTCACTGGGATCCCCTCCCTACCTCTGCTTAGCCCTAGTTGTCCCTCTGTACCCTCTTTTTTCTTATCTTCTGATGGTCTGCCGACTCCTCCATGACCTGATGATCCCTTCTTGACCTCCTCTTCTACTCCCAGAGTCCTGGACCCTAATTTCCCACCTCCACCAAGACCCCTGAGCCCTGTCTACCTCATACTAGAATCCTAGACTTAACGTCAGTGGAGATCAAGATGAGCCCAAATCTATTTCCCTTTATGCTCCCATACCCACAGAAGTAGCCCACCTCATTCCCTACCACCACCCCGTTTCCTTGCCCTTGAAGATCCCAACCAGACCTTCCTCACGCCTGCTCCACAGATCCTTCCCTTTCACCTCCTCACAGTCCAGGTCCTGACCCAGAACCTCCTCTCCAGACCCAACCTGGACCCACCCCTAACCCAGCCCACCCCATCCCTACCCTGTCTCCACAGCCCTCTCCATTTCTGCCTCCCTTGTGTCCCTGGCCTGGACACTGGCATCCTACCAGAAGGTACTGAGAGACTCGAGAGATGACAAGCGGCCCCTGTCCTACAAGGGTGCTGTAGCCCAAGTGCTGTGGCACCTGTTCACCATTGCAGCCCGAACCCTGGCTTTCGCCCTCTTTGCCAGCGTCTACAAGCTCTACTTTGGCATTTTCATCGTAGCCCACTGGTGCATCATGACCTTCTGGGTTATCCAGGGTGAGACAGACTTCTGCATGTCCAAGTGGGAAGAGATCATCTACAACATGGTGGTGGGGATCATCTACATCTTCTGCTGGTTCAACGTCAAGGAGGGCCGCAGCCGCCGCCGGGTGACCCTCTACTATTGCATTGTGCTGCTGGAGAACGCAGCCCTCACCGGCTTCTGGTACTCCAGCCGGAACTTCTCCCCCGATTTCTACTCTCTCATCCTGGTCTGCGTGGTGGCCTCCAGCTTTGCACTGGGCATATTCTTTATGTGTGTCTATTACTGTCTCCTGCATCCCAACGGGCCCATGCTGGGGCCCCAGGCACCGGGCTGCATCTTCCCTGAAGCTCCAGGGCCCTGTGCCCCTCCAACTGATGCAATCACAAGTCCACCAAGATCGCTGCCAAGGACTACAGGCACTGAGCGGGACGGGGCCTCGGTGGGAGGTGAGCGAGCCGGGACCCCTACACTACCTGTCTTCCAGGTGCGACCTGGTTTGCCTCCCACACCAGTAGCTCGCCCCTTGCGGACAGAGGGGCCTGTCATTCGGATTGACTTGCCTCGGAAAAAGTACCCAGCTTGGGATGCTCATTTTATTGATCGCCGGCTCCGCAAGACCATCCTGGCTTTGGAGTATTCTTCACCTGCCACACCTAGGTTGCAGTACCGGAGCATGGGCACCTCCCAGGAGCTGCTGGAGTACGAGACTACCGTGTAGGCACTGTCTGCCTCCCAACAGGGACAGGCTTGACTGACTCCACATTGACCACAGTGTTGAGTCTGTATGTCAGGGCCACCAGGCTAAGTGGGAGTAGATCTTTGGATCCAAGAATGGCCCCGCCACTGGCTTCCCTTGGGGAAGAGGGCAGCCCTGTGGAGGCCCTAGGTCTCGTTTTTTAGCCCTATGACCCATTCACTAAGTTCCCCTGGACCAGGGCACAGGGCGTCAACTGGTGCTACCCCTCACAAACTGCCCCACTCTCATGGGCATGCCATATTATGCTTGGCACAAGGGTCTCAACCCTCTCCCCTGCCTAGAATCACCCACATCACCCCTGGTGGGCCAACCAGAGGAAAGGCACTGCTGGGGGGGGGGCTGCCTGGGATAGGAGGGGATCCCTGAGAGAAGGATGAGAAAGACTGTGGGGTTGTGGGATGGACTGGGGACGGATCTCTGGACAGAACTGGCACAGTTCCTGTAAGAAGGGGAACTGGACAGCAGGAGGATTAGAGCAGGAAGTCGGAGAGAGAACTTGGGGATCCAACAGTGCAGACACTGGCAGGAGGAGACCCCCAAGGAGCGAGGGGTGATAGCAGTACGAAGGGGTCCAAGCTTGGGGTGGGTGCCTTTGCTTGGGAGGTGCACTTGTTGGGAGCTCCGTTACAGATAAGGTCTAGACCCCTCAGGTGAGAGGTCACAGGTGCTGTTTGCTCCAGATGGGCATCTGAGATGTTCCCTGGAGATGAAGGCCTTCAGCACAGCAGATAAAATGTCCCCGGTGGTACTCCGTCTGGCTCAACTACAGATGAGGCTCTAGCTGGGGAGACGTCTTAGTTCTAGAATACCTCTTGAAAACAGGTCCCAGGGAGCTGCTGATCTCTTCTAAGGATCAAGGACACTGGAACCTGCTGCTCCGATGTGGATGCTTCTAGCTTCTACCATGGGCAGTGGGGGAGGAGATATGGAAACATGGACCACGGGGAATATTCTAGAATGGGTGCTCTAGTTCTAGGTTGCCAAGGTTTATGGAAGTTCTAGACCCCTTTCCATGTCCCTAGCCCTATCGTCTTTAAAAGGAAATTGTCCTCAGAACCCTTGAGACATTTCTGCTGCCAAGTGATGCTCAGCTGGAAAAAAAATATCTCTGGGGACATGACATAAATCTTGGCTTCCTGCCACCCTGCAACTGAGGTTCTCTGGGGTGCATCTGGGAAACTGATTTGTTTTATCTCAAATCTGACAAGGCCCCAGGTCTGTGACCCATTCCCATGGTCCAGACATCCTAGGTTACACAAGGGACCATTATCCTGGAATGTGCCCCCGGCCTGGGACAGCCCATACTGACCAGGGCACATTATTGGTGGGAGTATGGGACTAGGGAGCTAGGCAGCTCTGTGAAGTAGAAGGCGGCGCTCTAGGCAGGCCTGGAGTCTCTTGCCACTCCCCTATGCCAACTGAGGTGAGCTCACCGGAAAGGAACAGCCAGGGACTGTGGGGACGAGTACAGACTGGGCTGGAAGTGTGGAGGCCATGAGAATCCTAGACTATGCAAATAAGATTGTTTAGCCCTCCCTGGCTCAGCCTCTCTTGGAGTTACAGATAGAAAACTGAGGCCCAGAATTCCAGCTTCTCTCACAAGGTCTGAGACTCCTAGCTGCCCCATCCGTGGTGATGTGGCAACAATTGATCTGCTAAGGATACTGGGAGAGAGTTACACTTGGGGTGAAGCTGAGAGGGCACCCTGTGTGTATGCACACACAAGCACACTTCATACCCAGGATCCAAGCCACCCTGCCTGGCCCCGTGGGTAGCTATATTCGTTCTGTCAGTGTGGAATGCTTTTTCTTCTCTCTGCTTCCCTGACCCCCCAAGAGGCCTCCAGAGTGACAGACAGCTCACCCTGACGCAGGCCTGCTCCGAGGGAGTCACCCTTTCTCTTTTCCCTCTACCCAGAGCCTGCCTGGGAGACCAGTTCCATAGCCAGCTATACACCTGTCACACTCTGTAAGATGGAGCACTGGGCATGGGCCCCAAACCCAAGCAGCCTGATTCTGCAGGGCTCATGGTGCCAGGAAATGTCACTCCATTGTTTCCGCTGTGTGTGGCACCCTACAAGAGCTACACCTCCATCCCACACATCAGTATGACGACATCTGGGCTACCCTTGGCAAGCTATTTTAACCGCCACCCGCCCCCAAGGTCCTAGAATGGCTCTGTGGATGCCCCATTCTCCAGCAGCCTGGAAGGATAGGTTTCAGATTCCTTAGCTGGTTGCTGAAGGAGGCCAGGGCAGGCAGGGAAGCAGGATAAGCAGAGCCAGGCATGGCCTAAGGCTGCAGGGAAGCCAAGGCCATATTTCACCCCAATATCACAGAACTTTCCCCAGGACCCCTGCCTGCAAGGCTGTGTCAGAGGACCCTCGCCTTTCCCACTGTCAGGACAGAGCCCATCTCCCTCCGCAGTAGCCCCTCTCCCCAGCTCAGGCCCCCATTCTTCCTGGCCTGAGGCCTCTCTCTTTATCAGCCCGTGCTTTTGGTTCACAAGGACAAAGAATCGGAATGGGGAAAGGCCCCATCTTCTTGGAGCTGTTTTTGGTTCCTTTCTGTGACACAATCTACCTCAGCCAGTCTCTTTCCCCAGCCACAACTGGACCCCTGGGGTCCTCCACTCCTGTTCCCAGACCATTAATGGAGTCTGGATTCCCAGGGTCCTTGTAAGGTTCTTCCAGTGAGAGAGGACTTCAGGACTACAGCTTTGAAGGAAGGGTCCCCAAAGTCACCTGACCTTCATATTCATTATATAGAAGAAACAAAGAGGGCCACACATTTACCCAAAGTCACACAGCAAGTAAAATGGAACCACAGAGTTTTCCTGGGTATCAATAAAAATGAGGTCTGTCTTAATTTCTTCAGGAGCAGCCATAACAGGCCATCTTGGGAACAGAAATGCCAGGCCTTCCCTTCCTAATGTAGAACCGCGCCTCCTGTTCTGTGAGCTTTCACTCTCAAATCAACTCCAGCTGCTGGCTGTGTTCCTCAACCACCCCAGGCACCACGCACCTCCTACCGTACCTCCACCCACCGATGTACCATGTGCCTTGTAACGGTCACCCCAGCCGGCAGCACAGGCCTCCACTCTCCCCTGCAGGGACTGTCGAAAAATGTAGGCTTGGTCCCATCCTCTCATCTCCCCCAAATCTGCCTTACTTTCAGCCGGATTACCCCTACACCTGTGTCTCCCTGAAGTGTGTCGCCCCAAGGGCTGGAGAAGCAGAGGCCCAGGAGGGCAAGCAAGGCTGAGAATGTGCAGGTTTCTGATTGAGAACGTGGGAGCTTGGGACCGTCATCCCCAAACACTCCCCTGAAGACTAAGGTTCTGTAAGCCCTTCCCTTGCAGCTTGCCTGGGGCTGGAGTCTACAAAGGCCTGGCAATGAGGGGAAGGTTCTCTGAGGCAGCGTGCATGGGCATAAATAAAGTCAGATGCCACCAGAACAGAAAGTGGGGTGAGTGGAGGCTCGAGAAAGCAGAACTATAGGGGTGGGCAGAAGGAGGGTGTTCTGTGCCAAGGAGCAATGAGATTTATTTAGGCTTTGGAAAGCAACCTAATGGCCACCAGTTTGAGACTTCGAATGCATCAACCCCTTCAGGGATGTTGGGAGCCTCTGGGATTTGGCTTGGTCTAACCCTAACTCTCACCCTGGTTGTCTAGAAGACTCCAGTTCCTTGGTTGTTCCCAGCATCTGATAAGGGGTCCCTTATGTGCCAAGGAGATTGCTTAGGACCTGGAGTCTTCCGGTTGGGGGCTCCCGATTCAGGAGGAATCTTTCCAAGCAGAGGGAGAGTTTAGGCACAGGTTGCTAACTGAACGCCAAGAGCCCTGATCCCATCCCTGGCTGCCCCACAACTCTTTGGCATCTGCCTCCTTCCTAGACTGAGCCTATGTAGGGCTGAAATCTATAGGAAGCGCTCTGTGGTGTTGCCGTGGAAGGGAAAGCATCAGTGCCAATCCACAGAGGAAGTGTGGGATAGGGGTCTGAGTCCCCCTTCTAGTCAAGGACACTTCCGAGGCCTTAGGTTTAGGGAAACAGAACATGTGTGTCATTCTGGGTTAGGATACTGAGTTCTACTAGTAGATGCGAGGAGAGGAAGACCCGAATCAGGACAAGGCAGAGGGTCTGCTCCAACCAGGTCTGATTCCTGCAGGCAGAATCCCCCGGCACGTAGTGTTCCCATGCTCAGCCCCTCCACTGTAACCTCACCCGAGGTCACCCCCTCCTCAGCACTGCTGGCCTTTATTCTATGCACAACTCTTTCAGAGTCCCCAGGCCAGGCTGAATGGTGGGAGCTCAGGATGTCTGCAATAATCTCATAGTGGAGGGGGTCTTGGGACAAAGCGGGAGTGAGGATAGCCACAGGAGGGAGGAGGGCTTTCCTTTCCCTCCCTTCACCAAAGTCTCAGAGTCCAGTCAGACCTAATAAGACTCTCTCTCCCTGCCCTCCTCGTCTGGCTTCCAAACCAGGCATAAGAAGGGGTCTGAACCATCCTCAGAACCCTCGGATTCCCTGAGGATTTTGTGGCTTGAGAGTTGTTTTGTTTTTCCTCCCCCAAAAGCCACCTAAATAAAGCGTTTGTTTCGCTATCTTAGATTAAAGCTGAGTGGATAGCAGATACATCCTAGGGAGGACTCAAGTGT
Source organism: Microtus pennsylvanicus (assembly GCF_037038515.1). Taxonomy (NCBI): domain Eukaryota; kingdom Metazoa; phylum Chordata; class Mammalia; order Rodentia; family Cricetidae; genus Microtus; species Microtus pennsylvanicus. The sequence goes on from NC_134580.1 coordinate 128,448,958, forward strand.
GAAGGACGTCTGCATTCTGTATTGGATGACTTTAATGCAGAATCCTCAAGAATACTCACGGTGTCAGGCCCTGCCTCTGCAGACACTTGGGTGGGGCCTGGGACCTCCACATTGGGCATCGGTGGTTTAATTATCCAGTTACTTCCTAGTTTACAGATGGGGCAGGCCCAGAGATGGGAGGCAACTTGCCCAAGTTCACACGGCAAGCTGGTGGTAAGCTAGGACTCGAGCCAAGGTCCCTTGGGAGGGGGATCCCACCAGAATCCCTTTGCCTCTGATATCCAACACGTCCACAGGAACCACTAGCCATGCCTAAGGGCCCAATCTCCCTGTCAGCACACTCCAGGGGACTTCCCCATGTCCTCTCTCCCCTCTGTGGTCAGCCCCAACTTCTGCCCGCTTCTTAGCCTATCCCTAGGTCCCATCCTGGTATTCACTACATCTGTGCCATGCCCAGCCCCCCAGCCCAACCCGCCCTTTCCAGCTTTCCCTGGGCAGGGGAGGGGCCAGGCTGGGGCTTCTGTACTGAGACTTTTGTACACCACAAACTTTTTGTATATTTTTAATTTTGCTGCAACATGAGATATTAAAAGTCATTTCAGTACATTCTGCTTGTGTCCTGTTTGGCTATTCTGGGCCAGGAGTAGGAGATGAAGAAGACTGCCTTCCACCACAACCCCACCGAATCCTTTAAAGGCGCTGCAGTGGGAAAGAGCAGGGCCTTATCCAGACCAGATGGACAGAAGCTCAATCAAACAACCAGAACATTTCTGGGGATTCACTCCAAGCCCATTTTACAGAAAAAGGGGGAAAGGTGAGAGATGGGAATGTACTTCTCCAAGGTCATAGAATGAATTCTTATAAAAGTAAGACTCTGCCTAAAGTTCCCAGCTCAACTCAAGTATGCATTGAGTGTTTAGGATGTGTGTGCCAGGGCAAATTCTAGGTACAGTGAACAAGAAGAGTAAACAGGACCCACCCTCAAGAGCTGACCTTCTTGGGGGCCTTGTCCCTAAGAGATGCCTTCTGGGTAGGCTTTCTACTCTCCCCATGCTGGGGATTGGGTACACGGCGCATGCTTAGGGGACATGCTACCATTGGTTTGCACCCAGTCCTGAATTTGACTTTAACATAGCGCTTCCCAAACACCAGAGAGTATGAGAACTAGATTTAGCAGGGACTCACACCACTTGATCTTAGCCAAAAGGCCAGGAAGTGATAGAGAGGGTTCATTCCAAGTACAGGCTTCTGCATTTCCAAAGGTCTCAGCCAGGTACAGTGCACACCGTGGAACCCCAGCACATGAGATGTAGGAACAGGAGAACCAGAGGTTCAAGGCAGTGTGGGCTACGTTAGACCCTGTCTCCAAAATAAAAAAAGGCGAGATCCTGTCTCCAGAATAAAAAGGTGTCTAGGAGATTCTGGTGTGAGGGAAGGTCTAAAGACCTCTCTGATGACCACTGTTTTACGTCCTCCTCCAAGTCTGATGGTGGCCTCCTCTTGGTGCAGAACCTTAAAAATCAACCTTCTTGGCCGATGATGACTTATTAGAAGCTGGCCCCCAAACACTGTTGGAAGCACATGTTAGTGATACCCAGCACTGCGACAAGCAGACAAAGTTCTGAAAATACAACCTAGAAGGAGGGAGGATGTATCATGGCTTTCCATCTCCATGGCCTCTTGGTTCCCCTTGTCTCAGGGCTGGCGTGTGCTGACACAGAGCATCATGGCAGGAGGTCTGTGGTACAGTACAGTGGCTTGTCGTGTGACAGACAAGAGGAGAGAGAGACAAAGCCAGTTCCCTCCTCTTTGGCTTCTGCTCTGCCTGAGCTCCCAGTCATTGGACAGTGCCATCTGGATTCAGGGCAGCCTTCCCTCTCAGCTGCTACGCCACATGCTGTCTCTGGAATGGAGTTCACCGACAAATTCGGAAGTGTGCTTGACTCATTTCCTAGGTGTCTCTCACCCCAAACTGACCCCAAGATTAACTATCAGCAGGGCCATGAGAGAGACGCTTGCAGCCAAGCCCGATGACCTGAGTTTGATTCCCAGGTCCCATTGGGTGGAAGGGGAGAACAGACTTCTGCAAATTGTCCTCTGACCTCTACATGGCTGCTGTGGGACCCAGGTATCCACAGAGGCCAGAGAGCACCAGATTCCCTGGAACTGGAGTTACAGGCCATTGTGAGCCACCACAGAAGGGAGCTGGGAACCTAACCTGGGTTCTTTGCAAGAGCAGTAAGCCTTCTTAGCTGACATCTTAAATGACAGTCACCTCCCATTCCTGCAGAAATCTGTTTTTGAAAGCCTTCCTGAGGATACTGATGCTGGCCCCAGTGCACATAAATCAGATATTGGAGCATTAATTTCCTTGGCTAGGGGTTGGGTGCGCGGGTGCACATGAGCTGGCTCCAGGACTCTCCTCTAGCCCCGGTCCCCTATTATATGAAGAACTTCTTATCTTACATGGGCACGGGCACTCTGGATAAAAGACTCCATTTCCCAACCTCCTTTGCCACTTCGTGTGACCATAGAACTGTAAGGAAAGTCTAATCCTTGCTTCATAATAAGAGTACTGAAGTCTTGGAGAAGTTGAAGGGAAGCAGTTTATTTTTCCATCTTGCAAAGTCAGATGTCAGCCTAGAGGAGACTCACTAACGGAGGCTAAGGAAATGTTTATATATCCTAAGACATGACCCCTCCTCTCTCTCTGGGGTCATCAGGAGGCTATGGTCTTATGCACTATCTAGGTCTTATGTTCCTGTCCATCACATTTGTCTTTTGTTCCATGAAAACCATGTGTGGGCTCATCTCTACCGTTCCCTCCTGTTTATTTTAGAGCTTATCCTATGCCTGACCTTGCAGAGACACTTGGCTGTGAGTTTTCTACTCTAAACCTCAGGTTTGAGGGTGGGCACTTAGGGAGTAACGAAACCGACAGGCAGGAGTTAGGAGCCTGGTGTTTTCTGTTCGTTTATGGTTGAACCTAAGCAAACTGGAGGCACCTTGAAGGAAGAGCCATCAGCTGTACTTTCCAACAGAGCCAAGTTCTGGCCCCTAAGATGTGAGCGGCAGAACTTAGTACTACTTTAGGGCATCTCTTTAAAGGAGGGGGCAGCACTCCGCTCTCAGCCTAGGTACTGCTGAACTGGATGGAGAGACACCTTGCCATGGAGACGATGGGGCGATGCAGCAAGGCAGGTTGTGCTGGATCCCAACACACAGGGCTATTATACCTGTCTAGACTCTGTGCCTTGGCTGTTATGATGAAAGATAAAGAATCAGGTGGACGCCGCTGTTGGGAGGCTCTCAGTTATGAATCCTGGCTGGTGTATCTGGACCACTGTCTCCTAAGGGAAGGGTTTTGGTTTTTCTGCTTGTATGCTTGTTTTGTTGTTGTTGTTGTTTGTTTGTTTGTTTGTTATGAGTGTGAGTATTTCCAGGAATGTACACCTTGTGTATGCCTGGTGCCAGGAGGTCTGAAGAGGGCATAATCGGATCTCTTAGCACTGGGGTTACAGGTGGTTGTGAGCCTCCCATGTAGGTGCTGGGAAATGAACTTGCGTTCATCGAGTGCTCTTTCATGGCTGAACTATCTCTCCAGCCCCTAAAGGAAGTCTTTTTTTTTTTTTTTTTGGTTTTTCGAGACAGGGTTTCTCTGTGGTTTTGGAGCCTGTCCTGGAACTAGCTCTTGTAGATCAGGCTGGTCTCGAACTCACAGAGATCCGCCTGCCTCTGCCTCCCAAGTGCTGGGATTAAAGGCGTGCGCCACCACCGCCTGGCTTAGGAAGTCTTTTGAAAAGTCGCCAGCAGGGTTTTCTTCCAGAATAAAAGACACAAGATGGGCTGGAGAGATGGCTTGGAGGTTAAGAGGTTCTTCCAGAGGTTCTGAGTTCGGTTCTCAGCAACCACATGGGGGCTCACAACCATCTGTAATGAGATCTGGCGCCCTCTTCTGGCCTGCAGGCATACATACCAGCAGAACACTGTATACTCAATGAATAAATAAATTGTTAAAAAAATAAATAAAAAGACACTAGAAAGAGGAGCTTGGTGTCATCTGCCTGAGGGACTTCACATCTGTTACTCTGCAGCCATCTTGCTAGATACATTGCTTGCTAGGGCTCTCCTGACCTGATCCACAGAAAGAAGAACATGGCAGGAAACCACTTTCTCACAGTCCTGGAGGCAGTCCAAGACGAAGGTATTTTGAGTTGGTTTCTCCTAAGGCCCCTTTCCTGGCTTTGCAGATCTGGCTTCCACTGCATCCTCAGGGGGACTTGTCTCTGCACAAATGTTCCCAGTGTCATTTTATGTGTCAAATCTCTTTCTTTTCTTATGCAGGCCCTTATAACAGTAGGATTTCAACTTAATTGCTTCTTCTAACTAATATTTTATTATATATATATATCTATCCTTACATGGTAGCACACAGCCTTAATCTGGAACTTGGGAGACAGATGCAGATGGATCACAGAGTTTGAGGCTAACCTGGTCTACAGACCGAATTCTAGAACAGTGTCTTAGTTAGGGTTTCTATTGCTGTGAAGAGACACCATGACCATGACAACTCTTATAAAGGAAACATTTAATTGAGGCTGGCTTATATTTTCAGAGGTTTAGTCTATTACCATTATGGTATGACATGGTGACAGGCAGGCAGACATGCTGGAGAAGGGGCTGAGATGCCTACATCTTGACCCACAGGCAACAGGAAGTGGTCTGTCTCACTGAGGGTAGCTTGAGCATAGGAGACCTCAAAACCCAACCCCACAGTGACACACTTTCTCCAACAAGGCCACACCTACTTCAATGAGACCACATCTCCTAATAATGCATCTCCCTATAAGCTTATGGAAGCCAATTACATTCAAACTACTATAAACAGCCCAGGACTACACAGAGAAACCTTGTCTCAGTGTTGGGGGAAGGGGACTGAGGCTGGAGTTCAGATGGCAGTGTGCTTGCCTAGCATGTGCAAGGCCCTGGGTTCCCTCCCCAGCACCAAGTGTGATCTCTGCACTAGTAGGAGGATCAGAACTGCGAGGCCATCTTTGTTTGCAGAGTGAGTTTGAGGCCAGCCAAAGTTATATGAAATCCTATCTTTAAAAATAAAGTTAGTTGAATGTATGTCTTTAATCCCAGCACTCAGGAGACAGAGGCAGGCAGATCTCTGTGAGTTCAAGGCCAACCTGGTCTACAGAACGAGTTCCAGGACAGGCTCCAAAGCTACAGAGAGAAGCCCTGTCTCGAAAAACCAATAAATGAATGAATGTACATATGAATGAATGAATGAAAAATAAATCAAAGTTATATATCCAAATCCTGTCGCATCTTAAAGTACCGGGTTTGAGTCTTCACTGTGTAAATCTAACGGCACATACAACTTATCTCAGGAAACGAAGTAGAAAACATAAGGACGTTGAAGCCATTGTGGAGCTGTTCAGCTAACCAGCCCTGCAAACACTCGCGATCAGACTCCTGCTGGGCCACCTGTGGTCGGAAGCACACAACTCAGGACCACGTGTGTGCTCAAGCTGCTCCCTCCGCCTAGAGTAAGCTAGCCTGCACTCGCCCTTCGCCCTTCAAGGCTGAGCAGGAATGGCTTCTCCCACCAGCTGCTTGCCATATAGCGGGGTTCTTCCAGGTCAGCGGCAGCTGTCACATCTCCCTTCTCTGCCTACGACTCCCAGGCGGCTGATTTAACGGGGGCTAGAGCTTGACCGCCATGCTGATGAGGCTGACAGCTGGGTTTCGCTGGCTCTGCTTACCGCATTTTTGATTCACTGACTGGTTTGGTGATGTGTGTTCCCGTTATGTTTCTCTTCCATTTTGTCCCTGCTACAGCTTTCTGAGAAGAGTGCCATTATTATCCCTGCTTTTAACATGTGAGGACTCTGGGGCTCTGAGACGAGGTGTAAATTGCTCAAGGTCATTCGTGATTGAACCCAGGTCCTCTGTCTCTGACTGATTTACTGACACTAAGCACTTAATCTGTTCATGGCTCTGGTGCAGCAGGCAACACAGAGGCTATTTTGTCTTCCTCGCTGTCTCCACAACTCTCCTTGTCCTCGTTGAGAGGCCAAGCAGTGACATTTGGCCCTATTAGTGATTCTTGGAATAATATAAGGTCCAATTTTACAGTCGGGGAGGCTGAAGCCCAGAGAAAGGGAAGGGCTTGCAAAAGCCAGTTACCGAAGCACCAGGGACACCCATCACGGCCTCCTATCATGGCAAGGGTGGGAATTCCAGACTGGCTCAGGGGTCAAGGAGCAATTCTGATGCTTAGAACAGAGTCAGGGACAGACTTACATGTCCTGGTCTCTTTTCATTGGCCCAACAGGCTGAGCAAAGGTCTCGTGATGTGACTAGCAGATGTAGAAGCTTAGGAGGGAGAGGCTGTGAGTCCTGCACCAAACTGCTTGGACCATTTCCTTTCTGATGTGAGAGAGAAACAGAAATGGCTAGAGCTGGGGGTCTCCTGAAGCTCACACACCCAGAAGCAATGAAAGCCCCGACCTTTCACCAACCCTTTCAAAAGCACCATGCAAAGAGTTCCAAGCCCTGGCACCCGCTCTTTACTATCTGTGGCCTCATGTCTCTCTTGGCACACCCTGACTACCAAGGTAGAGCTTTGGGGTCACCTTTCCTTGGGTGAGACCCAGAGCTTAAAATGCTCACTGCAGCCAGGGAGAGTTTCAGCATCCAGACCCAGGCACCATGGCAGGTATGCATGGCCCCTCAAATGTTCCTCAGTGTGCTTGGTAAGGCATACAGGATATGAGTGTCCCAGCAGCACTGGACACTAGACTTCAGATCCAGCCAAGCTAGAAGCCCTGGGGCCTCATATTCACTATATGGACACACACCTCCAGTATAGAATGTCTGCTGAGCACACCACCTGTGTGACCTTGAGCTAGAACCTACACATGAGCCTGGATTTTTTTTTAATTTATATAACAAAAGGCCTAGTTCCCAGATATAGCGAAGAAGAAGAGAGAGATGAAAGATGCCAAAAAGACAGTTAAGCAGCCCAGGAGCTATAGATAAGGAGAATTTGGTTATTTATTTATTCATTCATTCTCAGTGCTAAGGCCAGAACCCAGGGCCTGTAGTCTGCTAGGTTAATGCTCCACCACTGAGCAACACCGTCATCTCTAGTAGCTGATATTTATTGAGTACTTAATGTGTTACAGCCGCTCTTCTGAGTGGATTTAATCCTAGTTAAGCGACCATAAGGTCAAACTGAATGTGGAAATTGAGACACAAGTGGTTAAGTAAGCAGCAGGCAGCCAGTCCCAGAGGCCCCCATATACCACCTCTCTGAAAAGTAACGATCATCATTATTATTAATTTAATCTTAAATTGCTTGGACACAGTTTGAAGCACTTTCCACCCACTCCCTCGTTTATTTTTCAGGGAGAGGGTGGGGTTTTCTCTTGCTGTAAACAGAGAAGCAGGCAGCAGGTTTCAAAGTCATCCAGCAAAGTTGGTGGCAGACAGGGGATGATCCAAAGGTGATCTCCAGCTTGGGGGAATTTCCTCAGTCTGCTCCAACTGCCAAGCCCTTGGATACCACCTTTGTCTCCCATCCTTAGTTATAGGGACCCAAGGCAGTGTTCTCCACCTACCCCAGCCCCCACCGTCAGATGGGAGGGGCAGGAACTCTGGTGCTGGTGGAGTTTCCGACCAGGCAGGAAAAAGAACAAAGGAAGCGAGGGGGGTCTGGCGGGGGTGGCCAGGAGGGTGGCAGGACCAGAGGAACCATTTCACCATGGAATATGAAGCCAAGAAGGGGAAGAAGGTAGGTAGAGTTTGTGAGGGACAGGGTTGAGAAATTTTCCTGAAGCTGGGGTAGAGAGAGGAGCCGGCACGGAGGTGGGAAAGGCACCAGAGGGACCTTCTGTCTCCTTTGGAAGGATCTGACTTTCTGTCCCTGGCAGCCAGACATCTGGACCCTGTTCTAAACTTTACTCTTAGTGGCCTCTGCCATATTGTCCCGAGAGACAGACGGGGTCTTTCTGGGAAACCTGCTTTCTGGACATCCTGGGGGTAGCTTCCTACTGCTTCTCAAAGAGAGTGACAGACAGACACCCAGCAGACACATTCCCTGCTCTCCCAGATAGAAAGGCCCAGCCAAGGTGATTATGGGCTGGCAGATTGCCCAGCCAGGCTGGGGCTTCCCACCTGCTCCCTGGTTGTCTCCCACCTTGGTGCAGGAACTCACTTCTCAGCCCAAATCATCAAGTCCCCTCCCCATCTTCCTCTTTTCCTGAATTTGAGTCTTTAGTTTTGCTATATCTTATAATTCCAACTCCACTCCATCCCCATCTGCCCAGAGCCCTCTTCACCCAAAAAACCTGGCTCAGAATGTTTTATAAGGTACTCCCATGAGGTCAGTATGATGGCACAGGCCTGTAATCCCAGCTATCTGGAGACTGAGGCAGGAGGATTGCAAGTTTAAGGTCGGTCTGGGATAACTTAGTAAGAACCTGTCTCAAAATTGTGAAAGTGGGCTGGGGGTGTCTCTCCATGGTCAAACACTTGCCTAGCATGCATAAGACCCCAGGTTTGATACCCAAAACTGCAAACTGATAATAAGTATTTTAAGTGCAAAAAGGGTAGGGGACACAGTTCAGAGGTATTTGTGTATTTTATCCCAGATAAAAATCCCCAGTATGGACACATATGGCTCATGTGAGTCACTGGGGCCAACATATACACATGTCTTCTCTTGGGTCTATGTATTAATTTACGAGAAAGGGTCTAGCCATGTAACCCAGGATGATCTTGAACTCACTACGTAGCCCAGGCCGGTTTCAAACTCACAGCAATTCTCCTGCTTCAGGCTCCTGAGTGCTAAAACTCACCCAGTAAGGCCTATTCTTTTGATAGATGCTTATTGAACACCTGTTCTGTGCTGTGAACTATGCCTCGTGCTAGGGATGTCAGTGATAAGCAATGTCAAATAAGGCCTCCACTTCTGGGAGCTCACAGTCTAATGAGGGAAACAACGATTACTTTTTTTCAAGGCAACAAACGGAATTAATGAAAATGTTCCGCCAAGCTGCTGTGCTCAGTGCTAGAAGATGCAGCGTTAGGATATATCCAGTCTTAGATTGCTGAGTTGGGCGTATGAGCTGATGGGTACAAGGAAAACAAGTTGGGAAGAGTGTATGGGACTAAGGAACAGCATGCTCCATCCATGGTAGGAATTAAAAAAACTGAGCAGCTGAAAGATGGGGGCAAGGAGTACTGGATAGTAAGATGGGGGTGGAAGGTGGGACTGGACCACTTGGGGCAAAGACAGACAGACACACACATACCACTCATGGGTACAGGGCAGCATCCTAGTTCTAACTAGCTCTGAAGGCTCTCATGGCTTGTCTCTTATAATCCAGCTATGATAGATACATGGCTCGCGGTGCCCTCTGATTCCTCTCCCTCCGCTTCTGAAGTCTCTGGGGTCTTATTCAGCTATGTCCTCTGTTTGGAGAGCTTCTCTCAGATTTCTGGCTCTCATTTCTCAGAGTTTTGAAGCACTACTGCAGACTCCATGACAGTCCCTCGGAGACTTGAGTGGTGGTATGTCAGAATCACTCAGAGACTATGGGGGTCTCATCTCCAGGCTCTGCCACATGGGTCAAAGGGCAACATGGGAGCTGGGGAGATGGCTCGGTTGACAAAGTGCTTGCTGCACAGTCATGGAGACCCTAACCCATATTTTACAAAAAAGGAAGAAAGCCAGAGTAATGGCATACACTTGTAATCCCAGTGTAGGGGACAGAGACAGCAGATCACTGCAGCTCAGTAGCCAACCTGCCTGACCTGCTTGGCAGACAGCTCCCAGTAACACACCTGAGGTCATCCTATGGCCTTCAGAGGTGTGAACGTGACCTGTATACACACACACACACACACACACACACACACATACATACACACTGAATCAGAATTCTCAAGCACAGTCAAATCTGCCATGTACTAGTTAAGGCCACGCGTCATGACCCTGGAAGCAAAACTGGGATCTAGTGTTTCCCAAATCCCAGCACCCGGCACCCAGCACAGGAATGAATGAATATTTGTTGAATGAACATGTAGTCTAGCACAGGCATGAATGAATATCTGTTGAATGAACATGCAGTCTTGAATGCACATTCCTAGGTGGCGGCTTCTCTTGTTTGTACTTGTCTTGTGGAGAAGCTAAGCAGCATGGGACTCATGCTACCAGAATTTGTGATTTGCTTGGCTGGGGAATATGTAGTCCTAGCGCCCAGAACTGTAGGAACTGCCAAGACAGTTCTAGAATGCTACCAGGGAGGGGAGACCCTGGGGCTTCAGATTCAGTACGTCTAGGATGGGACCAGGAAGCAGCACTTCTCAGATTCCCAGGTTTTACTGCTGCTGGTCCAGGGATGCCCATCTAGAACGGCAACTCTGGAGCAAAGTTTACAAATTCTCTGAGCTTTGGGCACTGCTAGGTTGGGCTGTGCCTTGGAATCTGCACCTGTAGCCTTGATCCATCCTGGGCCTTTTTATACTGGTGCCCTTGGATTATACTTCCGCTTACTGATTGCTGATTTCCAACTCACGAACATGCGATAGCTTAACAAACGCCTAGACATGCTCAGGGTAGCGCCGCCGGCCTTGGCGGCTCTTTGAATCCGGCTGGCAGGAACATTATCCTTCCCGGAAGGTTTGGGAACTGGGATGCCTACCTGGACTGTCACCAGCTGGTATTCTAGCTCTCATTATGGGGCTTCGCTGCTCCAGCTGGGAAAGAGGAGCCGCAGGGCTGCTCCTCCTGCAGGTTTAGAGGGATTAACTTAGGTTGTAGAAGCAGAACTGAGCTCATGCGTGCTCAGTAAAGCCAGCCCTGTTGTCACTGGGACTCTCCTGTCTCTCCCAGGGCTTTGTGTCCCCCATCCGAAGGCTGGTGTTCCCAAAGGCTGCGCGCCAGGCTGCCTTCAGGAGCAATGTCAGTCGCAGGCCCCTGCATTCTATGCCTCTTTATCCTCCCGACTACCTCATCGACCCTCACATTCTGCTGTGTGACTACCTGGAGAAAGAGGTCAAGGTGAGCATGAGAAGGTGGGGGGACCTTGGAGGCACACCAACCCCTGACACACCCTGTTTCATATGAAGGAAGCTGTGGCTCTTGGGGAGCAACCCCCTACCTCACGGCCACAAGCTGCATGGTGTCACCTACCCATGGATCCCCCAGCATTCCTGCCCCCACAGGGAGCTGCGTGGGAAACTGTGCTGTGTTCTCCAAAGCTCAGCCTACTCATGAGATTTTTGTCTGAAGTCTCCACTACTCAGTGTCCAAGTTAAAGGCAAGGGAGAAGCTGGGCATGTGGCTCGGTGGTAGGGCATTCGCCTGGCATTTTGGAGACCCCAGGCTGCATGTCCAGTGCAGGAGGCAGGGCTGGAGGTGGAGTAGGAGGAGAAATCACAGTAGAGGACTTCCTTACTACTCAAAAGCTTTCGTTGTATTTTATTTTATTTTTTTCGAGACAGGGTTTCTCTGTGGTTTTGGAGCCTGTCCTGGAACTAGCTCTTGTAGACCAGGCTGGTCTCGAACTCACAGAGATCTGCCTGCCTCTGCCTCCCGAGTGCTGGGATTAAAGGCGTGCGCCACCACCGCCCGGCTTCGTTGTATTTTAGAACAACCACAAAGGAGCACTGGGGAGGGAAACAGGTTCTCACAGCCAAAGATTGGTGTAAGGTAGGGTTCAGGCATTTAACAAACAGGCTACCTGATCAAATTTTAATTGCAGATGAGCAGTGATTATTTGTTTTAACATAAATATGCTCCACACGTTAACTGGAACCAAAGGTACAAAAAAACAATCCTAAAACCAAAATTGTTGTTTAACTGACATCTAGTATTTTATCTGGCAACCCTATAAATAGAGAAAAGCCAGAAAATGAATGTGTTTTAAAACCAGGAACTGAAAATTTGCAAACTAAAAAGAAAAAAATGTGAGTGGTGAGATTATCCCAGAAGACTGCAATTAAAGTAATAAAACGTTAATTCTTATACTGAATAATAACATTTAAATGACAATGTTGCTATAACTAAGAATGGATGGGGAACTCACATATTGACTGAGAGCATCGTTTTTTCTTTTTATTTATTCTTCTCTTGTACAATACATCCTATTCAGAACTTCCCCTTCCTCCAATCCTCCCAGTTCCCCACCACCACCTCTCCTCTCCCCCAAATCCACTGCCCCTCTGTTTCCCTTCAGAAAAGAATAGGCCTCCCAGGGATACCAAACAAAGTATAGCAAGATGCAGTTAGACTAGATAGGAAGACAAACCCTCATATCAAGGCTGGACGAGGCAACACAGAATGAGTAAATAGTCCCCAAAAGCAAAAGAGCCAGAGATGCCCTCACCTACTCCCACTGTTAGGAGTCCCACAAAAATCCCAGTCTAACCGACCACAGCATGCATGCAGAAGGCCTGGGGTTGACCCTTGGAGGCTCCATGATTGTTGCTTCAGTCTCTGTGGGCCCTATGAGCCTTAGGTAGCTGATTCTGTGGGTCGTGTTCTCATAGTGGTCTTGACCCCTCTGGCTCCTACAATCCTTTTTTTTTTTTTTGTCAGTCCTGGTTTGTTCTACCCCAGGTCCCTGAACTATCCAGTTTCAGGTTCCTGATCATCCAGGCAGTATTGGGCATGGGCTCCCTTTTGTGGTGTGGGCCTCAAGTTAGAGCAGTCATTGGTTGGCAACTCCCACAATAAAGCTTTTTATTACTTTTATTGTTTGTTTGATTGAGACAGGGTCTTTCTGTGAAGTCGTGGCTGTTCTGGAACTTACTCTGAAGACCAAGCTGGCCTCGAACTCACAGAGATCCACCTGTCTCTGCCTCCTGAGTGCTACAATACCACCACCTGGCAAGAGAACATCATTTTTTTTTTAAAAAAAAGAAATGATATATTAATTCAATGCTCCTTTCCATTTAATCTGCAATGAGGTCGCTAGAAGGATTAATAATGCATGGTGTACGGAGAGCCACTGGGCAAGACAATTCCCAGGGTTCCTTCAAGATTTAATAGTACAGCCTGGGGCAGATGTGGAGAGGGGAATAGTTCAATGGGTAAAGTGCTTGCTGGCAAATTTGAGGACCAAAATACCAATCCCCAAACTCTTGTAAAGTCAGATGCACACAAAACATTCACCTATGACCCTTAAAAAAAACACACAGTCGAGATGGTAGGGGGAGGCGGAGAATCCCTGGAAGCTGAGGAGCCAGCTCTTCTGGCATGTGAAGTATAAAACACACACACACACACACTCACACACCGCCTCCCACAATGTGGAAAACAAGAGCTTATCCCTTGACGTCCACACAGGTGCTGTGGCATATGCCTGCACTCACTCACAGGAATATGCACACACATAAACACGAAAGACGGCAGTCTGGCCTAGCAGGTAAAGAAGCTCTAAACCTGATCGCCAGCATGGCAGTGGGGCGGGGCAGGGAACACTACATTAGTGACTTTTGCTTCCTGCAGAACCTCGTAGAGTGAGATGGCCATGTGTTAGTGAACATGAGCTAGCTGTTAGAAGTGGGCTCTGGCGCACGTAATCAATCAAGCCTTCTCCCTACCCCACAGAATCTGATGTCACCCAGGGAGATCTTGAACTTGCTGCATACCCAAAGATGACCTTGGACACTAAAACTTCCTGCTTCTGCCTCCCAAGTGCTGGATTACAAGCGTGTTTCACTACAATCTGGCCAACCTAACCCTTTCTAGCTATAATACTGGACCAGACTTTTAGTTAACTATACTGTGTTGAGTCTTTTAATCTTTAAAATAAAGGTGAATGAATGGGACTGGATGTATTAGCCCAGGTTTTTTTAGAGGAACAGGAACAGGGAGGGAGGGAAGGAGAGAGAGAGAGAGGGAGAGAGAGAGAGGGAGGGAGAGAGAGCTGCCACCAGTGTGACCCAGATTTAAGATGGTCTCTGACTTCAAATGATACAATCAAGAAAACCCTTCACAGGAGTGCGCTGCTGCTTGGGTTTGCGTTGATTCCATATGTAGTCAAGATGACAACCAAAATTAGGCATCACACTGGTTATTAATGAGATTTCAGCCTGTCCTGCATTAACAGGGAGGCTAGAATCTCCCAAGGCTTCACGGTGACCTCCCATTTCCCATCCAGTTCCTGGGCCACCTCACCTGGGTGACTTCCTCACTGAACCCCTCCAGCAGAGATGAGCTCCTGCAGCTGCTAGACACCGCCAGGGTGAGGCTCTGCGGAAGAGGGAGGAGGGCAGGGTCCCCTTCCCTTACCCTAGTACCTGGAGGCTCAGGTGATCCCACCCACCCCGCAGCAGCTGAAGGAGTTGCCTCTGAAGACCACGCCGGAGCAGGACAGCATCTTGAGCCTGTCGGCCCGCTGCCTGCTGCTCACCTGGCGGGACAACGAGGAGCTCATCCTGCGCATCCCCACGCACGAGATCGCCGCTGCCTCCTACTTGCAGGACGACGCGCTGCACCTGCTAGTGCTTAAGACTGGTGAGGTGCGGGGGAGGGGAGTGGGAGGCCAACCTGCAGTGCTGGGACCATTGAGTGAAGGGCACCAAGGATGGATCCGAGGCTGGGAGAGGAATGGCAGAAAACCTGAGCACACTATTCTGAGACTAAGGGACGGCAAAAGAAACCATAAGCAAGATCAGAGAGCCGGGGATTGAAGATGATGGTTGGGCAGCCTGACCAGATTAAGGAGGTTGGGTAGGGCGAAGTTGAAGTCCTGAGTTCAACACAGGGCTACCTTAGTAGAGTTCAATTTAAAGGGGGGGTCATAAAAGACATAACCCCTTGGTTCTGACAGTAGGGGGCACCCTCGGGCTAGGGGAGGATTCTGAACTTGTAGGCTATTTCAGTCAGCAGTTTGGGGGAGGGACTGAAGATAGCAGGGAAAGTCGCTTTGGAAGGCGGGAATGCTTAGACCAGGGTCACCATTCAAATGAAGGGTACGGAGAAGGGACAGCTTGGTCCACCACCTTTAACTCAGGAAGTAGTTCTAAGAGGAAGAGCACTAGGGTGTGTAGGGGGGTGGGGGCGGGAGGGTAGAGGGTGTTGGAGACGACTATGCTACCGCCACCCTGGAGGTCTGGGACCGAGCCAAGGCTGGAGGCGGAGTCTATAGGCCCAGGGCGGGTCCAGAAAGTCACGAAGTCAGCTCCCGGGCACTGGTGCCGGGCGGAGCCTTAGTGCAGGGACCCCAAAACTGTGCGGCGGCCCTCCAGGTGGCCTCCGAAGGCCGCAGTCTCCTGTTGCTGACCTCCCATCTCCGGCCTCCCCTAGGTCTGGGCGTGGACCCGGTGCCTGCTGGCGTGGACGCCAGCCCCGGAGGTTCGGGGCGCGATCCGGGCCCCCCGGGCGCCGCGCCCGAAAAGCGGCGGGTGGGCACGGCGGAGCGGCGCCACACCATCTGCAGCCTGGACTGGCGCATGGCGTGGGGAGGGGGCGCCGGCGCCGAGGCCCGGGCGGCGGGCGGTGGCGGCAGCCTGGAGCGGCAGCGCGCCGGAGCTCGGGCATCAGGCAGCTGGGAGCGGCGACAGACGTTCAGCGGCAGCTGGGAGCGGCGGCACGCGGGCGGCGGCGCGGGCAAGCCGGGCGGCAGCTGGGAGCGGCGGCAGGCGGGTGGCGGCGTAGGCGGCAGCTGGGAGCGACGCCACCCAGGCCCTAACCCGCTGGATCCCCAAAACCCGAGCCCCGACGCCTACTGCAACCTGGTCATTCTTGCTGTGGCCAACAGGGTGAGCGAGGCAGTGTTGGTACTACTATACACTATCAGTCAAAATCGCACTAATCACAACACCCACAAGTGAAGCACCCACTCAAGACAGGCATGGGGCACCACTAACACTTTATCCCCACAGCAGCCCCTAGGGCAAATACACCTGTTCCCATTCCTTAGGGAAGGATGCAGGCTCAAAGTTTAGGCCCTGCGGAAAGCAGATGACTTCAAGATTAGAACGCAGAAAGTTCAAAGCCTTACTCTTAGTAACTAAGGTAGCTACCCAAGGCAGAAGCCCTGCCATCATTCTTGTCTGCCCTGCCTGTCACCTCTCTGTCCCCATTCACCCTTGCTTTCACACATTTGAATATAGGTGTGTGTGTGTGTGTGTGGTTTTTGTTTTTCAAGACAGGGCTCCTCTGTGTAGCCCTGGCTGTCCTGGAGCTCTCTCTGTATCTCTGTATACCAAGCTGGCCTCAAACTCATAGAAACTGGCTTGCCTCTGCCTCCTGAGGCCTTCACCACCACTGCTTGGCTGACTTCATAGTGTTTATTGAGTACAGCTGTGTGGTCCACACTGGGCTAGACGTTGTGTGTGTGGAGGTGAGCAAGCCATTGGGTGTTCTCCCTTAAGGAGTACCCAGTCTAGCAGGCGCTTTCAAGCCCTGAGCCTTGCAAACATTTCCTCTGTCCCAGGGCCCTGGGCCCTCTCTGGACAATGAGTGTGCCTGTCTACAGGGAGAGGTGGCCAGTCCCTGGAGCAGCACAGTGGCTCAGGTCCCCACGCTGAGATACCTTCTCACTTGGCATCTGGCTTCTCCTTCTCTAGTTTCCCCCACTCCTACCGCAAGCTCCTTCTTAGAAGCTGGTACCTCCTTTTCTCTCCAGCCTCTTAAAGTGGGGGTTGTCCAGATGCTATCCTCAATCTGCTCCCCTTATCCACACTTGTTTCTAGGTGATTTTAGACCCTGCTGCCTCCTAAAACCCAAAGAACACCCTGAAGTTCATCTCGAACCAAATCTCCACTCAGCCTGTCTTTTCCAGGGTCTGCTTGTCATTGCAGCATGAATTTGACCCACACTGAGTTCCCAGTCTCCTCCCAAACCTGAAAGCACCTTCATCTCCATGTTTCATTAAATGGTAGCTCCATCCTTGGTGGCTCGGGCTGAAACCTTGCAGGGGGCCTTGGTCTTTCTTTCTCTTTCTTTCTTTCTTTCTTTCTTTCTTTCTTTCTTTCTTTCTTTCTTCCTTTCTGTCTCTGCCTCTGCCTCTATCTCTGTCTTACACACACACACACACACACACACTCAATTTACTCTGTCAATAAATCCTACTGGCCTTGTTTTTAAATATAGGCAAATCCTATGCGCCGCACTGCCCATACCCAGCTTCTCTTGCGGGGCTAATGATGTCTTGCTCCACCCCTTTGGCTCAGACCTTTCTTATTCTGTACTCTACTGCCGCCTCCCACACAGCTTCATCCTGGAGACTTGATTAAGGTGATGAGGACGTGAAAAAGGACAGACAGACACATATACAGTAAAGCTAGGATCTGATGGGTCTTGCTGGCGCTCTGATAGGAGGTGAGTGGTCTGTGTGATAGGGAAGGGAGGAAGAGACCCTGTTTCAACAGGAAAACTTAGTTTGTGCTGTTTAAAATGAAATAAGGAGAAGAAACGGTCAGTAGAACCAAGGGCCTTCGAATTGGGTCCCAGACAGGCAACAATGTGCCTTAGCTATCCCCTCTACTGTGTGGGCTTTAAGGCTTCGGTCCTGACTGGGTGGTGGAATGAATATGTAAGTAAATGAGTTGCTTCCTGTCTGAGACACAGCAGTCCCAAGCACACCAATCAGAGCTAAAACTCCTGGTGCCAGCATTAACTATAAAATGGGGGTTCCTATCTAACCTGTTTACTCTAGGGTCATGGTAAGTTTCGGCCTTGGTATTAATATCTGTACCATGACCATAGATACCCATCCTGAATTACATTTTAGTTTTTGTCTTAGGCTTTTTAGAGGCAGTATATTTATAAGCATGATCTTTTTCGATCATGAGACTATTATAGCATTGCTTCCATTATTGCATTGGGTGCCCATAGCTGTATATCGTATTCGGTAACAGTAACAGCACTGAGCCTAAGATTTTTTTTTTCTTTTTTGGTTTTTCGTGACAGGGTTTCTCTGTGGCTTTGGAGCCTGTCCTGGAACTAGCTCTGTAGACCAGGCTGGTCTCGAACTCACAGAGATCCACCTGCCTCTGCCTCCCGAGTGCTGGGATTAAAGGCGTGCGCCATCATCGCCCGGCTCTGAGCCTAAGATTTTGATTCTTTGAAATCTCCCATCTCCACCTGGGACTTCCGCTGCTGCCCCTGTACAGTAAATTAAACAAACCCTATGTTAGATAAATTTCATGATAGGCCATGAATCCCCTGGAAATCTGAATGTACCTTAATGGTAGAGGAGTCAGAGTTGCCTCTGAGTGACATAGAAGGGTCATAAGAACAAGAGAGGAGCCATATAATTTTGAGGGGAAATGTCTTGAGTTTACTTAAGGGAGTCTGAGGTGGGGTGTCTCAGCACTGGCTCACACTGCCTGTGGGGAAGCAGGGCTGCCCTGACAGTGGGTAAGAGCTGAGCTCTCTTCTTCCCCTGGACCAGGATGCTGCTGAGGAGTCCTGTGCACTCATCTGTCAAGTCTTCCAGATCATCTATGGGGACCAGAGCATCGAGTGTGTAGACCGGGCCGGCTACCACTACAGACCCACGCCTAAGCGGCCATGGCTCTCCAGCTGCAGTGAGTATCCAAACTCACACAAAGTACCGGGAAGGCTGGATATCCTGAGTCAGGGATGATAAAGGCTGTTAGGGGTTCTGAGATGTTCCCCTGTTCTAGGGGTCCACTTAAGAACGTCCATCTTCATGATGACCTCTTAAGAGATGATCAGGTTGTTGTCAAGTTTGGGATGAGTTTGAACTTGGGCACCTGAAACTTCTCACTTGTTTTGGGTGTGCCTGCTTTGCAAGAAGTTCAGTTCATGCATTGTGGGCTAACTGAGCCATCTCACTGCAGCTTGTGTGTTGTCTGCTGAGTAACTGAGCCGTCTCACTCCATGAGGCTTCTAGATTGTCATGTCTGAATTAGTCCATGTATGCAATCAAGGACTGGAACAAAAGTGAGACTAACAGGGGCATTCATTGGGTGCCAATGATGTGCCAAGCACAACAGCAAGGTGCCAAGTCTTCTTGAATCTTCATAGCAACCTACTTGCCTCATTCACCTAGCACAGGACTGAACACACCACAGAGATAGACAGGTAGTCTTTGGATAAATGAAAACCACTCAGATCCTGGGCTGGTGAGATGGCTCAGTGGGGAAAGGTGCCTGCTGTCAAGCTTGACAACCTGAGTTCAATCCTCAGGACTACAGGCTGGAAGGAGAAATTGAGTCCCAAATGTTGTCCTCTGATCTCTACATGGGCACCATGGCATATACAAACTCAAGTCCAATAATATATATACAAAAATATATAATTTTGTGTAATTAAAAAATAAAAAACTTCTCAGAGCTAGACATAATGGCATATGCCAATAGTCCCCAGCTCTTGGTAAAATAAGGAGCAGAGTTTAAGGTCAACTTGAGCTACAATGAAGAAACCTTATCTCAAAAAAGAGAAGGCTCTAGGTATGGTGGTGGTACACATCTCTAATCTCAGCACTTGGGAGGCAGAGGCAGGCAGACATCGATGCATTCAAGGCCAGCCTGGTCTACATAGCAAGTTCCAGGGTAGCTAGGACAACATAGTGAGACCCTGTCTTGAAAGGAAAAGGGGCGAGGAGCCTTTCTGAGGCCCTGTGGATCCAGTTTTACAATTAAAAAAACATTGACTGACAGAGTAGTCAATAGATTTTCACAGGTCACACAGTTGGTCAGAGTCAGAATCTAAACCCAATCTGTCTAGCTCCAAAGCTTCTATCTGCAACAGCCTCTCTGTGGGCTATCCTCAAGGCCACTGAGTGATTCTCCTCTCCGCAGCCTGCTCTAGGGTGGTCTCTGTTTGCACAGCTCCAGCGGCTGGGGCACTGGCCTTCTGAAGACCCTCCTACCTGCAGCTGTGCCTGCTGGGAAACTGGGCTAACTCATCAGATCCCATGTGGAGGAATGAGAGCGTGTATCTGGTAGTCGACAGGTGCTTTCATTCAACAGACATTTACCAAGCACGACTATCTCGGGCCCAGTTGTAATCTGCAAGAAGTAGTGATGGTGGGCAAACTGAGACATGGCCCTGCCTTCCTGTACCTTGCATGGGATAGTCACAGAGATAAATGTCTAACCACAGACAGTGTTGTGAGAACCTGTAATGAGGAACTGGCCTCTGAGAAGTCAGGGTGACCAAGTGACCCCGAGTGAGCTGAGATGCAAAGCCACGCGTGGGCAGATGAGGAGCAGACTGAGGAGGAGGCACAGTCTCCACAAATAATGCTCCTTTTCTTTCAGGCTCCCAAGCCTGTCCCCCTTGCAGAATCGCCCTGACTCACCTAAACACACACTTGCCAACACTTCCCCATTGGCTCTCATCTGCCTCCCTGTATCCCAGCAAACAGGCAGATGCTAAGAGGATCAGTGAGGTCAGTTGCCCACGGCTGACTCTATGTTGGGACTGGACCAGAGCTAGATCCCAGGGTGCCACTAAGGTTGGGGCTTCGGGGAACCTAAGCTATTGGTCCCTGCACGTCACTCTGACACTTCTGTCTGTGGTTCCAGGTGAGAGCTGTCGCACAGATGGAACGTTTGCCTACGACGCCGACTTGAGCTGCTGCAGCTCCTTGTAGGTATCGCCTTTGTCGGGGATGCCCCTACCCAAACAGGGCCACTCCTCTAGTGTGCAGGGGGGAAAGGGACCGAACCCTGATTTGTGTGAGGGGTAGGAGGTTAGCAGAGCTCCAGATAGACCCTGAGAGACCTAGAGATGCCGGAACTCAGATCTGGGTTCCACAGAGGTCTTCAGGTTTAGTGACCTGCAGAGTCCAAAGTTACAGCTAATGCTGGAAACAACATTGGTTTACTTTAGTGTTGGCTCTGTATAATAGAAAATCCTGAGGAGGGTAGGCTTGCAATGACATAAACTGTAACAAGAGTTCAGAGCTTCCTGGTCCTCTGGGCCCCAGCCTGTCTTCCGGTTACAGCTTCCTCTTCACCATCCTCAGAGTGACCTCATAGTCTAAGGTGTAGCTGCAGCCATGCAACAGCGCACCAAGAGCCTCTATAAGGAGGATGGAGGCCAGGAAGTACTTCAGCGTCACCATGCATCCTTAGCATAGCAAAAATCCTGGGCTCCATCCTAGCAACCCACAAACACACACACACACACACACACACACACACACACACGTCCCATCTAGCTTACACTTTAGTAATTGGAACTTGGCTGCTTGGTCAGAACTAGCTGTAAGCAAGGGTGGAAAATGGAGGCTAAAACAGCATTCTGGGTACCGGGGTTGTAGCTCGTAGCTCGGTTGGTAGAGTACTCCTTCCCTAGCTATGCACAAAGCCCTGGTTCAACCCCTAACACTATACAAAATGATGCACACCTGTAGCCTCTGCGCTGGGAAGGTGGAAACAAGAGAACCAGAAGTTCAAGGTCACCCTGGCTACATAGTGAGTTCCAGACCAACCTGGGATACATGAAACCTGACTCAAAAAAATTTTTTTAAGAATTCTGAAAAAAATAGAATTCTGTTAAGAATATTGCCCATCCCAGTTTGCTCAGGATTAAGGAGTTTCCAAAGATATGGGATTTTAAGTTTAAATCTAATAAAGTCCCGATCAGACCTATAGTAATAAGTCCTCTGGGGTTGGCAAGTAATATGCCATGTCCCCACTGTTGTTATTATTGGCACTACATTTGCCTTCCTATGCCTGTGTGTGCATAGGCTAGTCCATAACAAACATGAATTGGCCGAGGAGAGCAAAATCACACAATGACATGCTTGCTGAGCTGGCTGTATGCTGAAAAGCATGTCATTGGCTTTGGTTGGCAGCTATGTGGCTGGTTATCTATCACAAAGGACATATGACCTGAAGTGCTTTGCAAATATTAGTT
The DNA here is from genome assembly GCF_037038515.1 of Microtus pennsylvanicus. Classification (NCBI taxonomy): domain Eukaryota; kingdom Metazoa; phylum Chordata; class Mammalia; order Rodentia; family Cricetidae; genus Microtus; species Microtus pennsylvanicus. The sequence goes on from NC_134580.1 coordinate 128,470,826, forward strand.
CCTGCCACTTTCACAGTGACACCAATTTTCATCATCCCATTTTACAGATGGAAAAGCTGAGGTTTAGGGAAACAGAGTTTAGCGTTGCAAGGGTCAAACAGACCGCAGACTGCATAGACCTGGGCTGTGTGCACAAGTAGGCTGGGGTGTGACCTCAGTAGACACACCCTTGCAGGTCTCTGGTCCCAGCATTTAGGAGGTGGAAGCCAGAGGATGAGAAGTTTGAAACCCACTTCAGTTACATAATGAATCTGAGGCTAACCTGGGCAGCATGAGATCATAAACAAACAAACAACAAAAAAAGCAAAAAGAGTACACACTCTTGGCCAGGAAGCTATGTTGTCCTGTAGATAATAATAGAAAGTGATTCTGAAACAAGTTAAAAACAAAGCGAGGCAGGAGCCCAGCGTGAACATCCTATTTTAAAAGCAGTTGATAAAGAGAAACTTCCTACAAAGGGTTGGAGGTGCACCTGAGTTGAGAGACTGTTTGCCTAGCACATCAGAAGCCCTGGTCCAACCCCCATCACAGCATAAACCTGGCTTGGTAGCTCATGCCTGCAACCCCAGTACTTAGGAGGTGGAAGCAGGAGGATCAAAGGTCCAAGGCTAATCTCAGCTGCACAGAGAGTTTACGGCCAGTCGAGGTCATGTGCGACCCTGTCAAAAACAAAACAAAACCCTTCACGATGAGCCAAGCAGCCTGGTTTACAGAAAGGACTCCAGAAGGAGAAAGCAAGGGCCATACAATTTAGGACAGGAGGCAACCTGCATTGAAGAGCAGCTTCCTGGGTTATGGGAGAGTCAGAACCAGGCCTTACTGAGGAACCAGGAGGGCTTCCCAGAACTGGTGATAGTTGAGCTGGGAATAAAAAGGACAGGGCATTCACGCAGAGAATTAGCCACACAGGAACAGCAAGGATTCAGAACACACTCTTAGGGGATCTGTGACTGTAACATGAGCTGTGAGAAAGTGGGGAGGAGAGAGGATTCTAGGCACAGGGAACAGCATGAGCAAAGGCCCCAGATGGGTTAAGGAAGGCAGTATGACCAGAGTTCTGAGAGCAGGGGAGAGCTTCAACGATTCTGGGCCTCATGAAGGGTCTTGGAGGGCAAGATGAGATCTAGGAAGGGGCCTTGAGCCCTGGTATATAGGCCCAACCAACTTTAACCTGCCCTAGGGAATGGAACAGAGGTTGGTGAGGGTCTATTCCTCCTGTCTCTGCAGCAATGGCTCCCAGGACACATTTGAAGCATGTTACAGTGGCGCATCCACACCGTCTTTCCACGGCTCCCACTGCAGCAGTACCGACCACAGCAGCTGGGCCTTCGAGCAGCTGCAGGATTACATGGTCACGGTGAGTGGGGCGGCAGTGCTCCGCATATGCATGGTGCATTGCAGGAATCGTCCATGAGCTTGCAGAGGCCAGGGAGGGAGGTATGGTTAGGAGAGGCAGGCTTAGAAAAAGCCTTGACTGGCATTAACCAGCACAGAATGCTCCAAGCACATTTTTTTGTGCATTTTTGTCTTTGATCTTTTTGACAACCCCAAGTGGCTGGGGGGGGGGGGACTCCCTCCTTACCCTAAGTGTAGAGGAAGAAAGCAAGAGTCAGACCACAGAGATGGTCACTAAAGGATTGGGGCTCGGGAAGCTGGATACACATCCCATTTCTAGATGCAAAGGACCAGATGTTCTGCCAGTGGGGGCAGACTGGACCAGGCAGGCTGTCAGAGAGAACTCCAGCATTTTCAGCAGGAGTTGAGTATTGTTGTGCTCTGGGACTGGTCTCCAAGGGTGCCCCTTACTCCCACAGCTGCGGAGTAAGCTGGGTCCCCCTGAGATCCAGCAGTTTGCAATTCTGCTCCGAGACTATCGCCTGGGGCTGCCTATCCAGGACTTCTGTGCAGGGCTGCAGAAACTCTACGGGGACCGACGGAAGTTCCTTCTCATTGGTAAGTCCCATCATCCCTTGGCTCCAGGCATCCCTAGCCCAGTACCACCTGGGAGGGCTTTGTTCTTCCAGCTCCTAAGGCCAAGACCTTGAGACCCTGGGACCGAGAAGGAGAGTAAGAGTATTGACAAGGAAAAGGAATTTCGGAGAAACAGCTGACATGAACAAGGCTAGCCTAGGGTAGCAAAGCTGGGTCAGGTTGTGACCACATGTGCACGTGTGTGCGTGCACACACAAACACACACAGCCTGTGTGGGCTCAGCCTCAGAGAGGCAAAGGAAGTTGTCTAAAGTCACACAGCTAGTGGAGGGTGTTCATAAGCACCACAGGAATAACTTTGGCAGCAGACAAAATGTGTTTGGCAGTTATCATGAGCCAAGCATAGACTGTCCCCACTTCTTACTTTGTGCCCATTTTCATGAGAAGAAACTGAGGCTTAGAGTAGCAAAGTAAAGGAAGAAAATCAAAGAGCTAGAAAGGGCCAGGAGCAAAACCAATGTCTATGGGCCTCAACGTGGGAAGTAACTGTTGTTACATTTGCACCAAAACAGGTAAAAATATCTGTTTTTATAGGTGAGGAAAGTGAGGCTTGAGTTAGTAATTTACAAAGGCTGTGTAGCGACGATGTGGGAATGTAACTCTAGGATTATACTAAGCTAGCCAATATGTTGGGAGTCTTGGGTCATTTGCTGTTTCATGAGGTTAAAAAAATAATCTTAGGTAAAGCCACACTGGCAGAGACAGGATTGGAACTCAGTCTTCCAGAGAGGGACACTCCACAGGCTAGCTGAATGAGGGAATCACCTTGCCATGTATCCTGTAGGGATGCGGCCCTTTATTCCGGACCAGGACATTGGCTACTTCGAGAGCTTCCTAGAGAGTGTGGGCATCCGCGAGGGTGGCATCCTCACCGACAGCTTCGGCCGCATCAAGCGCAGCATGAGCTCCACATCAGCCTCTGCCGTGCGCAGCTACGACGGGGCAGCCCAGCGGCCTGAGGCACAGACCTTCCACCAGCTGCTGGCGGACATTACACACGATATTGAGGCTCTGGCCCCCGACGACGACGATGTCTACGAGGATGTCTCCCCAAGTGGGGGCGACCAGGGTGAAGACAACTACCTGTAGCCCTGCTGCCCGCCTCAGCTCTTGCACACTTGCTTGTGGGACACCCTCCTGCGAGTGCCTAGATATCCTGGATTCTCATCTGTGCCTTCTAGGCTTCTGTTCCCGCAGATGGATTTCCAGGGTTTAAATTTCTGCAATACTGAGAAAGTCCTGCAGGTGGCTTTGCTCTAGGGAGAGCCAGACCCTAGAGTTCTCTGCAGGATGAAGAATCCCTCCACCTACTGGCCGACAGAAAAGATTTCCAATTCAAGCCCCCGCTCTCTGCATGCCCCGGTCAAACTCAAACCAGGACCATTTCCAGAGCCCAGAGACATCTCTTCGATTTTACAAGCCGAGAAACTGAGAAACTTTTTGTTGTTGTAGTCTGGGGTTTTTTTTTTTTTTACTTTTCTTTTTAAGGAATGGATATGAGGGAATGCCCCTGTTCTCGGATATCGCTATCCATTTCCATATCTATACAATAATTTCCATTTCACTCTCCTCACAGGTGGTCATGGGGATGAATGGAGGTCAAGACCTCAACGTTTAGGTCAAGACCTTAGCCTAGCATGCAGAAGCCCAATAAATGTTGTTTCCTTCCACTTGGAATGTTTTCTGACTCAGTTTCTCTATCCTTCCTGGGAGCAGTGGGTGGAATGAGGTATCACAAAGACTGAAGGAGTTTCTAGCTTGAAGACAAAACAGGACTGGCCTTCGCAGTGGTCTCATAGCCTGGCCCTGTGCCCAAGTCCCAAACACACACTCAGGACTCTGCAGACGCTTGCCCTGGAGCTGGGCAAGACAAAGAACTGTGCAAGCAGGCTCTGCTGTGAGCTATGGAGGTTAAGACAAGGCCAGCCCTTGGCACATCCTGAGTGAGGACAGGGAGCCTTGAGAGGGGGCCAGATACTTCAAGAAGAGATGAAAATGTGTCTGCAAAACCTCGCAAACCCTTCTGAATTAAATCAGCTAGTGTTTTTCGAGGATGTGTTGACCTCACAATGGAAGCCAGGAGATGTGCTACATTGGGGAAGGGGTTTTGCTCTTGCTTCAACAGGAGAAGAAAAGTTATGGATACCATCAAAATTAATAAAGATTTGGCTTGAAAAAGAAAAATCTCTTGAGAAAGAGAAATGATGGCTCATCCACAATGGTGACAACCAATCAGGTGGTAAGGAAACCTCATAAGGGTTTAAGCAAGGTTCTGTTCTTGTCTTTGCAAGAAAATACTCATCTTCAGAAAGTCAAGAGACCCTGGACATCTAGAGGCCTAAAGAGGAAAAGATAGTTATCCAGATAGGATCACCAAGCAAAGAGAATTATGACTTATTAGGACCGGTCATCTGATGTCCTCAAGCTCTAAACAGAAACTAGAATGATAGTCATGACTCACTTAAAAATCAAAGCCAGCTTTGGAGTTGGACAATGGTTCTGTCCTTCTCTAAGCTCAAGCATGTTGTTAAAATAAAAATTCAGAGTTTCTGTCTCATGTCAGGAGTCATGGGACAGAAAGAAGAAAGAATTTAGAAAAAAAATTTTACTTTTCTTTATGCCTATTTTTGTCTCTATTGTACCTTTCATTGAATATATGTCTATATAAATAATTTTTAAGTTTTCCACAATGAACAATGAATTTTTCTGCACAAATCTTTGAAGTTTCCAGGAAGAAGATGGGTCCCCACAACAACAACTTCACCTGGTTGATATGACATCATGATGCTGATAGCACTACTATAAGACCTGTTTAGATACCAGCTGCTCAAGATGGTTCCAACTTGGTTAGCTGATATGGTGCACTTTTTTACAACGTTCTGGCCAAAACTCCAAATTGGAACCTCAGAAAAACCCTACCGAATACTCAGAGACTATTTGCATTTATACCAGACAATAATCTTGAAACTTAACCATCATTTTACTTTCATAGTATTGCATAGAAAGAATATCGCCCCCATGACAGCTGAAAGTAATTGTAGAAGACAGTGCCCCCTCTCCCAACAAAGTTTGTCTTCAGGGTTAGGGACATCAATTAGGGGTTGATTATAATTGGTATAAGGTTGGGAATTGGGGGGAAATTATGTAGGCTCAGGGATCTCTTTGAAAAAAAGGGAAATTGGTTGGGATAATAGATTAGTGTGACCTTACTCACACTAATAATAATAGTGAGTAATAGAGTGAATACTTGTGAGCTATTATTTATAGGCAATTTACATTGGCATAGATTCTTGTATATTGATACAAACTTAAATTATATTGAATATGTTCCTATTTTCATCTACAATATTTGTATACCTAGGCAAAGTTATTTTGTCATATTGTATGCATGCATGTTTCTACCTCTGCTTAAGACATTTTGTATATTGATACAATTTTAGGATATATTTATCATATTGCAATATACATTTCTACCTCTGATCAAGATACTTATACATTGTTTACATTTTGAGGTCATTGTCCTCATTTGTTGCACAGTTGTGTAAAGATTGTTTAATATTCTAATATGAAGTCTTAGTCTTTAACTTATATAGGTATTAAGAATTATAGGTCAATAGTCATCCATGTTTGTCATACTTATAGTTAGAAATCAGGTTCTTTAGATACATAGACATTGTATTCTGCATAGATAGGTATTCTTCAACTGCTTCAAAGAGTTGTAGAATATGGCATTTAAATAACAGGGTTCTGTTGATGTGAGACATGATTGCTCCTGGCAGCACCCATCTATTCCTGAGAGAATGTTGAGCACCGAAGACATTCCACTTGGAACTTGTTTTCTTCTTGGCAAAATTGGCCCTGGCCTTTGGGCAACAAACTGCCCATACAATGACCACTGACAAAATGCACAATGTCTGGACAGGACAAACAAGATACAAGAAAAAAGACTGTCCAACCTTGCCAAGACAGGGTAAGACGGTTTTGAAATTTTTCCTGCCTCTGAAAATGGTCTGTCAGTTACTCTATGCCTTAGCCAAAGTTGGTTGCTCAAACATTGCAAATGAGACTTTGGGTGATTGCCCAGGTAGCCAGTTGTCTCTGTCATTTGTTGCACATTTTGAAAGTTGCTTGATTGCACTTCCTGCTTACTCAAGTAATATTATTTCCCTTCTCGGGTCTTCAATGGGGTTGAAGACTAGCTAGTTGTAGTAACTTTCCTCTCATGACTTGGCCAAGTTATTTATAATGCAAGACTTAAACTCCTTAGGATAGGATGATTATTGAAACATTTATCACATGTTTCTTGCTTGATATTGTTTATGCTGGTTGTAATTCTAATTTTTATACCTAATATTTGGGGGTTTTTTCATATATAATTTTGTGTTAGGCTTAGAACCCTCTTATTTAAACAAAAGGGGGAGGTGCTGTAGGAATTCCTATAGCCAGTAGTCTTTAAGTTACCTGCCCACTTGGGCATGAGCTCTTATACTATAAATGCCTATGTAAAGCATGGTTGCTCTCTCTTCTGGCTGTGGGATTCGCTTGCTGTTCCCCATTCGAGCAGAGACTGTGATCTGTGAGTCTACCCCTAAATAAGTAACCCTTTTTTATTCTCAATTCTGAGCTAGTGTGGGATTTCTTTTTAGCGTCCGTCTTCATACTGAGATATAGCTCAATTGTAGAATGTTTGCCTAATGTGTATGCGACCCTAAATTTAATTCCCAATAAGACACATACATCAGACAAGTATATATTTACCATGCATTCTTCATTTTTGTGTTAATCCTGAGATTGTTGTTCTTGTTCTTGTTGTTGTTGAGATAGTGCCACATGTAACCCAGGCTGGCTTCAAACTTCTGATCCTCCTAAATTCTAAGATTAAAGATGTGTGCAGCTCCATGCCTGGCTTGTGCAATGTTGAGCATCACAAATGCCAGGTGAGCATTCTCCCAGCTAAGCTATATCCTGACCCTGAGACTTAGGGCCTCCTTCTGTATATACTGGACATTGAGCTTCCTGCTCCGAACTGCTCCTTTACTGCTTGCCCACTTCCACTGGGTTTCCTGTGCTTTTTACATTCATTTGCAAGACTATCATTCAAATTTTAGATGTCACTTTAGTGTTGGGTGTAGTAATAGGAGCAGCGGGGCTGCGTCCCCAGCACCTGGCTGCCCACATGGCTAGCTTAAGCTTATGCCCCGAAATAATTACACAGACACTGTATTCTTTTAAACACTGCTTGGCCCTTTAGCTCTAGCCCTTACTGGCTAATTCTGATATCCTGATCAACCCATCTCTAATAATCTGTGAGCACCGGTCTTACCGGGAAGATTCTAGCCTACGTCCATCCTGGGTCGGAGCTTCATCGCGTGTGTCTGCCCGGGAGAGGGTAGCATGGCGTCTCTCTCTGAGGCATCTTACCTCACTTCCTCTTCCTCCCAGCATTCTGTTCTGCTTACTCCACCCACCTATGTTCTAAGCTATGAGCCCAAGCAGTTTGTTTATTACTTAACCAATGAAATCAACAGATTGATATGACACTCCCACATCAGTTGGGTATTGGTGTTCCACATATCTTCTCTCAATATGTTGCCCATCGGTTAAGTTTCTCCATAGCATTGATTGACCAACTTCAGTGTGCTCCTGTGCCTCCAGGAGGGCTTGCTGGAACAGCCTGTTGAGCCACATACCCGGAATTCTTGACTAGGTAGGGCAGAGGTGGAACGGGAAGTTTACACTGCCAATCTGAATTCTAGTGGTGCTAGTGACCTGGAGAACTCACATGGAGAGCAGTTAGCCCATGGTGCCAGCTATCAAACAAATGTGTTCTTAACATCAAAGAACATGCTTTAAGTCTGATGTTGCCAGGTGTCTCTCCTTACCTTGTGAGTGAGTTGCCTGGAGATCAAGGAAGAGATGTCAAGGAGCCATGTTGTACAGTGAACTGCAATCTGGACTGAACAGCAGAGTGCATTTTTTCAGCCTCGCTCCTGCCTTGCCTCCTACCCTAAAGGATGTGGTGATGCTAGGTGACCCTGGGTTTGAGGCCTCAGGGGTCTTAGGAAGTTGCTGAGAGAGACAGCTTCTCTTAAAGGCCTTGGGCTTTTAAGAACTCAGATTTTGCCCATAGTCCTAGCCAGGGTACCACAGCAGCACTGTGAGAGACACTAGAATGGTTCTTACCCCATATCCCTGAGGATGGGGCAATTTCCCTCACAAGCAGAGAAGTTCATGCTTGCCCCAGAACTATTGTATTATTAAAGTCATGTGACCTCTTGCTGTCAGAGGTCCTATGGGTCTGGCTAGGGTAGCCTAAACCTAAGCAATGAGCCTAGGCACTGTGGCCACATTTCCTGCTATGACACAAAGGCATCCTGCCAGGGTCACTTCTGCCCATGGTTCAGTTCCTGGCATCAGAAGAGCGGGAAATCCCCAAAGGTAGGGCAGCTGGCTCCCAAAGACTTCTGGGGATCATTCAAGTGTGGAACTCCATCACCAGTTGGCTCCTCTGGGGAGTTTGATCCAAATGGTAAGTTACGGTAAGATTAGTAAAACTGTCTCTCAGAAAGTGACCCCTACATGGAGATCTCTCCTACCTGAGGGCACTACAGCTTCCTCCTCCTGCCCTGTTTCTTTCCAGCTGGAGACACATCTTCTGGGATGTGTAACAGGGATGAGTGCCGAGGCCCCTGCCATTTGATCCTCAAGTGTTTAGAGAACACCCTCTATGCTAGACAGTAGAGGGAGACAGAGTACGTCTCCTGCCAATGCAGCTCCTGGGTGTGGGGGTGGGGGTGGGTGGAGGGGCACATGTGGTCTGGAGGGAGATCTCAATACAAGCTGAGTGTGGTGGCACATGATTGTAACTTCAGCATTTGAGAGGTTAGTGTAGGAGGATTATGAATTTGAAGCCAGCCTGGGTATGGGTCTGTCATGGATGATGATGGTGATGTTGATGATGATAGTGATGGTCATGACAGTGGTGGTGGTGGTGGTGATGATGGTGATGATGATGGTGATGGTGGTGGTGATGATGGTGATGGTGGTGATGATTTGGTGATCATGATGGTAGTGATGATGATGGTGATGATGATGATGACACTAAGTGGCATTATAAAGTTTTATCAGTTATAAAACCAAAGAGAATTTTCTAAAGAATCTGGAAAGGACTTTGAAACAGATATGACTTATGAGCAAGACCTTCTATGACAGCCAAGGCAGGTGGACAATGGAGAGGGGGAATCTTCTAAGCAGGACCCCCAGCATGGGCAGAGGCAGAAAACTCAAACGTGTTGTGAGGAGGTCATTTGTTGGTTCCCAGCTGCTCAGCCCCAAAATAATCACACAGAAACTATATTATTAAAATCAATGCTTGGCCCATTAGCTCTCTCTTCTTATTTGCTAACTCTTACATCTTAATTTAACACATCTCCATTAATCTGTGCGTTACCACTACCAAAAGTTTCAGCACATCTGTCTCCAGCAGTGTCTCCATGGCTTCTCCCTCTGACTCTGCCTCCTTTCTCCCAGCATTCAGTTTAGTTTCCCCCACCTACCTAAGTTCTACCCTATCAACAGGCCAAGGCAATTTCTTTATCCACCAATGGTATTCACAGCATACAGAGGGGAATCCTAATCTCAAACGAGCATGGTAAGCAGATAAATATGAGATGGTGGAGGATCAGACCGAATGGGTTTGAATCCCAAAGCTGTTATCTGCTAGTCAGGTAAAATTGGGTAACCTCTTGAACATTTCTGTTCCTTGAGTTCCTTATCTGTAAGAATGGAGATAGCAGCACATCATAAATGGAGCATTGTGCAGTTTGAACAAGCTAGGTCCCACTAGGTAGCTGGGCTCTCTGGGTCTCGAGTTCAAGACCAGCCAGAACTACATACTGAGAGAGCTAGCTCAAAAATAAATAGATAGATAGGTAGATAGATAGATAGATAGATAGATAGATAGATAGATAGATAGAATTATAGACAGAGACAGACAGACAGACAGTTATGTAGCAGGTGCTCCATAAATACATACATTATTATTGCTGGAGGAGAAAAGGGGGTGATGTGGGATCAGAGTGGGCAGAGCTTATAGGGGAGGAAATCAGAGAAGTGGGAAGATGAGAAGCCCTGCAGGGGCAGGCCAGGAGCTGCTGGAGAGGAGGAAGAATGAGAGAGTAGAGGAGAGTGGAGATGGGGCAGAGGCTGGAGCAAGGATCAGGTGGTAAGAAGATCTCAGACAGGGCAGAGGAAGAAAGGTGAGGGTCAGTTTGAAGAGGAAAGGAGATCACTTAGAACTTAGACGCTGGCTGCTTGGAATTTACGTTCTAGTAGTTGACATTAAGGCATTTCAGTTTCTTGTTTTTTTTTTAAGGCAAGATTTCACTCTGCAAACCAGGCTGCAAACCCTCAGCAATGCTCCTGCCTCCGCCTCTCAAGTACTGGGATTACAGGTGTAAACCACCATATCCAGGTTCGCTCTGTTTTTAAATAATGTTCCTTGAAAATTCTGGGTCCAACTACCCCTTACCCAGGCCAAAGGGGCAGGTTTGGGTGCCCCATTCTTACATTTCTGTCCTCCCTGGGGTGTTTCAGATGCAAGGCAGAGAAACTAAGGCCATAAAGCCAGGCCATCCTGTCTTGCCTGATCCCTGCCATGGCGAGTGTAGAGTCTTTAGCAGCAGCCCGTGCCACCGGGGGCAAAGCTGACAAGTGCCCCGTCACTGCTGCTTTCCGTCACTGCAGGTTCTAGCGTGCTTGGTAGACTCTGTGCAATGATATGTAGGCACAGATGTGACCGGCAGAAATTTCTATCTAAAAGACACCTGTTTCCAAAGAAAATCCATTTCTCAAGTTCATCACATAGACAAAGGGATAGAGCCTTTAATGAGAAATATGAAGTATCCTAGTAGAAAAGCAGGGTGAGTTTCCACAGAGTTTGCAGGAAACAAAATGCGAGTGACCCTGAAGCTTGTGACGAAATAGACAACCTCACTCATGAAGAAAGAGGTCAAAACCGATACTACACTGGGAAGCTATTTTTCAGCTGGGCGATTGGCAACGTTCACAACATGTGAGACTTTGAGGCTACTGCTGGGAGGACCAGGCACTGATGCCAGTATTTCAATGCAGCTACCTGCGTGGAAGCCCACCCTTACTCATAGCCACACAAGTGGACGTGGGTGACCATGACTGACAGGAGTTTAAAATAAGCCAAATAGTGGGTGACAGAGGACCAGTTAGATAAACTGTAGGTTCTGAAGAAAATAGAATAACATGCAGCTGTAAATAAGGATTTGGTAGCTCTCTGTGCTGATTCAGAAGTATTTCCGCCATAATGTAAGTGGGGGAAAACAGACAAGGTGCTGACCTATGTGCTTTAGAGTAACATAGGAAATGCCTTCATGTGTTGTTAAATAGTTCTGAACAGATACAGGTACACTCCCCCCTTCCTGAGTCAGTTCTGAGCTGGGGAGTGTGTCGGCTGTAGAATGGGGGAGGTGGGGGGAAGACTTTCTCTTTATGAGTCATGTATCACATCATAGCAAAGCTATCCTTAAGAACCATTATTCTGCTGCCTCCACTACTTGTCTGCCCCCATCCTTCAACACCTGAGACAGGTGGAGGAGCTGGCCAAGGGGTCATAAGAATGGGAGAGCTGCCCCAGCCCTCCGGAGAGTGTGGGAGAGCAGACCCTGAGGGTGTGAAAGCAGGAGAACTGGCCCCACCCCTCACTCCTTGAGGTGAATTAGCTGGGGCAATGCTAGAGAGCGCCCCCTGGTGGTGAGGACGGGGGAGAACTGGCAGGTGGACCTTGCAGCTGCCCAGACTCAGGATCAGGGTTGTGGCTTGGCCCACCCCAACATCCACCCATCTAGGATTGCTAGAGCACATGAAGGGACCTGCCCCAAAGACCCAAAAAGGCAAGATTCCCTAATACAGGGCAACAGCAGGATATCCAAGAGGAGTCCCAGTGAGGGCCCAATACCAATAGTGTAGCAGAAACCAGAAGCCTTGAACCAGACCAATGGCTCTTTGCAATGAGGACTTGCAAGTGAAGATACATGGACAGAAGGGTTTACTGTGTGACTCATTGTGTCACACTGCAGCTTCCATGATGAGATTTTATTTTTTTTCCTTTTTTTTCTTTTCCCTTTCTTCTCTTAAATTTTGTTTTATTTTGGAAGGGGGTAAAGGGACCAAGGTTGGATGTAAGGGACAGGGAAATGAATGGGATCGAGATACATGATGTAAAAGACACAAAGAAAAAGAAAGAGAAAAGAACCTCCGTTCTCCTGTCACACTATTTACTGAGCTCGATAGATGCCTTCTGTTTCCATATGTTGACCTGCAACCCCCACATACAGCATGCAGGATGCACACATCCTATAAAGGAGGATTCCTTCTGACTCACTCCCCCCGCCAGGAGCTCGGCATCACCCTTCATATGGCAGACATCTGGGTATTTGAAAATGTGTTTACAGGGGGCTGGAGAGATGGCTCAGTGGTTAAGAGCATTGCCTGCTCTTCCAAAGGTCCTGAGTTCAATTCCCAGCAACCACATGGTGGCTCACAACCATCTGTAATAAGGTCTGTTGCCCTCTTCTGGCCTGCAGGCATACACACAAACAGAATGTTGTATACGTAATAAGTAAATAAATAAATATTTAAAAAAAAAAGAAAATGTGTTTACAGCAACCGTGTTCTCCAGTTAATCTCACCTCCTGGTAGTCACGCTCCGTGCAGACCCCTCCTGCAGCTGAACAGAGATGCCATGTGCAGTCACTGAGACATTCCTCTTGACTCTCATGGCTCCCTCACTCTAGGGAAGCCTGCCACCACCCAAGAACACGGGCAGAGGTCTACCTGGTGAGGGACTGGGGTCTGCTGCTAACGGCCATGTGACTGAGGCATCTTAGAACAGTTAAAACTTTAGATGACGGCGGATCAGCTTGACAAGAGACAGAGAGCCCCAGATTTGTGACCCAGAGACCCTGGGTAACAGTAAACATGCCTATGTTAAGGGCACTAAATTTGGGGCAGTTTGTTACCCAGTGATGTGTAACTAACACAGTCAAGATGTCCTGATGGAGTGCTTACTTAGGGCTGATTCCGTGAGGGATACCGTGGGAACAGACATGCTCCGCGCCTTGGGGGGAGCAAACCACATGTGCATCTGTTCCCAGACTCATCAGTGTTGGCACAGATGTTTTTAAACCCTTTCTTCTCACTGCGCCACTGGCTTGTGGTGAGTGGTGGTGATTCAGGATACAGGCAACACACTATAGGACAATACGGAACTTTCTGGAGTTGTGAAAATATATAGCTTAATAAGTTTAATTTACAAAGCTGTATATGGCTTTTGGGGGGGGCGGTTTCAAGACAGGGTTTCTCTGTGCAATAGTCCTTCCTGACTGTCCTGGAACTCACTTGGTAGACCAGGCTGGCCTCAAACTCATTGAGATCCCCCTGCCTCTGCCTCCTAAGTGCTGGGATTAAAGGCGTGTGCCACCACTGTTTCTATGGATTTTTTAAAAATATTTATTTATATTTATTTATTATGTATACAATATTATCTCTACATGTATGCCTGCAGGCCAGAAGAGGGCACCAGACCTCATTACAGATGGTTGTGAGCCACCATGTGGTTGCTGGGAATTGAACTCAGGACCTTTGGAAGAACAGGCAATGCTCTTAACCGCTGAGCCATCTCTCCAGCCCCCTCTATGGATTTTTTAAAAACTTAGCAAATGAACATTTACTGTTATGTACTTGATTATATTGAAATAATTACTATGGGGTTAGAGAGATGGCTCAGCAGGTAAAGAGTCCTGGCTGCTCTTCCAGAGGACCTGGATTGTGGTAGTTAGGATGGAATTGGCCCCCATAATCTCACAGGAAGTGGCACTGTTAGGAAGTGACTTAGTTGAAGTGAGTATGGCCTTGTTGGAGGAAGTGTGTCACAGTGGGGTCAGGCTTTGAGGTTTCCTATGCTCAGGATACCACCCAGTGTCTCAGTTGACTTCCTGTTGCCTGCAAGATATAGGACTCACAGCTCCGCCAGCACCACGTCTGCCTGTGGGCTGCCACGGACTGAACCTCTGAAACTTTAAGCAAGCCATGGGCAACCCTTATAAGGAAAACATTTAATTAGGCTCAGTTTCCAGCACCCGTGTGACTACTCACAATTACCTGTAACTCTAGTTCATTGGGGTCCAACACCTTTTCCTCACCCATGCATGTGGTATACTTGCACAAATACAGCCAAAAGATTCAGACACACAAAATAAAGACAAGTAAATAAAGTCAGGTATAGTGGTACATGCATTCACCCCTGCCCTTGGGAGCAGAGGCACGTGGACCTCTGTGAGCTTGAAGCCAGACTGGTTCGTGTAGCAAGTTCCAGCCAACTGGGGTATACAGTGAGACCCTGTCTCAAAAAAGAAAGGAAGAAATGATAAATTGGAAGGGATGTTTGGCTCAGTGGTAGAGCCCTTGCCTAGCGTTTAGGAGCTGAACTGGAGTCTGGGGAGACGACTCAGCAGGTGGGAGTACTCAATACCCAACCGTGAGGATCTGAGTCTGAATCCCCCACATAAAAAGCTGAGCAAAGCTATGCATGGGCCTGTGACCCCAAGCACCATTGTGGGACCTTGCTGACTGACAGTCTGGCCTCAGTCTCAGTGAAAGATCCTGCCAAAACGAAATAATTGGAGAATGGCCTCGGAGGGCGGTCAGTGGTTTTGTACACAGAACATGACCACACAAATGATGTGTGCACACAACACACACACGATGAATTGGTGCACACATGTGTTAAAGAAGGTAATAGGTAAAGACAGAGGAGAGGCAGTGGATGTAGAACTGCAAAATCCTTTCGATTCTGTTACATGTTTAAACACTGCACTGTGAATCATTTGGGAAGCAGGACATTTTGTGCCAACGTGCACCGATTCCTTCGTTTATTTTTATTATTTTGATGGCACAGAAGCATTCTAGTTTAAAAAGAAAAAGAAAAGCCAAATGTAGAAAAAGCCACTCCCCTCTCTGATCCTATATCCTTTCCTCTTTGGTATCACCCAGTTTCCGGTGGGCGTGGTGGGTAGCTTCTAGACTTTTCCCTAGTCACATGGGTGGGATGGGTAGTTTCCAGACTTTTCCCTAGTAATGTGGGCGGGGTGGGTAGTTTCCAGACTTTTCCCTAGTAATGTGGGCGTGGTGGGTAGCTTCCAGACCTTTCCCTAGTCACGTGGGCGGGGTGAGTGGCTTCCAGACCTTTCCCTAGTCACGTGGGCGGGGTGAGTGGCTTCCAGGCTTCCCCTAGTCTCGTGCATCCAGAGGGTATCAACCTTCTCCACACTCTTCTCATCCTGCTGCCCAGCCTGGCCTGGAACACGCACAGAGCTGCGGGTATGAATGAACCATCCTGCCCAGCCTTTCCCACACTCCAGTACACGTGTGCCATGGGACTCCCTTGGTACTAAGTCACACACATCACCAAGATGCCAAGCGGGGGAGGACTTGACTTTTCTAAGACACAGGCTCAGAGAAGAGGAGCTTCATCTGGCACCCACAGCACGCTAGATGTGCAGACGGGGCCAGAAGATCATGGGCCGACCTGAGTTTCTCAGGGATACTGAGTCCCAGTGTCCAACCCTCACCACCCCCAGAAATAAAACAAAGAGATGGGATTGTTCTCCCATTCCCAGATCTGACAGCTCTGCCAGGGGGGATTCTAGCCAAATGGGAGTGGTGAACATGGCCATGCCCAAGACCCTCTTTGTAGAACCTGCAGGCTGGTCTGGTTCTGCCCCTTCAGGGAGGAGCCTGGCTTGGCATACCCTGACCAAGAGGAAGTCCACAGAGTGCTTCCTCTTTTCTTGCCCTCTGGGGACACTGGGGGAAGGGGAGAGAGTGTTATGAAACTCAACCCTTCCCCAGCCTCCTGGGAGGACCTATCAGCTGGAGGTCGCCACACAGATGGGGGCAGAAAAAGCAGTTTCAAGGGCTCCCCCAGCACCACCGCTGCCCCCCCACTCCCCTCCCCTGCACCTCCTATCACATCTGGCCCTGAATAGGCCACTGTCCCAGAAGCAAGGACCATGCCTGGGAAGGTAAGATTTGAAGATTTCCTAGGCCAGTGTCTGAGTCACCTCCTCACAGCAGCCCTGTACCCCATGAGAAGTGGGGAGTTCACAAGCAGACCAAGCCCCTACCATTGCTGGGCTTCCCAGGCTGCCTGTGACACCCTGTCCCCCTACTGTCTTCTTATTTTACCATCACTATGACCAAACACTGAAAGACCCCAACTGCAGGAAGGAAGTTTTGGGGGAGAGCTCCGTAGCAGGAGGCAGCTGGTCACACTGTGTCTGCAGTCAGGAAGAGAGGGAGAAACTCTGGCGCTCAGCTCCTCTTCTCTGTTTTAGTCCATTTGGGACCTCAGCTCATACAACGGCACGGCCCACACTGACGGTGAGTCTTCAGTGAACACAATCCAGACAGTTCCTCAAAGGCGTGTCCAGACATTTGTTTCCATGGTGACCCTGGATCAGGTTGACGAGATTAACCCTCCCGTCACGCATCGGGTGGCCTTGAGCCTTTGCTCATCCCACAGGCACCACAGGAACCCCTGTGTGGTGCGACCCAGGCTGGACTGTGTCCTCCACCAATACAGTTCACAGTGTTCATCCCCCACCCCGACCCCTATATATACAGCGGTTTTTCCCCCTCACTCTAAATGGCAGGTTTCAGTGTGTGCCTCTGTAATTGAACAATTGGATAGAAAGTTGCGAAGTTGCTCTGGCACCAAGACTATCTTGTCCATCTTTGTGCTCCCTTAGCCCAGCAGAAACAACACCCTGCGGGGCCAGTGGGTGAAAGTGCCTTACCTCACAATGTTATGAGCTGGGTGTAGCCCCAGAACCCATGTTTCAAAAGAAGAGTTGGGTGCAGGGATAAACGTGCATAATCCCAACAGTCCTACTGTGAGAGGGAAGTCTGAGCCAGCAGAATCTCCTGGAAGTTCGGGCCCAACTAGCCTGGGTTATGAAGCATAGCAGAAGCTGCCTAAGAAGGTGGAGGAAGGAAAGAATTGACGCCTGAAAGGTGTCCTCTGAGCTCCATTTGTACACTGGGGTACATGCACACACGATGATGATGATGATGATGATGATGATGATGATGATGATGATGATGATGATGATGGAACTTGAAAAAAGGAATGAATACTACAGCCTCTAATGCATATATTATCAGAACTGGAGAGTGAAGAGTTGGGTTTCCATCCTAACATTCACTGGTGGCTCCTACCTAAATGACCCTCAGTTTTTTCACCTGTGAAACGGGAACAAGAATACTCCCTGCACTGACTTTGAAAAGCAAGAGAGGGGGCAGGCCACCAACAAATTAAGCTTATGACTGTACTGCAATGCCCACTGGTGACAGTTGACAAGTTCTATGGTGAGAAGAGGAGCTGAGGGTGAAAGCTGGAGACGGTTGGAGAATGGGAAGCAGAGTCAGGGAGTTGGTAGGGGCTGCTGGGGATATCTTAAGGCTTGCCCCTCTTGTAAAGGAGGACAGTGGTGACCTCTGTCAGTATGAATGTGTGCGAAATGACTGTGGCTGCTTTGCAAACAAAAGGGGAAATACTGGAGGCCTGAAGTAACGATTGCGGCACCTCCACCGCACCCAGCTGGTTTTGAATAGGAGATAACCAACAATGGTCCCAAGGAACTCAAAATACGGAATGCAAATGCCCATAGACATAGGAAAAGTATCCTGGAACTAGCCAGTGTCTTGCTCACTGCTAAGTGGGTCCTGTGTTGTTGCCTGGGTCCTGCCCTTCTGGGATGAGGTCTGTCTGAGTCCTCCATTCACCAGTGCCCCTCTCCCACCTCTGATATGTTGATTGTACACACTACAAACATCACTGTTACAGGCCACACTAAAGTACACCCACTGGCCATGAGAATTTGAGTCCTTGTTCTACCATTGTTGGACTCTATCGCACGTCTTTAATCCCAGCACTTGGGAGGCAGAGGCAGGTGGATCTCTGTGAGTTCGAGGACAGCCTGGTCTACAAGAGCTAGTTCCAGGATAGGCTCCAAAGCCACAGAGAAACCCTGTCTCAAAAAACCATTTAAAAAAAAATAACGAGCTCATGCAGCTGAAGACAGAGAGACCCCAGCTGGTAAGCGACAGTGAGCCCAGCGTCTGCCCTTCGCTGTCTCGGCCCCAGGCCCAACCGACAGGACACCTTCAGAACAACCCTCCTAATCCCTCAGCCTCTAAAACTTCTGCCCAACCTCAATTCTATTTTGTTCACAAAAATCTCTGGGTTGTTGGCATGTTACAGGATCTCGTGTAGTCCAGGCTAGTCTAGAACTCCCCATGCAACTGAGGATGACCTTAGACTCATCATCCTCCTGCCTCCACCTCCCAAGTGCTGGAGTGACAAATGTGCACCATGACACTAAGCAAGAAGTTTCTGACTTTGTTTCTTTAAAGTCTTTGGACTGGAGAGGTGGCTCAGCAGTGAAGAACACGTCCTACTCTTCCAAAGGATCTGAGTTTGGTTCCCAGCACCTACCCCAGGAAGCTCACAAATGCCTGTAACTCCAGGTCCAGGGGATCCAAGACCCTCTTTTGGCCTCCTCAGGCACCCATTCACACATAAAAATAAATCTTTAGAGCCGGGCAGCGGTGGTGCACGCCTTTAATCCCAGCACTAAGGGAGGCAGAGGCAGGAGGATCATTAGAGGCCAGCCTGGTCTACAGAGTGAGTTCCAGGACAGCTGTAAATACACAGAAAATCCTTGTCTTGAAAAACAAACAAACAAAACCCTTTAGAAACATTAAAGAAATTAAAGGTCTTTTTGCTGTCTGAGAATAGTGACAATATGGCTCACAAGAGACAAGGAAAAAGGGCGTCCTACGAGTCCCCTCCCAGGGGGACACCCTCCAGCTGCTCAACTGCCCATCCTGACTCGGCCCAGTATGGTCCTAGGTTCTTGCTCTATGCACCTAATGAACAGTAAAACCACCAGACACTATGTTGCTTTCTTCCCAGTTACCCACGTATCTTGACATTCGGACTCTATTAGTACATAAGGAGCTTCTCATTCTTTTTCTTTTTTTAAAGTGTTTTAGTGGAACTGGAGAGACATCTTGGTGGTTAAGAGAACTAACTGCTCTTCCAAGGGACCTGGGTTCAGTTCCCAGCATCTACCTGAACACTCACGACAGCCCATAAAGTTCCAGGAGATCCAACACCCTCTTTCCATCTCCACAGACTCCTGTATACATGTGGTACTTATAAACTCACCTAGGCACGCATGCATGTGCACACATGTGCGCACACACACACATACACACACACAATCTTTTTTAAAATGTTTGCATTGAAGCATTATTTACACTCTGTAGACCTCACCCTTTGGCTTTGACAGCGCAGTGGTTTTTGACATATTCATCCTTCACAGAGATATTCATCTGTCACAGTTCATTTCTGACCACCCAAACTACCCTCCCCGAAGAAGACACTTCATTCATTAGCAGTCACCAGCTCAGTGCGACCACTGTCTGCTTTCTGTACCTGTATGTTTGCCAGTCTGCGCACCTCAGGAAATGGTGTCACACATGTATGGAGTTTGGGGACTTTTCTCACTCAGTATAATGTTAGCAAAGTTTACCCATGCTGAAATCAGTATCATTGATTCACACCCTTTTACTGTCTAGTCATAGTCCACTGTATAGATAGACCACATTTTGTGTAGCCATCGATGGGCATTGGAGTTGCCTCTGGTTTGGGGCTGTTTTGAATAACGCTGCTCTAAGACTTCAGACCCTTATGTAAACATATATTTTCAGTCCCTTTAGCTATATACCCATGAGCAGGATTGCTGGGTCTTAGGTATTTCCATTTATAACCTTCTGAGGAACTGATAGACCCTTTATCAAAGAGGCTGGGTTTTTTTTACATTTTGAGTGTGTGTGTGTGTTCATGTGTGTGCCTGCATGCCAAGCCATATATGTGGAGGTCAGAGGACAATTTGAAGGAGTCAATTCTCTCCTCTTACTTGTGGGTCCTGGAGATTGAACTCGAGTTTTTAAGCTTGGCAGAAAGCCTCTTTACCCACTGATCCCCCTCACAGGCCCCCCTGGTTGTCTTTTGATCTGTATCTTTTCACGAGCTTATTGACCATTTGTATAATATCTTTGGGGAAATGCCTATTTATATTTCCTGCCCATTTTAAAATTATGTTATCTTTGGGTTCTGGGCAAGGTAGCACATGCCTGTAATCCTAGCACCCAGGAGGCAGATGCAGACGGATTAAAAATTCTAGGCCCATCTGGCTACATAATGAGACACTGTCTCTATTCCCTACTACCTCCAAAATGAATAAATAAATAAAACTTTTGTGCTGTGAATGACATGATCAAGAAAACAAAGATCGAGCATGGGCAACACACCCCTAATCTCAGTGCTGGGAGGCAGAGTTCGAGGCCTGCTGGATCTGTTTAGTGAGTTCCAGGACAGCCAGGGATACAGAGTAAAATCCTCTTTCAAAAATAAAAACTAAAAATGAGAGGGGGGAGGGAGGGAGGGAGGGAGGGAGGGAGGAAGGAAGGAGGAAGGAAGGATCAGTACTCACAGAATGGGAGAAGTGACATTTTGGCTAAGGTGCTGGGATCAATAATAAAAAGACAAACTTTTAAATGCATTTTTGTGTTTGTCACTCTGTACCTCAGACTGTCCTTGACCTCAGGATCCCCCTGCCCCAGTTTATTGAATTTTTTTTCTTTTTTGGTATTTTGAGACAGGGTTTCTCTGTGGTTTTGGAGCCTGTCCTGGAACTAGCTCTTGTAGACCAGGCTGGTCTTGAACTCACAGAAATCCGCCTGCCTCTGCCTCCCAAGTGCTGGGATTAAAGGCTTGCGCCACCACAGCCCGGCGAGGCAGTGTCTTTCTAAGTTGCATGTTGCTTTTCGTCTTTGGGATGAGGCAGGTGGTTCAGCACTGGCTTCTGAGCACTGCTCCAGTCCGAGCTTGGCCAGAAGTTTCGAGTCTCAACAGTACAGACAACCGTAGATATCGGCCCAAGCTTTCTATGTTTGATTCTTTCGGTGACCTCCTTAGGTCAGCACCATTTTCATCCGCACTTGACAGGAGGAGACTGAGGCTCAGAGAGGTTGATTATTACCGAAGTCAATGGGCAAGTAGCCATGCTAAGGCTGAGCTTCCCAGAGTCTTCCAGTAGTCAGCCAGGTTGTCTATGGCAACGGTGGGATGGATGGATGACAGGAGTTTGCCACTTCAAAGCCTGGTTACACACTGACTTAGCATCAAATCTGTAATCATATAAATGTTTTAGTGTAAATATCAAAGCTAGGTGAGATTTTTTATTACATTGTGTGTGTGTGTGTGTGTGAGAGAGAGAGAGAGAGAGAGAGAGAGAGAGAGAGAGAGAGAACATGAGAGATGAGAAGACAACTTATAAGAATCATTTCTATCCTTCCACCACAGATCCTGGTGGGGGTCAAACAGATTGTCAGACTTGACAGCAAGCATTTTTAGCCCCCCTGAAGCATCTCAATAGCCCTAGATGGGATTTTTAAAAAAATAATAGATCGTACTGAAATTGTTGTTGTTGTTAATGTTTTGACTGCACATATGTCTGTGCACCGTGTACATGCCTACTGTCCATGGAAGCCAGAAGAGGGTATGTGATTCTCTGGGACTGGAGTTACAGACAGCTGTGAGCCACCTCGTGAATTCTGGGAATGGAACTCTGGTCCTTTAGAAAGGGAGTATTCCGCTGCTCTTAGTCTCTGACTTACCTCTCCAGCTTGAGGAGTTTATTAAATTTAAAAATGGGAATATCAAATGGCAAGGATGTGAGTCAGTGACTTAAAATTCACAAGCTTCTGGTGGAAACACGAGCCACAGAGACACTTGACCAGCTCAGTAGTTTACGGTACAGCTAGACGGTCACCTGACTCCAGACCCAGCCACTCAAGAGAAATAGAAACAGGGCCTCTCTCAAGGGCTTTAAACTGGCACCTACAGCAGCTTTGTTCATACGGCAAAAAGTCTAAAGACAACACAAATCCTATCAGCGAGCAAATGGATAGACAGCGGCAAGTCTATACTCGAGAACACTACTCTGCCGTGAAAAAGGACAAACTAGCGGATCGTGTAACAATGTGGAGAATCCCAAGAAATCAGTAAGTGAGCAGAGAGAAGAGAAACAAAAGAAGTATGCCTTGTGGTTATGTTTTTTTTTTTGTTTTTTTTTTTTATTTTTCGAGACAGGGTTTCTCTGTAGCTTTGGTGCCTGTCCTGGAACTAGCTCTTGTAGACCAGGCTGGCCTCGAACTCACAGAGATCCGCCTGCCTCTGCCTCCCGAGTGCTGGGATTAAAGGCGTGCGCCACCACCGCCCGGCCCCTTGTGGTTATGTTTATGTGAAATTATAAGCAATGAATTTGTGGGGACTGGGGAGATAGCCCAGTTGGTAGAGCTATGGTCTACTACAGATAAAACCCTGGTTCCAATATCCAGCACCCAACAAACCAAAAATATTGGTGCGTACCTGTAAGCCCAGCACTTGGGGGGGTGGGGAGTCAGGAAAATCAGGAGCTCATTCTCAGCTACATGGTGAGTTCAAGGTTAACCGAGGCTACATTAAATCACGTCTCAAAAAGAATAAAAAATCTTTTGCCAATTACCTGAAGTCACGTAAGAGCTGGAAGAATTAACTGGAATTAAGGAAAATTTTTAAATTCTTTATGGAAACCTTTGGGGACATAGAAATAAATGTGTTTGCTTTTGAGACAGGATCTCAGAATGTAGCCCAGGCTGGATTCAGACTCACCAAGTAGCTGAAAAAACATTGAATTTCTGTTCCCCTTCCCAAGTGCTGGAATTGCAGGTGTATGTAACTGTGTTCCATTTGTTTAGTGTCCGGGAACAAACCAAGGGCCTTGCGGATGCTACGCAAGCCCTCTACCAACTGAGCTGTAAACCTAGCCCCAAATATCCTGAATTCTGATTAAGGGAATGGTTCCACAGGCAAGTATTACTTGCCCACATTTACCAATAATTTAATAATTATTAATAATTGTAACTTTGAATTCTTTTTTGGTTTCTCAAGACAGGGTTTCTCTGTGTAGCCTTGGCTGTCCTGGAACTCATTCTGTAGACCAGGCTGGTCTCAAACTCAGAGATTCTCCTGCCTCTGCCTCCCAAGTGTTGGGATTAAAGGCGTGTAATACTACCACCCAGCAAATTTTTAAATCATACTTATTTATTGAGTGTGTATGTGTGTGGGTGTTCACGTGACATGGCATGTATGCAGTGCTCAGAAGACAACTTGTGGGAGTCTGCTCTCTCCCTCACCCTCCTAGTAGTAAGTGCCTTAGCCCACTGAGCCATCTCACAGCCCTAATTATGCCTTTTGTTTATATTATGTCACAACAGGGTTGGTGAGATTGCTCCATGGGTAAAGGTGTTCACAATGCAAGCCTGGACACCTCAGTGAAGTGGAACCCACGGCAAGGTGAAGGAGAGAGAAATGACTCCACAAAGCTGTCTTGTATGCACACACCAGTGGACACACACACACCAAAAATCATCTGGGCTCAGTAGGTTAAAGCCCTTGCCATGCAAAACTGACAACCCAGTCCTACAGTAGGAGAGAACCGATGCCCAAAATTTGCCCCACACATGCCATGGCTCTTAAGAACCCACACTCACATGCATATCATACACACAATAAGAATAAAATTTGAAAATATTTTTGAAACAGAGTGTCACTGTGTAGCGCTGGCTGGCCTGGAACCTGCTGTGTAGATCAGACTGGCCTGGAACATACAGAGATCCACCAGCCTCTGCTTCCAGAGTGCTAAGGTTAAAGCTATGAACCACTATATCCAGCCTCATAAAAATATTTTTAATTATGCTACAATAAACATGATAGGAACTTTAGGGACATGAATGACAATTTTTATGACAATATTACTTTAGCAAAAACTTCTGGGAAATGGTTTGAAAAGGAACTTGTTGGTTCCTCTGTGGTTCTGTCATCAAATGATACCTTGTCAACAAAGATGCAGCAAAGACTGGTCATATCTAATATCTCCCGGGCCTGCCCCAGACCTGCTTTTCTCTTCCTGGAGGCCCTGGGAGCACGGTTGGGGCAGGCCAGGATGCCTAAAGCCCTCCAGGCATCCCTCCCCTAACACCCCACAGGAATGTTTAAATGCCCAAGCCCTTGTCTCAAAGAGGGTAACGTGTGGTGTCTGTGTGTCTGCGTGTGTACACAATACACTGCCTCTAGTCTCAGCAGACAGAACCCTTCATTGGCTCCCTTCCCATCTCTGTCTCCTTCACTGTCCATAACCAGTATTGTTTACTCCTACACAGACCAATTCCACTTCTGTGTTGAAGTCAATAAAACCCGCTCAAAACTCAGTCTATTTTTATAAATAGGGCATGCATATATTAAAGGGTGAGTGTCTTTCTCAGTAGTGGTTGTGTCTTGGGGGGAGGGGAAGACGACAGTTGGCCAGGCTATGAGGCAGCTCTGGTTGTCAGAACTGGGGGAAGGGTACTAATGGGCCTAGTGAGTGGAACTCAGGGGTGCCGCTACCACTGGGTCATGCCCAGAAGAGGTCATACCCAATACACAAGGCTGCTGCTGCTGGCATGATGCACGCATGCATAAACTGAGAGGCATTGGTGGTCTGGCTGGAGCACCGCAGGTCAGAGTGCCCGTCCCGTCTTTTTAAATGAATGTTCTCTGTCCCTGTCTCTTGCTGGGCAGGATGCCAGGCAAACAGGGCCTCCGTGGTCAGCCAGTCAGACTTTCTTCCTCTTCAACTTGGGAGGTCTTCTGAGCAATCTCAAATTCTGCCCAGAACAAGGCAGAGAATTCCTGCATGTGGGCGCCAAGCTTTGCATGGAGTTTGAATAAGCGCTGGCAAAGAGAGGGAAAACCCTTTGCTGGGAGGAACTGAAGGGGCTGTGGAGAACCCCCAGAATCCTGGAGGCGTGGTTAGACTTAAAGGCGGATCCATTCCTTCCCCAGCTGGTTGGGAATCTTTGAAATGAAGGGTAGGATCATTTGATAACTCTATGCAGGATTCGAGATTTGGCACCGATGGGATTAGAATCCTGGAGACTGCAGATGGTATAATACACTGTCTGGAGCGAGGCCTCGGATTCCCTCCTCTGCAACACACACACTCACACACATACACGCATACACACACTCCCCCAAGATTAAAATCCTTTCAGAAGGTTGGACTACAAATCTAGAGAACAGGGATTAGGACCCTTCGCTTGGGTGAATTAGAATCTTTGAGGTCAGAGCAGAAAGTGAAATTAAAATTCCTTTGCCGGGCAAGGGGGCGGAAGGTTCAGCTGGTAAAGGTGCCTGGCGCCCAACCTGGAGACCTGACCTCAACCCCGGGGAATTCACAGAGTGGGAGGAGAGACCTGAGTCCCCCTAACCTCCACATCACGCCAAAACACCAGTGTATTTGTACACATGCACGTAATCAATCAGTCATCGTACGTAAAACAATAAAATCCTTTAGGTGCCGCAGGAGTCTTTGGATAGTCTCTTGGGTAGGCTGAGGGTGGATTTTAGAATCCATTGTACTGGTTCAAACCAAGGCGGGGTTAAGTGCATTAGTAGAGGGACAGGGAATCTTTGGGCAATGGGTCAACGCTTGGGGTCTGATTCAGTACTTCAAGAACTGGTTACGGCCCTTGAGGACAGAGTTAGCAAGGAAATGTTGAAATTCTTTGGAGGTGGATTAAGAGCTGGGCACAGCCGGGTGGGAGTTGGTTTAGTATTTTAGGGGGCGGAGTCTGGTCACTTGGGGGCGGGGTTTGCATCGCCCAGGGCGCGGCTAAGGCTCCCAGATGGCCAGTGAGAGCCTCAGGGTCGCGGCTTCCAGCCTGTGCTCACCCCGGTGTCTCTCAAAAGGGTGGAAAGGAAGCAGAGTCGCTGGGACAAACGACTTCGACCCCTTCGGAGAGCCGTCGCAGCCTCCGCAGACCGCAAGTCTTGGTCGTTTGCTCCACGCTTGCTACTCCTGGGCCGCCAGGGACCGCGGAGCTGGGGGGTCGTTCGAGCTGCGAGGATCCGGGCTGCCCGCGAGGCGAGGGGCGGGCGCCCAGGTGAGTGAGGTGGTGGGATGGAACCCCGAGAA
Organism: Microtus pennsylvanicus; assembly: GCF_037038515.1. Lineage (NCBI taxonomy): Eukaryota > Metazoa > Chordata > Mammalia > Rodentia > Cricetidae > Microtus > Microtus pennsylvanicus. Next base: position 128,497,038 of record NC_134580.1, read on the forward strand.
CCCGCGGTCCTTGGGCGCCAAGGAGCTGGGGTCCAGGGAGAGCTGCCGGCGCGGCGAACAGAGAAGGGACAGTCCCAGGAGCAACCGATTGGTGGTAGGATGCGCCGTCGACAGCGGGTGGAGGGTGTCCAGGTAGCCAGGTGAAGGGAATTGCCGCTGCCCAAAGCGATCATGGGATAGCCTTAGATAGAGGAAGCTCAGGCAGGGGAGTGACATTGCTGAGCTGACGCTTCTCTGACCCACCAGGTTCCCCTTCTGCTCAAACACACACACACCAAGAAGAAGAAGCAGGAGGGGAGGGAAATGCCCATTCAGTTCCCAGTGGGGGTGGGTGGGTGGTAAGGTCACGCAGGGTAGGCAGCAGGCAGGGCTAAGGGAGCAGCTGGGGCAAGACTTGCCCATGCCCGCCACACCCAGGCCCGACGGCAGCTTGAGTCTGAGACTCTTCTTCAACCTCCTCCCCTGCCCTCCTGGTTAACCCCTACACCAAACTCCAGAACCTCTTACACAAGGGTCATAATCCACCTTAAACTCCTGCTTGTGAGACCCTGGCCAGGTCACTGGTTGCTCTCTGGATTCCCCTTCCTCCTCTGTAAAAATGGGCTATTTTAAGTCTCCCGCTGAAGCTGGGTAGTCCAGGGAGGGAAACAGGTCTGCATGATACCGGGTGTGGAGCTTGGCTTTTCTGTGCCTCTGTTTCCATAGCTGCAGGATGGGAATGATTAGGAGAGTTTGCCTGCCCCCGATTCAAACTGCTCAGGATTGGAGGTGTTTAGAGTTTCAGATTATGGCAGAATTCTGGGTTTTAAGTATACAGGGAGGTATCTGGTGCATGAAACCTAAGTCTAAAGAGGAAATTTGTGTTAGAGAGACTTCTGTGTGCGTGTATAGTTTGGTGTGTGCTCAGGTGTTTGTGAACACATGGAGGCCAGAGGACAACCTCTGTGTTGTTCTTCAAGCAAAGTCCACGCTGGTTTTGAAGACAGGGTCTCTCATTGGCCTGGGGCTTGCTGGTAGATGGGGCTGACTGGCTACTGAGTCCCAAGGGTCCAACTGTTTCCACCTTCCTTTCATTTGGATTAGCACAACTTCCAGATCACGTTTTTCCCCAATGGATTCTGGGGGCATAGCTCAGGTCCCCCTGTTTGCAAGACACTTGTTTTACCAACTAGGCTATCTCCACAGCCTATGATTTTTGTTTGGTTGTTGTTGTTGTTGTTGTTGTTTTTGCTTTTCAAGACAAGTTTCTCTGTGTAACAGCCCTAGCTGTCTTGGAACTCACTCTGTAGATCAGGCTAGTCTAGAACTCACAGAGATCTGCCTGCCTCTGCCTCCCGAGTGCTGGGATTAAAGGCGTGCACTACTACTGCCCATGATTCTTACACATTGTATATTCACAGTCCAGAGACAACTAATGTCTTATTTCTATTAGCACCTAGATTTTTACTTCAACTCATAGCCTCAGATCAGGTATAATTTTTTTACTTGGATCATCCTGTCAGTATTCAAAATGTCTCGGATTTTAGGGCATTTCAGATCTAGGGTTGGGGTGCTTCCTCACTTTTGAAGATGAAACTAAGAACTGAAGGAAAGGGGGCCAAGTGGTGGCTCTGCCATTCAAAGCACACACACACACACACACACACACACACACACACACACACACTGAATCTGAGAGAGAACTGGAGGAAAAGTCCTTGGAGCACTGACTATCAATCAAGTGTACTTTCTACTGTTCCCATCCAGCCCTGAGATTCCCACGCCAGCATCTCCAGGAAAGCATGTTAAAATGCACATTGCTAGGGCAACCCCGGGACGAAAGTCTGGGGATAGATGGCTGCTGATGCTGCCCAGGAATCCCACTTTGACTGCAGCAGAGCTGGGTGTAGTGGAGCATTCCTGCAATCCCAGAACCTAGAAGAAGAGGCAGGAGAAGCAGGAATTCAAGGTGATCTTTGGTTATATAGCAAGAGTTTGAAGCTATCCTAGGCTATGAGATCTTGCCTGTAACAAAACAAAGCAATCGATAGCTGTTCACTTTCATCAACGAGGGATGCATTCCAAGATTCCAGTAGATGCCTGAGCTGTAGGCAATACTAAGCTGCACGTATATCTTTTGCATATGAAAGTTTTTCTTTGGTAACTCTAAATTAATGGCATCACTACTCCTGTGCCTAGGGCTATGATTTAAACAATGAACATTGCTTAAACTTGAAAATGAGTAACTACTGAGTGGGCAGTGCATACGGCACGGGTCCAGTGGTTAACAGAATGGTTCCATCTTGGGGAAGACAGGGGCGTACTGTGAGATTCCATCACTCTACTCAGAAGGGCAAGCAGCTAAAAACTTTGGACTGCTTATTTCTAGAATTTCTTATGTGATAGTTTCAGGTTGTGGCTCACTGTGGGGCTGAAACTGTGCAAAGCTAACCCTCTGGTTGGGAGTGCAAGGAAACTCCTCACATGAGCACTGATACAACTCTGAGGCCCTTAGGCAACCTGCCTTCTCCCTACCAACCATCAAACTGGGATCCATCGCGGATGAGAACGGAGGTCGAACTCCTTCCCACTAGCTGTAGTGGCGTCATCCTGGTCAGTGACCACGGCACAGTTTTTCTCACTCACCCACTGACCGATATTCGGGTTGCTGCCAGTGTTACTATAACAACTAATATTGCCGGGACCATCCTGTGTGTGTGTGGTCTTGGACACATGTGCAAGTGTTTCTTGGGGAAAACACTAAAGGACTGGATGGCTCTCCAGGTGGCAGGGGTCACCTGTCCCTTTTTATGAGAAGAGTATGGGACCTGGAAGGTCACTTATGGAGTTTGGGGAGAGAAAAGGAGTCAGCTCTGGGGACCTCTCAGCTCTGTATGGCTGGTTTGCCAGGCGACAAGCTCTCTGTTGCGACAAGCTTCAGCTGCCTTCTTCACTATGCCCTGTGCTTAGTAGATCTGGAAGCGCTGGGAGCATGAATTTTGCTCCTGCACATTTCTTCTACGTACCTTTTATTTAGCATAGCATGTCCTGTGTGTGATCGTGCAGGTGCAGTTTTTGTCGGGCTGAAAGGCTTAGTGGTACATTGTTAACCCTTTCCCATCCATTAAGATCTCCTTGAATTTTGAAGTGACTGATAAATATTCCAATTTGGGGGGTGAATAATTTTTAACCTTTCTAGACTAATACAAGGTTTTGCAATTCCAATGTGTGTAAGTGTTTGCCTGCACGTATGTGTGTGCCTGGTGCCCTCAGAGGGCACCAAATCACATAGAATTGGAGTTACAGATGGTTGTTAGCTGCCATGTGGGTTCGTAGAACTGAACTTGGGTCCTCCACAAGAGCGACAAATGCTCTTATCTGTTGAACCATCTCTCCAGCCCATAATTTTTCACATTTTAAATTGAGATATGAGCTACCTTTCCAGTGGCTGGTTTATTTTGTCTCTCAATTTGAGGGTACAGTCTGCCATGGTGGAGCAGGCACAAAAGCAAGATTCGCTCTAGCTGTAGCGGTAGGAGTCGCCACCACCTCCCATCTTCATAGAAGAGCCTAGAGAGGGTAAGTAATGTCCCCAAAGTTACACACCAGTCACTAACACAGTCTCCCTCAGCCTCCCTTTTTCAAAGCAAGCTTTGGTCCCTGCCCTGTTGCTGTCCTGGGAGTGGAGCGGACTTCTGGAAGTGTAGGTGACAATGGAGAAGAAATCTTTGTTCAGATTTTAAATATGTCCTTGCTCTTGGCCCGTGGCTGTGGCCACACATCCTGCGTGTCAGCATAACTCTGTGTTCCCTGGCTGCTGTTCTCTTAGGACTTGCATGCCCAGTCCCTCCTGTGATGCACTCACTCTGAAGTGCTTGGGCCCAGGAGAAATGGACAGATACATAGCAGTTAGGCCTGAGCTTGAGGGCCTGCTTGGGAGCCTGTCTTACATAAGCCGTAGCATGCCACGCTAGCCCCTTCTCTCTGACTCAGTCTACCCAGCCGGAAAATAAGTGCAAGAACGATAGCATGATCACAACACACGTGCACATGCAAAACACATGCTCACAATTTCAGTGGGTATACAGGCCTGTGTTTTCCCAGAAACAGACCCTAGACGAAGTTTCAACTGCAAATAGCTTACTTGGGAGTTGATTCCAGAACCTTTGATAGAGAAGTAGGCAAGAAGGAGCAACCCAGCAATTCCCACTGTGGCCCCCAGAGCCCCATCCCACAGGCCATGTGGATGCAGCACCAGGCCAGGTCAGAGGTGAGAGAACTGGGATGTTGGCCTCCTGCCTGTCAGTCCTTGGTTGAGGGCTCCTCCTGTAGGTGTGGTTTGCTGGCTGTCAGCTTGTGAAGCTCAGACAGAGCAAACACCTGTAGTCACAGAGCGATCTCTATAGCACAGAGGGGCTGGGGCTGGCAATTGAAAGTCCAACCAGAATGTTCCAGGACGGTTTGGTGGTAACAGCTGGGGACAGGGCATGCAGAGCATCTGCTTGCATATACAATGCACAACTATCAAACCCAAGGCCAGATGTTAGCAGAGGTTACCCAGGTTAGGGAGGGGAGGAGCATGGAGGGAGTGAAAGGAGTGACCTAAAGGGGCCCCAGATTCACTGTGATGTTTAAACTTTTAGCATGCGTGTGCTAATGTCTCAGAGGAGAACAGAGAAATTTCACTGCATTTATCTGTGTGTGTCTATATACACATAAGTGGGTGTGAAAACTAGAAGATAAATTGTGAGAATCGGTGCTCTCCTTCCAATGTGTGGGTCCCAGAGTTCAAACCCAGGTCCTCAGCCTTGGCAGGAGGAGCTTTTACCTTCTGAGCCATTTCAACAACCCCAAGAGAAGACTTTTTAAACCAAACATGTGTGTGCCATAGGATGGAAGTACATTATATACATGTATGAAAATGTCCCCATGAAACCGATGGTTTGTGTAATTAATATCTCCAAATAGAGTGCTCTGAGTCTATTCCCTCCTTGGGACTGGAGAGACAGCTCAGTGATTAGGAGCATTTACTGATCTTCCAGAGGACCTGAGTTCAGTTCCCAACACTCGCATCAGGCTGTAACTCCAGGGGAGCCGTCAACCCTGGTCTGCACAGGCGTGCGTACTCATGTGCACATACCCACATGTAGACAGTACATAATTAAAAGTAATAAAAATTAATCTTTAAGATAGTAACACACCCTACAAAATATAAACTAAATCAGAGCCTAGAGCTCTATCAACTGGAAGATGTGTTCTTCTGGCTTTTCTTTTTTTATTCTCTATGTGTGTGTGTGGTGTATATGTGTGTGGTGTGGTTGTATGTGTGGTATTGTGTGGTGTGTGTGTGTGGTGTGTGTGTGGTGTATATGTGTGTGGTGTGGTTGTATGTGTGGTATTGTGTGGTGTATATGTGTGTGGTGTGTGTGTGGTGTATATGTGTGTGGTGTGGTTATATGTGTGGTATTGTGTGGTGTGTGTGTGTGGTATTGTGTGGTGTATATGTGTGTGGTGTGTGTGTGGTGTATATGTGTGTGGTGTGGTTGTATGTGTGGTATTGTGTGGTGTGTGTGTGTGTGGTGTGTGTGTGGTGTATATGTGTGTGGTGTGGTTGTATGTGTGGTATTGTGTGGTGTATATGTGTGTGGTGTGTGTGTGGTGTATATGTGTGTGGTGTGGTTGTATGTGTGGTATTGTGTGGTGTGTGTGTGTGTGTGGTGTATGTGTGAGGAGGCTGGAGGTAGATGTCATGAACCTTCTTTGATCGCTCTCTACTTTATTCATTGAGGCAGGGTCTCTCAATCAAACCTAGAGTATGCCAATATAGCTAGTCTCCCTACTCAGTTTACACCACAGATTCCCTGTTCCAGCTTCTAAGGCTGAAATTACAGACAGGTTCCCACACCCAGCCAGCATTTATGAAGGTTCTGGTGATCAAAGGCCAATCCCTTGCTTGCATACAAGTGCTTTAACCACTGAGCCCCACCTCCAGCTCTCTTCTCTTCTCTTCTCTCTCTCTCTCTCTCTCTCTCTCTCTCTCTCTCTCTTTCTCTCTCTCTCTCTCTCCCTTCCATCTTTCCTTCCTTCCTTTCTCCTTCTTTCCTTTCTCCTTCTCCTTCCCTTTCTCCTCCCTCCTCCCTCCCTCCCTCCCTCCCTCCCTTCCTTCCTTCCTACCTTTCTCCAGAGGAGAGCCTTGAACTTTGGATTCTTTGGCCTCCACCTCCTGATTGCCGAGGTCCCGGGTACATGCAGGAGCCCTCAGCATCTGTGGGGCTGGGGATGGAGCCTGGGGCTCTGTGCACACTATCTGAACACTCTAGCAGCTGAGCTACATCCTCAGACCATGTTCTCGTGGCTTTGAGGATTGCATCCGTGAGACGCGGCTGGATGTTGGACTTGAGAACAGCGCAGCAGGCGAGAGTGAAAAGTAGCCTGTCACCAAGCTGGCCACTGTATCCTGTGTAAAGGGGACAACCCGCTCCAGCGAGGAGCACCTGGTTTTGTCAAGAAAAATGAGCAAACTGGAAAGCTCTCCCTACCCAGATACCTTTGTAACTGCTGCCAAGAAACCTGGGTCCCGAGGAAGCCCGTGTCTGCGGATGCCACAGGAATTTGCTAGGTTCACGTCGTGTTCTTTATTCCACAATCTCCTCCTTATTCCCTTGGCTAGGGTTTCTCACAGAACGTGAAGCTCGGCTGGTGGCCCGCATGCCCCAAAGATGCCCCTAGCTCTTGTCTCCCAAAACACTGTGGTCACAGATATGTGCTGCCACACCCGGATGCTAGGGATTCGAACCCAGGTCCTTATGCTTGCATACAAGTGCTTTGTCCACTGAGCCTTCTCTTTAGCCCTCTGGGCTACATTTTAAAGAACGCTTGCATTTTTAAGAGAAAGAATGGAGATTCTCACCAAGGTGGTTTCAGATCTTATCCTGAACTTCTCAAACTGCTGGCCTCAAGACAGATAAAATGAGATTTAAAACATCCCAGGGAAGTTCACAGGTGCTGCTGATCTCTGGAGCTGGCCGGTGGCCTAAGGGTAAAGGCCTAAGAATTTGAATGGCAGTTGAACTAGCCACTGGGGCTCAAGTATCTCACACCAGCTTTCAAGCTGGGTCACACTTGGAAGCAGAAGCCAGAATCTTCCTCTAGGTGGTGGAGTCCCTAGATTTCAGGTGACCCAGGGCCTACTGTGCATCCCCTCTGGAGATTTTACTCCACCTGAGAATGAAGGACTGGCCCTCCAATCTCTTCCAGTGTGCATGGAACTCATAGCCTGGCCAGAGCAAGCTAAGTCTCCAAAAGGAGGGGTGTGAGGAGTGAGGGGTGACCCCCAAATGTCCACCAAAGTCAAGTCACATAGAGTAAAGGTGGTCTTCTCAGAATGTAGCCAGGGTGCCTGAGGGACCCTGTACCCCAAAAACTGTTTTAGAGAGGAACTTCTGGTTGGAAAGATGCCCCAGCCCCATGGCTGAGCTGTTCTAAGAACAGAAAGTTCCTCTAAGCAGGCAGTTGTAAGCCGCGGGCCCCACAGCGGTCATTGCCTCCCTGAGCTTCCTTTTTGGGTCCCTCGCTCCCCCACACCTTGTGCAGTAGCCTCTGTTGCTGACCCCAGGAGGAACGACAGGCAGGAGGACTCATGCTCCCTGCCACTGCTCCTGGCTATGGGAATTTCTTCTTAGGGCCTTCATTTCCCAGCCTGAAGAATGGCTTTCTAATCTGCTCTGCTGGCTTACAGCTCTGTATGGTAAGGCTGTAGAGAGAATACAATGTGCTCGCTCCCCAAACCTGGATGGCGGGCCCCTCATGTGCCAGGCACTCATTAGGTACCAATGGCTTCAGTGCCACCAACTTAACAAGATCCATATTCCCCATCCTCACCATCTGTGGACCTGGTAGTTCAGCTTCTCTTGCACCAAAGTCTGCGATCACAGAAGTTTTGGCTAATCAGCCATTTATTCTTTTTTTTAAAAAAAATATTTATTTATTTATTATGTATACAATATTCTTTCTGCGTGTATGCCTGAAGGCCAGAAGAGGGCACCAGACCTCATAACAGATGGTTGTGAGCCACCATGTGGTTGCTGGGAATTGAACTCAGGACCTTTGGAAGAGCAGGCAATGCTCTTAACCACTGAGCCATCTCTCCAGCCCTAGCCATTTATTCTTGAGTATAAATTGCAACCCCCTCCTAAGTCTCTCCTAAGTTCTGGGCAGAAATCTACACATGGTATTAAGAAACAAAATATATAATTCAAATTGGCCCAAGGAATAGAGGAGGTTATTGGAAAGCTCACAAGACCCCAAACTCAAGCCAGACTGCACTTGCATTTGGGAATCTGGATGTCTCTATTTTTTGGCTTCTTCTGGCTACCAAAAACATCTCTCCCAGACAGAGGCCACAGACTGATGCTCCTTGGTCAGAACTGAGCCACACCCAGTTTGGTTTCTGTGGCTACAGCTCTGATTGGTCCAACTTGGTCACAGACCTACACTTACACAGGATGCAGGAGACTGGAGCCAAGGCTACCTCAATCCATGAACTGAGTCAGAGAGAGCGGTCCTCAGAGGAAAACTGGGGAGCTGCTCCTAACAGAAACAGACACCACGTAGGAAGAAGCTACAGCTGCCTCCCTCAGAGAATGTCTCATTACACTTTGGAGAAATGGAGGCTTGCCTTGGGTCACACAGTGAGCTTTTGGCAAAGGTGGGGTTAGACTTTTAATGCTTTCAGAATTCCATGCCCAACCCATGGATGCTCAAGCAGCTCCATTCCCCTCCTTGGCTTGGAGTCTGAGAAGACCTGCAGACAGAGTGACAGCACTTGGAAGTGACTAGCCAAAATAGCTGGCTTTTTTTTTCATTCTCTCCCATGTGGTACTGCAGACTTAAGAGGAGAGAGCGTCCTGAGGATGGGCCTAGACACAGTCAAAAGTTCTGAGGCAATGTGGGACTGGGGCAACTTCCGCTCTCAGTGCCTTTTTAGGAACCGCATTAGACAAGAAATGGTCGTGTGGGGGGTTTGGAAAGTTTGTCACAACTTTGTCTCAGGAGACCTCAAGACAAGCCTGAGAATCAAGTGTCTCCTACTTACAGAAAGAAAAAAATGAGAATTAGAGAGGGAGGGTGACTTGTCCAGTTTCACAACCAGTTTGTGGCAAAACCCAGTACCCAAACTCCCAGGCTCAGCCTTCACTCTACATTGGAGAGTTCAGATTTTAGTGTTTCCTCAAACTGTTCTATAAAACAGAAAGAAAAGAGAACCAATCTCACAGTACAAAACTAACTTTACCCTAATGCAAAATGAGACACACACACAGTTATGTTTCTGAAAAACATGGTTGCAAAAAAGTCTCAATAAAACTCTTGCAAACCAAATTCAACACACTTACCAACCATCCAGGTTGACTTCACCCCTGAGATGCAAGCATGGCTCAATGTTCACAAATCAGCAAATGTAATATTGATGCGTGGTTAACACATGGATAGAATTAGGGACAGAAATCGCACGATCAGCTCAATAGATTCAGCAAATGCCTTTAATAAAGTTCAACATCTCTTTGAGATAAAATCACCGAAGTAACCAGGAATAGAAGGAATAGGTCCTCAACAGAATAAAGGCTTTGTACCACAGACTGACAGTCAATGTGATAGTAAGTAGGGAAAAGCTGAAAACATTTCCTCCCAAATTAGGAATAAAATAAGTGTGCCTATTCTGTCCACTTTCATTCAATACAGTGATTCAAGTCTTAGCCAGAGTAATAAGACAAGAAAAATGAACACGAATAGAAAAGGAAGAAGTCAAATCATCCCTATTTGCAGATTACATGATTCTATACTTTTGGGTTTGTTGGTTGGTTTTGTTTGATTTGTTTTGAAACAGGGTCTCTCTGTAGTGCCAGGCTGGCCTTGAACTCTCTATGTATCTCAGACTAGTCTCAAATTCATGATGATCCTCCTACCTCAATCTCTTAAGTGTTGGGTTTACAGATATAAGCTGCCATGCCTGGTTTATGATACTACACCCAAAAGCTCCTATAAATTCCACCAGAAAACTCTTAGCCCTGATAAACACTTATAGCTTGCATATAAAAAGTCAACATTAAAAATCAGTAGCTTTTCCATGTCTGCACAATGAACTGTAGAAAACTAAATCAGGAAAAAGAATCTTATTCATAGCCGGGCGGTGGTGGCGCACGCCTTTAATCCCAGCACTCAGGAGGCAGAGGCAGGCGGATCTCTGTGAGTTCGAGGCCAGCCTGGTCCAGAAGAGCTAGTTCCAGGACAGGAACCAAAAGCTACGGAGAAACCCTGTCTCGAAAAAAAAAAGAATATTATTCATAACAGCTTTTTAAAACTACCCAGGAATAAATCAATAAATCTAACCAAAGAGGTAAAAGACCTCCACAGTAAAACTTCAAGACACCTAAGAAAGAAAATAAAGAAGACACTTCCGTGTTATGGATTAGCAGACTCACTATTGTGAAAATGACTATGTTACTGAAAACAATATACAGTTTCAACATAGTCCTCCATCAAAATCCCAGGGGTGTTCTTCACAGAATTGGGGGATAAAACTTTCTTTCTCCCCTTCCCATCAATGACCCCTTTCTTCAGGCACTTCAAGTTAAACACACAAATCTAAAGGTTCAGAGCAAGAACCCTCATGTGAGGGGGGAAGTTTGGCATCTGTTTTTTCTAAGTCTAGGAGACAGTTTACTGCCTTGGGTGCAGTGGCAGAAATGGTAGAGGAGTAGCCAAGAGCTTATGATTAGATTTAAAGCCTCTTCTGCAGAAGGAAATGCATGCCTAGTTCATAAGCTCCAGGGGTAAACAAACTTCTATTATTTTGCTAACAGACATTGTACCGAACATCCATAGATTAACGCCACTCTCAGGTCTCATCAGAGAAGTTTCTCTGGTCAAGGCATGATGGTCAGTGCAGAAATCCACAGCGGATAAACTGAGTGTGCACATGTAAAAGAATGGAAATAGATCCTTCTCTCTCCTCCGGATAAAACCAGGTCAAAATGGACCCTCGTGCAAGACATGAAACTGCCAGGGGAAGCATAGACGAGAACTTTCTGGAGAGGACTCCAAGAATTATGAATGAACTTGTGTGAAATTGCTCTGCAGTGGAACTGAGAAAGGTATTTTCCAGCTGTAAGTCAGAAAAGTGATTAATAACTATAATTTAAGAACTGCATATGTTAAATGTCAAAAGCCCAGATCTAGAAGTGGGATATGGACTGGATAGGTGGTTCTCAAAGAAATGCAAACAGCCAATAGTACTTGAAAAAAGTTTGCAACATCTCTAGTCAACAGGGAAATGCAAGTTAAAACTACGCTGAGATTCTCGCTCACCCAGTCAGAATGGCTGTCATCAAGAAAGCAAATGAGGCTGTGGTAGGGGGGTTGCCGCGAGTCCTGGGTTCATCTGGGATCCATCTTGAGAGCCTGTCTCAACAAATGAAAGCCAAAAGCCAAGGACAAATGCTGGAGAGGACGTGAAGAAAGGACCCCTGTCCCTGCTGGCTGACAGGAGCGAAAGCTAGAGCAGCCACTATGGAAACCAGCAGGAAGGTTCCTCAAAAACACTGACCAGCTGCACCCCTCTGGGCTGTCAGTCAGCACAGCTGCACATCCTCGTCTGCTGTGCACTAGTCACAGCCGCCAGGACGTGGAACCACTGCAGGTCTCCCAGCAGCTGCCTGGATGGCGAAGATGGAGTGCATGTGCAGAATGGAGGGTTAGTCTGCGCTAAAGAAGAAGAAATAGCACAATTCTTAGGAAAGAGGATAAAACTAAAGATGTTAAGTGAAATAAGCCATACTTCAGAATCCAGATATAAATTTGCATCTTTATGAATGGTGTGTAAGGGAGGGGACAAAGGGAAGAGAGATGATAAATATGACGTAGAAGCAGGCTGTAGGAAATATGTATGTCACAGAATCTCTCACCTTAGCCACTTTAATGGGTAGTTCAGTGGCATTTAAATATTCATAATGTACCGCCGTTGTCATCATCCACCTCCATAACCCCCGTCATCTGCTAAAACAGAAGATGCCTCCATCCAACAAAACTCACCACAACCCGCTGCAGGCCACAACCAATCTACCACTGTCTAGAGCAGTGGCTTCTCCATACGAATGTGGCTTCTGTTCTGTGTGTTCAGGTTTCTCTTCTCAACCCGATCCATGCAGCAAAAGCCACATCCCAACACTTTACTGTAAAGAGCACGGGTGCTCTGAGCAGGTGACCAGCCACGGAGGTGGCTCAGCAGTAGAATATTCCCCGGCAAGCCTGACAGCTTGAGTTTGGGTCCACAGAACTGCATAAAAACTGGACACGGCAGCACAGGTGTCTAATCCCCGTGCACCCTTATGGGAGAATTGGAGGTGGAGGCAGGAGAATGAGTCCGCTGAAGCTCTTGGCCCAGCGAGCCTGGCAGATGCAGCATAGAACAAGGCGCTGTGGGCATCCCTTTTGTAAGGGGTAAGTTTACCCTGGAGCTGAGTGACCGCAGACAGGAATGCAGATTAGGTCAGCCCAAATTCCATGATCCAACATGGAGAAGTCTCATGAAGGTTTGTTTTGGCTTTGTTTTTTTTTTTGTTTGTTTGTTTGTTTGGTTGGTTGGTTGGTTTGGTTTTTGGTTTCTTGAAACAGGGTTTTTCCGTGTAACAGCCCTGGCTGTCCTGGAACTCACTCTGTAGACCAGGCTGGCCTTGAACTCACAGAGATCTGCCTGCTTCTGCTTCTCAAGTGCTGAGATTAAAGGTGTGTGCCACCACCACCTGGCTCATGAAGCTTTTATAGTAACAAGACAAAAAGAATCATGAATCAAGACATTTTTTTAAATACGTCAGTGGGAACAGGAGTTAGGTGGTTATAGCAGAGAGGGAGAGTCTCCACTCTAGGCTCTAGATGCTGCCGGCTCACTTTCTTAACCCTTCGCTTTGTGGAAAATAGGGTTTTGTTAAGTCAATCCATTCCAGATTTGTTAGCCACAGGATGTTAGAGGTGGCCAAGGAATGGCTATTGAGGAAACTCAGGATAGCATGTAATTAGGCTTAACTGTTCTTAGGCTTGGCTGCAGCCTCTCTCTGTACATCAATGGGGATCTAATCCGTTAATCAGCCGCCTCCGTAGACTCCGCCCCTTTCCAGGAATATTCCTTCACAAAGCTCTGTCTCAGAACACGGTGGAGGAGAGGGCTAGCCACCAAGGCTGTCCTCTGAACTGCCTACACACATGCTGTGGCATGGGCACACCTGCTCCAAAGTGATGGGAATTTCCTGTTTCAAAAGTTCCTGCTGAGTGGAGGCTGCAGCTCCAGGCCAAACGAACTGCAGATTCCCCTGTCTCTTAGCCATTTGTGTGTTATCTGGTAGGGGGTGGGGCTCAAACTCGAGGCCCCTCTATGCCTAGCAAGTGCTGTACCACTGAGTCATACCTCCTACCGCTCGCCCCCATTTGGTGGCACATTTGTTCGTAAATAGAAATATTAGGGCTGAGGTTTCTCTGGGGCTCACTGTGCCCAGCCATTTCACTTCTGTCAGCAACCTTAGAAAACCCACCCTGTGAAACAGAGCCCACCATCCAGGCTGGGGGCATAGCTCAGTGGTTGGGTTCTTATTCAACATTTATGCTGTCCTGGGTTCCATTCACAGCGCCGGGAAAGGAAGGGAAAAAGAAAGAGAAAAAAAAAAAGAACCCCACCATCCTTCCTGAGAGGGGCCTGGGACTGGGTCTTCATGAATATGTAAATGATCCATGTAAATTATGCTTAATAAGTGCTCTGTGATTGGGGCCAGCAGATTCACCGCAGCAGTGCTCACAGCTGCCCTGCTCCGGCAGCAAGTTCCTCCGACTGATCAAAACGTACCAAGTGTACTGTGATCTTATGCAAAGTAAAACACACACCCAAGATGACACTTCATTTCCCAGAACTTTTCTCACAGATCAAGAGACGCTGGTTTCAGGTTTAAAGCAGCAAACAGTTGATTCATTGTCATGAAATTTCAGATTAATGATCTAGCACTCCAGGAATCTAACCGTGTTCTCACTTGTATGTGCCGGTAAATAGAAGAAACCATGTTGGGTTTTGGCTCTTGTTCAAGACTTAAATTGTTTGTTTTGAGAGAGGGTCTCATGTAACCCAGGTTGGCTTTAACAACTTAAGTATAACTGAATTTTCCCATCTGAGCACTATCCAGACCCAAGCCTTCTTAGCTTCTGCGATCCCATGAGATGGAGTGTGTCCAGTGGTCTGGTCATAATAGAAGCGAATTCTCGCTGCCCTAGAGCCATGCAATGCCGGGAAGCTAGCACTTCCTCCACAGTGGCTTGCAGCCTGCTTTCTCAGCAAACACATGACAGAAGAAATACTTCAGCCACTCTACCGTGAAGTTTTCATGTATGCGCTCCTGGGGTCCATCCCTAGGTCCCAATCCCAGGGTCTCACACATGCGCAGTTGGCCTTTATCACCAAGCTATGCCCTTAGCACCCGACAATTAAGTTACTAGGTCAGCACCCGGGTGTGGTGACACACAGCTATAATCCTGGCACTAGGAGGCTGAGACAGAAAGAATGTGAGTTTGAGGCTAGCCTGGGCTACATAGCAAGACGGTCTCAAACAAACAGGTGAACGTGTTTCCTCTGAGGAATACAGCGGCAAAGCTGGAGAGGTCTGCCCCTAAGAGGTGGGGTCCTAGCTCCTCTAAGGTCCCCCAGAACCTCCATCACCCATGGCTAGAGGCCACAGCATTCTCCCCACAGGGCCCATATCCTGCTTCCATAGTCCCCCACACTTCTCCTAGCAACCAGTGATTCAGCCTAAAGTGCAATTGATGCCCTGGAGATGCAGCGCAATGGGGTAGGGGCAACAGCCGGTCTGGAAAATAAAAATAAAGTAAAATAGCCGAAATTGAACCCCAAAGCCTCCACAGTTCCCACCCTCCTTAGAGGAAAACCCAGTTCCTTCCTCCCTGTGAGATGTGTGGTTTTGTCACTTACCTTTCCTGCTTGGAGAGTCCCACCCCCTCCAAATACATCTCAACCCCGGGGCCTTGGCACTTGCTGGTTCTGCTGCCTGCCAGACTCTACCTTCAGAGAGTCAGTTGTGGGACTCAGAAACCGGGGCTAATATCACCTAAGAAAGGCCTTCCCCAGCTGTGCTGTCTCCAGAGCCCTGCCCAGTAGTCCCCCACAGTGGCACACCTCACACTTGCCACCAAATTTGTCCTATCAGTTACCTGTCCACGAGCTTGTTATCTTGTCTCCTTTTCATCTCCAGTTGAGCTTCATCAGACATGAGCTGGCCTGTCTTATTCATGGTTTAGAAAAACTAACATAAATGCTGACAGGGAATGGGGCTCAGTTGGAAGATTGCTTACCCAGCATGCACAGAGTCCTGGTGGACCCCAGCTCCACATAGGTGGTGTGTGAGGCTGCGTGCTTGTAATTGGCAGCACTTGGGAGGTGGAGGCAGAGAAGAAGTTCAAGGTCATCCTCAGCAACACAGTTGAGTTGGAGGCTAGGATATAGGAGAACCTGTCTTTTTTTTTTCTTAAGTGTAACTTGAATGAACAAATGAATGAATGATTGACCAGCTAAATCCACTAGAAAGCAGAGGAAAGGAAGGGAGGATGAGAAAGAAGGATAGAGTTATAAGCCAATCATAATATAAGGAATGTGGTGCCCAGTTATTTTTCTGGATTACTGGAGCCATACTACACATCTTCATTGTTAGGACTTAGCACACAGTGGCCGTGTAGTTGCATCTTATGTCAGGCTCTTCTGGGTGCTGGGGCCCCATCCAGAGGCTGTACTGAGAGATCCCCATTGCTGCAGTTTTCTCCATCCTTCCAGTGCTCTGCAGTAGGGGTGGAGAACCTACTGGGACTGTGGGTAGGAATGACAAGTGAGGTGTGGTGGTGTGCAGGGGCCGTGCATCCGCTCAGTTTCCTAACCCCAAGCTGACACTGCCCACCACTCACGTTCCCCCACGCTGCTCCACCGCTCTGCCGTGCTGATTCTGTTAGTCTCACCAATTTCCTTAATGGACTCCCCACTCTGCTGGTACTAGAGCCCAGGACTAGAACACCATGTGGGCTCCGGCCGAGCAGCATGGCAGATGAGTCAGGAAGAAGCTGAGGACCCAAATGGTTTCACTCGGGGCTGGCAGGCAGGTTGGGGCTGTGAAGACTCCTGTCTTCCCTTCTTTTGGCTACAGGATGGGATGCATGAAGTCCAAGTTCCTTCGAGATGGAAGCAAGGTCTCGAAAACAGAGCCAAGTGCCAATCAGAAGGGCCCTGTGTATGTGCCGGATCCCACGTCCCCCAGCAAGCTGGTGAGTATGACACCCCAGGGAGCTATCCAGCCCTTGCCATAGGGCCTTCAAACCCTTTCTGGCCCTGGCCCAATTAAGTGAATTTAGGGTAGGATGGCACCCATGAGCCACCTCTAGAATGCTTCCCTAGGCATGGAAGCTGCTTCTTATGTGGCAACCAGGGCCTGGCCCAGGTCTCTGCCTCTCAATCAAGTCAAGTGTGGGCCCTGAGCCTGGGCCCTGTCTACAGCAGTGCAGGCAGACCCGTGACAACAGGAGCAGCTCTCCATCTGCCTGGCCAGGGTGTAACAGCAATCCCAGCAAGGAGAGTAGCAGCGCCATTGGGGCAGAGGGATGTCGTGGTGGACAAAGGACTGCACGTATGTGAAGTGCGTTTATACATGTTCACGTGTATAAGCATACTTCACATACATGCAAAACAGTAACAGCAATAGTGGATCTATTCGTTACTTTTCTATTACCACGATAAAACACTATAACCAAGGCGACTTACAGAAGAAAGGGTTTATGTGGCCTCATAGTTCTAGATGATGTGAGCCATGATAGCGAAGCAGAGGCAGCACGCAGTAGGCATGGTGGCTGGCGCAAACACTGAACGTTCACATCTTGAGCATAAGTGATGCTTAGAGCCCCAGGGTCCTGGTGGCCATACCTTTTTGGCTGAACTCTCAGATTGCTCCATATGCATGATGGAGTCTGTCTCTGAGAAACCTGGTACCCAAGGTACCTTCAGACATCACTGATCTGGACCAGTTCCCTCACTTTGTGGGAGGATCAGTCCAGCCTTCTCCAGTATTCCACAGCAAGAGCCCAGGTCACAACCTAAGACATCTCCATCCTTGAGCAAGCTCTGCCCCTTAATATACCCAAGTGACCCAACTTATGCCTGTAGTCCTCTCCTACAAGGACCTAGGGCCAGAACAAGATGTCCTTAGGAGTCCTTTCAAGACAGGCTTTTCATACTTTTAGACCCATGTCTGTAGACAGAGACTGTTTGTTTCCCGCCTGCCCAGACCCAAAATAATCACACAGAAACTGTATTAATTACAACACTACTTGGTCAATAGCTTAGGCTTCTTATTAAGTAATTCTTACATCTTAAATTGACCTATTTCTATTAATCTGTGTATTGCCAAGTGGCTGTGGCCTACCAGTAAGGTTCCATCCGGTGTCTGTCTCCTTCAGCTGCTACATGGCTTCTTTCTGACTCTGCCTCCTTTTTTCTAGCATTCAGTTTAGTTTTTCCTACTTAGCTCTACTCTGCCCTGCCACAGGTCAAAGCGGCTTCTTTATTAAGCAATAGTAATAAAACATATTCATGGCATACAGAGGGGAATCCTACATCCCCTCCCCTTTTATGTCTAAATTGAAAGGAAGGTTTTAATTTTAATATAGTAAAATTACATATAACAAAACAGGTACCAAGCATGGATTATAGTTACAATATTTAGTCTATTTACATTTGACAAATTAAGGAAAATACACTATCATCTATCCTATCTTCATGATTCTAAAATTTTTATATCTAATTTATCCTTAATCATAACTAATAAAAATTCTAACTATCTTTCTTCAACTTTTCAAAGACCCCAGAAGGATATAATATTGCCTAAGTTAACAGGAAGTGTATTGTAAGCAACTTCCAAAACTCTAGAATTGACAGAGACATCTCACTGCCTGGACAGTCACCCAAAGTTTTTCTCTAACATTGGGGCATCCTTCTTCAGCCTACAGGTCCATAGTATCTGGCAGACTTTTCCATGAAGCAGGAAATTTCAAAGACTGTTTTGCCTCTATTGGCAGTTTGTCAGTCACTTTCTTCTGTGTCCTGCAGAATGTCTGGCAGACTCTTTCATGAAGCAGGAATCCTTCCTTAGGCAACTTCAGCAGTTATTTTTCTGTGGTTCCTGTTGTTTATACAGCATACCATCAAGCAGTCCAGGCAAGAGCAGTTTCTTGCCCAAATGGCCAATAAACTCCATAAGGAGCCTCTTCGATGACCATCTTCCTCTTGAAGTACATTGGTGCTGCCAGGGGCAGCTGTGTCGCATTGTCATGAAAAGTCCTAAGTTCTTAAAACATTTGAAATGTCATATCCTGTTAGTCTTCGAAAGGTTTGAAGAATAACTATCCATCTGAAATATATCTCTGTACATCTAGAAAACCTAACTGACTACAAGCTTGATTATTATAGATGACTATCTATCAACCGGTATTTCTTAATTATACACTACATTTTTAAATGAGCTACACAAACACAATACCTTAATCAAGAGCAGAAGTATACATATAACAAAATTGACCTTAAAATTGTATCAATAAACCAAGATCCATACCAATGCAAAATATTCATCTCTTCTCCTGTTTCTTCCTGCAGGGGCCAAGCAACAGCAACAGCATGCCTCCAGGGTTTGTGGAGGGTGAGTATCTGGAAGCAGGGGTTGGGGCATTGCGTATCATCTATTAACTTAGGTTCTGTGTTGTAGCTAGAGGGAAAAAGTCAAAAACACCTATATCAGTTTGGGTGTGTGTGTGTGTGTGATGCTGTGATAAAACACCATGACCAAAAGCACCTTGGGGAGGAAAGGGTTTATTTTCTCTTACAACTCCACAGGTCACAGTCCCTCACTGAGGGAAGTCAGAGTAGGAAGTCATCAGGAGGCTAGAAACAGGAACTGACACAGAGATCACCAAGGAACAGTGCTTACTGGCTTGCCCAACCTGCTTTTTTATACAATCAGCTGTCCAAGGGAAGCACAGCCCACAGTGGACTGAACCTTCCCACATCAACCATCAATCAAGAAAACAATGCCCTACCAGCTTGCCCACAGGCCAGTCTGACTTAGGCAGTTCTTTACTTGACGTTCCCTCTTCCCAGGTGACTCTGGTTTGTGTCAAGTTGGTAAAAACTAACCAGCACACCATCCTTGAATATCCTCTAAATTACCCGAGTTCCTTCCCAGGGCTCTCGTGTTTCTAGAACGTTGCCCTCTGATGTGGACAAAGTCCTGCAAGCTTTAGCCAGCATCACGCCCAGCCCTAGAGACTACTCGGTCACCCTATGAGACAGGCAAAGGAGTGGGGTGCACAGGGGTTCAGAGTGGGGTGCTGGGGACTGCATCTCCCTTCCTGGCAGGCTCTGAAGACGTCGTCGTGGTTGCGCTTTACGACTACGAGGCCATTCACCGTGAAGACCTCAGCTTCCAGAAGGGAGACCAGATGGTGGTCCTGGAAGAGTGAGTTCTAGCCTGCTCCTCCTAAGACACACCCACCTGCAGGGCTTCCAGTCCTGTTTTGCATCAGTAAAGAACCCTAGAGCCTGTCTGACTCTGGGAGTAAAGGACAGATGACAACCTCACCACACGCCATAGAGGAGGAAGGGCTTGCTACCCCTGGGGTAACAGGAGCGGTGACAGGGACTGTGCCCTTCCAGGCAGGTTCTCCACAAAGCCTCCCTAAGGCTCCTGGGACTGGGCTTCAGGTGTCCCCGCAGGCCTGGCCCCTCCAGGAGGCTTTGCACTCAGACATCCGGGGTCTCTGAGGTCCCCACCTGTGATGTCACAGCTCTCACCATCAGGGGTTGCTACAAGAGTTTAGATTGTACTGAGATCCCGGAATGGGACCTGGCCATGCACAGGCAAACCCTGAGCCCACAGCCTTCTCCTCTGGGCCCCAGCTGAACTGGTTAATGTGAGTGCTTCCTGGACACAGGTCCTGGATTTGGTAAGAGTAGTCCAGTCATGGCTGGAATTCAGGAAAGAGAAGAGATCCAAAGACCCGGCATGTGATCTGTGACCCCAAACTCCTGTAGAGACTATCATCTTCCCTACCCTAGTTCTGGGCCTGTGTTGGGTGCCCTGCACCTCACCCTCCTGGTTTCCTGAGTGTGTGAAGAGGGAGAGCTTTCTAGGCCAGAGTGGAGCCCACGAGAGACTGAAAGGTTCCTGTGCTCTTCTTTCCCTCCTTTCCCTTAGGTCTGGGGAATGGTGGAGGGCACGATCCCTGGCTACTCGGAAAGAAGGCTACATCCCAAGCAACTACGTGGCTCGTGTTAACTCTTTGGAGACAGAGGAGTAAGTGTTCTATCCCTGTCAGGCACCCTCTTCCTGGGGCTCTCAATTTGGCTGGTTCTTTCCCATGATTCAGGTCACAGAGGCCTGTCCTAACACCCTGTCCAAGATGGCTCCCAAGAAGCCTGTTTTTACTTCCTTCTGAACATATCCCACTGGCAAAAAGGGACATTGGTTTTTCTGGTTGTCTGCATGTGCACGATCTGCCTCCCTCTTGAGAATGAGCTCTGGAGTTAGGCTGTCTAGGTTCTAATCCTGTCTCTTCCACTTCCGAGCTGCATGACCTCGTCCTCTTGGTCCTCCAGTTTGATCACTATAAAATAAGAATAATAAAGGTGACAATTGCATAGAGTTGGGTCTCATGGTAAAGTTGGGGCTGGAGGTTTGGTGGTTAAGAACACTTGCTGCCTTTTCAGAAAACTCGTTTGATTCCTGACACAGAGGTTCACAACTGCTTTTAATTCCAGCTCCAGGAGATCTGACATCTTTCTAGATTCCATGGACACCAGCTCGCTCGCTCTCTCGCCCTCTCTCTCTCTCTCTCTCTCTCTCTCTCTCTCTCTCTCTCTCTCTCTCTCTCTCTCTCTTTCACACACACACATATGGTGTTGGGAGGGAGAAATAATTGAAAAAAAAACAAGCAGATGAACTATTCATACACTTCTTTAATCCCCAGCACTAGGGAGGCAGAGGCAGACAGATCTCTGTGAATTCGAGGACAGCCTGTCTATATATTAAGTTCTAGGACAGCCATAGCTATATAGTGAGACCCTGTCTTAGAGTATAAAAAAGATAAATGTTAGCTATTTTTCTCCCTTGTTGATAACTGAGGAAGCAGAGAACAGAATGGAGTCACCTGGCAGGGTTGAGGCGTGCTGACATCTTCTCGGGACCCCATCGGGTACACAAACTGCTCCTTATCCTGGCGAGGGTGAGAACTGCCTCAGCTGCTTCAACGAGACCTTTCCATCAGTACCGAAAATAGCAGGGGGTGGGAGAAAGAGAGAGAGTGAAGGAAGGAGAGAGAGAGAGAGAGAGAGAGAGAGAGAGAGAGAGAGAGAGAATAGCTGTTTCCCACCAACTCACACCCAAAAGTAAGAAAAACACTACCTGAAGTCAGGTGTTTGGGTGGGCTCTGCCCAGTATGGCATGGGCACTGTGTGAACAGAACATGCTGGTCCATCCTGAGGCTTACTTACAGTGTCCTCATTCATTCCTGGCAGGTGGTTCTTCAAGGGTACCAGTCGGAAGGATGCAGAGCGCCAACTCCTGGCTCCTGGCAATGTGCTAGGCTCCTTCATGATCAGGGACAGTGAGACCACCAAAGGTGATGCCTGTCCTCCCTGCCTTCCTGTGCCCCATGGTGCCAGCTCCAACCCCTAGGGACATTCTCTGAGGAAGGCTGAGCAGCTCAGTCAAGTGGCCGTGCTGCCAGGTTTTCTCCCCTTTGCTGCTCTGAGCAGTGGGAAGGCTGACGGTCTTTGCTGGGTGGCTCTCCTCAGTTCCAGTAGATGCAGGCTTAGGTCAATGGAAGTGGTTTGAACCCAGATGGCAAACAAACCTCCTGCTGACACTTTGTCCCCACTAGCTCCTGGCTGACTTTTTTACTGTATCCTGTCTACAAGTCCCATTCCTCCTTGGTGAAGAAACAGTCTGGGGTGAACTAAAGCTAGACCCAAAATCACCTCTGGGACTCACTCAGAATTCTCTCTTGGTGGGGGCAGTGAGATGGCTTAGCCAGAGATGCCTGATGTCAATTTTGACAACTTGAGTTCGATTCCCAGAAGCTACATGGAAAAAGGAAAGAACCGACTCCCAAGGGTTGTCCTCTGACCTCTACGAGCATATCATGACATGCATGCCCTACCTCATAAAGATATAAGGGGGAGCTCTTTGGGGACATGTGGATAGGAAGACGTCATGGATAGATGTCAGGAGTCTTGTCCTGAAGTTTCTGTACTGAAAAGGTGGCATCTTGAGTGGGTGTTTTAAAATATATATATTTAAAATTTATATTATAAAATATGTATACATATAACCTCAAACCACAGAGAATGGCTCCCCCAGCACTGCCCCAGTGAGTTTCCCAGGGCGGCACCGCGGCAGGCGCCATCTGAGTTTAGACTCCACAGGTGCAGTAGGCCTTTGACTGTCATTTGCTCTCAAAGTCACTTGATTTGAACAGGTCAAGCCAGTTGTACAAAGTATGGCCTGGTTGGAACTGTGAGGCACATAGTTTTGGGGACACTGAGGGCATTTGTGTGTCTGGGACCAGTTCTTCCATCCGTGTCTGAGGTCAGCAATCATTTAGGCTGCAGGGAGGCCCAGCCTTTCGCCTCCATCTGTGCCTAGGATAGCTCAGAGACTGGGCTGACCACCTCTGCAGAGAAGCAAAGAAATCAATGGTACCATGGCAGACCTGCGGACAGGAGAGTGTGCTGGGCTAGCTTCTACAGCCCTTGCGGGTGAGGGTCTGCTGGGGATCGGATAGATTTAGAATGAGGCCCTGAGTGCTTGGCTGCTTCCCAGATCCTGCACACCCTGTCCAGGCCCCCCTTGACTGGGACAGGGCAGCCAAGGAGGGGCCCTCGAGCCATCTGACTGGGTTTGGAACCCAAATGTACCACTTACCAGCTATGTGACTCCAGGTAAGGTATGTCACCCCCTAGCTCAGTTTCCTCACCTATATAAACGGTATTGGCAATACTATAAAGCCTCTGCCTTATGAGGTTATTCGCTATGATGAGTAATGTAATCCATGTAGTTTTAATTTGTTAAAATGCATTCTATTCCCATTGATCCATCATGTAATCTTAATGTGTTGAAATGTGTACTCTTCCTCTTCGTTTACTGTTCGTTTAGCAGCATGCTTAGAACAGGGCTTGGCATGCACAGCTGTCATTCAGCAATCTAAACCTCCCCCAAATCCCATGCCACTGTGCTGTTAACAAGGAAAAAAGTGAAAGGCAGAGAGGCTCGTTAGCACAGCTCGTACATGGCGAACTTTGGCCACAAACTGGAAGACTTGTGTGTCTCTGGTCTGTGTCATAGCTTGGTGGCTTGGAGCCGTGTATCTCTATCACCTCACAATTCCGAAAGGCAGGAGTCTGAGCCTGCTGGGCTCAGGTCAAGGTGTCTGTGGGGTTGGTTTCTTCTGGGGGCTTGTAGGGTGGGGGTGGGCCCCATTTCACTTTCTGCCCTTCGAGAGGCCACCAGCCTGGCTAGGCTCATAGCTTTTCCTCTCCAGCACCTGTCTCTACCTGTGCATTCCCTAACTGCCTCCCTCTGACAAACAGCCCTCTGGATTTGCTGGGAACCCTTTGGGTTCTATCACGTATTCCCAGGGGCAGGGATTCACATACAAATATCGTGGACCATTATGCAGCTGACCACAGTGCACTTTTCACATGTTGGTAACCAGGCCAGATGTTCTTTCTTTTTATTTGTTTGTTTCTGTTTCTCTCTCTATCTTTCTCTCTCTTTACCAAATTAATATGGCATCTTGGCTTTTTCATCATTAAATAGATGATTGATAGATAGATAGATAGATAGATAGATAGATAGATAGATAGATAGATGATAGATAGGTGGATGGATAGGTGATAAATCAGAAATGATGAAGTAATAGTGACGTCCAGCTTACTGACTGTCCAAGTCATACACAAGTATTACTTCTGCCGATCACTGGGCAATGTGAGGAGACAGAACGGCATGGCTACTCTTATTTTACAGGTGAGGAAACGGAGGCATCGAAAGGCCATGTAGTCATTAGAAGGGCTCACAGCTGAGAATGGCAGACCTGGGGTGAGAACCCAGGCAGCCCCATGCCTCAGCTCACTCTTAACGATCTGAGCATTTGCCCAGGTGCCCATGAGCTCACATGAGGCCTGCAGAGGTCTCCCAGGCAATCGTAAGGATGTTAAGGTACTGACACCAGATGGCCAGGGCTCCGAGGTGCCATTCTGATGGGCTTCTCTTGGACTAATGCAGGGAGTTACTCGCTGTCTGTTCGAGACTGTGACCCCCAGCACGGGGACACGGTGAAGCATTATAAGATCCGGACGCTGGACAGTGGAGGCTTCTACATCTCCCCGAGGAGCACCTTCAGCAGCCTGCAGGAACTTGTGGCCCACTACAAGAGTGAGTCCCGCCCGAGGCCAGGCCCCCACATTTGACTGCAAAGCCTCAGCTGGTCCCCATTGCACGGTGCAGCCCAGCTGGGAGGCTACCGCCAGCCACAGCTTTAATTCCTCGACACCTTGGCCGTATTTTACAAGGGTTGTTTGGTTCGAAAGAAGGAACCAGTCTGGTGTCTTCTAGGCAAGTTCTGGATCGCATCATCCCCCACGGAGAAGGGCCTGTCTCTCAGAATCCCAGTCACATGGGATTCTGCATGAAGCATTGAAGCACTCCGAGGTCTCCTGACCAGCCATGCGGGGCGATCCTGAGGGTTAGGCTTGTTGGACACTGGGGGTGGAGGGATACAGGTAGCATCTCATCCTGTTCTGCTCTCTGGGGAATGTACCATCTGCTGACTGGGTACTCTGTTTCAGAGGGGAAGGACGGGCTCTGCCAGAAGCTGTCAGTGCCGTGCGTGTCTCCCAAACCCCAGAAGCCATGGGAGAAAGATGCCTGGGAGATTCCTCGAGAATCCCTCCAGATGGAGAAGAAACTTGGAGCTGGGCAGTTTGGAGAAGTGTGGATGGGTAAGGAGCTGTGGCGAGAGGACCACAGGGCCATGCTGGGAGGGGCCTACCAGTGCAGGGCTATCACACAGCAGAAGGAGATTTAAATAATAACCCCAGAGGGCCACTCCTCAGATAACAAACCAAATCACCTACTGGGAAATCATTATTTTGCCTTTGCGGTCAGGCTTGAGGGTCAAAGAATTGCCCTCTAGGGCAATTGTCCGAGTCCTGGAGGGCAAATCAATGCCCTCTGTTGTGTGGAGCTGGGCAGCCTGCCTTTGGAGCTGGCATGCTCAGGAACTCTAGGGATGATGAAAATTCATAGTGGTAGAAAGAACGTGGGTTTTCAGGTGAAGACTTAGCTGTTCAGATCATGAGCCACAATGCCCAGTGACATTTCAGATGTGGTGGGGCACCAGAAGGGCCTGACGCCCCCCTGCGGTCTTTGCCCCACTTTTAAGATCAGCAATTCCTGCTTCATGGGGAGGTCGGTGGTCACAATGCCTGGCCCGCCTGTTAACACTCCCCTGTGTGGCAGCTAGGAGAAGCGGCTCATAGAGAAGCAAACATTCGGCTGGATAAAGCACATTGGTTGGTTGGTTAGTTGGTTGTTTTGGTTTGGTTTTTAGGGACAGAGTTTCTTTGTGTAGTCGTGGCTGTCCTAGAACTAACTGTAGAACAGGCTGGCCTCAAACTCACCTACCTTTGCCTCCAAAATGCTGGGCTTAAAGGCATGTACCACCACACAAAAAGATTTAAAAGCTTGTGCTTCAACTACATTTACTGATAGCCCACTGTATGCCAGGTACTGAATAAAAGAATGAAACCATAAGGAAACGCAAGAAAGACAGATCTGAGTAGCAAAGTTGGGGCCAATAGAAACAAAACAAAAAAGCTGTCCCTTGAGGCCCCATGCTCTCACTGCAGGATGCCCACAAATCTGGATTTGAGCTTCCTAACATCCAAAGCACACATGGAAAGAAACAAGAGCCCTGAAGCAGGGTGGGATGGAGCAAAAGGACAGAGTGTGGCTGAAGACTTGAGGGACAGGTGTATTCAGGGTGGTTAGGGCATAAAAGCCAGAGTGAGGCCAGTCAGATGACTCGGCAGGTAAAAAGGCTTGCCGCAAAAGCCCGATGATCTGAGTTCAATCCCTGGAATCCACAGTGGAACGCGGAGGCTGGCTGGCAAAGACTGTCCTCTGATACACACACACACACACACACACACACACACACACACACACACAGAGAGAGAGAGAGAGAGAGAGAGAGAGAGAGAGAGAATTTATTTTGTTTTTTAAAAAGCAAAGACTGAATTTAGAGACCCAGGCCTATAATCCCAGCTACTATATTGAGATAGGAGGACTCAAGTTCAAAACCAACCTGGACAACTTAGTAAGACCCTGTTTCAAAATAAAAAGTGAAAGGGGGCTGGGGACGTAGCTCAGTGGTCGGGCACTTTCCCAGCATGAGGCCCTGGCTCAGTCACTAGTTGTGTGTGTTGGGGTGAACTTGGTAGATGACAAGGACAGAAAAGTGAGCATGGCCAGGTCAAGCAGGGCCTGTGGGGCATAGTGAGTCCGGAATTTATTTCAAGGCAGTTTTATTTCAAGGCAGTGTTAAACACTATGTGGCAGGCTGTGCCACAATCTAATTAGTGGTTTGAGGGTTAGTACTGTTACTGCTGTTAGTTTACAGTGCTGGGGATCACGCTCTCGGGGCCTTGCATGTGTCGGGCGAGTGTTGTGCCACCGAGCTCCCGTCGGGCCCTTGAGACACAGGCTGGCCTGGAGCTGCCAGCCCTCCTGCTTCACAGCCTTGGGAGCTCCGGGGTGACGGACGCGTGCCCAAGCTCACACAGAAAGCTATTGTTCACTCTTGCAAACAGCCCTTCAGACTGAGTGCTTATTTTCATTTCACTTAGATGAGGAAAGTGCGGCCCAGGGAACTGAGGTGGTTTGTTGAGCTGCTCTCCGCTAGGGAGCAGGGAACCCGTCTCCAGCCCAGGGCTGAGCCCACAGTGGCGGGCACGCGCTCTCTCTGTCCTAAAGGAGCAGGTGGGCAGGGAGGGCTCCTTGAAGGCTGCTGGATCCTAACCCCCTTCCTTGCTCCGTGCTTCCTCCAGCCACCTACAACAAGCACACCAAAGTGGCGGTGAAGACCATGAAGCCAGGGAGCATGTCTGTGGAGGCCTTCCTGGCAGAGGCCAACCTCATGAAGACGCTGCAGCACGATAAACTGGTGAAGCTGCATGCCGTGGTCACTCAGGAGCCCATTTTTATCGTCACGGAGTTCATGGCCAAAGGTGCGTGAGCTAGGCCAGACAGTGGCCCAAGCAGACTTCTTTCGAACTCAAAGATGACCTTGACCTGGCTCTCCTGGCACCACTAACAAATCCTCACAAAGCCAGTGAACAGTCAGTCCAGCCTCCTGGCTCACAGAGTGAAATCATGTGATGGGTGGTTAACGGAGAGGAAGGGCGGGGCCTTCATAGCAGGGAGCAGGCAGAGTCTTTAAGACAACAGAAGAGGCACAGGGCTTCCTGTGACTTGTATCTTAGAACCTTGGTGCTGGACTGTAAAGAAACCCTGCTTGCAGTACTAAGGGACAAGAAGCCACATGGAGAGAGACCATAAAGATGAGACATCATCTTCAATGTTCCACCTCTATCATCTCTCTTCACCGTGTGGGTCACCTAGCCTGCTATGACCAACCCACAGAATCATGGGAAATGTTCATGTCGTCACTTCAGGCTACTAAGCTTTGGGCTACCCTACGTGTGGTCATTCAGTATATCTCAGGAATGTTTGAGACAGGATTTCACTCTGTAGCCCAGGCTGCCCTGGCCCTCACTGTGTAGCCCAGGCTAGCCTCAATCTCACAACAGCCCTCTGCCTCAGCCTCTCAAGTGCTGGGATTGCAGCCTCACAAATGCTGTGTCTCCACACCTGGCTTTTCCAGGTTTTTTTTTAATTGTCGTTGTTGTTATTATTATTTATTTATTTATTTTAAGAGAGTTATTCCATAGTCATTTTCAGTCCCTGCTCATTTTTGGATTAACATCTCACACAGCATCATCCAATGTGATTTGAAATCTCAAAACCTTTTCCATTTTCCAAATCTACAATCGGCTGGCTTCCTAAAGCCAGGCCCCAGGCACCAAGTCTCATGAGGCTGCTTCAATCAAAGAGTCCCAACTAGCAACCAAAATGTCCTTTCAGAGAAATTCAGGCTTTCGCACTCAGATAGTAGGGGCAGCAAGTAGACGCTTCTAACTCTGCCATCATGGCTGGGCAGTGATAAAAGCCTGTAGCTGTGGCTATTCTGCTAGCTGAAGTAGAAAGAGAGCTGGAGCCCAAGAATTGGAGACCAGCCAGACAATATAGCAAGATGCCGCCTCAAAAGGAAAGTTGGCAGGAGATGTAGCTCGGTAGTAGAGCCCTTGCCTAACATGTGAGGCCCTGGGTTCAGACCCTGTACTGCAAGAAGAAAAGCCTCTACCACTATGAAAACAATGTTTCCCTACGGACTAGCAGGCAGTGTTCCTTCTCGCTGCCCTCT
Source organism: Microtus pennsylvanicus (assembly GCF_037038515.1). NCBI lineage: Eukaryota > Metazoa > Chordata > Mammalia > Rodentia > Cricetidae > Microtus > Microtus pennsylvanicus. The sequence goes on from NC_134580.1 coordinate 128,525,694, forward strand.
GCAGGAAGCCTGCTGGAGTTTCTGAAGACTGAAGAAGGGAGCAAGCAGCCACTGCCGAAGCTCATTGACTTCTCAGCCCAGGTGAGCCTAGGCCAGTGACGGTCAGGTGAGGTGACGTCACTTGGGTGCTCTGTGTCCTTTGTGTGAATACCCACCCCTCCACATGTACATGGATCAGTTCCAGGACCCCACAGATACCAAAAGTTTGTGCATGCTCAAGTCCCTTATAGAAAATCAAGTATTACAAATAACCCAGGCACATTCTCCTGTATAGTGCTTAACGCATCTCCGGGTGACTTTACGGAATCCAACATAAATGCATGTAAATAGCATGCATTTTTTGGAGAGGGGGTTCGAGACAGGGTTTTCTCTGTGGTTTTGGAGTCTGTCCTGGAACTAGCTCTTGTAGACCAGGCTGGCCTCCAACTAACAAAGATCTGCCTGCCTCTGCCTCCCCAGTGCTGTGATTAAAGGTGTGTGCCACCACCGCCTGGCTTAGAAAAGATTAATTTTTAATTTTTTTATATATGGATATATGGGTCTTTTGCCTGCGTGTAAGTCTGTGTGTCACATGCATGCCTGGTGCCCTCAGATGCCAGAAGAGGGAATCAGATCCTCTAGAACTGGAGTTACAGATGGTTGTGAGCCACCATGCAGCACTGGGACCCAATCCAGGTTCTCTGGTAGAGCAGCCAGTGCTCTTAACCACTGAGCCATCTTTCCAGTTCCTGAAATCATTTTGTTGCTTGGTTGGTTTGTTTTGGGTGTGAGTCATGGAACCTAGGGCCTTGCACATCCAGAGAAGGCTCTCCCTCTGAGCTACATGGAAGTTATCCGTTCTTTATGTAACAGATCACCTCAAGACTTAGTAGCCTGAAATAATAACTTTGAATATTTTTCATGATTCTTTGGACTGACTATAGCAGGCTAGGTGGACCACTCTGTGAACCGAGGGGACCTGAGTAAAATGTCCAAGGTGATCCTTATAATTTCTCTCTGTGTGGCCTCTCATCACTCAGTATTGGCTGTCCTTGAACTTGCTTTGTGACCAGGCTGGCCTCAAACTCACAGAGATCCGCCTGTGTCTCTGCCTCCCAAGCGCTGGGATTAAAGGTGTACACCACCAACACCTGGCATCACACAGCTTCTTTCAACACAGCTGTATTTCAACACAGCTTCTTTATAGGCCAGCGTCAAAGCTCCATGAGGGACCCAGCCAGGGAGCAACTGGTGGCTAAGCCTCTGTTTGCATTGACTTGTCAGTACCCCATTGGCCAAAACCAGCCACGGCAGCAAGACCAGAGCCAGTGCTGGACAAGAGGGATGAATCCTGGCAAGCAAACAGAGTCTGCTCACAGGAAGGCAACTGCCATCCCATTTTACAGTCCTGAAATTGAGGTGTGAAGAATTTGAGGGCACAATGGCGAATGGCTATAATCCTAACATTCAGGAGGCAGAAGATGGACAATCGGGAGTCCAAGATAGATCTGAGCTACTGAGTGTCGAAGAAGAAGAAGGAGAAGGAGAAGGAGAAGGAGAAGGAGAAGGAGAAGGAGAAGAAGAAGAAGAAGAAGAAGAAGAAGAAGAAGAAGAAGAAGAAGAAGAAGAAGAAGAAGAAGGTTAAATACAGATAAGGAAACTGAGCTGGACAGACAGTGGTGATGCACACTTTTAATCCCAGCACTTGGGAAGCAGAGAGACAGGAAGATCTCTGCGAGTTCAAGGCCAGCCTGGTCTACAGAGCTAGTTCCAGGACAGGCTCCAAAGCTACAGAGAAACCCCATCTTGAAAAAAAAAAAAAGGAAACTGAAGCCCAAGGAGGTTTTGCAGCTCTGCAGCTGGCCTAAGTTGCAGGGCTGATTAGGGGAGGGGTGGGTAAAACAACCGTGAAAATGGCAAACACTCCTGCCTCATACAGTTCTCTTGCGTATGAGCCAAAGGAGTTAAACCATGGGCTCTCTCCACCCACCACCCTTCACGGCCCTGACTCACAGTCTGAAGAGTGGAATCCAGCAACGAGAAGGGACGTGCAAGCCTTAGGAACACATCTTAAAACCCCATTTAAATAAACAAGCATAACAATGTTCAGTGGTAGAGTTTGGCTAGGTGCATGGCACCCTGGGTTCTAGTCCCAGCGCTATACAGAAAAAAAAAAGACATATTCTTTGCCATTTGTCCTGCCCCCTTGACACAGCACAGACCCTGTTTTCCTCCAACCCTGTCTCATGCTCTCTACTCCCTGTGGGGAAACGTGGCGGACAGTGGTGCAGTGGAAATGCATGGCTTGGTCCAGGAGCCATCAGGGAAAGAGTCACCAGGAAGTGGTCTCTGGGAAGCTCCTGGGGATTAGAAATTCTGCACAGGCAGAGGAATAGGAAAGAGGGTCTCGACAAAAGAAAACGCCAGGACAGAAGCCCAAAGAGAAAACGAAGGGGCTGAGCCTGGTCAGCCAGAGCCTCCTGGGTGGTAGCGTGAAAGGGATATGGCGTGCAACCCACTGGGCGCTGAGGAAATTTGAGCCTGGTGGTGAGGCCCAGGTCAGAACTCATTTGAGTATGCAAACACCAGAACCACGGGCAAGGTCTAGCCAGAGGCTCTACTTTCAGAGCCCTAAATGCCAGAGGCATATGGAAATCAAGGCCTGGCACTGCTGTCCCAGTGACCCCAGTCTTCCAGGAACAACAGTGTGACCTGTTACTAAAGTATAACAATCAAACCAGCAGGAGCCTTGCCAGACAAGGGTCAAAGACTGCAGCATGAGCTCCTGTTGGGGCTGGGGATGTAGCAGAGTCAGCAGAGTGCTTACGTAGTACACATGAAGTCCCAGACTGGACCCCCAGCCCCCCATAAGCCAGCCGCGGTGGTGCACATCTATAATCTGAACACTTGAGAGGCCGAAGCAGGAGGACCAGACGTTCACAGTTATCCTCGGTAGTTTAGTGAGTTCTAGGTCGGCCTGGGCTACATAAAACTGTCTCAGAAAATAGAGTCACACGCTCCCTGTCACAGCTAAAGAAAACAAACAAGGCAAGACACTTGGCCACACTGTTGGCATTACTAGACACTTCTGAAATGACTCTATATGGAAGACAATGTCCTTACCTGTGGAGCAATCTTAGAGGTCAATCTCCCTATGAACCCTGGGAGACAGGCTCAAGGTCACAGAGCTTGGGAATCAAGATGAGCAGGTCCAACCGTGGGGCTATTTAGCCATGATGCTCCATTACCCCCAAGTTTATTTATTTAGTGTTCCTGCCCACAGTGAGCTCATGTAAGAACCAGGGGCATATGAGTGTCAGCCAGCGGGAAAGCACTAGGCACAGAGGATGGGTGGACTCAGCAAAGCCATAGCTCACAGCCCCGCTTCTGGAACTTATGTGTTATGTAGCTATGGGATGGTTATTTACTTCTCTGTGCTTTCATTTTCCCTCCTATATAAAGAGATAACAAAACTACCTCCCCAAGCCCATAGTAAAAACAAAAGAAAGAAAGTAAAACACTTCTCTGTTAATCAGTTTATAGTAAATGATCTGTAGTATCATCGTCCTACTAACTTTTCAAGCTATTCTCCTAAGGATGCCCTATAAATTTTCCACACTCTCCAGGTCAAAACCCGTCTCCCTCCACTACAGCCTCTATTCCAGACAAAATCAGTCTTGATATTGCATTCAGCAGTTGGGCCTGTTTCCACTGCCTTTGACGCCCCCTGCTGTTCATTCTTTGGAAGTGCACTACCTGGTCCCTCCTGGCTTTGCGTTTACTGGCCGGCCCTGCTGTGGTCTGTCTGCCGCCCCCGGTTCCCCAGATAATCTACTCTGATGATTCAGTTCTGGGCTATCCAGAGTCGGCCGGGTTTGAAGCTGATAATCAGGACAAGAATCTCTGTAAAGTGGATCATGATGGTTCTACCTCCACAAAGCTCCCAGGCAGTTATGTAAATTGTACATGCTGCTTTTTGGCAACCAAGATTCATCTTCCACCTCTTTTGTCCTAAGCTTTGTAAGTAAGAAAATCTCTAAGTCACAGCCATTTATTTTCCTACCAGAAGTTTCCAGAATAAGAATTCTTCACACTGACCGCACGCCATGGGATGGCCAACTCGGCTGCCATCCCAGCTGAGATCTAGCACTTTAAGTCGGTATACAGCACATGGAGGAGCTGGTGCTGCAGAACGAGATCCAGGAGCACATACATCATAACCACCAACGATGGAAAACTGAAGCATGGCTCTGATCAAAGATGGCAGCAGCTTCAACACCTGCTGCAGGCCAGTGGAGGAGCTTCAAGGAGCCTGAGAAACCCATGGCGGCTCAGTGGGGAGACGCTCAGTGCAGGAGGTTTCTGCAGAGCCCACAGTATGTGTGGAACAACTTTTTAAAAAGCAGGTCCTATGGGAAGATGCTTTAAAGGAATGGACTCACGAAATTGGAAGATGGAAGAACAGAGCCACACCTAGAGAATGATGGAAACAGGACGTAGAGATGCCGGGAACAGGAGCGATGTGAGAGGGTGCCACGGGACAAGGAGAGGGTGTTGGCACAGCAGCACTGCCCTGAGGCTGTGAGCCCTCTCTCTCATTGAGAGCGTGGAGGGGTGCAGTGAACTGGAGTTCTCTCAGATCCTGCCCCTGGATGTCCTGCCTTGTCACTAGATCACCCTGACTCTGGGCAACAGCCAGATAGCAACAGCCAGATATCCAAAACAAGTCTCGGTGATGGTCCAGTATTTACGGTGCTTCAGAAATCAGATACCTTGAACCAGATCAATGACTCATTGCAATGAATATTTGCACAAAAAGCTGTTTCCATGTATGTATGTATAGTGTGGGTGCATGTGTGTGTGTGTATGCGCGTGCATGCTGTGTGTGTATGAGCGTGCATGCTGTGTGACCCACTGCAGTTTTCAGCACCACTTCATCAAACAAATATGTGATGGACAGGTGGGAAGAGGGAGGAACAGAGCAGCACTGTACGATGGAGAGAGGTAGCGATAGAGATGCGACATCGGTGACAGGAGTGGGAGAAGCCTACGGTGGACGGGGACAGGGCAGCATGGCATTGCTGAGTAGGGCTGACAGGGAGGTGCAGCGGCCTGGGCTTGCATAGGCTCTTTCCCGAGCACACTGCCCAGTGGCACGATTGTCCCGGCTCCGAGCAACAAGATGTCCAACATGAAGAGCAGTTCATTCTCTGGACTGGACCTCCTGGAAAAAGCCCTGTCATCCATGCTGCCCCCAGGGGCCTTGTCAGTATCCATGGCTCATGCTACAGCTGGAGAACATGCTGGAATCCGTGGTCCGTGCTGCCACTCCATCCACGCTGATGTCTGAGATCCTTAGGGATGTCGGTGGTCTGTGCCACCATGGAAACCATATTGATGTCTGTGGTCCATGCTACTACTGAGGGCCATATGGATGTCCATGGTCTGTGTTGCCAGTAAGGGCTATGAGGGTGTCGGTAGTCCACGCTACAGCTGAAGGTTGTGCTAATGCCCGTGGTCTGTGCTACCATGAAGGGCATGTGGATACCCTTGGTCTTGGCTGCTGCCTAAGCCATGCTGATGTCAGTGGTCCATGCTACAGCTGAGGCTGTGTTGATGTCAGTGGTCCACGCTACAGCTGAGGCTGTGTTGATGTCAGTGGTCCATGCTACAGCTGAGGCTGTGTTGATGTCAATGGTCCATGCTACAGCTGAGGCTGTGTTGATGTCAGTGGTCCACGCTACAGCTGAGGGCTGTGCTGATGTCAGTGGTCCATGCTACAGCTGAGGGCTTGTGCTGATGCCCGTGGTCTGTGTTACCATGAAGGGCATGTGGATTCCCTTGGTCTTGGCTGCCGCCTAAGCCATGCTGATGTCTGTGGGCCATGCTACAGCTGAGGCTGTGCTGATGCTCATGAGCTGTGCTGCCCCTGGAGGATATGTTGAGGTCTATGGTCTGTTTGGTGTGGGAAGTCTTTCTGTATATGTGTTGCTTTTATTGGGTAGCAAAGAAGCTGCTTTCACCAATGGCTTAACAGAATATAGACAAGCTGGAAGAGATATAGAGAGAGTAGGTGGAGTCAAGGAGAAGCCATGTAGCCACAGCTGGAGACAGAGGTGCCAGACCTTGCCAATAAACTATGAGCCTCGTGGTAAAATATGAAATAATCAAAACGGGTTAACCAAAGATATAAGAGTTAGCTAGCAATATGCTTAAGTGATTGGCCAAGCAGTGACTTAAATAATATAGTTTCTATATGATTATTTCAGGAGTATAGGCAGCCAGGAAATGAAAAAGTAGCCTCCTACAACACGTTACCACCAAAGGCCATGTAGATAGCTGTGGTCTGTGCTGTCACCTCAAGTTGATGTCCATGGCTGTGGGGCCACCAAGGGGCATGATGGTGTCTGTGGTCTGTGTGGCAGCCAAAGTCCGTGTTGATTTCCATGGTCTGTACTGGCACCGGAGACCGTGCTGGGGTCCACGGTCCATGCTGACGACAGAGGCATGTGAATGTCTGTCGTCCATGATAGTGCCAGAAACCATGTGGAAGTCCATGATCCATGTTGTCACTGACTGTAAAAGGCAAGGAAGCTACTTTTGCTGTAGTATTGATGACTGTAGACTCACAGCTGAGAAAGAGGAACATAAAAGGCTTCCGTGACAACCTCTTCCCCAGCCCCGCTGTCCCCTCCCCCCAAAAGAAATAGTCTAGATAGGAAGCCATTGATAGGATGCTGAAGTGGTGCCTTCTGGCAGGGTGAGGGTGGGGAAGGACGCGGTTCTCTTTAAGGGGCTGAGAGTTCGGCCATGCTACGGTGAGTATACAGGCAACACAGAATTGACTTGGGTTTATTTTCTTTTAATTTTTTCTTCTTTCTTTCTGGGAGGAGGTCACAAGGGTGGACCTGGAGGACTGGGAAGTGAGTGTGATCAGGGTGCATTATATGAAACTCTCAAACAATCGATAAAAATATTATGTTGGGAAAAAATATTTCCTTCCAATTCTTCACGAGAATTAAGCATGTGAGAGTGACGCTGTCTCTTCCCGGTGCAGATCTCAGAGGGCATGGCCTTCATTGAGCAGAGGAACTACATCCACCGAGACCTCCGGGCTGCCAACATCTTGGTCTCCGCATCCCTGGTGTGTAAAATCGCTGACTTCGGCCTGGCACGGGTCATTGAGGACAATGAGTACACAGCTCGGGAAGGTAGGGAATACTGCTCTCCTGGAAGGGCAAAGATCTGTCCTAGACTAACCCTTGCAGCAGGCTTGGCTGGCTCCTTCTCGGCAGTGCGCTAGTTGACAGAATACCCAGCAAAGGCTGCTTGAGGAAGGCTTTAGTTGGCTCAGAGTTAGCACAGTCCATCCTGGTGGGTCAGGAAGAGCACAGAACTGGTCACACTGTCAGACAGATGCTGGTGTTCAGCTCGCTTTTTTTATGTGGTCCATAGCCCATGAAATGGTGCTGCCCACAGGCAGGATGGGTCTTGGCACCTCAATTAACCCTATGTAGGAAGTCCCTCACAGACACGCCCAAGGGCTCTTCTTTTAGATGATTCCATAGCCTGTCAGGATGATAACGTTAATGGTACACAGACTTGAAGAGGAACATTTCAGATCAGATTGAAGTGACGACTTCGGCAAATACAGGTAGCGGTGAGAGGTGAGAGTAACTTTATGCGCAGGAGACAAAAACAGCAATCTGAATGTCCACAGACAGGGCGAGCATATCAACTGCATCACCCACAGAGTGTGGCATCATGCAGCAGTGAAAAAAACCACACCGGGGGCTGGAGAGGGCATGGGGGCTGGAGAGGGCACGCAGGAGCACAGGCTTGACTAACACAGAAGGCCATAGGTTTCACCCCCATCACATCACACTCCAATGCCACCTGCAGCTAAAAGGGAGATGTGACATCAAATGAAAGTAGTGAGTCTAAACAAGCAGATGCCAGGAGGTTCCACAGGCAGGGAATCCAAAACCAGGCAAAAGTAATTTGTGAAGCTCGTATTGTTCCTCCCAAATAGCCCCAGACTGTCTAAATAAAAAGGAAAGGCTTTAACTTTAACTTAGCAAAACTGTATACAATAAGAACAATTGGGGTTGGAGAAATGGCTCAGCGATTAAGAGCACTGGCTGTTCTTCCAGAGGACCTGGCTTCAATTCCCAGCACCCACATGGCAGCTCACAACTATCTGTGACTCCATTTTCAGGGAATCTGGCACCCTCACACAGACCCGCATGCAGGCAATGAGCCACCATGTGGTTGCTGGGAATTGAACCCAGGTCCTCTGAAAGAGCAGCCAGTGCTCTTAACCGCTGAGCCATCTCTCCAGCCCCATTACTAAACCATCTTAAATGTCATATTCTGTAGATTTCTAAAGTGTTTGAAGACTATCTAAAATATATGTCTGATTTTGAAAATATACCCAACATAATTACAAATTTGATTGTTATAGATGACTAACTACAAACCTGCAATTCCTAATTGTCCTAAATAGTTTATAGTAGTAGCTTTCAAGGACTAGAACTTTACATTTTTAAATGAACTACATAGGTATAATACCTTAAACAAGAGTATAAACATATATACAGTATGCTAAAAAAAATAACCTTAAATTTGTAGCCTATATATCAATGTACAAAATTCCTTAAACAAGAGTAGAAACATGTATAAAGTATTTTCTAACAAAAATAATCTTAAATTTGTATTAGTATACAAAAATCCATCCAATGTAAAATAATAGAGATTAATAGTTGCTTTTTAGTTTAGAAGTAGATTCAATAATCTACCCTTTTTATCATTCTTATATGCCGCCTTTTATATATCTTTCAAAAAGATATCCCTGACTCTAAGCTCCTTTGCTTAGTTTCCTTCCTGACCATGACCAATAATAGCTTGCAACCAACCCCCCAAATGATGATAAATATCCACAACCCACCAAATGACCAAAAACACTTACCCCATCTCTTGGGAATGTGTGCATTGTGTTCTTAAAATTGCTTCCTGGTGTCTGGGGGGCAAGAACATCTTTAGGGGACCCTGAAAAATGAGATAAAGTCCAAGCCCTGGGAGAGCTTGCTGTTGTCCAGTCTCAGTGTGATGGGAAAGTTCAAGACTTATCTGAAGCCGGGCGGTGGTGGCGCACGCCTTTAATCCCAGCACTTGGGAGGCAGAGGCAGGCGGATCTCTGTGAGTTCGAGACCAGCCTGGTCTACAAGAGCTAGTTCCAGGACAGGCTCCAAAACCACAGAGAAACCCTGTCTCGAAAACCCAAAAAAAAAAAAAAAAAAAAAAAAAAGACTTATCTGAAGTCCTGACTAGAGTAGTCTATGAGGCTGGACCATCTTAACTAAGTGCTTTGAAGCTGTCCTGAGCAGTTTGTTGTCTAAAGCTAATCTTTGGGTGGTGTTTGTTAGCTTACTGGTGTTATCACAATCTAGGTGGATTCATTGTTGCAGGGCCCTATCATCTCCCTGGAGATCTCAGAGGCCTCTCCCGGGGAATGGTCATGGTTCACTGCAGAAAACTTTAACATTTTCTATGTCATATGCAGCCGATCTCCAAAAGGTTACAGGACCACAGTCTGTTAATTACATTCAGGTACACAAACCTAGTTCCTAGTCACCTGCTTCAGTCTCAAGCCTAAAATCAGGTATAGGAAGCTAAATGAAGCTTATTTCTGGAATTTGTTAGTACTCTATGTGACCATTAATATCGTGACAGAAAGTTTAAATATATATCTTATAAGTTTTGAGATAATATTTATACCTTAATAAAAGTATCAAAGAATCAAATAGAAATCAAAGGATGATGAGATTAATGGCAATAGAATACTTCCATAAATTGTATTTTCTTCTGTCCCATACCAGGTGGTTCTTCTGACCTGAGACAGAGATTTTAATTTTTCCTTTAACAAACGTATGGGTTTAGAGAAGGGGAGAGCCGTGCTTCAACTCCAAAGCCAGCTTTAATTTTTAATTGTACCTGGACCACAAAAGGCCCATTTGCCTTATGTCTGTGGAGGAGTTACAAAGATAGCCTCGTGTGACAGAGTGGCACAGGGGGAAGGCCTCGGTCACTGGTGCTGGCAGTGACACTGGCCCTTTCCCCAGGCAGGACCCAACCCTAAGAGCCATTAGCGTCAACATGGCAGTTTGGACTGCAGCAAGAGTCTGGGGCTAAGTGACCCCAGTTTTATCCCTGAGTCCTGGTTAAGCCACTTCCTTCCCCTGATGCTGCTGCTTTCATGATAAAGTCAGTCAGGTTTGTGTCCAGCTCTGAAAGGCTCCCATGTTCGTGGGTGCTTAGGGTGATGTGTGCCTTGCTGATATTAGGTCATTAGAAATGGTGGCCTAACTTCTCAGCCTACGGGACCACTCTGGCCTCGAATCCAAATGCCCTGCTGAAGTCTTTAAGATGGAATTGCTTGAAGATTTCTAGCTTTTTCCACCCCACAGCCCTGCTGTTTGGCAGCTGCTGGTCCTGCCCCTCAGCATTCAGCCTGTGTGCTCTGCCAGACATGATGGGACATGGACAGCAGGTGGCAGCAGAGAGTGCTTAAGGGGGGGGCATGAGCTCCAACATTGTGATTTTCCACATTGTGAGGGCACAGAAATAGTTGCAAAGGTGGGCATGGTGGCACATGCCTCCAACCAAGGCGTTAGGGAGGTGGAGGCAGAAGGATCAAGAGTTCAAGATCATCCTCTCTAGTCTCTGTAGTGAACCGAGGCCAGCCTGTCTACACGAGAGCCTGTCTCATCAAATGAATGACTAGAGGCTGGAGAGACAGGCTGCTCTTCCAAAGGCACTGAGTTCAATTAACAGTAACCACATGGTGGCTCACAACCCTATAATGAGATCTGGTGCCCTCTTCTGGCATGCAGGCAGAACACTGCATACATAATAAATAAATCTTTTTTTAAAAAAATTGAATGAATGAGCTGGGCAGTACATGTCTTTAATTCCAGCACTCAGAGGCAGAGGCAGACAGATCTTTGTGAATTCGAGGCCAACCTGGTCTACAGAAACCTGTAGGACAGGCTCCAAAGTTACACAGAGAAACCCTGTCTCAAAAAAAAAAAAAAATTTTATATATATATATATATATACACACACACACACACACACACACACCCTTTGGATATTGATCTCGTTCCCAGTCTGAGGATATGCTGTCCTCCCTCATGATGCTAAGCCAGAGCAGTGAGCTACAAGTCTGATTTAGTCACCAGAGGAAACAAAGAAGCCATGGTGGGAAGTTGCTGAACTGAGTGTTAATTGTGCTAAGTGGTCAAGGCAATTTTGACTTCTGGTTTTTGCTTCACAGTGGGTTTATCAGAGAATAATAAATCAAGGAGCGGCTACAGACCACGTTCACCAATCGGACTGTAATTCAGACAAATACCCACAAACAGCTAACCAAACCTGTTCTAGAGGGAAGGAGGGAGTAGGGAAGAAACACCCAGTGACTAGGGCAAACCTCGGGCAGCAGCTGGAATCCTCTCCTGCACCCCATGACTGGGAAGGTGAGCTGAGGTATCAGCTGTGGCCTGGACTCAGGCCTCCTGGAAGCTCCTCCATCCCCAAAGACCGCTAGGACTCCACCTCTTAGAGTTATAATTCACAAGGGGTCAACTGAACCGAAGAGGAGAGCCAGCACCTGCATTATCTCCCTGTGCCCATCTCCCCTTGCTTCCCCCTTGCTTCAGCTCTCCATCCTTGAGACAAATGTGTCTTGATACCACGGATCTGGGAGGCACATTGCAGGGACATCGCTGTTTGCAGGGGACAGTAGGAGCCCCTGTCCTGACTCCTCTCACCCTAGCAGAGCCCCAGCCCTCAGTGCTCCCCAGACTCACCCTGATTCTGCTCTGCCCAACCCTGCAGGAGCCAAGTTCCCCATCAAGTGGACAGCTCCTGAAGCCATCAACTTTGGTTCCTTCACCATCAAGTCAGACGTCTGGTCCTTTGGGATCTTGCTGATGGAAATTGTCACCTATGGCCGGATCCCTTACCCAGGTAGGGAAAGGGACATGGGTTTAGGGGTTTGTCTAGAGCCCAGTCTGGTCATGATCCATCTTGTCAGCTTGTCTGTTAAGCTCAGCTCTTGATCATCCCCCAACTTCTCTTCACCTTTCCCATGTCAATCAGAGGTACCACCATCCACCTTTCCTCGGCCTGCACGTAAGGATTTGTTGTTGGCTATCTCTTTTTTCACACACCCTATTGCACCTAAGCAATCAGAGCTCAACTATTTGAGCAGGAAGTAGATGAGATCTGGGGAGGCCGGAACTGGCAGGGCCTGGATATGGTGAAGAATGTATGTGCTCACTGAAGTGTCTACAAAGCCATGAGATGGCAGACGACTGGAAGGAAGTCAGATGATTTTTTTTTTGGAGACAGGATCTTACTATGTAGCCCCAGCTGACATGGAACTTGCTATGCAAACCAGGCTGGCCTTGGAGACCCATCTGCATCTGTCTTCCAAGTGCTGGGACTAAAGGTGTACACCACCGCACCCAGATGATTTTTATCTTTAAGATAAAATCTTAAGTATCATTGAGAGTGGAAAGATGGATCAAAGATTAAAAGTACTTACTACTCTTGCAGAGGATGGGGTCCAGCTCCCAGTACTCAGGTGGCAGCTCACAACCATCTATCACTCCAGTTCCATGGGATCTGGTGTCTTTTTCTGGCCTCCAAGGGACACCAGCATATATATGGTGTATATATGCACATATAATACACAAAATAAAAATAAGTAAACATGAAGGGTGCAGGCTTTGCCTCGTGTGAATGGATGAGAGTACGTGAACAAGGTGTCACCAGGCACCTGGGTACAGGGTGGTGACACTGGCAGCAGAGATAAGCTGATGCACTGGGTCACATTTCAAAAGAAGCAGAGATAGTAAAGGGGGGCTGTCCTGGCATTGAAGCAGCTTGGGACGTTTGTGTTGATTCACTAAGGATGGTATATAGACATCCAGGTAAGACATTTAAGGTTTCTTTGGGTTTCAATCTGCTTTTAATCATTGAACCATCTCTTCACCAATCCCCCAAGTTAAAAAACAAAACCAAAAATAAAAGTAAAGTTGGTGATCATAAATATTTCATGGTTGTAGTTATAGATAACAAATGTAAACTTAAGTAGAATAAGGAAATGATCCTATGTAGAGTGACCTTGAGTCTGGCCACTTGTTTTGTGGGTATACTAGTAAAATCCAGGCAGAAGATTATATAACCTACATCCATTCAGATGCCTGAGACTGTAATTAACAAAACGGCCACAGGAGTGCATACCTTTAATGCTAACAGAGGCAGAGGCAGGTGAATCTCCATGAGTTTGAGGCTTTCTGGTCTACATAGTGAGTTCCAGGATCAGAGCTACACTGGGAGACCTTTCCTCAAAAATAAAGACGGGGGCTGGAGAGATGGCTCAGCCCTTTAGAAAACTGGCTGCTCTTCTAGAGTTCCCAGATTCAATTCCCAGCACCCACATGGCAGCTCACAACTGTCTGTAACTCCAGTTCCAGAGGATCTGATACCTTCATACAGGCATACATGCAGGCAAAATGCCAATGCACATAAAAATAAAAATAAAGATAGATGATAGACAGAGAGACAGACAGACGATAGATAAAATGACAACCAAGAGTGGTGGAAATAGGTTGGTTAATGTTCTGCCTCGTATGAGATCTGGTATGGCTTGGTGGCTGGACAAACTCAGCAAGTGCACAGCTATCAAGGCCTAGTTTCTGTATCTTCCCCATATAGTCAGATGGTAATGGCAGCTCTATTTGCCAATACACACACACACACACACACTAAATTCCACTCCTCTTTCTCAGGCATGTCAAACCCAGAGGTGATCCGGGCACTAGAGCATGGGTACCGGATGCCTCGACCGGAGCACTGCCCAGAAGAGCTCTATAATATCATGACCCGGTGCTGGAAGAACCGACCAGAGGAACGGCCTACCTTCGAATACATCCAAAGTGTGCTGGATGACTTCTACACGGCCACTGAGAGCCAGTATCAGCAGCAGCCTTAAAGGGCAGGCCATGAGCAGAGCCAAGCTCCCGGAGTACCTGTGACGTCCTTAACCTCTGGGCCCACTTCCAGACACCAACCCCCGCTTTACACGCTCCAGCCCCAGACTGTCCAGCTGTCGAGTGGGTGGGTGGACTTCACAACCTCTTCTTGACTCTAGTCGTCTGCAATCTGCCATTCTCAGGGCCTCCAAATTGGTATTTGTTATTTGCCTGAGATGATTGAATTCAAGCTATAGCTGTGGTTTAAATGGGAAGCTTAAAATAGTATTTAAATAAAGATATGAATGTCAAAGGCTTTTCTCAAAGGTTAGCTTCTCTGTTCCAAATGTCTATTTGCCTTCTTGCTGTCTGACATATAGGAGAAGAAGGACCTTCCCAGAGACCAGAAGTGCGAAGAAAAGAGAGAATCTAGGTGGGGAGATGGCTCAGTCCATAAAATGCTTGTCCTGCAAGCACAGGGACCTGAGCAACCTCCAGAACTCACGCAAAAATGCTGGGTGTGAGGTGTGCATTTGCAATCCCCGTGCAGGGGTGGAGACCAGAGGATGCCTGGGGCTCACCTGATTGGTGAGCAGATCGGGGAGAGACTCATCTTAAAGGAGACAGATGGGATCTGACCTCCACACACACACACACACGCATGTGCGCCTACACACACACACACACACGTGCACCTACACACACACACACACACACACATGTGCACCTCCACACACACACACATGTGCGCCTACACACACACACACACACACGTGCACCTCCACACACACATGTGCACCTCCACACACACACACACATGTGCACCTCCACACACGCATGTGCACCTCCACACACACACGCACACGTGCACCTCCACACACACACACACGTGCACCTCCACACACACACACACGCACATGTGCACCTCCACACACACACACACACACGCACACGTGCACCTCCACACACACACACGTGCACCTCCACACACACACACACACACGTGCACCTCCACACACACACACACACACGTGCACCTCCACACACACACACACACACACACGTGCACCTCCACACACACACACACGCACACGTGCACCTCCACACACACACACACGCACACGTGCACCTCCACACACACACACACACACAGCACCTCCACACACACGCACACGTGCACCTCCACACACGCACACGTGCACCTCCACACACACACACACGCACACGTGCACCTCCACACACACACACACACACACACGTGCACCTCCACACACACACGCACACGTGCACCTCCACACACACGCACACGTGCACCTCCACACACACACACGTGCACCTCCACACACACACGCACACGTGCACCTCCACACACACACACACGCACACGTGCACCTCCACACACACACACACGCACACGTGCACCTCCACACACACACACACACACGCACACGTGCACCTCCACACACACACGCACACGTGCACCTCCACACACACACACACACACACGCACACGTGCACCTCCACACACACACACACACGCACATGTGCACCTCCACACACACACACATACACCTATGCATAAGAAAGGGTTTTCTAACCATCCTGAAATATGTGCTAGCTGTACCAGCTTCCTTTTGTTTCTGTAACAAATCCTCACAAACATGGGTGGCTTCACACAGCACATGGTTACCATTGCATCCCAGTGGGGAAGCCATGAGTGCCAAACGGGCTGACGGGATTTGGCTGCTCCTGGAAATTTGGGGGGAGAAGGATTCCTTCCTTGCCTTTTCTGGTTTCCAGAGGCTGCCTTCACCTTTGACTCATGCTTCTGCACACCACCCCAAGCTCTACTTCCATCTTCTAGTCTCCCTGCATCTTCATCTACAGCATCCTCAAAAGGACACTGGACTTACCTACATAAGCCAGAATAGTCCTTCCACTTCATGATCCTTAACCATATTTACAAAGTCCCCTTTGCCAAGGCAATATTTTTCTCAGCTGCCAGAGATTCACACATGCACACCTTTTTCAGGGGCCATTACTCTGCCTTCCAAACTGGGGCCTGGACACTGTATGGTTTTGCCTTCCAGAAGCTGGGTCTGTCAGGACACCACAGATGACTTCTCTCCTGTTGAGCCATACTAACATATAAGCTAGACCTCCCTCAGGGATGCTGGCCACTTTCCATGGCCATGCAGCCATCATGATTGCTACGATGGTCTTGGGTCTGAAGGTGGGTCTACTGATAAGATGACCTGGTACTTCGTAAAGGATGCTCTTGGTGGCCAGAAGGGAGACCTGACAGGAAGTAGAAGGAATGAGAAATGCCTTTCTGCATTTCACCTCAGCTGAAAGTTCTAGGCAGTTAGCTTTAGTCATGGGGGAAAGACAGGGGATAGTGACAACGGGACAGAGTGCAATGACTCTTCCATATTACTGCATCTCCCAAAGCATCTACATCATAGCATCCCCTAGGGTCACACAAAACCCTGAACTTACTGAAGTCAGTCTGCATCCCTCAGTAGCTCATGGGTCTAACCATAAGAACTGGGTCTAAGAACAGACCTAAGGTCTAAGGCTAGCTGGGTTTCAATTTCCGTTCTTGGGAGAGAAACAAGGTGACTCTTCTTCTCATTTTCATGCTACAACCAACATTTCTGTGACCACGAAAGTGCAAAGATCATTTAACAGCTGCCCTCCAGCAAGGGTCAGCCACTGGGACCAACTCAGTTGAGTTTCTTCCAACTCAGTTCCAGCCCTAACTAGTAGGAGGCACTGTCAGATCCTACAGGTTGGGGGCTCAGTCCCCATGACTTCCTGCCTTCCACACTAGATGCCAGATAGAAGTTGTAGATTGTTTTAGTCAGGTTCACTGGCTGCCAATAAGCCAGAGGCCCCATGGCTCCCTCCTTAGGTTCCATTACTTCGCTTAAGCTGCTCAGAGAACTCAGGAAGAGAGTGGGGTTTTACTATTTTATCATAAAGAATACAACAAAGAAGATGACAAAACGCACAGTGGGAAAGGGGCCACGTGGCACTTCCACGTCCTCTTTAGACCTGCTACTCCATAGAAGTTGCCACATAGCCAGCTATCTGGAAGCTCTCTGAACCCTGTCCTTCTGCGTTTTATGGAGACTTTATTGCCTAGGCGTGATCGCTAATAAACTGGGTGGGAAAACTCAACAAGGTCTATCTTAGGAAGATTTTTTTTTTTTAGTCCTCTCTATGTGGCTTTCCTATGGTTTGGATCTCACTGGAGTGAGGAGGCCCCTATTACATACTATACCACAACAGTCTTTATGGTGAGCTCCCAGACAAAAAGTGGGAGCTGGGAATAAGTTTGCTATGGCCTATTAGAGAAGACATAGTTTAGCTTTTATGGCCTGACTTGAGGAGAGAGTTATAAAGCAACAACCATGGACAAAATCTAAACCCAGCATCATACACACACACATATATATATATATATTTACATGTGTTTCTCATATTTATAATCACGCATACACTCACCATAACTTACCTGGTCTGTAACCTAATTGATTGCTCTCTTGCTTTGTGGTTTGGAATACATACTTTGAAGTCCAAAAGCAAAGCCCAGGGACTTATTTACAACCTTGCAATAGAAATTTATTCTATTTCCATTCAGCAATCCATGCGAAGAGCACCCATCCTTGTCCCACCGATGTTGAGCCTGGCCACGAGACTTGTTCTGACCAATGGAACATTAGCCAAAGCAAAGGAAACAGAGGTTTAGAACGCGGTTTCTGATCTTACCCTCCAGCCTCTGTCCCTGATTAGAAAGTGGCCTGAGGAAAATGAGTGACAAGAGGAGCAAATCTGGACCAGCCTTCAGGGTGGCACCAAACCCAGCTGAGCCCAGTCCAGGCTGACTGAACCCCAGCTGGTCCTCAGACGTGGGAAGGAGAAATAATTACCATCAGCTTTTGCTTCCTGGGGTTGTTTTGTTGCATGGGTATCACGGTGATGACTGACTGAGGTGACTGAGACAGGCTCGCCCTGGCTCCACTTTTTTTTTCTTTTTTCCTTTTTTTTTTTTTTGAGACAGGGTTTCTCTGTGTAGCCTTGGCTGTCCTGGAACTCACTCTGTAGACCAAGCTGATCTCAAACTCAGAGATCTGCCTGCCTCTGCCTCCCAAGTGCTGGGATTAAAAGTGTGTGCCACCACCACCTGGCCTGGCTTCATTTTCTTAATAATTTTTCCTTTGCAAAATTTTGAATTATTAATTTTTGAGACAGGGTCTCACTATGTAGCTCAGACTAGTCTCAAATTCCTAATCCTTCTGCCTCTGCCTCCCGAGGGCCTGAATTATAGGTGAATGCTACCACAGTTGACCAACTTTTAATTTTTAAAGTTATTTATTATTTATTGCAGGGGGTTGGCACTGCCACAGCACTCAAGTGGAGGTCAGAGGACAAACTGTAGAAGCTGGTCCTCTCCTTCCACCATGGTTCCAGGGGTGAACCACCTTTATGTGCTGAGCCATCTTTCCAATGCCAGGTTTTAATTGTAATGAAGTACAGTTACCCAAAACTCCCTGGGGGGGTGGGGGGCGGAGCTAGACAGATGGTTAAGAGCACTTACAGCTCTTGTAGAGGACCTGGTTAGGTTCCCAGGCACAACAATCTGTGACTCAAATTCCAAGAAATTGGGTGCCCTCTTCTGGCCTCCTCAAGAACAACATCAACATGCAGCAAAATGTATATACCTATAAAATAAAATCCTTAAAAAATGTGTGTGTGTGTGTGTGTGTGTGTGTGTGTGTGTGTGTGTGTGTGTGTTTGTGGGTGGGGCAGACCACGACAGAATACAAATAGAGGTCAGGAGAAAACCTCAAGTGTAAGTCCTCACCTTTGACCTTTCACCTTATTTGAGACAGGGCGTCTTGATGTTTTCATCTGTGTGAGCCAGGCTAGCAGCCCTGTAAGCTTCCACAGCCTCCACTTCCATTTAGAGAGGTGCTGTCGGCTTCTGTTTAGAGGGGTGCTGTCTGCTTCCATTTACAGGGGTGCTGTCTGCTTCCGTTTAGAGGGGTGCTATCTGCTTCTACTTACAGGGGTGCTGTCTGCTTCCACTTACAGGGGTGCTGTCTGCTTCTGTTTACAGGAGTGCTGTCTGCTTCCATTTAGAGGGGTGCTGTCTGCTTCCATTTACAGGGGTGCTGGGCTTGTACTACCCAGCTACTTTTTCAGGGGGAAGGGTACGGGACGGGGTCTTAATATGTAGACTACGCTGGCCTCAAACTCACAGAGATTTGTCTGCCTCTGCTTCCCTGGGATTAGAGGCATGCCCACCATGCCTGGCTCATGCCCAGCTCTTTAGGTTGGTTCTGAGGATCTGAACTCAAATTAATCCAGTCTGTCAGGCTTACACAACAAGCACTTTACTCACCCCCTCCTCATATTTTTAGGCAAAGTCTCACTGTGCTGCTCAGGCCAACCTCAAGTTCCTGGGCTCCAGCAACCCTCCCATCTCAGAATAAATTTTTCTTTCATAGACTATGCTTTTGGTATTGTATCTGTCTCCATGCTTTCCTCTGTCTTTTCTGTGATCAGAGGGATGAGTCAGTGTTAGATTTTAAAAAGTAGGAAAAAAGGAGCTGACTCATTGACCTTGTCTATGCAGTAATAAATTCTAATCCCTGTAACTCCAGCACTTGCAAGACCAAGGCAGGAGGACTGTTATGAATTCCAGGCCAGCTTGGTCTGCATAGCAAATGTCAGGCCAGCCTGGGCAAAGGTCAAGAAGGAGGAGAGAAAAATCCTAAGCTTGAAGAATCTGTTCTCAAAAACATTATCTAATGGAAGACTAGTATCCAAAATGTACAAAGAGTACTCTTGACTCAGTCATAAGAAAACAACTTGATTTCAAAATGAGCAAGGTTGGGCCAGGCGGTGGTGGCGCACGCCTTTAATCCCAGCACTCGGGAGGCAGAGGAAGGCGGATCTCTGTGAGTTCGAGACCAGCCTGGTCTACAGAGCGAGTTCCAGGACAGGCTCCAAAGCCACAGAGAAACCCTGTCTCGAAAACCAAAAAAAAAAAAAAAAAAAAAAAAAAGCAAGGTTGGAAAAGGCACCTCATAAAAGGCACACAGGCAATGGATAAGCATGAGAAAGATGTCCTATATCATGTGTCACTGGGAGATGAAAACTAAAATGACAAGCGCACACTTAAAAGGACGAAGACTCCAAATGTTGACGACACCAAACTTGACTGAGTACACAGTCACTCAATGCTGCAGGAACTCAGGATACCACAGTCACTTGGGAAGATGACCCAACATTTCTTCTATAAAACTAAACCGTCTCTGAACTGTAGGAGTCATCAGCTGGGTCTCCTGGTGTTTTGCGTATGAGTTGAAGATGTGTGTCCATACAGGAATCCACACAGGACTGTCCAAGTAGCTTCCTTTGTTATTACCAAAGCAAGCAGATGGCCTTTCAAAGAGATTGAGGAAACTGTAATAGATTACTAACACTTAAAAGAAATCAGGTATTAAGTCAAGAAAAGAGAGAAGGGAATCTTATTTTGTTCCTGGGGGAAGCCAAGTTGGTTCTGTGGATCTGAGTGGTAAAGCCTTTTCTGGCATACACAAGGTCCTCGGTCCCACCCCCCCAGCACAACAGGGTGGGGAAAGAACCAGTCCATAAAGGGTATATACTATAGATCTCAGTTACATGACCTCCTGAAAACAGAAAACCTCAGATACAGTAACCAGTCGTTGCTACGAATTTGAGAAAAGGGATCAAGGAAGAATAGAAAGAACACAGTCAGGTTTTAGGGCAGTGAACTATTCTGAATGATACTACTTACCAAGAAGCCGCTGTCAAAACTCACTGAAAGTATGGCACGAAGAGTGGACCTAAAGCCAGGTGTAGAGGTGCGTACCTTTAATCCCAGCACTTGGGAGGCAGAGGCAGGTGAGTCTCTGTGAGTTCAAGGCCATCCTGGTCTACAGAGTGAGTTCCAGGACAGCAAGAGCTGCATAGTAAGACCCTATCTTAGAAAGAAAGAAAGAAAGAAAGAAAGAAAGAAAGAAAGAAAGAAAGAAAGAAAGAAAGAAAGAAAGAAAAACTAAGAGGAGAAGGAGAGGGGGAGGAGACCCTGAGGTAAGGTAAAGACTTGAGTTGCTAATACATCACTACTGGTTCGTTTGCTTCCACAAATGGACCACCCAGGCAAGGTATCAACAGGGAAAACCAGTGTAGGATGCCAAGTTACGTGGACCTGTGTTCTATGCACCAGTACTCTATACTTAAATTGGCTTCAGTCCATTTGTATTGCTCTAATAGAATTACTGAGGCTGAGTAATTCATAAAGAATAGGAATCCATTTCTTAGGAGTTCTAGGGGCAGAACTCTCTCTTCAGCAATATGAATAATAAGATTGGAACCATACAGAGCTTATCACGGCCCCTGTGCAAGGATGGCACACAAACTCACAAGCACTCCATATGAAAAAATAAAAAGCCCCAGAGGCAGAGATTTCTGAGGCCAAGGGGCCAGCATACAGCAAGGGTCTTTTGGGGGGGGGCGGGAATCGAGACAGGGTTTCTCTGTAGCTTTGGTGCCGGTCCCGGAACTAGCTTTTGTAGACCAGGTTGGCCTCGAACTCCCAGAGATCCGCCTGCCTCTGCCTCCTGAGTGCTGGGATTAAAGGCGTGCTCCACCACCGCCTGGCAAGGATGATGAAAGAACAAGAAGGATGATAAAGCTGGGTGGAGACTGAATCCCTGAGTGGAGTCTGGGGTACTGAAACTGCACCAGCCTGGGCTCTTCCACCCCTGGCTTTTACCTCCAAGGCCAGGACTCTCTCTCAGAGTGGGCTGAACTTTCTTTTGCCCTGGTACACATGAGGTGCCTGGGATGTAAGTAGTGTGTATATTTTAAACTACAGAAACCTCAGGAACTAGTGTTTCCAGAATGTTCAAAGTGCCGTCGTATGAACACCCTTTGGGGGCAGTGCTCCTTTTGAGCCCAGCTCCCCTCTTCTGGATGGGCAGGCTCTAAGGCAGTGATTCTCAGTCTGTGAGCCACAATTTGAGGGGTGAAGCAACCCTTTCACAGGGTCACCTTAGACCATCAGAAAACACAAATATTCACATTACAGTTCATAACAGTAGCAAAATCACAGTTATGAATTTGCAATGAAAATAATGTTATGGTTGGGGGTCACCATGACATGAGGAACTTACTAAAGGGTCACAGCATTGGGAAGGTTAAGAACCATCCCTCTAAGAGATGTGTCCTCCCAGATTCCTCACTGAAAAAGCTTCAGATTCTCACGAGAGTAACTTGCTTGATGCCTTACCCTTTCCAGATGAGTTCCGACATCAGTACAGGTTCAGAATTTGTTAATCTTCATGAGTAATATGAAGGAGAATGCTGGGCACGGTGGTACATGCCTGTATTCCCAACACTAGGGGGGCTGAGGTGGAGACTGTGCAATTGGGGAACCGTTTTAGCATAGAAAACAACAAAGATGAAACTGAAATAATAAAGACCTCTCCTTTCTTGATTCATCAGGGACTTGAGCAACTATGTCAAAGAAGCTGAGAATTTCAAACTATCATATATATATATATATATATATATATATATATATATACCTTGTGGTTATAGCAATAGACACTACATGCTGTGAAATAGAATCTACAATACTGGGTATACCAGATGGCTTAGTGAGACACACGCAGACAAGCCTCGAGATCTGAGTTCAATCCTGGGTCCCACATTGTAGAAGGACAGGATCGTTACTGAAAGTTGTCCTCTAAATTCTGTATATGCAGCAAGGCATGTAGTCATATGTACACACTCAAACACACACACATGCACTAAATATATGTAATAAAAATGTTTAAAACTGATAACATTGGAGCTGGGCAATGGTGGCACCCACCTTTAATCTCAGAACTCAGGAGGCAGAGGCAGGTGGATCTCTGAGTTTGATGCCAACCTGTTCTACAGAGTGAGTTCCAAGACTACACAGAGAAATGTTATTTCAAATATATTTATTTATTGATATGAATATATTCTTTTACGTAGTTTGTATAGGTGTTTTGCTGCATGTATGGCTGTGCACCATTTGCATGCCTGAAGCCTGCAGAGACCATAAGAGGGCATCAGATTCCCAAGAAACTGGAGTTATAAACAATTGTGAGCAGCCATGTAGGTGCCGAGACCTGAACCCTGATCCTCTGGAAGATCAACCAGTGCTCCTAACTGCTGAGCCATCCTTCCAGCCCCATCAGTATTCTTCCTTAAGCAGACCGAGCTATAAGAGATTTCCAAGATTTAAGCCACAGTAGAACTGGTCACAAGTTTGCAATTCAGAGTTACTGCAAGACTGGTAAGTCCTTCCTGTTTCTCTAGCTCCCTGCCCTCTAGGACTATATCTACTCTTTGGGATGGTTGAGACAGGTACAGTCATTTACCACTGTGTGTTTCAGGCTTCGTAATAAGCCATCCCCAAAACTAAATCAACTAGGTTCAACCATGTAGTTCTTTTGTCTTACACAGTGCCAATAAATTATACTGTTCAAACTAATTTCATGCATATGTGTAATGTCAGGTGGAACTTTTAGAATGCCTCTAGGAACAAAGTGGACCTGTCACTTTACAGGGCTCTCCAGCAGGACACCTAGCTTTATTTATATCCTGGGATGGAAGAAGCTGCCAAGCCTCTTAAGGCCTCGGTGCAGAACTGGAAGACACTCATAATTCATTCTATTGGTCAAAGCAAGTAACTTGACCACCATATTCAACAAGAGGGGAAAAAGTTCACCTTTTGATAGGTGAACCAGTTGCTCATCATGTGGGATGTCCTTCTATACATGTGTTGCTTTTCTTGGTTGATGAGTTTATTGGTTTCTGCCAATGGTTTAGCAGAGTAAAGCCAGGCAGGAAATTTGGACAGAGATAGAGAGAAATACAGGGAGCTACAGATATGATAGAATAAAAGGGTAGAATCTACTTTGGGGAAAAAAGGGATGATATAGATATGATAAGATAAAAAGGTAGATTATTAAATCTACTTTTAGAAAGCAACCACTAGTTTTAAATGTTTTACATTGGATTGGACTTTTGTATATTGTATACAAATTTTGTATTTTAATACAAAATTGAGATTAGTTTTGTTAAAACAGACTGTACATGTTTCTAATCTTGTTCAAGGTATTGTACCTATACAGCTCATTTAACAACGTAATGCAAATTTCTAGTCCTTGAAAGTTATTATTACCAACTGTCTAGAATAATAAGAAAATGCAGGCCGGGCGGTGGTGGCGCACGCCTTTAATCCCAGCACTCGGGAGGCAGAGGCAGGCGGATCTCTGTGAGTTCAAGACTAGCCTGGTCTACAGCGCTAGTTCCAGGACAGGCTCCAAAGCCACAGAGAAACCCTGTCTCGAAAAATCCAAAAAAAAAAAAAAGAAAGAAAGAAAGAAAATGCAGGTTAGTAGCTAATCACCTATTATAATTGAACTTGTAGTCACATTAGGTATGTTTTCTTTCTTTTTTGAAGATTTATTCATTTATTACATAGTGTTCTGCCTGCATATATGCCTGCAAGCCAGAAGAGGGCACTAGATCTCATCACAGATGGTTGTGAGCCACCATGTGGTTGTGGGGAATTGAACTCAGGACTTCTGGAAGAGCAGCCAGTGCCCATGATGGCTGAGTCATCTCTCCAACTCCTTGGTATGTTTTCAAGATCAAACAAAGATATATTTTAGATAGACAGGTCATCTTCAAACACTACAAAATATGGCATTTAAGATGTTTTAATAACATAGGTTCTTTTCTTTATGACAACGAGACAATGTCTGCCCCTGGCAGCACCAATCTACTTCAGAGAAGATGATGGGCATCAAAGAAACTCCACATGGAATTTGCTTTCTTTGTGACAAAAGCAAGCCACTGGGCAAGAAAGTGCCCTTGCCTCAACTGCTGATGGTATGCTGTGTAATGGGATGTCCTAATGGGACAAGCAGGACACAAAAGGGAGTGACTGCCAAACCTTGCCCAAGGCAGGCAAGCAAGTCCTTCAAAAACCCTGCTTCATAGAAAAGTCTGTCAGATTTTCTAGGCCTATAGGCCAAAGATGGACGCCCCAATGTTGCAGAGGAACTTTGGGTGACTGTCCAGGCAGCCAGCTGTTTCTGCATTTCTCACAATTTCCCAAAGTCACTTGCTTGCACTTCCTGCTTACTCAGTTAATATTATCTCCTTCTTGGGTCTCTGAGGGAGTTGAAAACTAGATAGAGTTAGAGTTTTCCTTGTTCACCTGATGCAGAAAGCAAATTATTATAGAAAATAAATTAGGTACAAGACTGTGGACTCACCAAGATAGGATAGATATGGAGTATTTTCTCTAAATTTGTCAAATGCAAATGGACTAGACATTGTTGATGTATTTATTGTCTGTAGTTATTGTATATAGTTTTCTTATATTAGTTATAGCCTTTTTATTTTAGACAAAAGGGGGAAATGTAGTGATATTTTATTTGTATTTTAATAAATAAAGCTTGCCTGAAGATCAGAAACTAAAACAGCCATACTGGTCAATGATACAGAGCAGGCAGTGGTGGCACACACCTTTAATCCCAGTAGCCACACTAGTTAGCCAAAGAAACTGGGCAGTAGTCGTGTATGCCTTTAATCCCAGCACTAGAGAGGAATATAAAACAGGAGGAGACCCATCTCAGCTCAGTCTCATTCTGACGACATTGTGGTCTGAGGTAGAGGTAAGAGCCAGTGGCTGACTGCTTTGCTTTTCTGACCTTCAGGTTGAACACCAATTTCTTTCTCTGATTTTTATTATTCATGATAGATGCTCATACAAGGATGAGAAGGCTGTTAGTAGACATTTATGTAGAAGAACCTACCAGAGTGGTGGTTGACCACAGTGGTGGTCGGAATTCAACTGTTCCCTGCCAAGATGCAGAACGTGATAACTAAAACCCTCAGCTGTTGTAAACAGTACTAAGAGCCGTAGCATTCAGCAAGGCTAAGTGGTTTCCCCCCACCCCAGCTCTCTCTCTCTTTCTCTTGTTTAGGCTGGACTAAAACTTACCAGTGCAGGCCCCACCCCCGCCAGCCCTTTTTAAACCAATACTAGAAACTAACAATGAAAACTAACCAGGACATGTTAATCCCAAGATGAGAGGAGAAAGACCACTGACCCAAATTATCATGGCCAAAGTAATCAAAGCAAGCCTTTTTTTTTTTTTTTTTTTAAATCGTGTATACTGGTTGTCTCTCCCTAAAATTGGGGTTCAAGAGATCAGCACTGGAGACCGGGCACAAGAGATCAGTTCAGGAGTGGGGGCTTCCAAATGGAGGAGCTGGCAAACAGGTGGGTTACAGAAGCGGAACACGGGCATAACAAGTTGACTGTATCAACTTTCTCAAACAACAGCAAAAGATGTCTTCGCAAAAGATGCCGTTCCGGCTAAGTATTTTCAGCGAGTCATTTAACAGTGTATTGTTTGAGGGACCTACCATCTGCGGGAAGGAATGTACATGATCATATAATGACAGTTATTTATCGAATACTTCCTGTGTACGATCCGTGAATACTCAGCATAAATCAGTTATGAAAGTAATCTAGAAATCTGCCCCATTTTAGAGACGACAAAAAGCCAGGGTAAGGTGAAAGAAAATCCCTACCGTCATAGGGATTACAGCCGATTACTATTATTAGTATTAGAGAATATATAATAGTCAAGTAAATATCTAAACACATAATTACAAATTACTTGGAATCCAGCTGCTGTCAGAGAGGGTTTACCAAGCCTTCTGTCTCACAATTAAGGTCTCGGGTAACCCTAGCAACGGGTCTTTCTGCCAATAGTAAAGATGGCATCCAGAGAGCGCGCCTGTTTCTACACACCCCAATTACCCACAATGCAAAAGGAGTGGGGGGAGGAGCACTGTCTGCCAGGAGTTAATATGGCTCCAATAGTTACATCGTATTCTCTCTTTACCTGCTCAGAGACCTCACTGTTAAGACAAGTCTTCCAAGGAGAAATTAAGTCTCCTTTACCTCCTCACTAGTGCGACTACAAAAGCAACTGAAGCGAAGCGACCCCCTTGTGGAGTTACAGTCCGTACCCACGGAAGCACCACTTCCGCTGACGTCATCACGGCGACACGTGGATCCAAGATGGCGGCGGCGATGGTGAGTGAAGGAGACTCCGGGAACCGGAGCTGGAGCAGGGCCCCCTGGCTAGCCCAGGACCTTCCGGCACCCCATGCCTGGTCCCCAGCCTCCTTCAGAACCCCTGCTCGGGTTGCCCTTCACTGGGTTGGCCCCTCACAAAATCCCTTTCGCCAGCATTGGCTTCCACCTAGACTTGTCAGGGCCTGGAGTTTTAGGGGAGGTGCCGCTTGGAAAGAAGACCTCAAATAGTGTCTCCGCGGTTCTCGTTTCGGCTTTCGTTCCCGCCCCCTTGTCACCCCTATTTCCCAATTTTCACCTCCTGGCCTTGTCTCATTCCCCGTTATCTCTACCTTCGCTCCTCCTCCTCACGTTCAGACCCAGCTCTCCCCATATTCCCATCATCTTGACCAGTCTGCGGATGCTGCCTCGCTTCGGACCACCTCTTAGCCCAAGCCCTGTCCTTAAATGCACCCACAGCTGTTCCCATAACGCAACCCGCTTGTTTGCTGCTCTACCAGGGCACCTCATTCCCATCTTTCATCCCCAGGTCCTTTCCTCCTGCCTTCCTGTCAAAACTTATTATCTCTCCTAAAGTGCTTTTATCCAATTGGCTCTTAAACTTCACCGTGCATGGAAATCTTAGGTTGTGGATGGGGAGGCATGTTAAAATGCAGTTTCCTGAGCTTCACCCCCAAAGAGTGCAGTTCCTTAGGGTTAGGCAGTGCTCAAGAATCAACACTTTCCCAAGCAGTCCTGTGATTTTAATGGAGGAAGAACCTGTACAGCTGTTTAAAAACACCTCCGGCCCCTACCTGTCCGCGTCCCTTTCCCATGCCGTACAGCTCCTTATAGATGAAGACTCGCTGTCACGAAGCTGACTGGACTTAAGGCTCTTTATGGGTGAGATGGGTGAGGTGACAGCTGTGTCTGGAGGGTGGGTCACAACTTGCTGGCTTCTATTATGGAACCACAGAATTGAGTTTTGGAAGAACTGGCTTTTCTCTGAGAAATTCAGCTCAAATTCTGTTAGCCAAGGAATAAGAACCGAGGTGAAATTTCCTGGGTGGCCCTGTATATTCTTCCTCAGAAGATAAAATTTTATTTCATCCTGATAGTGAATGACAAGAAAGACCCAAAGAACAAGCTTGTGACATTTGACTCCACCAAAGGAAAACTCTTGCTTAAGCTGTGTGCTGTTGGTTTTCTCTAAACAGGGTCAGGTTAATCAACTGACAGGATTCCCTGCTGTTAGCAAATTGCTAACTTAATTGTTTTTTTAAAACAGTTTTCTTTTTTATAAACCGAGAAGTCAGGTAAAAGATTTCATGGCTTGGGGGAGTGTAGCTCATTGGTAGAGCCCTTGCTGAGCCTACACAAGAGCCAGGGTTTGTTCTCTGGCACTGTTTTGGGGGAAAATGTTTCAAAGCTTTAGCTGGTTTCTGTGGCCTCAGGCTTCAGTCTGAATCAATGAAGTGGGGACAAATCCTCAGGGTGGAAAGTTGAACCCGTTTTCTCCTTTGCCTCATTCAGAACAAGGCTGATGGGAAGACAGGAAGTCACACCCTTTCTTGCCCATAGAGAGTTCAATAAAGTGATATTTATGGCACTACACTGGGAAGTTTCTGTCCTGTACAGAGTTTTAAGAGTTTATAAGTTAGCAATATGTGTTTCTAGTATGTATTTTATTTAATCAGCAAATATTTGAGAGCCCAGTCAGTGCATGGAACCAGGTGTATAGTTGTCAGAGGGTCAGGGTCCCACCCTTGTGGAGCTTCTTTCGTTTGCAGAAACCTACAGTGAGGCAGACAGAGAAATAGTGAAAATGGAGAGTGTGCTGTATGCTGCGGCCAGTTTTAAAGGCACACAAAAAGCTGCATGTTTAGTGAGGAGACACAGGGCAAGTTTGTGCAGAGGTGTATGTGGAGTCACAGGTAGATGGGAATTTGGTCTGTGCCAAGCATGTTACTACACACTGAAGTCAGAACTGTCCCCACGCCTTCATACACGTAAGCTATTTTGCAACCATTTTGGGTGGGGCATATAGATCTATTTTGGGGTGGATCAGCTTCTGAGGCAAGTCATGCTGAGAGGAACTTAGCTAGTGGACTCGGTGGCTATGTGAACAGGCTGGGACTTGAGGAAGCTGTTTACTTTGAAAGTTAAGAGTTGTAGATATTACAGTTCAAGGGCTTTCCCCCTCCCTCTTACTGTCATGAATGGCTCTTCCCCAATTGTACAGGTGCTGCCCAAGTCTGCTAAGCACAACAGTGTTTCCTGAATCTGCAGAGTTAAGACTTCTGGCTATAGAGAAAGGAGGCCAGGAGTTTGTCTTCTGCCCTGGATTAGACCACCCTATAAAGTTACAGGATGGAATTCATCTGGCTGGGTCAGAATTGAGAAGCAGGCTCATATCTCATTACAGGAAGCTACTCTTGGGAATATTTTAATGGAACTTGGGAAATGCCCATTGAGTACATTCATAGGCATATAATATTCTATTTTCCTTATATAGTGCCTGCCTCACACTGTATTAGCTTTTATTATAGTTTTATCTCTATGGATATGATTCATATAGCACAAAATCGCCCCTTATTAAAAGATCTTTTTAAATTTTATGTGTTTGTCTGTGTGCATGTATGTGCACCGTGTGCATGCCTGGTGCCTGGGGAAACCAGAAGAGATGACTGGAACTGGAGCTCCAGATGGTTGTGAGCCACCTTGTAGGTTCAGGGAAGCAAAGCCAGATCCTCCGCGGGAGCAGTGAGTGCTTCTAACACTGAGCCCTTTTAAAGTTCACAGTTCGTGGGGTCTGGCGTATTTAGAGGATCACTGTGTAATTCCAGAACATTTTCATCAATCTACAAAGAAGCATTCATAGCTCCTCCTAGTCTCCGGCAGCCCCTGATTTCCTGTCTCTGAGGCTTTACCTTCCCTCATTTCATATAAAGAGAATGTACAGTATGTGGTGTTTCTTACCTAACTGCTTTACTTTTCCATGCACTTTCAAAGTTCATCCATGTTGTGTGTAACATTCCTAGTACTTTATTCTTTCTAAATGGCTAAACCGTTGTGCTGTATGGATAGACCACAGTCTCTCTATCCCTTAGCTGCTGGAATAATCCCGCTGTGAACTTTGTGTGCATCTTTACATAGCGTGTTTCAGTGTTCCAGGATACATGCCTGGGAGTAGAGGTCCTGGGCCGGTTTATTCTAGTTTGAAGGCTTTTGTTCCATGTAGGGCAGAGTAATAAGCTGACTGACACCAGGTCGGAGCCAATAGAGGTGGTGCTGATAGGGCAGCTGGATGGAAGCGGAGCAGGAGGCAGGCAGCTCCTCTGACTCAGTTTCATGTGGTGGCAGCTGCTGTCTCCTTTGGGCTTTCAGAGCATCAGTCACACTGGAGAAGGAGGCAAAAGCTTGGCTTATTGTAGTACAGGCATTGATTTCATGTGTGGCCTGGCAAATGGATTTGGCTTTCTTGGTCTGTTTATGTAGATGTCATATGTGGCATTAAAACTTGAACTTCAGCTGGGGGTGGTAGTACATGCCATTAATCCCAGCACTGAGGAGGCAGAGGCAGGTGCATTTCTGAGAGTTCTGCCAGCCTGGCCTACATAGGGAGTTCCAGGCGAGAAAGAGATTGCCTTGAGAAAAACTGGACTTGATGGATTTCTGAGTTCAGGTGGAATGCTCTGCACCGAGCGCTCACATCAAAGCTGCTTTTGCTAGTGAACTGTGCAGTTGAATTTGTTTGTACCAATCACCGTTCTTGTGCTCCCTCCCCTCCAGGGTGTTGTGTTGGGGATATTTTCTGTCTGCTTCCTTGAGTTGCTCACCTGGGACATATTCTGCATGAACCACTGTATCCTGGGAACTGAGTGTCTATACCAAGCCTTGGTTAATGTGTTTCTCCAAGCAGTCTCTTTTAAAGAAGGCCCTCAGCCCCCAGGAAATGCAGAGGAGATGGTATTTAGTTGCCTCTTGGTCTCTGTTTTACAACTTGAACAAAAGGTCTCCTTTGATCTTGGAATTAAAGAAGTGGGTTACAGAATGTTGTAGAAGGTTGAGTTTTGATCTCTGGGCACTGGCAGAGAGGTGGGAAGGACCCAGGATGGAGCAGAGCCATCTGGCCACGGATGGTAGGGGCCACTGCCTTATGCTGCTTTGATCCCTGAACCATTTGCTGTCACTCACTATTGTTTCCCAGGAGTGGGGGACACCCAAGACTTTCTCAATTCCACCTCATTCCTCTTCATTGCTTCCTCTGTGCCATCCAATATGTCCAGTACGATTTCTCACCCACATCCGCTGCCGTAAGCTGACAGAGCCTCCCAGGGTGTAAAAGCAGGGGGTAGAATTACTTTTGTGACTGGGCAAACTTCTTGCCTCTGGAAGCCTGTTATTTTTTTTTCTTACTATTTTCATTGTGGTGAAATAGATGTAAAATTTGCACAAGTTCAGGACGTTCTCTACATTCGGTGTTGCCGCAGCACCTCCTCCAGCCATCTCCAGAGCTTACCCACCGTCCCATACTGAATCTAGTCCCATATTTGGAAGTGGGGATGAGACTCCTCAAAAGAATTATTGTAATAGTGATCTGAGTGCCTAGCGCTTTGTAGCCAGCATCCCAGGGTTGAAGTGTTGTTGGCCTTCCTTGTCTGGGCCTACCGTCTCCCGACCTGGGAGCGCCCCGAGGGCAGGGAAGAGCAGTCATTTCACCTGGACTTCCTCCTTCCTGACAGGCCTCCCTAACCCTCTCCACCTCCTCCAGAAGGTTTTTAGTCTTGCTTTGTTTCTGTTTAGCTGTCGTGTCTCTGTTCTGAAGTAAAGGCTGCATTTTTAGTTGCTAGTGGCTAATTTAGCTCTGAGTATTTTGTTATTTTCATGTAGCTGGGTGAGTTCTTTAGCTTCTTGGGGGTCTTGGTGAGTGATCTGTAGTTGTCGTTAGCCTCGTTCACCTGTGGTTGAATTCTTAGGGAGCTTTAACTAATTAGATAATTGATTTCAGTTAACCGTTGGCAAACAATGCCTTGATAGCCTCCCTACCCCCACCCCTGTGCCTCAGTTCCTTAATCTGGGGAGTAGTCCCTGACCTTAAAGTGGTGCTGCGTGCAGAGAGGAAGAACAAGATAGCAGGCTCCAGTGTGCCCTGAGAAAGGCGCTGCTGCTTATGCAGGACTGCACAGAAATGGCCTGTTCAAGATTGGTCCTAGCTGTGTGGCTAGGTGATGCTATTTATAGGAGAAGCTGGAGAAGCAGAGAGCTCCAAAAAGGAAGAGGTTAACATCTGGTCACAGAAATGCTATTGGATGAACAATTTTCACTTCTAGGAGAAACTCCCTGTTTTCTTTGGGAGAGGTTAACTGTCCACAGCTTTCAAAAGGGCAAAATTGGCAGGCTGAATATTTTTTTTCCTAGTACCCTTTCCTTAGGTTGCTATGGGTCGGGGGGTGGGGAGTTTGCCGGTTGCTTCTGAACATCCAGACCCCAAGAATTTAAAAAACAAAACAAAACAGGAAAAACTGATTCTTGGGTCCCTTGAGCTTTTCAACTTTCCAGGTCACTGGTACTTTTGCCAGGGGTGGAGTGTTAGATTACCTGCAGAGAGTTCTCGATTGCCATTATCTGGTTCCTGACAGGCTGCTCCTACAGTCTTGTGATGCTGTGGAATGGACTGAGACAAAAGTCAGGGCTAGATGGATGATGGCGCAGTGGTAAGAAGACTTGTTCTCGGTGGGTGCCATCCGTGATTCCAGTTCCTGCTCCAGGAGAGCCTGTGCCTTCTCTGACTTCAGGAACCAGGCAGACATGTGGTGTACAGATACATGTGCAGGCAAACACTCACTCGTAAAATCTAATAATAATTTTAACAAAAGACCAAAGAACAAGACAGAAATTTCCCAATATACAGGGATTCACCATCCTCTCAAGCTTTGGGACCCATAAACTGCTAAGTCTTCAAGCCTTCTTAAATCGGGCAACATCCTAATATTAGGACTTTTGACATTAGGATATGTAGCTCTTATCAGCATTTTGTGGGAGTTTACAGGACTCTCCCAAGGTTAGAATTGCTGATTTAGTTATCACCTGAAAACCTAGTGATCAAATTTTCTGTTTCTGGACATTTCGTATGTCTCCCATCTAGGTAATTTTACAGGCAGTGCATTTCCTTCCCTTAAAATGTAAATGTAAGCCAGGCAGTGGTGGTGCACACCTTTAACCCCAACACTCGGAAGCAGAGGCAGGCAGATCTCTGTGAGTTCGAGCCCAGAGCAAATTCCAGGATAGCCAAGATTATACCAAGAAATGCAATCTCAAAAAACAAAACAGAGAAAAATATATATATATATATGAATATATTACTGGGAATGTTGCTCAGTTAGTAAAATGCTGACCTAGCAAGCATTAGGCTCTAGGTTCCATCTCTGTCCAGCACTGCATAATCTGATCATAGTACTGCATACCTGTAATCTTAGCATCGGGATAATGAAGATAGGAGAACAGAAGTTCAAAGTTTCCTGTCTATATAGCAAGTTCAAGGTCACATATGAGACTCGTCTTAGGTTTTTAAAAAATTTGTATGTATCATTGTGTATAATGCTGATCCATGTATATGGGAAAGTGTATATGAAAATATAAAAATATGGCACAGCACCAAAGCTACAGAGAAACCTTGTCTCGAAAAAAACAAAAATAAAATTAAAAAAATATGAAGAAACACATAATCAATATGTACAGTTTTAATTTGTTAATTTTTAAAAAACCTGTATAAATTACTTGGCTTTGCAAGCTTGGCAACCTGAGTCCAGTCCCTGGAATCCAAGTAAGGATGGAAGAAGAAAACTGACTTTACAGTTGTCTTCTGACCTCTACACACCCTGTAGCATATAAGCACAGATGGCGTGCACACCGCAGACACACAATAACAATAAAGGAAAAAATAGAAAAGCTGGATAAGTCACTTGGCATTTTTGTAATACTTTATGCATATATAATTTTTACTTTTAAAACCTTATTATAGGTTGGTTGTGGTAGTATATGCCCTTAATCTTTGTACTGGGGTCGGGGGTGCAAAGGCAATTGAATCTCTGAGTTTAAGACGAACCTAGTCTACATAGGGAGTTCCAGGCCAGCCAATACTACATAGTAAGACCCTGTCTCAAAACAGTAAAAGCCCAGCTTGCTGTAATGATTCCAGCAAACAGCAGCTTAGATATTGTCACTTATCACCAAGCTTCACCAGATGTCATCACATTGCCACATCCTTTCACCTCCAGCTAGCTAGTTCCTTCTGGCATATTAATCTATACTTCATAGTACAAATCACTCTTGTGACCTTTAGCTTTGTGTAAACTTTTGCCCTTGTTACAGTGACAACAATGGTATAGGACAGTTCTGTTAGCCCAAGTTTCCTCACATTGGTCAAGGGAGTGGTGCAATCAGGCCCTTGTTCCCACAGCCAAACCTCCACTAATCTGATTTCTGTCTCTGTAAATTTCCTTTGCTGGGCATTCCATGGAAACGGAGTCGTGTGTTATTTAAATGTCTGCATTTGGCTTCTGTTACTTAGGATAGTGTTTTCTGGGTTATTCCTTCTTGTGGTGTTTATTGGTTGTTTTTTGTTTTTGTTTTTGCTCATAGATGTAGTGTTTTTTCTGCTTTTGCTAACGATTAGACTTTTGAGTTGTTTTCAGTTTTCAACTATAGTAGTTCCCCCAGTCTGAGAGTGTGTGTGTTCCAAGCCCTCTGAGGAGATGCTTGGAATCCAGCCGGGATGGAACTCTGTGTTTTCACTATTTTGTGTATTAGGAATTGAACCTAGGGTATGTTCGAGGCAAATGCTATGCCCAGACCTCCTCTTTTGAGACAGAGTCTTATTAAGTTGTGCAAGCTGGCTTTGAATTCACTCTGTAGCCAAGCAGGCCTTGAGTTTGGTGATTTCCTGCCTCGGCCTTTTAGGTAACTAAATTATAGGCCTGTGTTAACTGGGTGTTGCTGCCTCCTTGAGTTGTAAGAGCTTTTTATGCATCCTGAACCAGTCCCCTCTACCTACATCACTCACAAAGATTTTCCTGTCCATGGCCTAGACGTGTACAATTTTTTATTTTTATGAAATTTATTAATTTAAATGGGTCATATTTTTGGTGGCATCTCTAAAACATCTTCATTTAACTTAAAGTGACAGTTTCTTCTAGGAATTTTAGTTTCAGCTTTTTTTTTTCATCTGTTGTTCATTTTGAATTTGTTATTTTTGTGAATGGTCTAATGTTACTTATGAATATGGTTACCACATAGTTAAAGCTTTTGTTTCTCTTGCCAGTGTTTTGTAATTTTCAATAAATAAGCCCTTAAAATTCGTTTTCATGTACCTAGACATGGGTAGTGCTTGCCTGTATTCTGGCATCTCAAAGGCTGAAGCAGGACAAGTACCATGAGTTTGAGGCCAGCCCAGACTACATAGAGGCCACCCTGTCTCGAACCAAAACAAAATGCTATTTGTTTTCCCTTTTTTTTCTTTATTATCTGTAATGTTGTAGCTTGTGTTGACAATGCTTGGCAAGTACTTTACCACTCCACTGCATTCAGCCCAAAGTCCTTTCTGATCTGTTCTTAGGGCTGGAGAGGTGTCAGCAGTGCAGAGCACTTGACTGCCCTTCAGAGGACCCGGGTTTGGCTTCCAGCACCACATGGTGATTATAACTCCAGTTCCCGGGGTTCCAATACCTTTAGACCTTCTCAGGCTCCCACACACATGATATACATACACTCATTTGTACGTGTATGCATATAATAAGTATTTTTAATATATATTAAATATTTTTCAATACCAAGTAGAACCATGTTTTAATTTATTTTTGAGTTGCTTATAGCCAATATATAGAAATACAATTATTTTTTATATATCAATCTGATAGTCTGTGCTTGTCCTCAGCTTGTTTAATTCTAGTTATTGTATAGATTTCTTAGAGTGTTCTAGATGCAAGATTATATGATCTATAAATAAAAGCATTTGTTACTTAATTTTTCAGTTTGGATGTGTTTCAATTTCAATTTTCTTTCTTTCATGTGCTGGTTTATACCATAGAAGAATAGACATGGCAAGAATGTGTATCCTCTTTTGTTCCTGATCTTAAGGGAACTTAGCATTTAGTTTTTCACCATTAAGTGTGATGATTGCCTGTGGGTTTTCATAGCTGCCCTTTGACTGGGGAAGTTCCTTTTTAGTTATGCTTTAAGTTGTTTTGATAACTGTTGAATTTTGTGAACTGCCTTTTCTGTGTTAGTTGTGATGCTGACTTTTTTTCCTGATGCTACCTCTGTGACATGCGGTAGTAATTGACGAGCGAGAAGGCCTTCCTCGCATTCTTGGGATAAGTCAAACACCACCACATTCTATAGTCCAGAATGACCTCAGCTCATTCTGTTCTGCCTCCAAACTGCTGGGATTACAGGTCTAATTTACCATACCTAGCTGAGGTGGGTTTTGTGCTATTAATTGCAGAACACTTTCTTAAGGATATTTCCGTCTGTGTTCGTGCTAAAATAGTTTTTTCCTTTTTGATTACTTTGATTTTGGCACATACTTAAAAGGGGGGGGGGGCAGGGTCTCATTGTATATTCGTGGCTGGCCTCGAACTTGCTATGTGGACCAGAAGCCTCAAACTCACAGAGATCTACCTGCCTCTGCTTCTGGAGTGCTGGGATTAAAGATGTGCCACCAAACACACTGGTATGTGCTTTCACACATTTAAACAGGCAAGAATGGGCTATTCATATATAAACTAGGATCATTTTTGTATACCTAAGAACTTGTGTTGGCAGTACTTGAGAGTAGCTCTGTCTCTCACGTTGCTAATTCTCTGCTCAAAGATGATCCAGTTTATCTCCATCTAGCATACTCTTTGTTTTGTTCTGTTTAGAGACGGAGCTTACTTATTTATTCATGTGTACACATTTGCATCTATGTGAGTGCATGTACACAATGTGTTTTGTATGCAGATGCCCAAGACGCCAGAGGGCATTGGAACGCCTGGAACTTGAGATACAGGCTGTGTAAGCCTTCTGACGTGGGTGCTAGGAACTGACCCCATGTCCTTTGCAAGAGCACTAAGTCTTATTAACCACTGAACATCTCTCTACTACCACGACTCCCTTTTTAGAGATGGGATTTTGCTATGTTGCTTAGAGGTTGGTCTTGAACTCATAGGCTCAAGTAATCCTCTTGTCTCAGCAGCCTCCCGAGTAATTGGGATTACAGGCACGTGCCACAGCTCCCACCCCCGAGTTATGAAATGGGAATACAGGCTTATACATGAGAAGAACCTAAAACTGTGCCTGGCACATATTGGCATTTAGTAAATATTAGCTGTTGTCATCAGCATCATACATTTTAATATATGATGCTGACCAGGCTATAGACCAGGCTGGCCTTGATCTTGGAGATCCACCTGCTTCTGCCTCCTGAGTGCTGGGATCAAAAGCATGCAGCACCATCAGCCTGCTCATCATCTTATATTAAAACTCACCTGCCTCAACAGAGCACACAAATTCCATCATATTTGGGTTGCAAGACCTGGGATAAGTTATTGTTTGAGGGAGGGGAGTGAGTTGAGATGGGATCTCACATAGCCCAGGCTGGCCTAGAACTCACTGTGTAGCTGAGGATAACCTTAAACATCCATCTATTCCTCCTACCTCTGTCTCCCAAGTGCTAGGATTAGATGCTGGAATCAAACCCAGGGCTCTGAGCATACTAGGCATGCACACTCCTTCTAGCCCACAGTCACAGCCTCCAAGTTAGTCCATCTCTCTGTCTCAGATTAACTGGAGATCCACAGCACAATGGTGCAGAAGTGGACAGGTAGCCGCTGTGAGATAAGCAGTGAGGGAGAGGTGCTTAGCACAGCAGCTAGGTAAACAGTTGCCATGTCTGTGCATTCTGTGTTCTTCACAGGTGTTAATGACTCTGGTTCCTTGTTGCTTTTTAATGTTGCTTTCCTGCTGGCTTGAGCATGAATCTCACTGTTTATTTTTGGGTTTTGTTTGTTTGGGGGAGGAGGGAGGGCTTCATTGGTTTGAGACTTTGGAACCAAAGTGAATTGAAGTCTTCCGGGATTTACTTTTCATTCTTCTGCAACCTGAGGTCTCAAGGGAGCCTTCTGCTGCCCTGGGCAGTGTTCTCAGTTAGATCTAGAGATTCTGTTTCTGAAGGAGATAGAACTAAAGTAACTTCTTAGATTTAATTGGCCTGATAAACTTAGAAGATTTTAATCCTCTGTCCGTGCTTCGAGTCACTTATCAGATAAGGCTAAAGGCTTATCAGGCTTCTTAGGAGGAAATCCAGAACACGTTTTCTTTACATTAACAGAAACAGTGATCTTGGTGCCTTACATGTGAGACTAGCGACTTGGGACTGGAGAGATGGCGCAGTCACTAAAATGCTTGCCGTGCAAGCATGAGGACCCTGAACTCAGGTTCCCAGCACCCACACAGAAAGTGAGCAGGCCCAGCCAGCACTGCATACCTGAGCTGGTCTAGCTTAATCCGTGAGCTTTAGGTTCAGTGAGAGATCATCTCTAAGAAAAGATGGGGAACAATTGAGAAGTCATCAGATGTTACACATATGTACACACATGTACATATATGAAAAAAAGTTACTAAAAAGAGTAGTTGGGACTAGAGAGATGGCTCAGCAGTTGAGAGATCTGTGGTTCATTTCCTAGCACCCACATGGCAGATTACAACTGTATGTAACTCTAGTTCCAGTGGTTCCAACACTCTCTTCTGGCCTCCACTGGCATCAGGCACACATGTGGTGCAGAGATGTATATACAGGCAAACACCCATATAATAATAATAGTAGTAGTGGTGGTGGTGGTGGTAGTAGTAGTAGTAGTAGTAGTAGTAGTAGTAGTAGTAGTAGTGACATAGAGGTCAGTAAGTGGCTCCAACCCCACTTCCCTTACGTGAATTTCTTATAAAAATGAGGAGACAGAAACGTTGGGCCATAACTGCTTAGCTGAGGGGTAGGCTACAATGCCCTGCCAATATTTGAGGCCCCCAAATTTAATGCCTTCTCTGAATATGATAGCCACCTCCCTATTGATTGTCAGGATACACTTTTAAACCTGACCGGGGAGAATTAGAGACCCATACTTCCTGCTTCCCAGTTGACTCTAGGACACTCCTCCTCACTCCCACAGGAACAGTTCTTCACTCTTACTGCTAGGCAGAATTTACTCTGATTCGCCAGGCCCAGGGCATAACCAGAGTGTCTGTGCTTCTAAGAAACTTCTAAAAATGCTTCTGCCGGTGCTCTCCACAGATCTCACTTTGTATGTGAGCATCTAGATACCCTTTAAACATACTGAAAGTAGGAAACTGACTCCCAGAGATTCAGATGGTCCATAATCTGGATGAAGCTAGGTATTGTGGTTTAGTCCTAGCGCATAGGAAGCAAGCAGATCTCTCAAGTCCAGCCCTGTCGACATAATGAGTTCCAGGTCAGCCAGAGTTAATGCAGTGAGACCCAAATAAAAACAATGGTAATAATAATCTGGCATTGGTAGGACTGTTTGGTTTGGTTTGGTTTGGTTTGGTTTGGTTTGGTTTGGTTTGGTTTGGTTTGGGGAAGAGGTTTGAGATAGAGTTTCTCTATATAGCCCTAACTGTCCTGAACCTCGCTTTGTAGACCAGACTGGTTTTGAATTCACAAAGATTACCTGACTCTGTCTCTTGAATGCTAGGATTAAAGGCATGTGCTAACATGTCCCCCACTCCTCAATCTCATGCAGTACAGGTTGGTCTGGAACTTGGCATCTTCCTGCCTCTAATTAGAATTGTGGGTGTACATTATCACACCTGGCTAACTGTATTTCTAAAGTGATGTAAATATATAATTGTATATAAAACGTTAGAAAGAACATAAACAGAAGAAGGGGGAAAAGCCTATCCATCCATTTAGCATTCTGGTAAATGTCCTTCCTTGTATATTTTGATAGAGTTGCCTCATCTTTCTTAACATGTCTAGAAACAGTCCAGAGCCTGGAGAGATGGTTCAGTGGGTAGGAGGGCTTGTGCTCTTCCAGAGGGCTTTCAAACTTTTAAAAAAATCTTAGGAATAGAATTGCTGGGGATTCTAGGAAATCTAGCCAAGTTGCTATCTGCATATGCCCCAGTTTGAAGTCTGCCCACCATATCAGCACAGAGTGGCATTTTAATATCTCAGACTAGCAGTAGTGCCAAGTCTATTTTCCTTCCAGATAGTAATTGCTTGACCCATCTTGTCCCATTTCTGGAAGTGCAGAGTCTTGTTCCTTGAAGCATTTTGGGAAGCAACTTTACAAGGGCATCAGGCCTCCCAGAACAGAGGTGACACTGGCCAGTGCAAGCAGATTTGAAGATTCCCACTTAATCTGCCCTGCAGGAAAGTTCACTTCTCTCTCTCCCCAGCAGGTTTGGTGGCCAAGGTTCCTGCTGCTTCTCTGTCTCACATGTAAAACAAGCACCTTCTATGTCCCTGGAGTTGCACCAATCAACTTCCACCAAAACGACCCGGTAGAGATCAAGGTGAGTGAGTGCTTCGACCATAGGAGCACCTGTGCCCAGCAGCCTGACTAGAGGACTGTGTTGAGCTGTTCATGTCCATCCTGGACTTATAGAGAACACGGACAGACAAGGGCCAGCTCCCCTGGGAAAAAGAGGGTTGACTCCATACTACGTGGCTGCCTACAGTTCTGCCTTTTCATTGTCCCTCTCTGCCTCTGGGTCTCTGTCTCCTCACTCT
Source organism: Microtus pennsylvanicus (assembly GCF_037038515.1). Lineage (NCBI taxonomy): Eukaryota > Metazoa > Chordata > Mammalia > Rodentia > Cricetidae > Microtus > Microtus pennsylvanicus. Next base: position 128,566,678 of record NC_134580.1, read on the forward strand.
CACTTTTTCTGTGGTGTGTCATACGCCACTGCACCCATCTGTGTGTTACTCTGCTTGCTTCCTTCTGTGACTTCTCTGCCTCCCTTTCTCATCTGCTCCATCATCTTTCATGGCCAGCTGTTCAGATGTCTGTGTTGTAAGAAGCTCTCTTCCTTATACCTTGCAGGAAAAACAAGAGTAACATTTCCTGAGGGTTATTACATGCTACGCATTGGGCTCTGCTTAGGTCAAGATGCCCCCATGAACCTTCTGAGGGAAATTTTGGTTTACGGATTTTCTGTGTGTTTCACAGATACGGAAACTATTGCACAAAGAAGTGAGCCCACTGGTCACATGCAGAGAAATGCAAACACTGACACCAAGTGAGAGTCACGATATGAGCACATGGCACCTAGTGGGGCACCTTGCCAACTCAGCTATGTTTCTAGATTGTCTCTCTGTCTCTATTCCTGTCTCTCCTCTCTCTTTCCTTTCTTTTTACTCCTCCTTTCCTCTTTTCTTTCTTGGTTTTACTCTGTAACTTGAGTTCACTCTCCTGCTGTCTCAGTCTTGATCAGTTTCCCATCGTAGAGGTTGTAAAGGGTTTCTATGTTTTTCCTCTTTGGTCGTTTGTTTAGCAGACATTAAATGAACATCTTATGAGCAATGCTGTGCTCATAAGTGGGAAAAACTGATTTTTAAAGACATAGGGAAGACCAGGGTGTGGTGACTGGTGGCTCACACTAGTGATGAAAGCACTGAGAATTGTGGATTCAAGGCCAGCCTGAGCTACAGAGAAAGACACTGTCGCAAATAAAAAATAAAATAAAATAAAAATAAAACTTAATATACAATAATTGCAGAGAAAGTTGAAATGGAATGATGAGGACTTCATTTAAATACAGTGGGTATGGAAGGGCTCATGGGTTGAGACCTAGATAGGAGAAAGCATCAGATGAGCACAGAGGGGCTCAGAGAGGAATGGCAGGGGGAAGGCCTGAGGTAAGAGAGCTATAGGCTCAAGGAACTGAAAGGACAGGGCTACATGGGTTTCAATTGAGGCACAGACCTCTTGGTTCTAAAGCCTCCTGCAGAAGGGCACTCAAGTGACATCTCGTCCAAGAGCAGCCACATGTTTACGACTCAGTGAGTATTGGATCTCACTGTGGCTTTAAACTAGATCGGTGTGCTGTCTACAGCAAAATCCAGAATAGTGGGCTGTACAGGAGTGGCGTGCAGTGAGCTTGCCTATTGGGTGATAGTGCTAAGTGTGCTAAAGACATCTGAGTGCCAAGGAGTCTTCTTGGAACAGCCTTCTGTTTCTGGTGCATTGAAGAATAACGACTTCTCTCCTTCCTGCAGGCTGTGAAGCTTACCAGCTCTCGGACCCAACTTCCTTACGAGTACTACTCATTGCCTTTCTGCCAGCCCAACAAGATAACCTACAAGGCAGAGAATCTGGGTAAGCCTCTCGTACTGCTTCTGCCTGTCTCACAGGAACCTGGCATGGTTTTCATAGTAGCTGCCTTACCTAACACTTGCTATGTGCTAGACACTGTTGTATATATTTATGTACAACATTGTTTGTGTTAGCTTAGTGAGTCATACTGGCCCTGCAGAGGTAGTGATTTTGTGTCTGTTTGTAGACTGACTTGACTTTGGTTATACTGTTAGGTAATAGCTAACCTGGGCTTTACTAGCTTTCAGAGTGAGAGCGCTCAACTTCTAACCATAGCAGCTTTCCCTTGGTTTCTAGATAGCCCTTTCTTTTCTAGTGGCTTCTATTACTCACTCTGCCCTTATCCTGCTTTTGGTGTGTATTGATCAGAGATTGACATTAGGTGTCTTCCTGGATTGCTCTTCACAGTATTTATTGGGACATGGTTTCTTTCTTGAACCTGAAGCTCACTGATTTGGTTGGTTAGACTGGCTATCCAGGTTGCTCTGGGGATTCCTGTCTCTGTTCCCTAGTGCTGGGATCACAGACAGGTCAACACATCCACCCAGTATTTATATAGGTATTAAGGAGCTGATCCCATTGAACCATCTCCCTAGATCATTGCTCTACCTTTAATTAAAAGGTTGATGTTAAATATTGTATTATATATGAAATTCTCAAAAAATAAAAGAATAGAAAAGTCTGGGCAGTAGTGATGCGCTCCTTTAATCCCAGCACTTGAGAGGCAAAAGCAGGTGGATCTCTGAGCTTGAGGCCAGCCTGGTCTACATAGTGAGTTCCAGGACAGCCAGGCCTACACAGTGAAACCCTGTCTCAAAAAAGAAAAGAAAAGAAAAAAAGAGTGATTATCTTTGCCTCGAAGCAAGCGAAAACATTGACATTCTTGCTAAGCCAAGCAAGACTTACTCAGAAAGTGTGTAAAATGCCCTGCACAGTGTCTGGCACAAGAGGTAAATAGCAGCCATGATTCTAGGTTAAATATTCTCCCACTGGAGGTACCTTTTCAGGACAGTTGCTTGTGCTTCCTCTCTGCCTGTAAGTCCTAGAGAAGCAAGCAGACAGACACTCCTTGAACCTCAGAGGCCTCAGCAGATTTCCCTGTTATGTCTTAGCAAAGAGAAGGAAGACAATTGTTCTCTAAAGGTTTGTTTTATTTATTCATATGTGCTTATTTGTGTGAGTGTATGTGATGTGTATGTGAGTAAGTACACTTGGAGGCCAGAAGAGATGCCTCAGAGCTGGTGTTACAGGCGTTTTGTGGTACACCTGGCTTATCATGTGGGTGCTGAGATGTGAAGTCCAGTTCTCAGGACTGTGCAGCAAGTGCTGTTTCTGTTTTCTGCAGAGCCATCTCTTTGTTCCCTCTTTTTTTTTTGAGATAAGATTTCTAACGAGGAATCCGACATGTTGCCTATTGCCCAAACTGTCCTTAAACCTATGATCCTCCTGCTTCAACCTTTTGAGTGCTGGGATCTGAATTCCAATCCTCATGATCATGCAGCAGTTGCTAACTGCCTAGATATGGGGTGCCATAAGAAAGGTGCTGGGGATCAAACGTAGGAACTTGGGTATGCTGGTATGCTGGGCAAGTGCTCTCCACTGAGCTACACCCTAGCCTTTGGGAATTGGTTCTTTTAAATGTTTTTTTATTGGCATATATTGTTTAGTCACATCATGGCTTCTGGTTCATTGTTAAAAGGTGACAGGCCTGCTGTCTGAGCTACTTGAGAGGCTCAGCAGGAGGACAGCTTGAGCTTGGGAGTTTGAAAACAACCTGGGTCCATAGTGAGCCCCTGTCTCAAAAAACAAAAAAAGATGGGGGAGGGATGATTTAGCTAGGCATGATGGCCCATGCCTTTAGTCACAGCACTCCAGAGGCAGAGACAGGTGTATCTCTAGGAGTTCAAGGCCAGCCTGGTCTACATAGTAAATTTCAGATTAGCCAAGGCAATATAGTGAGACCCTGTCCCAAAAGAAAGAGGAATATTTATGTATTTTTTAGAAATGAGGCATGCTAGACCAGGATGTCCTCTTTCCCCTTTTTCTTCCCCAAGACAGGGTTTCTCTGTGTATGTAGCCTTAGCTGTCCTGGAACAGAGATCCACCTGCCCCTGCCTCCTGAGTCCTGGGAATAAAGGTGTGCACTGCTACCACCCAGCACCTTCTTTTTTAATTCAATTTACTTTCCAAACTTAAGAAGTGACACAGCCTTACTCTGTGTGTGGCCTCTTTTCTCTACAGTCCCTCCTCTCTTCAGCTCCTTATTGGCTTGCAAATAAATGAACAGTAGGACATGGTGTAAGGAAAGAGCCCACTCCTGAAACTAAGGTTTCTCTCCCGCCCGCCAGTTCTCCAATAACCACTCTGAGGCTTAATATTAATTACAAACTGTTTGGTCTGTTAACTCAGGCTGAGTATTAACTAGCTCTTACAACTAAATTAACTCATTTCCATTAGTCTATATTTTACCACAAGGCTTGTGACTTGTTACCTCACATCTTACTTCCCCAGGGGCTGTTGGCATCTTCCTGACTCCACCTTCTTTCTTCCTGTATCTTTGCTTAGATATCCCTCCTGACTCTATTCTGCCTGGCTATTGGCCAAATTGGGTTCTTTATTAACCAGTGGTAATAAAACACATTCACAGCATACAGAGGAGCATCCCACTTTAACTCTGGGGATCATGTTGAACTACTGTCTCTAGTCCTGGTTGTCTATAAAATGCCATTTCAGCTGTGGGCTATGCAGATGTCCTGTTGATATCCTCACGCTCTGTTCACCACTGATCCCAGACTTACAGGCTCATGTGCACTGTCAGGCATCTGATAGCACCTGAGGAATAGAGGCCTTCACCCTCTTCACTCTCTTCCTTTTCCTCTCCTGGATGGCCGTGCCATACTCAAGATATCACGTAGGGCTGCTACCTTGCATGGCTACCTTCTGTCTCTGATACGGTAAAGTTTGTGGCTCTACCACTTCTCACTTATCTACCAACAGCTCATAGCATCCAACTGCCTGACCTTAGAAACCAGAGTGTCTTCCCTTCCTTATCCATAGTACCCAGTAAGCAGCTGGTTCCCACAGTTTTACCACCTTCACTGCTCTTGAATCTGTGTGCTATGATGGTGGCCGCCCCACACACTCTTCCTGTGTTTGTCCTTACTTCTTGACTGGTGCCATTACTCCAGCCAGATTTTTGCATCCCTTTTTCTGCACAAAGCAGTCAGAGTGATCTTTCTGTGATCATTACTGCAGACAGGTGATGTCTTCTCTATTCGTATTGGAACCCCTCATGAACTTCTTTGCTTTCTGGACAGAGTATGTGCTCATCCTAAGGCCAGCCCAACCCATCTCTTACCCATCTCTCCAACTCTCCCAAGTCACTCCCAGACATTGCTTTGCCACACACAGGTAATCTTAAAGTCTCTGCCCCCAAGCAGCCTTGCTTTTATCTAAATTGCCTGGTTAATACTGTCCCTCCTCCAAGCCCTACCTGATCACTTGAGATTTCCCTGGATCTACTCTCCATGACATCAGTTACACAGTACATTTTCACTCTGCTATTTCATCAGTCTCTTTCACACTAGATCTTAGGGTCATAAGTTCTACAAATATGTCTGTTCAACGTTGTGTCTTCAGGCCTGGCACATAGCCAGTTCCCGGTAAGCGTTGGATAATGAATGAGTAAGTGAGTAGATAAGGCATGTTGAGTGTAGCAAGTAGATCCACTGGCATATGTTGGACCGAGTACTTGTGGAGGTGGTAGTCCTGCCTGTTGGCATGGTGTGTCTCCTTCAGCCTGCCCCAGTTTCATATCATTACTGTTGAACTAATGAGCAGCTCTGAGTGAAAACACAGTGGGTCTAGTTGATGCTTCCCAGCTGCTCAGTGCCTGTGAGTATAACATTTGGCTTCAGGTTCCTCGGGGGAAACAGGCATGAAGTGCCAGTGCATTGAGTGTAGTAGGTGTTGGCTCAGAGAGCTCCCTGGTAGTAGGGGGGTCAGACCTACACAAATTAACATGCTGCAAAGTAACATCACTGACGTAGAGGAGCTGCACAGAGATAGAAGGTCTTGGGTAGGAGGCCAGCTGGCTGCAGAGGTGATGCCAATGTTGCAAATGATGTTCTTTGTCTCCTGCCTGATCTGTGCCTGGGAGTGAATTAACCCCTCAGTTCTCAGTATATCTGTAAGGAGAATATTAACTGCTGTCTCATTTTCTGGAGGAGAGAATTGAAGCTCTGTAAAGTGACATGCACAGACTAAGCTGGTAAGTATCAGGCAGGGTGAGTTAGCAGGTAGCCTAGAGTTAGAATATTTTCTTCAATGTACAGAGGGGGGACAGGAGGGAGTGGCAAGCTCCAGGCTGACAGGGTCAGCAAAAGCTGCTTGGGGGCAGAGACTTTGAGATTACCTGTGTGTGGCAAAGCAGTGTCTGGGAGTGACCTGGGAGAGTTGGAGAGATGGGTAAGAGATGGGTTGGGCTGGCCTTAGGGTAGAGCACACACTATGTGATCTTTGTCCAGAAAGCTAAGGAGTTCATGAGGGGTTCCAATAGGGATAGAGAAGACATCACCTGTCTGCAGTTATGGAATCAGGAAGGGGAGTGTGGGGCAAGACACACCAGGCATAGGATGCCACCCAGGACTCTAGAGATACGGGAGGATGTGGAGCATCTACCAGCAATGGAACACAGAGTAGAGAGGGTAGCGGAACAGTTGAAACAGGTGGGGCAGAGCCTGACAGCGGGTCTGTGGCACTGTGACATCCTTGGAGCTCCATTTTGTCCTGCTGTCTACAGCCCTGTGACTGCTGACCTCAGCCACCACAGGGCTGAAGCTCTGAGCTCCATCTGTCTCTCTTATGGCAGGAGAGGTGCTGAGAGGGGACCGGATTGTGAACACCCCTTTCCAGGTTCTCATGAACAGTGAGAAGAAGTGTGAAGTTCTCTGTGGCCAGTCCGGCAAGCCAGTGACCTTGACAGTGGAGCAGAGCAGGCTGGTGGCTGAGCGCATCACAGAAGACTACTACGTTCACCTGTAAGTTACCCGCTGCTCCCTGCTGGCCTTGAGCTCAGCCCAGGGAGGACCTGGTGGGAGTGTGGTCCTGAGAGACTGAGTGAGGCCTTGGGTTTCTAGCATTGCTGACAACCTGCCTGTGGCCACCCGGCTGGAGCTCTATTCCAACAACCGTGACAGTGATGACAAGAAGAAAGAAAAAGATGTGCAGTTTGAACATGGCTACCGACTTGGCTTCACGGATGTCAATAAGGTAGAGTAGTGTCTGGCATGTTCAGAGGACTGGGTCAACAGGTTGCAAGTAAAGGTGCTTATTCCCAACTGATGACTTAGGTTCAATCCCTAGTACCCACAAGGCCGAAGGAGAGAACTGACTCCCACAAGCTGTCCTCTAGCCATCACATGTGCTAAAGTGTGTGTGTGTGTGTGTGTGTTTAAATGAGGGTCAACCAGAACACATTTCTGCCAGTGCCTCATGGTAGATAGCCTGTGAGAATTCTGTGGCTTTGGACTGGCTCCAGCATACACTATAAAGAGATAAAAGTATAGTCGCTAAAATATTAGATTCTGTTTCTGTAAGATTAAAACTAGAAAAGGAACCTAGAAGTTGTAAAGTGTGTAGGAGAGAAGACCACATGATGATCAAGATTACACTGAAGGTTCCCTGGGCTGAATCCTGCAGCCACCATTTACTAGTGATCTAAGAGTTCTTGGTCCAGTTTCTATCTTGAAACAGTGATACTTACATGGTTTTGAAAATCAGTCTCTGTGTACACTTCATGACACAACTCCTGGTGGTAAGCTGGTAATGAATGACATAGATTATAGTTGTGTCCTCTTCATCCGATTTCCCAGGGAGTAAAAGGCTGACATTCCTTTGTTTGCATAGAGGGTTAGGGTTAGCCTTGTCCTGATTTGGAGAAAACTGATGGTGTGAGGCCCTGAGTCGTGTTGCTTTTCACTAGCTAGGGAGCCGTTGTACATTTGGGGCTTTGTGAAGGCCTTAGAAAAGAGTGGAGTAGAGGAAGGAGAGCATTCCAGTTGCTACAAACAGAGGTACAGGATAGGAACTGCCTGTGAGGAAGGGACAGGCTAAAGAGCCCAGGTGAGCTAATGTGACAATTGGTAAGGCAGAGGGTGAGCAGGACAAGAATAGAATATGTATGAAAATGCCATAATGAAACCATTATTTTGTGTGCTGGCTTTGGAGAGAGAGAGAGAGAGAGAGAGAGAGAGAGAGAGAGAGAGAGAGAGAGAGAGAGAGAGAGAGAGAGAGAGAGGACGGACACAATGACAGCCAGGCCGGCCAAGGAGACTTATCTACTGAGCCCCAGGAAGTCACAGTGGGTGTCAGAGCAAGAGTGCAATATGACCAGAGGAAGGCTGGTCAACCTTGCGGACTGGACAGAGGAAGGCTCTAGTTGCTTGGAGTGGGCTCCCTGAATAACTTTCTGCTTTGCTAGCTATTTCTTATTCTCTCTTTCTCTGCTTTAGATCTACCTGCACAATCACCTCTCGTTCATCCTTTATTACCACCGGGAGGACATGGAAGAGGACCAGGAGCACACATACCGCGTCGTCCGCTTCGAGGTGATTCCCCAGAGCATCAGGCTGGAGGGTGAGTGGGGAGGTAGCACCAGAGGGGCAGGGCTGGATGGGCCTGGGCTTCCATACACAGGATAGGATCTTCTCACAGTCTCACCCCGCTACCAGCTGATAGGCCCACTTGTGGCACATAGGTTTATCCCCAGAAGGCCACTGTACCCCAGGAGAGCAAGTTGTGAATGAGGGAGAGTTGTATCTGCTGTCTTGTGGACTGGGTACCATGTAAGCCTACCACCTTCCAACAACTCCAGGAGGTTGGAGGTGATTATAGATGAGGAACCAGAGGCTCGAGAGGTTAGTGACTTGGCCGAGGACTTCGTTGAGCCTCTTTCCAAGAACCAGTCTGCCTGGTTGAAGAACAAGGGATGATGGTACAGAGAAAGCAGTTGTGGTTTACTTTGTCTCCTTCTATGTGGGTGATAGACTGAAATTGCCCAAGGTCGGCAATAGGCCAGGAGTTAAGAGCTTAGCGCAGTCCTGATGGCCACACAGGATTTGATGGAACTTGGATTTTTTTGTTCTTCCACTGCTGCTGCCTTCTCTTTCCTTCTTTTTTTTTTTTTTTTTTTTTTTTTTTTGAGTCAGGGTCTTTCTATGTAACCCTGGTTGTCCTGGAACTCACTATGTAGACCAGCAGGATGGCCTCAAGCTCACAAAGATCTGCCTCTCTATCTGGAGTGCTGGAATTTAAGGCTTGCATCACTCCGCCTTGTCTCACCACACAGCCCAGACTGACCTTGAACCCGTGGATCCTCCTGCCTCTGCCTTTTCTTTTCACGTGCTAGGAGTCAAACCTAGGGTCTCACATATTCTGGGCAAGTGCTCCACTGAGCTCTGTCTCTAACCTGCCTCCCAGCCTTTGTCCACAATGGTGATTTTCTGCCTTCTTGAAAAAGTATGGATCATGACTTCCCACGTGAAGCAGTCATAAAGCGTGAGGCCTGAGCTGTAAGGACTGTCCTTCCTCTCCTGTGGATGTCATAAGCACAGTTCATTTACAGATGATTTTTTAAAAGGTCTCCTACATCCTCGGTGGTTCCATTCCGTCTTTTTCTTGGCAGCACACACAGCACTGACCCATGGTTGGTGTTTGTATGTTGTTTGACTAGATGAGGCAATGACTGACAGCACACAAATGAGGGAATGGAAGGGGAAGGCGTAGGCTTGGCGGGCTTGCTAAAGTAATGAAGATGACTGAGTCCGTGAGCAAGCAGAGGGAGCCGCAGGGATGCAAGCTGAGTGGGCCTGATTGGATGGTGAATGAGTGAGTGTGTGTTTGGGTTCAATGTAGAAATGGAGGGAATTAGACTCAGATCCTTCTCTCCCTCCCTCCCTCCCCCATGTATATACCTTTTTACTCCTGAAGGCCCTTGGAAAAACCAGGGCTCCAGGGAGTCAGTTACCTCTTGTGTTCCCAACCTCCATTCAACCCTGAGACGCCTGCAGAACAGCCCTGCCTGGGGGAATAGCACTGGCCACTGTGAGAGCAGACTGGGTCTCTGTCTCTCACAGACCTCAAAACAGATGAGAAGAGTTCATGTATACTACCTGAGGGTACCAACTCCTCGCCCCAAGAAATTGACCCCACTAAGGAGAATCAGCTGTACTTCACCTACTCTGTGCACTGGGAGGTGAGACCGAGTGCCTGCTCTGGCCAGGGAAGGAGGGCTTGCTCTGGGCTGGGGTTCTCTGACCAACAGGAGGCCTGACTCTGCTTCCTCCTGCCTGCCAGGAAAGTGACATCAAATGGGCCTCTCGATGGGACACTTACCTAACCATGAGTGATGTGCAGATCCACTGGTTTTCTATCATTAACTCTGTCGTGGTGGTCTTCTTCCTGTCAGGTGAGAGCTCTGGGTATTGAAGGTGGAGCTGAGGGTCTGAGGTGTTACATACTTAAGGGGAATTTCTAGGGTGTTATCAGGGTCACGTGCATCAGAAGCAGTCAGTCACCACGTCCTGTGCTGGGCTTCATGTGTGCAGATGTGAACAGGAATTGGCAGAGGCCCTGGTAAGCTGCTAGAGAGCAGATACGTTTGTCTGCACAGCCACTGATTCATTCAGTAACCCCCAGAAACATGGTTCTGCCGTGAAGCAAGCTTGGCAGAAACCTGGGTGGAGAAGATGTTGGACAGAAGTAGAATGAGGACACTTGTTTCCATCTAGGAGAGGCGAAGGTAGTAGCAGCTCCTGCCTGCTTCTCCACTGCCTCCCCAGGGGCTGGGTGCTGCCCTTCTTTACAAACTCCAGCTCTCAGCGCAGGGGCTAAGCCTAACAGCATAGAGAGCTTGGGCTCATGGCCCATTTCCATTCACCATGCTGCTGCCTAGAGAGGGAGGCAGAGTGATGGTGCTGTGCCCTGAGCTGTTGAGGGACAGAGAGGTGACGGTATCCCAGGTGAGTCTTGATGCATGGGTGGAAGTCCATCATTCAGGGCATTTCCAGCAAATAGACTTCTCCAGTAAACTCTCCTTCCTGACACAAAGCAACATTCTGTAGCCATCTCTGTCATCCCAAGGTTTCTTTCTCTTCACACCCCCTTCTCAGCTGGAGTGAAGCTCTGCTTGTGTGGGAGGGGCTTGGGTGGTCTCATGACCAGGCCCTGCTGGAAAGGGGCATGGAGCTAGACCTCTCTGTCAGCTGTGCTCACCCTCCACCCTGTCGTTTGCAGGCATACTCAGCATGATTATTATCCGGACCCTGCGGAAGGACATCGCCAACTACAACAAGGAGGATGATATTGTACGAGGTCTTGGCTGGGGCGGGATGGACTGGAAGAGGGAGGACGAACTAACAGTAGAGCTCTCCACCTGCACACATGAGAGAGAGAGAGAGAGAGAGAGAGAGAGAGAGAGAGAGAGAGAGAGAGAGAGAGAGAGAGAAGGAAGGAAATAAACCTCAAAGGCATTGAAAAGGAAAGACAAAAACATTTCCTAATCACCCAAATGGGTAGATCTGGACTAAGTCACAGAAAGAAAACTTAGTTAATTTGTCATTTTAAAGTAGAGCTTTTGATAATAATGTTAAGGGTGCTGGCCACCAGCCCTGACAGCCTGAGTTTGATCCCTAGGACACATATGGTGGAGGTAAGAGAAGTGACTTTCCACAAAGTGTCCTCTGACACTTTATTATACATACATGCTCCCACACACACACATACATACACCCATACATACATACACACATACATACATACATGCATACATACATACATACATAAATAAATGGTTTTTCATAGAAGGTTTAAAACTAGAGCCAAGCATAGCATTATATACCCATGATCCCAGCATTCAGTAGGCTGAGACAGGAGAATCTCTAATTTGAGATGACTTGGTCCATAACAAGACCCTGAATCAAAAATAGCAAGGCCCAACATGGTCATTCATGCCTATTTCTTGGGAGGCAGAGGCAGGTGGGGCTCTATGAGTTCAAGGTTAGCCTGATCTATATAGAGAGAGTTCTAGGCCAACAAGGATCCAAAAAAAGAAAAAGACGGGCTGGAGAGATGGCTCAGAGGTTAAGAGCACTGACTGCCCTTCCGGAGGTCCTGAGTTCAATTCTCAGCAACCACATGGTGGCTTACAACCATCTGTAATGAGATCTGGTGTCCTCTTCTGGCCTGCAGGCATACATGGAGGCTGATCACTGTGTACTTAATAAATAAATAATTCTAAAAAAGAAAAAAGAAAAAGACAAAAAAAATCACCATCACCACCACCAATAAGAAAATAAAAAATCCTAAACTTTTTATGTAGTGAACATTTCTTACGTATTTACAGACGAGAAACTACACATAGCCAATAATCGCACGATGCTTTGGTATTTGTTAGGATTTAATACTATTATTACAGATATGCATGAACACGTCTTATTTGGAATTTTTTTATGCTTCAGGAATAGCCCCCCAAAATTCAGATTCCAACTGTCATAAGAGTGGTTTTGGGACATATAAATAGCACAGATTTTTTTTTTAAAGACAGGGTCTCATTATATTGCCTGGGCTCTTTTAAACTGAAGATCCTTCTGTCTCAGCCTCTGAATGCTAGACCACAGGTATACATCACCACACAAGACTTCCCTCCCTCCCTCCCTCCCTCCCTCCCTTCCTCCCTTCCTTCCTTCTTTTCTTCCTTCCATCCTTCCTTCCTTCTTCGTAGTGCTAATTGTGGGGCTGGGGAAATGGCTTAGTTGGTAAAAGTGCTTGCTTTGCCACACAAACACAAGGACCTGAATTTGGATCCTCAGTACCCACATACAGCTAGGGATGGCAGCATGCATCTATAACCCTGCTGAAGGGGTCAGAGACAGATGGATGGTTCCCTGAGGTCCAGAGAGAAACCATGTCTCAAAAAATGAGGCAGAGAACAACTGAAGAAGACGCCCGAGGTTGACCTCTGACTTCACATGTACATACACAAGAACATATACACCCAAACAAAATGGTTAGTAGGATTGACAGGAGAGTTGGTGGTGGTGGCACACCCCTTAATCTCAGCTTTCAGGAGGCAGAGACTGGTCTACAGAGTGAGCTCCATACAAAATGAGACCCTGTCTCAAAAATACAAAAAGAAAAAAGATTAACATGGAGAATTGTATAAAATCATATATCACTTGAAAATAACAAGGTACATGATATGATGTTTATTATTTAAAACTATTCATATGTATACATGAATAAACAGATTAAAGAAAGAAGACTAAAGAAAACAATGGTATCTTATTACATTAATGTCTAAACATTACTTACATATATATAGGTCACTTTTTTTTTTTTGGATTTTCAAGACAGGGTTTCTCTGTAGTTTTTGGTGCCTGTCCTGGAACTAGCTCTTATAGACCAAGTTGGCCTCTAACTCACGTAGATCCGCCTGCCTCTGCTTCCCAAGGGCTGGGATTAAAGGCGTGCGCCACCACCGCCCGGCCAGGTCATTTTATTTTTTAGATCTTTCTACCATCTAGAAAAATGTGTATGGGAGTGAACACATTTGCTGGGAAATGTCTCTTGTCACATTGCTCAGGCCAACCTTGAACTCTGCATCCTCTGCTTTACCCTCTTGAGTGCTAACACTACAGGCATATACCACTGCACTTGACCTTTTCTGTGTTTTTAATTTTTTTCATATACTAAACATTTTCTGTTTCTTTAAATTCATTTGAATTCCATGACTTATAGCATTTGTTTACACAAGTAAATACATCTTTTATTTAAAATCAGAAAAGATAAGTTACTTCAGACTCACCAACAAAGACTATTAATATTTCAGTACACTGGTGTTTGCATTGTTTCCCATTTTCTTGTTTTGTGGAATTAGGGAGACTTTTTTTCCTGCTGCTTCAAGCGTCCTGTTCTTGACCTCCTTTTTCCATGTAGCGTTCCTCTAAGAAGTCTGTGGCAGAATGGTGCTGGTTTTAATGGAGCAGCCTGGGTCTAAGGGGGTGTTCCCTGCAGGAGCCTCCCTGTTCACACAAACCTACCTCACTCTCTGCCCTGTGCTGCAGGAAGACACTATGGAGGAATCGGGGTGGAAGCTTGTGCATGGTGATGTCTTCAGGCCACCGCAGTACCCCATGATCCTCAGCTCCCTGCTGGGCTCAGGCATTCAGCTCTTCTGCATGATCCTTATCGTGATCTGTGAGTGGAACCATGTGGGCTGGGAATGGGGGGTCAGAGGAACACAACCTGATCCTGAGGCATAGCCACCTTTTGTGCCTTGAGCAAAAGGCTAGGCTTATCTCCCCGGAGCAGGCCAAGCATTCTGGGCAGCAGCGCCAGCATGGCGGTAGTGATTCTCCTCTCTTCATTTCAACTCTGTTCACATAGAGCCATCCCGAGTACTTGGTCAGGGAAGCACATATCAGCACTGTGAGGCTAGCTTCCTTCTGCCCTTAGAGTAAGCAGCTAGCCCAAACTCATTATCAGGGTCAGAGCTAACTCGGGTCTCTTCCCCATCTCTCTGTCTGTCTTTCTTTCTAGGCTGGGTCTTATATGTAGCCCAGGCCAAGATAAACTCTCAACTTTTTCTGCTTGTGCCACCATACAGCAGGACTTATTTCATTAGTATAGAAAAAACCCTTGCTAATATATATTAATTACAGACAGGTGTGGAGTCAGCCTGCCTAAATTTGTATCTCACCCTTATGACTTTAAACTTTATGACTAGCTAGCCATTTAATCTTGTTAAACTTATGTTTGCTTGTCTAAAAAACGGAGAGGCTAACTTCTGTCTTTCAGAGTCAAGTTAAATTCAGCTTGTAGGTATTCAGAATAATGCTCTTGGCCTTCTTATGTGGTTCATTCCAAGGACTCTGGGGACTAGAAGCTATGGTTAGATTCAGACAGCAAGGCCTAGCAGCTTCTCCACCCCCAAGCCTAGCTACAGCCCAGTCTTTTTCTGTAGAGAGCTGTGCTCTTACAAATGCCAAGAAAGAAGGGAATCTCTTCTAGCTTCATTTGTGTAGTAGCCTGTGAGTGCCATATCCCTGATCCTGACTGTGCCCTTTGCTTCCCTCTAGTTGTGGCCATGCTTGGGATGCTGTCACCCTCCAGCCGAGGAGCTCTCATGACCACTGCCTGCTTCCTCTTCATGTTCATGGGGTAGGTGTTTCTAGAATGTTCCCAGGGGCTGGCACAAGCCTGCTTCACACCATTTACAGGACCCCTTGTTGTGGATTCTGCCTTTTCCTACAACAGGGTATTTGGTGGATTTTCTGCTGGCCGTCTCTACCGAACTCTAAAAGGCCACCGGTGGAAGAAAGGAGCCTTCTGTGTAAGTGTCCTCCTCCTCCAGCATTTGTAGGGCCTGGGATACTGTTCCACATGGTCAGGAGCATAGGCAGGCCCCAGTGGGGATTTTTTAGACCCACAGTCAGAAGTTCTAGAAGGCTCTCTCTCTCTCAAGTTTACAAAAGGATCTCCCAGAGCTGCAGCTGCACTGTCCATAAAGTTATATAAGGGGATTGAACTCGGGTGACTTTTAGCTTGCATTGTCCAGTGGCTCAAGCAAGAGAATAGCACATTCAGAGTGATCAGCAACATCGCAGGAGGACACCATGCCCAACAGACTAGAAAGAATTGCCTGCCAGAGAAAGAGGCCAGGCTTGTGTGACAGCTAGCCAACATGCCAACCAGTGGAGTGAAGAGACATCTTGGATGTAGAAAGGCCCATAGAAATGGGGTGGTGCCGGGCTGGGGTTCTCCCAGGAACTTCCTTCCTCTTTCTCTGCCTGGTATCAGACCTGGTGCCCAGACTATAAGTTTCATCCAGAAAGGAGGGTGTGGAATTCTCTGCTACACAGCAGAATGAAAGAGAATAAAAAGAAAAAGACATCTTGACATTTGAACTGGGCCTTGAAGATTTTATGCAGCACCCAAAATTCTGGAATTGCTGAGATCCTAGTCTTTACTTGGCTTTTCTTGATGGGTAATCATGAACAGCCCTCTGAGCCTCTGCTTCCCATCTCTCCAGTGGGCTGGTTGCTTCTACTTTGCAGCACATAGCCCCTGGTACTCTTATACATACCACAAGATGTTGATGACCTACTTGAAGGCCCAGGGACAAAAACCTGCAGGAGCAGTGGCTAGCTGTTGGGTGGGAGAAACTGAGCCAAAGAGGAATTAGTGCAGTTTGAGTGCTAGTTTGCTCAAGATATCCCAAGGCCCTTGTGCTTAGTGACTCACCTGGATGCCAAAATCCCAGTATGGAAGAATGAGACCCAAGTGTAAGCCTGCAGCCTTGGTTCTCTGTGCCTGGCTTCTAGCCCAAGAGACTGACGAGATTGCATTACAGGGGACCAAGACTGGGTTTTAGAGACCGGCTGTCTAGGTTCCCACCTCTGCTCCACCATTGATAAACTGTAGAGTGGTGGGATAAACAGGGTATCTTCTAAACCTGTAGTGAGATGATACGAGTGGAGCCCACAATTGTCATCCTTAAGATGCCATTCAAACTGAACCATTATTTTAGGCAGTTTGGAGTTGTGAGCTAGACATAATGTTATTCATTTATTTATGATGCAAATACTCCTTGAGTAGCTGCTGTTTGTGTGATAAGAACGCAGTGAAGGACAGAATTTGGAGCGTGTTGGGGAGACAGACATTGATTAGGCGCAAAGCTGCATGCAGGAGCTCCTTGTCTCAGTTGATAGTGTCCTGAGATGAATGTGCATCTAACATGCCAAATGCAGTGTGGTTGCTACTGAATGCCTTTAACCATCAATCCATCACCAATTCAAAAGATCCTAATAGAACCTTTCTAAGTTGAGTGCCATCTGTAATTAGAAAGTGGGATGAGGGCAAGGAAGAAGTGGTTTCAGGGCTCTACAAAATGTCTTATAGAGCAGGAGGCCTGCCTGCTTCAGCTGAAATCCAAAGGACCAGAGAGCTTGAAACCTCTAGTCTTCTGGTCTGTGAATCCCCCAAGGACAAAGTAGGAGCCCTAGATCAGCTTGCCAACCTGTCCTTCTTGCTCACAGACGGCGACACTGTATCCTGGTGTGGTATTCGGCATTTGCTTTGTGTTGAATTGCTTCATCTGGGGAAAGCACTCATCAGGAGCAGTAAGTGCCCTCCCCCACTATCCACCCCTCTCCAGCAAGAAGAGCTTGTGGTGTTCAGTCCTCCCTCAGGTCACTTCCTGTTCTTCCCTTCTTCCCTTCCCTTTTCTGAGTCCCCAAAGTTCTGTTCCCAGCTGTCAGGGCGGAGGGTTGACTGGGGTTTCCCCAGCATTGCCCATCTGTCATCTCCAGCGCCCTGACCCTGACCCTGGCCTTTTTGCAGGCTTAGAAACAGCTGGCCATAGCTCATTTCTCTAAGAGGTTTCCACATCCCAGGGGCCAGTTGGGGAATTCCCCATGTCTCAACCAAGTGAAAGCTGCTTGGTGTGCGTGGATAATGTCAGAGGGCTCACCTCAGCTCCTATGAGTACCACTCCAAGTGGAGTTCCCTTTAGCCCCAGGCTGTGTGTGCTGTTGCCAGCAGCTTCTCAAACTCTGAATGAAATTTCAGGCTCTGTGGCTGAGGGCACATAGGAGGGAGGGCCCTTTGGTCAGTTCTCAGGTCTGCGGAAGTGGGACAGGTACTTGCCAACCCAGCCTTAGTGTGCTGAGAGTTGGTGTCTGATAAGGGCCCTGGATAGGGTTCAAGTGTAGACTGTTTCTTCCCAGCAGCATAGGGAAGGAAGTGTTCATGTAGACTTTGTAGAGAGCACAGAGACAGTGGGAAATGAAACATAACCCCACCCCCAGTAGAGCCACTCAGAGGTCAACACTGCAGAGGTCTTTGATAGGTGTTCCTTCAGTCTTTTTCCTTCAGCAGAGATGTTTAAAATGAGATTATGTGATTTAAAAATTATAACAAACAAATTATGCTTATTGTAATAAATACTGCTCTAAACATTTAACATACTCTTTTTATTGATTTTTAGGTTGGCATACAAAGTAATACATTCCATTATGGCACTTCACACATATGTATCATTATACTTTGTTCTTATTCATTCCCCTCACCCACTGCCCTTCTGTCGTCCCCTCCCCCCTCTGGCTGGTCTCCTTCCTTCCCCCACTAACTCCCAACTTCTGCTTTCTTATCACATGTATTCCATTACCCTATTTCCCCCTCCTTGAAGATCTCTTCCTTCTGTCTAGTGATCCCCTTTCTAGTTTCACAAATTACACATACACATATATAAATATACACACAAAATTTTAAGTCTAGGTTCTGCATATAAGAGAAAACATTCAGTCTTTCAGAGTCTGGCTTTTTTTTTAATGTAATGTTTCTAGTTCCATCCATTTCCTGCAAATCATCATTATGTTTTTCTTTATCTTCTGTACAGTTCCGTTTCCTGGCTATTGTGACTAGTGCAGCAATAAATGTGGATGTGCAAGTAGCTCTGTGGTGTGCTGACTTAGAGTCCTTTGTGTGTATTCCCAAGTGCTAGAGCTGGATCACACTATAGTTCTATTTTTACTTCATACTGACTTCTAAAGTGGCGGCACAGTTTTACGTTCCCATCTTAATATGGGAGTATATGGGAATATAAACACTTCTTTTTGCACAAGTCTTAGAGAAAATGACTATACAGAAGATGAGGAGGAAGATAAAACTCAGTCTAACCTCCATGCCCCATCCCCAGAAGTGCTGTTAGCTTTTTATTGTGGGCCTCTCAGACACATATGCATACAGACATTGAGTTTGGGGGCTTAGGATGTAGCTCAGGAGAGTGCTTGCCTAGCATGCTTGAAACCCTGAGTTCCATCCCCAGCTCTTCATGAACTCACTGTGGTAGTGCGTGCTGTGTAATCCCAGCCCCCAGGAGGTGGAGACAGGAGGAGCAGAAATTCAAGGTCATCCTTGGCACACAGTAGATTCAAGGCCAACCTAGGATACTTGAGGCCCTGTTTAAAAAATGAATTTTATTAAAATGGAGTTCTTTTATAACTCCAGGCCTATGCTCTGCCTTTCCCCACTTGGAAGAATATTGCAGTGTTTCATTTTAACCACACTCGAGGAGTTTTGCTTTTTCCGTTTTTCCCTTTACCCAGCAGGCCTCATGGTATGTCTTCCTTTTGACCCCTTTACAGCTCCTTGGAGCTCTCAGTTCCCACTTCCTCCTTGGATGCTGAGCTTCTGGGATGCTGAGGTTCCCTCTTCACTGGAAGCTCACACAGCCCCATCTACACTTTGCCCTCCCCACAGGAAATTCTTGGCCTCGAGAGATTCAGGCCAGGAGCCCTGGGGTGGAAAAGTCTGCCGGACCTTCCCCACCACAATGGCCCTGCTGTGCATGTGGCTTCTCCTCCCCTGGAGCCCAGGGCCGCCCATTTCCACTACCACCACTTGCATGGCTTCTGTTCTAGGCGTCAGGGCCTATGGGGGCCTCACAGCACTGTGTCCACAGGTTCCATTTCCCACCATGGTGGCTTTGCTGTGTATGTGGTTCGGGATCTCCTTGCCCCTTGTCTACTTGGGCTACTACTTCGGCTTCCGCAAGCAGCCATATGACAACCCTGTGCGCACAAACCAGATTCCCCGGCAGATCCCTGAACAACGGTGGTACATGAATCGATTTGTGGGGTGAGTCTTAGCAGAGGTGAACAGTGGACTTCTGGGGTGGGCAAGACCCAGTCCTCTCCTAAGGCATATCCTTAGGAGAGCATGAGGAGCCTACCTTCCCAGAAGGGTGCTGAGGCTACCTGCACCATCAGCAAGTGCACTAGTGACTGGCCTGCAAGCGCAGCCTCACGCTACAATGAAGGAAAGGTGCTACAGACTTCATGTCTGCCTAAAAACTAGGTCAGAGAAGCAGAGGTAGAAAAGCTGGGGATATGGCTCAGTGGCAGAACACTTACTTACCTAAGTTGCATACTACCGTAGGTTCAATCCCCAGTATCCCAAAACCAAAAGGCCATGATGAGAGCCTGAACCTTGGGCAGGTCACCCACCATTCTGAGTTCCCATCTATGAACTGAAAGAACTGCCACTATGTAGGCATTCTCTGTACTGATGCTCAGAAGGGGCATGGGCTTACCTATAGCCAGGGTCTGGGCACTGTCAACATTGTTCTCTGTTGCAGCATCCTCATGGCTGGGATCCTGCCCTTCGGCGCCATGTTCATTGAGCTGTTCTTCATCTTCAGTGTGAGTACCGCCAGCTCCCCACCTCTCTACATGCAGCCTTGCCACCCTCACTGCTTCTTGCTTCTGTGAAATTGCAGGAGCCCCTTTCTTCGCCCTTAAATTCAATAATGGTCCTGACTGTCAGGACAGTTGTGAGCAATAATAGAGACATGCTGTACATGAGGGGCTGATGCCTGGAAAGGGCTTAGCACGTGGAAGCTGCTTCAAGTGATGCAGTCATTTACAACCGTTAGTGATAGCGCTGTTGCATCTGCTTCCATTCCTGGGTCCCTCACCCTCTTCACCGGCCAGTGCTACCCAAGACTTCAGGCACATAGAAGGATCCCCAGCTGTCAGCATCACTGTGAGACTGGAACAAATGGAAACAGACTTGGCATTCAGAGCATGCTGCTGCCATGTTGGTGAGCACTCCTGCTAGAAGTACCAGCATGAAAGCTGGCAGGAGGCCTGCAGAGCATGAAAGCAGCTGACTCGGTGCCCAGCCCAGGGTGCCATTTCAGTACTCTGCAGGTCTCTGCTATTCCAGAAGAGTAGTCCTTCCTTCCTTGCTAAGAGCCTTGCCTACCTAGGATGGTCACAGAGGAGGAGCTTGCTGCCCTGTCCCCAGAATACGTGCCATGGGCTCTCCTGGTATTTTGGGACCCTTAACCAATCGCTTGTGCTCTGACTTCCTCGTCTATAAAAGGCCAAGCTAGAGCTGTAGAGATGGCTCAGCAGTAATTCCTCACTGGCCACTTTTCCAGAGAACCTGATTCCCAGCGTCCACATAGTGTACGCAATCATCTATAATTCCAGTATCAGGGGATACGACATCCTCTTCTGGCCTCTGGGCACCAGGCATGCGCATGGTGTACAGACATTCATTCATACAAAATAATTTTTAGACTTTTTTTTTTTAAAGAAAGGCGAGGACCAGGTAAGTGTGGTGGTACAGCCTTTAGTCCCAGCATTTGGAGCGCAGAGGCAGACTGCTCTCTAGCCAGCCTGGTCTATACAGAGAAACCCTGTCTTGAAAAAAAATAGAAGAGAAGCCAAGGTTAGGAATAGTTGGTCAACACAGAACAAATTCAATGCTATTTTTGTAGATTCTTTGTCTCATTTTACTTTTTTCGGGCTTTTCCCCCCCTTAATTGGTTTGTTTATTTGGATTTTCGTTGCAGGGGTGGAGGGTATATTTGGGGGAGGTTGGTTATTGTTGTCGATGTTTTTGTCTTTTTGTTGTTTTGGGGGAATTTTGTTTTGTGTTTGTTTGTTTGGTTGGTTGGTTGGTTTGGTTTGGTTTTTTTGAGGAAGGGTTTCTCTGTATAGCCCTGGCTGTCTTAGAACTTGCTTTACAACGCTATGACCTCAAACTCATAGAGATCTACCTGCCTCTACCTCCCAAATGCTGGGATAAAGGCATGCACCACCACTGCCCAGCTGTTTTTATTTATTCTTAAAGAGAGACAAAAAGAACATATAATTGGGTGGGGAGTATCCGAGAGGAATTGAGAGAGAAGGAAAACATCAAAATATATTGTATGAAAAAGTTTTTTCAAAAAAAAGTATTTTTTTAAATGCCAAGGTCACGCAAATCTGTGTGTAGTAATAAAGCTGGTGGGTACAGCATGCACCTGGCATGAGGAGCACTCCTCAGTGGTAGCGGCTGCTGTATAATTTTGATTGGAGTAGGAATTACCTTACATGCTGGCAGGTTTAGTCTGGAGTCCACGCAAACATTAGTCACCTGTGCCACAAGCCCTCCCTGAGGAGCCCTGGTTGAGCTGTTGTGAGGAGTGGCTGCTGAGCAGCAGGTCACCGAGACCATCTCTGGTGCCCACAGGCAATCTGGGAGAACCAGTTCTATTACCTCTTCGGGTTCCTGTTCCTCGTTTTCATCATCCTGGTAGTGTCCTGTTCACAAATCAGCATCGTCATGGTGTACTTCCAGCTGTGTGCAGAGGTGAGGGGAGTAGACCAGTAGGCGGGGGTGGGGTGGATATCCCATGTGAGTACCTCGGGCTGTCTTGATTCCCCTGCCCAAGCTGTTTTCCTCTACACTGGAATTGATGGTGCCCACCTCTCTGCATGGCTGTGATTTGTCAACACCCATCCACTCCAGGGGCCAACTCTCCAGTTAGCAGGTGCAGACTGTTGGCCTGTCTCCCCTGTGGGCAGAAGGGTAGGCCAGCCCGGAGCCCCTACCAGCCTGAGCTGAAAGCCAGCTCTTCCACTGGGAGACTGGGAGCGGCTCACCACCACTGACTAAATGACCCTAGGCCATGAGAAGCATTTGCTCAAGCAAAGTTATTTGTTATTGTTTTTTTCTATTGATCTTTAAAAAGCTTATGATTTATAAGCAGTAAAATTTACCCATTTTAGTGGGCAATTCTGTAGTTTTTAGAAATGAATTCAGATATGGGACTTCATCCTTTTTTTTTGGTTCTTAAGACAAGGTTTCTCCGTGTAACCCTGGCTGTCCTGAAACTCAGTCTGTGGATCAGGCCAGCCTTGAACTCAGAGATCAGCCTGCCTCTGCCTCCCAAGTGCTGGGATTAAAGGCCACCACTGCCCAGTCAAATGTGACTCTTCTTACCCAGAGTCTTGAGTCCCTCTGTTGATCATGAGATCTGTGGAAAGATGGCCTGGAGCCTACGGTGACCATTGCTCTCTTCGCTTTCTTTGCTGTAGGATTACCGCTGGTGGTGGAGGAATTTCCTGGTCTCCGGGGGGTCTGCATTCTACGTCCTGGTCTATGCCATCTTTTATTTTGTTAACAAGGTACCACCCTCCTTGAGATCCCCCTTAACCCACTCTGGGGCAGGATGGTGGGGGAGGAGGAGACTGTTGAAAGGAAGCCAAGTGTCTGGATTGTGCTTTCATACCCAAAGTGGGAATGACCAGAGCCATTTAGAGCCGTGTTCTGTGTTTGGGAAACAAGCCTTCAGTCTGAATAACAGTGATAGTGCTGTGTGCGGAAACTTGTGAGATACTTGGAACAGAAAGGCAATACGTCCTGTAACCTCAGCTCTGGGTGGCTGAGTCTGTAGGGGTTGAAGTTCATACAGGCTACATACAGCCTGAGGTATGTATGTAGCAAGATCATTTCTGCCATGACCCATGTGACTTGAGTCCTGGAACCCTGGGTAGAAGTGGTGAGGTAATGAAGAAAGGACAGAGACAAGTACAGGAAAGCTGGGAACAGGTGGGGTCTACTATCACGGTCAACCCGGGATCTCTGTGTTTGTTATGGCTATACCACAGGGGAAGGATTGGCTGGTCTGGGTAGGAGGTCTGTGTAGGCCAGCAGTCTTAAGGTTGGAGGAGGAAGCTGCAGTTGCCAGCCTTAAACACTCAGACTCCTGAGGAAAACTTGGCCATTCCTCTTGAGCCCAGCGTTGGAATCTTTGAGATGGTTGTACCCATCTCAAAATGCACATTCATTCAGGACTTCACTAACTTGCGGCCTCCATCACTCCCTATACATCTCAAGGGCAGAGAGTTAGCTGCAGTAATTCTCCTGGGAAGTAAGGCTGGTGATGCAGTATTTACCTCAAGACAGGGGGAAAGGACAGTGACAGGATAGTAAGAATAGCTGAAAGAAATGCGTAGAGATAAAATGTCAGGGGTGCTTCTGTGCAAGCGTGAGGACCTGAGTTTGATACCCCAGAGCCCACATAAACAACCGAGAACAGCAACATGCACTCTGTAGACACGGTGCTGAGGAGGCGGAGACAGGTTCCCTGGAGCTCATGGGCAGCCAACCTAGTCAAGTGAGGTCCAGGTTTTGAGAGGCCCTATGTCAGAAATAAAGTGGAAAGTGAGTGAGAGGCACACCCAGTGTTGACCTCTGGCCTCACACCCAGAGTGTACACAGAAAGATCAAGGTAGACTATTTACACACCCTATGAAAGCCACATCTAGGACCTCAGCCATCGTGTCTCTGGGGCCCCCTTTTCTTCACTCAATTACTCCTTGCTTATGCCTAGTGAGGAGAAAATGAGCCAGGACCAGGCTTGCTACATGAGCTCACACAGGTTAAGCGTGGGCTGATAATCAACAAGAGTCTGGCTTAGCAACTAGGGCGCAAACCAGATGGGCCAGTTAGAGAAGTTTAGGGAGGCTTGGTGGGTACCTCACCTCCAACACTGAAGGATTTTGCATGCTTTACTTAAGGTCTCTAAAGCCCAAGGGCCTGCAACCAGGTCTTATTTTCAAAGTAAGAGCTGCGGGTCTAGTAGGTGAACTCGGAATGCCTACGTTTCCCCAAAATCCCAGATTCTGGAGAGAGGACTTCCCAGATAATCTAATGCAGTGCTCCCCCCGTGCTGCTTCTACAGTCCTGGCAGATGGCCACACCTGCCTCAGGGGCAGCAGGGGTTCACAGGCCAGTAGTCTCCTCTTGAAAGAAGATTTGATTGGAACACAGCCTTGTACATTCATCTCCATGTCTCTGGCTGCTTTCCCACTGCAGTGGTAGTTGAGTAAACCACATAATATAAAACTGAGGATGGAATACAGATACCGTCGGCCCTGCAGACAAGGTTTGCTGATCCTGCTGAAGCTCATCCAGGATCAGTCCATTCTCTAACTGGACAGCTCCTGTCATTACAACAGTCTCAGGCTCACACCTCAGCCTGCCCTGTGCACCTTGTATCTTAGCCTTATTCCTAGACTCCTCCCATCTCCGTAGCCTGTTTAAGTCAGAACCTTTGTGACTGTCAAGTAACCAAAACCTAACTGAAACTGACATAAGCAGAAAGAACCCTTTGCCTGATGTAGTGCACAATTTAGGAAGTTGGAGTCTTAACTTCAGACCCTGTCAGGTCTGAACTTGGGACCCGGTCAGCCCTTTTTTTTGCCCATTCCCTTCCTGGTTTGACCACTGTCCTGTTCCTTTCCTCTCCTACCCCCTTTACTCCACCTGCAGACACACACACACATACCCCACACACACACACACATACCCACACGCACACTTGCACACACACATACCCACACGCACACACACATACCCACACGCACACTCGCGCACACACATACCCACACGCACACTCGCACACACACATACCCACACACACACACATACCCACACTCGCACACACATACCCACACGCACACTCGCACACACACATACCCACACGCACACTCGCACACACACATACCCACATGCACACTCGCACACACACATACCCACACGCACACTCGCACACACTTGTATACATGAGAGATGGCAGGGACCTGGAGCCTATAAATGTAGTCTTCACCCTTTAGACTTAGAAGTTCTCAGACAGGGACCTATATTTTATTTCTTTGATTTTATTTTTCTTTATTGTTTTCTTCTGGGCTTGTCACATTTCGTGGTGTGTATCTGCCCATTAGCCCTAGAACAGACCCCCCCCTTCGGGGCCTGGTGCACTGGGCACATACCAAGGTGTCAGGTGGGCCGTATTCTCGTCCACCAGCAGACATCACACCACCAGTCCCTTCCACCTCTACCTCAGTCACAAGAGGCCAGTGTACTCCAAGAGAAAAAGCATTGTGAGCTGTTAGAGATTTGCCAAGTATTCTCAAGGTCACAGAGGCAGCCTGATGACAGCTCCGTAGTCCTTAACCTGGGAGCAGTGGGAACCTCCACACATTTCCCACCTCTTGACGCTGATGTTGCTCTAGCTGTCCAGGAATATTGTGGTGCTGCTTTGGGACAGTGGACCAGGAAATGAGGCAGCTGTGTCCATTCCAGCCTATAGAGTTCTTCCCCTGACCCCTAAGGTCATGAGGTCCAAGCCAGTACTCTGCCCTGGTATAGTTGGAAGTTAGTCTGCACTGTGAGCCCTTTTACCTTGCCAGGTGTCAATTTTACAAGATGGGGCGGGGGTGCAGGCGCATATCCTACTTACTAATCTACTGCTGTAGTGAAGCACTATGACCAAAAGCAACTTGGGGAGAAAGGGATTTATTTGACTTACACTTCAGCATCATAGTCCTGTCAATAAAGGAAGTCAGGACAGGAACTCAAACAGGGCAGGAACCAGGAGGCAGGAGCTGATGCAGAGGCCTTAGAGAGGTACCCTACAGCTAGGTCTTATGGAGGCATTTTCTCAACTGAGCTTCCCTCCTTTCAGATGACTATAGCTTGTGTCAAGTTGACATAAAACTAGCCAACACAGGGTGGGTGTTACAGTTTGTCATAGCTCATAGCTGCCTGGTATTAAACATCAATCCCTCTTTTCTCTGCCATCACCCCAGCTGGACATCGTCGAGTTCATCCCTTCTCTCCTCTACTTTGGCTACACCGCCCTCATGGTCCTGTCCTTCTGGCTGCTCACAGGGACCATCGGCTTCTATGCAGCCTACATGTTTGTGCGCAAGATCTATGCTGCTGTGAAGATAGACTGAGTGGGTGGACCAACGCTAGGCCCACTCCATCCTCGGACAGGAAGCCACCCTGCGTAGGGAACTGCAGGCACACAAATAAAATAGCTCCTGCTCATTTGGAATGTAACTCTTGGCACAGTGTTCCTAGATCCCCAGGCTGCATGGGGGCAGGAGGGCCTGTAACCCATGCATTCCCGTCATATTATTCCAGTCTGTAGGATACATTTTCCTGTGGGTTTTCTTCACCCAAGAGTCGCCTTCAGCAGGAGTTTTCTGACCTGTTAATTCAGGTTTTATTTTTTTTGTTTGTTTTTTGTTTTGTTTTGGGTTTGGGTTTTTGGGTTGGTTTTGTTTTGTTTTGTTTTTGTTTTAAACAGGTCCAGGATGGATAAATGTGGGGTTTTGGTCACTGTCCCCATCAGCTCCTCAGAGCTGTTGGCCACCCCACCACTAACTGGAAGAAGGAACGCCAGGGCTGTGGTGAGGGCTCCAAGCCTCTTCGTTGCCCATCCTTACCACTGAAGCCACAACACAGCACAGTTCCAGCCTGGACAGTAGCCTCAGTGCCAACGAACCCCTGCTGGCCCCCCTTTCATTTTCTTCCCCAGCCTGCCCTCTGCCGCCCAAACAGGGCTTCCAACCAGGCCTTTGGTTATCATATGACTGGGAACAAGCCCCGGCCATGATTACTACAAGGACATGTCCTGGTTCCCTAGGACAGCAGGATTCTCATCATCAAAGCAGCCAGAGTTTGCTGGCCACCAAGGAAGAGATGAGATCTACAGTGAACTGTTTTCGTGCCAAGAAGCCCTGGGTCAGGGCTAAGGATTTCCAGAGCCAAGCACCCATATGTGTGTCTGGGAAGAAGTGGCTAAAGCCACTAGCGTGCTCACCCCTCAAGATTGCTCCCAGTCCTTTCCTCAGGGGGCACCACCTGAAGGCTGATGGTGGACCTCCTCTTCCCTCGCTTTGAGGTCGAGTTCTCACATCTCTTCCTTGAGGTGGCCAGGGAGAGGCGCTCTTTCCTCATGGTTCCTGACCTCAGCATTTATACTTAGTTCTTTCAGCCAGACCCATCCCCTCTTCCTCCCATGCAAGTTCTTTTGGGGACACCCAGAAAACTTCTCTGAGAAGGAAGATGGAAGGTAAGTTGGATTGCTCCTTTTCCAGTTCCTAGGAATAGGCAAGAAGTCAGTCTCCCCAAGTTGGAAGGAGGCTTATGTACCTGGCCTAGCTCCTCCACCCCAGCCCCTGTGATCCCTGTACAAGCCACAGAGATTGCTCTTAAGTAGCAAGAGACCAAACCCACCCTGGGTGCAGGGGTCAATAACAGCCACTCACCCTTGTTCAAGTCCTTTGGGACCGTACTGGGAGACAAAGCTCAGGATGCTGCTTATGCTAGGAACACACCCTGCCCCTCACTGCCCCAGCCTCCTGGGGACCTGCCACCATTATCTGTCAAATCAGTGAACCTCTCAGTCTTGCCTCACAGTGATTCCACAGCACCAAGTGGCTTCCACCTAGAGTCAGGCTGGAGAAAAAGGAGCCCAAAGAGTAGAAAGTGATGGGGAGTTATTTGTTCAAATCTTACATTTTCCCTCTAAGGTTCTCATTTGGGGGTGGGGGTTCAAACATTGTCAATTTTTCTGACTTTTTAAATCATTGTCATTATTTTTAATTAAAAAAATTATGCCTGTATGCCTTTTTCTGGTCCAATTGTAAATAAAAATGCCATTGTCCTGTTACGTCTCAACTTATTCAAGAGTTCGCCTAATCGGTTGAGTAGCTGTTTTTGAAGCTCAGTCTCCCATCCATGTTCTCTAGCATTCGGCTGTTTGTGCCTGCTGCAAGCCAGCCTCTTCTGTTCACCCCTCCATGTGGAATTGCAGGCCTTTGCCCCTCTGGATTAGCAGGAAGTGGCGAATAACCATGGACTCAGATAACGTTGAAAGCTGGTTTGAAATTTCCAAGTTGCTTCACTCTGTGTCAGATAGGATGCTTTCAAAGCAATAGATATTTAGGCACAAGCATCCCAGAACCTGGAAGGCAGAGTTGGGTTTATTCTGATTTACAGTTAGAGGGAATATATCCCATTAAGTCCAAGTCATGGCCGCAGGAACCTAAGGTCAGGGGACAGCCGTGAACGTGAGTGCTGTACTCCCTTTTCTCGTTTAGTTCAGTGTAGGACCAAAGCCCATGAAATGGCGCCACACACATTAAAGTGGGTCTTCCTGCCTCCACTTCCTTCATGTGTATCTGGAGGCTTGTCTCTGTTCGACAATGAAAACCTTCACAGGATTCATCCTTCAATGGGAAGGCTTTTCAAATCTTCCCTTATTGTTAGATTTACACCATTAGGGTGCACGCTGATGTTGAACGGAACTGTTGAACGCCATCTTGGAGGTGCCAGGCACTGCGCAGGATGATAGTCAGCTGGGACAGCTCACTCATTGACTGCCAAGTCGGCTTCCTGGTAGGCCACACTAATGCCATGGACCATGGCCAACAGAGACACTGGAGAGCCCAACATGCCTCCTGTCCCTGAGGTCACTATGACTCCTGCCACTGTGGCTTTTTAAGATATGTGTATGTATTGTGTGTGTGAGAGAGAACACCATGACACACGTGGAAATCAAGCCAACTTTGACGAGTCGGTTCTAACCGTCTGCCCTGCTGAGGCCGGATCTCACCTCTGTGCCTCTGCTGCATACTGCAGCCGTGCTGGTCCTCAGGCTCCCAGTGGTTCTCCTGTCTCACCCTCCTAGCTGACCTTAGCAGTGCCAGGATTACAGATGCGTGCCACTGCATCTGGCTTTGGTTTTGTTTGTTTTTTAACATGGATTTTGGGAGTTGGACTTGGGTCATCAGACTTACTTGCACATTAGGACCTTTGCCCTCTGACCTCTCTCTCCCTGGCCCCAGCCTGAGCTTTGTGCGTGCCAGGCAAGTGTTGTAAAGCTGAGCTAAACTAGATCCTTCCTTTTCAAGTAATTCTTGAGCCCAGCCTTTTGCATCTCCATATGAACTGTCCTCTTGACTTCCACAAAAAAAACAAAAAACAAAAAAAACTTGTCTTTCAGTGCAGATTGTCTTAAATTCGGATCATTTGGGAAAGAATCTTAGCAATATTGTGTTTCCCTTCCCATGGACATTCATTTGGGGTGTCTTTTTGTTGCTTTTCTTATGTTTAAGTGTTATTATGGGAGCGTTTTGCCTGCATGTCACCATATCCACCTGCAGAGGCTAGAAGAGAGCATTGCGTGTTCTTGAACTGAAGTTACAGGTCATCGTGAGCCACTGTGTGGGTGCTGGAAGTCGAACCTGAGTCCTCTGAAAGAGCAGTCAGTACTTTTCACTAAGCCATCTCTCCAGCGCCCACTTGTTGCTGATTTATACTTTCTGTTGCAGTTCAAAGCTGTGTATGGCCACACACAGTCTCTCCTTAAAAGGTCACGTACACTGGAAAAGAATGTGTCTCCTGTGTTTTGGGATGGAGTCAGGTCAGCTTGGCAATGATACTGTTCAGATCAGCTGTTCTGGAATCCCTGACTGCAACTGTAGACTTGATAATTGGATTAGCTGTCAAACGTGGAGGTTGTGTTTTGGAGTTTTTTGTTGTTTTGTTTTTGCTTCAAGGTCTTATGTAGCCTAGGCTTGCCCTCGGGCCCTCAAAGTTGTTACTTAGCTGGGGATAACCTTGAACTCAGGATCTTCCTGAGTCACCAAGTCTGGCTTCTGTGTGTGTGTGTGTGTGTGTGTATTAGTTACCAGCAAACAACTCCTTAAAGCAACTACTCCACCACTAAGCTATACTTCTAGTGCTTGACATGTGTGTATGTATATTTATGTCTGTATATGTATTTGTGTATATATATTATATATAATGTTTTGCTTTGTTGAGATAGAATCTCACACAGATCAGACTGGCCTTGAACTTGCTGTGTACCCTAGGTGAACCTGGAACTTTCTGTCCTCTTGCTTCTCCCTCCTGAGTCTTGAAATTACTAGCATACTCCAGTGGCCCAGCTAAGATGCCATACATTGAACATTTTTATCTGATGGGGTCTTAGATATAATCCTGTAAATCTTCTGAGATTTGCTCTGGGACAGTTTAAGTATTTGGAAACTGTTTTTCTCTGGGCTCACAAGATGTTTTATTTGCAAATCCGCACGAGCTCTTTCTACTGGTGATAGTTGGCTATACAGGGGTACCTTCCTGGTACGCTGGGTACCCTATGATGCCTGGTGGGATAGACACTGTCTCCTGGGGGACAGCACACATGCCTAGCCCTTCCTGAGTGTTTCTTACCTGGTTTCAGGCATCTCCTCACAAATGTGGTCTCAATTGTATTCTGAGTGCTCAGAGACCCCCTGAAGCTGTCCAGGGGCCTCTCTCGGCAGTGTCGGTACTTTCTGAAAATGTTTGACAGAGTCAGAGAGCCGCCACCATGATTTCTTCGCTGTCAGCTTGGTCTCTTCAACTCATGACATTCATTCACTCCAGGAAGACTGGGTTAGCTTCAAGCTCACAGAGATCTGCCATCTGTCTCCTGAGTGCTGGGATTAAAGGCCTACACCATCATGACCAGCCTAAAAGATACATCCTTTAAGACTTGTCTAATGTCTGTGTGTACATACACTATGACACACGTGGAGATCTAAGAAAAACTGTGAGAGAGTCTTTAGTTCTCTCTACCTGGATGTAGGTTCTGTGGCTCGAATTCGGGCCATTAGGCTTGGTGGCGAGTGTCCCTGCCCACTGAGCCACTTTGCCAGCTCCTGTTTTGTTCTTTTCTGGTTGTGTCAGCTAGGCAGATAGCCTGCTCTGGCCTTGGCCAAAGACAAGTCTCTGCAGTTCCCTTTTCATCTAAGCCCACAGGGACTCTGAGGGGCTGCGTGATGCGCTGAGAGTCCTCTGCATGGCAAACAGTTATTTCTTCCTGGCTGCTCTGGCAGAGGGGCCAGGTTCTCTTTCCAGCACTCACTGGTGGCTCATCTGCAACTTCAATTCTAATCCCTGTGGGCACCAAGAATGCATATGGTACGCATACATGAATGCAAGCAAGACACTCACGCACATCAAATCTTTGAATAAATAAATAAAAGACACTACTTGCCTGTTTAGTTTGGTAGACTAGTGACTTGATTTAAGGAATGTTCTAGAAGTCAGAACCCTGTAGCTCTGAGGGCCACCACAGTACAAGTGCTTCCTTCAAGAACTAGGTAGTAGCTACTTGCAGACAGCCACCTCCCCGATGCTTACTTTGAGCAACTCCCAGTGCTGTCTTTCCCTCTGCCAGTCACAAACTCCAGAGCAGGACCCAGTTCCAGCCAGTGAACTACGGGAAAGCACAGAGGCCCCTGGAAAGGGTGCTCTCGCTCTCTCGCGCTCTCTCTCCCTCCCTCCCTTCCTCCTTCCATCCCTCCCTCCCTTCCTCAGGAGTGGAATCAGGAGCTACTGCCTGGGCCCCAATCAGAGAGCGAAACCAGCATGAAGGATGGCAGACAGGACAAGGTCCCGGTCCTTGAAGACATAAGTGAGCTGATAAACTAAACAATCCCAAGCCTGTCTTACCTAAGCAGACTCATGTAAGGAAGAAGCCTACTGTGTGTCAGACCTGTTAGATACCTCCAACAGCACTGTCACTGAGTCAGTCTCTTGGAAAGCTGGAAGTGCATGTGGAGAAGGGACCCTCTAAATCAGTGGTAATCAACCTTCCTGAGCTGTGACCCTGTAATACAGTTCCTCATCTTGTGGTAACCCCCAACCATAAAATCATTTTTGTCGCTACTTCATAACTATAATTTTGTTACTGTTATGAATCATAATGTAAATATCTGTGTTTTCTAATAGTCTTAGGCAACTCCTGTAAAAAGGTCATTCGATCCCTAAAGGGTCATGACCCACAGATTGAGAAACACTGCCCTCAAGGGACACTGTCTTCCCACTAAGGAATTCCCAGTTTCTCATTTGGAACAGAAAATTGGCTGAGGGCTGTGAAGACACCCGAGGACACACAGGGAATGATAGAGGGCAGGAAGGACCTCCTAACTGGTGCCCACTGGACCACAGCTCACCTGCAACCCACATCTTACACCACTACCCAAGGTTCTCACACCCCCTGCACCATCACCCCACACTTGAGTCAGCTCTGTTGGGGCCACTGGTGGGGAGTCCACATTCAGACTCCAATCAATGGTTGTGCTAGTGAGCAAGGGGCAAGCTGACATGGTACTTCCTCGAATTTTTGTACTGAAATAGTATCTTTGAAGGAAAATATCAAAGTCCCTTGGACTATAATCAAGGCGGTTGCTGATTATGAGCAATTGCCATAGTTTAGGGGCAGGTTTTTCTCAGATTGAAAGTAATTTGTCTAAAGTTTTATTTCTAGGTCAAAAGAACAGGGTAGACACCCAAGATGAGGTAAGGAAAACTGGGCTCCTTCCTTGTGCTTTGGAACCTATAAACTCACAGCTATCTCTGCAGTATGGGTTGGGAATGGGCCCATGGGTATTTATTGCTCCAGTTCCCAGGCTGCCTGGAGAGTTCCTATCCCTGAAGAGATTGAACCCTGAAGTGTCTTCAGTGAGTCCATGTCTTGTCCATGGCCCTCTGGCTCAAGTGATCTATTTTCCCTTTGCCCACCTGGAAGCCCCTCCATGTATAACCACTGAGTTCACAACTGTGCCAAGCCTGATTTATTCCAGGTGAAGAGAGACAGCAGCGAAGAAGTCCCCGAGAGTCCCCGGGAAGTAGTTGTTTAACAATGTACTATAATAGTTGTGTGGTGGTGGTGCACTCCTTTAATCCCAGCACCCAGGAAAAGAGGTAGGCTGATCTTTGTGAGTTTGAGGCCAGCCTGGTCTACAAAGTGAGTTCCAGAATAGCCAGGGCTACACAGAGAGACCCTGTCTCAACTTTTTAAAAAAGCAAACAAAGAAAGAGAGAGAGAATGCAGAAGAGCCTTAGGTGGTGTGAACCTCCAAATAAGACCCCAGCCAGTGGAAGTGGGTACTACATGGGTACAGAATGGTTTCACTGAAGAGGGGAAATTCTTTTTCAGATGTGCACACTGATGCTGGGACAGACACTGTGACAAGAGACTGCTCATTTGTTTCCCAGCCACCCAGACCGAAATAATCACACAGAAACTAAATTAAAACACTGCTTGGCCTATTAGCTCAGGCTTCTTGTTAGCTAGCTCTTACATCTTAAATTAACCCATTCCTATTATTTGGTATTTCACCACGAGGCTCGTAGTTTACAGGCTCCAGGGCATCTGTCTCCATCAGCAGCTACATGATATCTCCTTGACTCCATCTACTTCCTCTCTATATCTGTTTGGATTTCCCACCTGGCTTTATTCTGCCCTGCCATAGGCCCGAAACAGCTTCTTTAGTAACCACCGGTAATAAAACATATTCACAACATACAGAGGGGAATCCCACATCAGGAAACCTTAGTGCAGCAATAAACTAGCCATGCAAATATCTAGAGAAGAATGGCAAAACTCAGGTTTGGAGACTTGTGGCTGGAAGGCTGTCTGAAGGCGGGGAGAGCCAAGGTCAGGTCTTCAGGGTCTTGTGGACTGTGTAGAGCCAGCTTGCTTTTGTCATGTAAGATCCAAGCCCCAAGAGAGTTTGGAACAGAAAGACATGGGCTGACTCAGGTAAAGAGAGCCACTGTAGGTACTGCAGCCATGTAGACTCCCAAGACACAGTAGCTATTCTGTAAGAGCTGAGGGCAGGGACCCAAACAGAGAGGATGTTAAGATGTGTGGGTAAACAGCCAGACAGTGGTGTTGCACACCCTTAATCCCAACACTCAGGAGGTGGATCTCTGTGAGTTCCAGGACAGCCAGGACTACACAGTGAAACCCTGTCTAAAAAAAAAAGTGTAAATAAACAAACATGCTAGAAGCAAGAGCTCCTTGTGTGGGTAAGGCTCACACTCCACAAGGGCAGGGCACAGGGCTGAGCAGTGTGAGGGAAGCCTAGTAGACTGTGTAATAGGTAAAGCACCTGTTTCACTTTAGTGCCACCATCCGGGAACTGGAGAGGGCACAAGGCAACTCGGCCCCAAATTAGGCAGGAGCCAGAGTGGACCTGACAATCAACAGGCTCAAATCAAGCAAATCCCATGGCATGCCAGTCCCTACAATGCCACCACCACTCAAGCTGGTGGTGCGCCTCTTTAATCTCAGGAGGCAGAGGCAGCAGAGCTCTGTGAGTTCAAGGCCACCCTGGTCTACAGAGTGAGCTCCACGACAGACAGGCCTACACAGAAGATTACTGTGGGAATGTTGGAGGCTTCCAAGAAGAGCTACAAACTGGAGAGGCAGATAAGGCCAACCGAAGATACTGGGGATCTGGAGCAGCACGGTCCTCTCTAGCTCCCTGTGAGCCACGCCTCCTCCAAGCCACACCTGACACTCCTCGCTGCTATCCACAGAATAAAGCTTTGCCTGGCATCTCACCTGGCTCTACACATCTCCAGCAGGCAGTTGGGTTCAACAGACTGCGATTACATACATTAGTGTCTGTTCACTTATGCTATCGGCCCTGCCAAAATGTCCCTTCCCTTCTCCAGACTTACATTTTGTTCGTATTTATTTGCCTTGCTGGGATGGAACCAGTGCCTCACAGAAGCTAGGTTACCAAGGGCTCACACTGATCTGCATCCCCAGCCAGAGCTCTGCTTCTTAAACTTTTGCCTACTCCTCTAAGGCCACCTCTAGGGCAGGCATGGTGGTACACGCCTTTAATCCCAGTACCTGGGAGACAGAGGCCAGTCTGGTCTATATTCTCCAGAATCCCTATACTAAAGAATTCTCCCACCACCCATCACCTTCAGCTTGGGTAAACTGCTGGCCATGTTGGACTGAATTAAGCTCTCTCCTTGGCCTGGTGATTTCTAGGGGTGACTTTTTCATTTGCATATATGTTCTAGTGGGATGGCAAACTGTGTGGTCACCCCTCATCATCCCGCCCCTCTCCCCTCTCCACCCAACTGCAGCCCTTTGGGCAGGAGCCATGCCTTGTTCCTTATCTTGTCAGAACTTCACACCGCACTCCAGCACACTCAGATAGGTCACTCATTCGTGCCGATAACGGGGGATGTGGGACAGAGAACCACGTGAGCAAAACAGCCGACCGATGGGTTCCTGCTCTCCTGATTCATGGGAGCGAGCGAAGAAAGGAGGCATGAAAACATCACTGCAGAGTTACATATAATAAAAAGAATATCCCCAAGGTGGGTGTAGGAAAGGTTTTCAAAGAGAGGGTATTTGAGACTTGAATAAATTGAAGGAACCAGGCCCATATCTGAAGAAAAATTCCAGAAAGAGGGAAAAGCTAGTGCAAAATCCTGAAGCTGGACACTTCTGAAGCTTCTCAGGAGTAACAAGGTGTGTGTGTGTGTGTGTGTGTGCGTGTGTTGGGGGAAGCAGGAGAAACCAATGAACTTAGGGAGGTGGTGGAGAGGCCACAAGGGTGGGCAAAGGCAGGGCTTGGGCAGCTGTGATAAGGGCTGGGAGGTTCCTGTGTTTGCCTGTTCGTGAATAGAAGCTTTTAGACGAAGGAACAACATGGTTTAATTTCCCCAGATCAAAAGGTTTTTATTCTTTATCATCACATTGCAGATAAAGTGCCACAAACCCTCTTCTGACTACACAAAGTAACCTAGGAACATTTCTCCATCTGGAAACAAAAATGTTTGTTACAATATGGTCTGCAGGGCCCAGAAGATCCTGGGTTCCAGGTTCCTTCTGGGGTTTATTCTCACAGAACACAGCAACAATGCCCAGCATTAAGTTCTACACAATTACCAGATTCAAACTCTACGGCACCAAGCCACAACTCGGTAACAACCGTGAATAGTCACAAATGTCCAAGTGGCACAGAGCAGTTACAGAGGCGTCCTCAACGAAACACAAGCAGGCCTGTACAGCTCAGTCGTCCAGTAAGAGCAGAGGAGGAGCATGGGTCTTACTCAAAAGGTGCAAAATGAGGAACACATTAACTTTCTGCCCATACAAGCTCATAGCTGGACCAGAAAACACCCAAAAAGTGACAGTATTATGTTTCTCTTCTAATTTACAAAATATATTGGTGAATCAAAGGAGAGAAAGGAAAAAAAGGAAGAAAGGAAGGCAGGCAGGCAGGGTGCAAGCTA
This sequence comes from Microtus pennsylvanicus, assembly GCF_037038515.1. NCBI lineage: Eukaryota > Metazoa > Chordata > Mammalia > Rodentia > Cricetidae > Microtus > Microtus pennsylvanicus. The sequence goes on from NC_134580.1 coordinate 128,602,907, forward strand.
GCAAAGACTGAGGGTTCTCTATCCCCATTATTTTCTGTCTCCAAGTCCTAGGGAGCAGAAAGGAAGGCCTTTCGTGAGACAGAGACAACCTGGGAGGCAGGGCAGTTTAGCCTCTTTTATCTATAAACCCACAAGGGGTGGGGGAGGCAAAGAAGGAAGAGACACCCAAGTTTCTTTAAAAGAACACAGTGTAAAATGAAGTGATTAGCTGTCCTGCCCCAGCCCTGCACTGTACACTGTGACTGTTCTAAGTCTTGCAAGGGCAAGGGGGCAGAGAGCACTGGTAATTCATAAGACAGGGCCCCCTCTCTGGAGACAGGCGGATTCAACAAAGTGTCTCCTTAGCTATTTGGAAAATTCTTCTTCAGTTATTCATTTCAGAGATGGCCTATTAAAAACCACGTGAGACCCATGCCAGTGTAAAAAGCCACATGGCCAGAAAGCCCCTCTCCAGCACCTACAACCTAGCGGCTTAAAAACAGGTAGGTGAAGGAGAAACTGACAAAGGGTCTGACTTCTGTGTAGGTCTAGAAGTGAGGCTTCAGGTAGGAAGGCTCCTACCTTGAGCACATGCCCAGATATGCCCAGCTATGCCAGCCCGGTGCAGTCTCTGGAATTAGGAGCTCTCGCTATATTAACAAGGGGCCCTTACGGACCTGAGAGCGGGCAGCAGGGATGATGGTGGGGTAGGCAAAGCTCCTCAGAAAGGCTATGGCCGGGCATGGGTGGGGCACAGCGTGGGTTTTCACAAGCCAACAGCTGTCTATGAGAGGGACATACATAGGATATGAAGAACAGTACTGATCACGACGATGCGCCGGCCATTGCTTCAGGCCCTGGGCCTCAGCCATGTCTGATCATCTGGCTGCCCAGGTTGCAGATGCCCAACAATCCAGAGGATAGGAACTGCTCTGTGGTCCTGGAGCCATGGGCTATCCAAGTCTGGTTGACTGCCAGGACCACATGTGCTTCCTCTTAGGTGATGAGCTTCAGCTTGGGACTGCCGGCACAGCTGTGAAGCCCAGCATTCTGTAGCTTTGAAGCACTAGGCCTCAAACGTGAAGCCCTGTAGGTGATGGTGTCACGTGAGTAGAAAGGCCATGTTTTACAGGTGGATCCAGGCCACACAACCGGATGGTAGTACAAGTCCATAGAGTTGGGTGCCCACTATAAGTGCAGTGGCATATAAGATCACACAATGTCACAACCTTGGCCCTGAGTCCACCAAACACGTTGAAGAGCCAGAATTCACAGGAGAGGAGGCAAACAGCAGCGCTCTGGCATGGACATAGGTAGGTTCACTGGCAGAGGAGTAGTCCTACGTAGGTGCCATGTACTGGAGCAGGACTTAGCCAGACTGGAACCCATAGGGCCTATGCAGAGCCTCTGGTGACCACCTTGCAAAGCTTGGTCTAGCTCTGCAGGGCCTTTGCCCCAGTAAGTAGTACTGCAAAGGGTTGGGCCACAGGTCATCTTTAATGATCTGGGCCACCCTGTCAGTTTCTACAAGGCTATGCTGTGAAAACCAGCTGAAGAAGCTTCGCATGGTGTCGCGGTTCCTGTGCACTAAGGCCGGGGGTTCCTGGCCTCGGTGCCAGCGGATGCGAGTAGCCTTGGACACCACCCGGCCTGAAGGTCTACACTCATACTCCTTCACTATCGTCTCATTTTGGAAGTAGGGGTTGCTCCCAAACAGGAACTTGAACTTGCAACCTGTTCTGGTGTGTCTGAGCTCCCTCACCTCCAAATTTATCAGATAGCCAAGCATGTCTTCATCCCTAAGGCTGATCATGGTTGATAGCTGTGGGTGGTTCAGAAAAGCAGTGACCCAAAAGCCTGGAATGTTTTGGATGATGAAGCTCCGGCGGGCTAGATGCAAACGGCGCATCCTCCCAAACCTGCGCTCCAGCGGAAGGTAGGCCCCGGCCCCGTCAGCCTGGGCACTCATGACCTCCAACTCCCATTGGATGGCCTCCAGCGGGTCTACGATAAGGGCCCCTAGGTCCAGAATCCCCAAGCTCGCCTGGGCCTCAGCAACGCACTCCAGCTTTTCCCCCACCTCCACAGGCTTCTCCGCGGCTACGGTGGCCTCCTCAGTCGTCACTTCCTGGGCCTTCCCTCCGGTCCCCACCTGAGTCCCCCATCCTTGCATACAGCCCTCCGGGTTCAGGACGCTGGACGTGGGGGCCTCTCCAGTGTTTTCTGGGGCAGGCAGTGTGGTCCCGGGGCTGGCTGTGGGGTCGGAAGACCCGTGTGCCCCAGCTCCGGGGACGCTGGACGCCGGGACGAGGCGCACATCCTGCTCTTGCCCAGGCGGTGGGTGCACGGCCAGCTCCAGAACCCCAATTCCCTGGCCCGCCATCTCCTGCTGAATCTCTGGATGGAGAGGTCCGGAAAGCACTGGCAGGACAGTGGTGTTGTTGCCGCAGTAGGACGCTGGTAGCAGGCGGGGTCTCTTCTCTGGGGTGAGCTCCGCCCCTTGCTCCCCCCCCCCTTGCCGGATGTGACTTGCTAGGTTCCCTCCACTGCTGGGGATGGGGAAGACCACCCCTGACAAACAGAACTGGTTCCAGGTTAGCAGGGCAGGTGTGGACTAGGCAAAAGGGCAACTGGGGCAGCATCCGGGGACAGGCTCAATCCTCAAACATGGTTATAACCTTCCACCGCGCAGGGGAGGACTGTTTCCCTTGCCTGGTTCTTTGCAGCTTTAGAGCAGGCAGCTAGGACACTTGCAGCCTTGCACAGGATATATTATACTGGCACAGGCAGAGGGCTGACCAGATTCAAACTGGAAAGTAAAGATAAGCATAACTGTCTGGCAATCAAGCTGCTGGAAAGGAAGGTACTAGAAGGATCAGGCCAGCAAAGATCTTAAATTGCTGCAAACCAGGAAGCAATCATCGCTAGCCTGGTTCCCACAGGAGCTAGATCCTCTTGGTTATTGCTGTTGAAATCAAGTGGTCCTTGCTTCACATGGCTCAGGCTCCAGACTGCCCCTTTGCTCAGTGGCAGCCATTTCAGAGGAGAATTTTAAAGGATACGTACGTGCTGGACAGTGGTGGCCCAAGCTTTTAACCCCTACAGGGGAGAGGTAGGTGACTCTGAGTTTGAGGCCAGCCTGGTCCAGGACAGCTAGGGCTACACAGAGAAAGCCTGTCTCAAAAATCCAAGGTGGCAGTGATGCCCTGGGTGTAGGGAGGGGTGGAATTCTTTGTACAAATTGAGGTCTTGACTCAAAACAACAAAAAAGGGCCAAACAAGGTGACAGAGCACTCAGAGGCAGAGGCAGTGGGATCTGAGTTTGAGGCCACACTGGTCTATATGCTGAGTTACTTGGGGCTACGTAAGACTGTGATAGCTAATCTTGATCAAGTTGACACACCTGGGAAGAGACCTTCAATCGAGGAACTGCCTCCACCATACTGGTCTGTGGCGTATCTGCCGAACACTTTCTTGATTACTAATGGATGAGGAGAACACAGCCCATCATGGGTGGTACCATCTCTGACTGCAGGGAGCGGAGGAAGCCTTGCCAGTGTGTATTACTTGTAAGGATCAATGCCTCAGACCCACAGGAACTAGCAAAGCCTTTGTCTGGTCCTGTGGGAATGCTGATTAAGTTCAGAAAGCTTGAGACCTGAGACTGCTCGCCCACAGAGACCTCCTACCAAGACTAGCTAACTCTTCCTTCCTGGGCCGAACGTAATAAAATCATGGAGGTTCCAACTGCTACGTAGTTGGTTTGGCTCCATAAGAGGGAACACCAAACTAATCCCAGCTTTTCATACATGTTTGTCCTTCGTTCTTATTCCCTCATCTCAGTCTTCGGGGGAACCCGTTTCCAGGACCAACTCATGCATGGTCTCTCAGTTCCTGCCCTGTTTGAGTTCTTACTCTAACTTCCCTAATGATGGATTGTAACCTATGTGATGAAATAAACCCTCTCATCCCCAAGCTAGTTTTGGTCACTGTTTTATCAAAGCAACAGGAAGAAACTTGGATAGGGACCTGGTCATTAAAAAAAAAAAAAAAGGACTCAATGCAGGGGCTGTGTCTGGACAGACTAAGAGCCTGGATGGAATTGCCCTTGCACTCCACAATCCTTCAAGTGTGGCTGCATTCCTGTGATTTCAGCTCCCAAACTACGGAGGTCAGCACACTGAACACCTCCATATCTCTGCCTAGATGTCCCCACAATATCCTCCAGAAAGCCTTCAGCCGCATCCAGAGGACACCACAGCTCTATCTGAACCCCCTAGACCAGCGGTTTATCCACCTTCCTAATTCTGCAACCCTTTAATACATACAGTTCCTCATGTTGTAGTAACCCCCAACCATAAAATTATTTTTGTTGCTACTTCATAACTAATTTTGCTACTATATGAATATTAATGTAAATATCTGATATACAACTCCTGTGAAAGGGTTGTTCAACCCACAGGTTGAGAACCACTGCCCTTGACATCTCCTAGACTGAATCTCTTGGGGTCCTAGCTGGAATTCTGACCACTGGGGTAGGCAGGATACTTGTCAAAGGAGAGGCTAAAATAAGGAATCTGTCCTCTGTCTTTGTGTGCCAAATCACCTGCACATTGCTGCTTCTTGTCCTCATAGCCTCTTGGACTACACTCCGAGTGACTGCCCTTGGACACTGTTTCCAATCCCCTAGATGAGAAGATCTCAGTGCAAGGGGTGGGGTCTGGGAGGGCAATGACAATCTGTTAAGAAACAGGCCAAGTAATAGTGTCAGGTGAGCCCACATCAGCCTGGAAGCACTATCTACAGTGTTTGAGCACAGACGTGTAAAGCTGGGTCCTAGCTGTTAAAACATGTGCACCTTAGGGAGCCTAAAAAGGGTTCTCTTCCTTTCAGAACTTCATGAAGACATCTAAAATCAGGGTCCACTCCAAGATACCAAAGGTGAGTCTTTCTAGAGCCTGAGGACAATCAGCTGCACAAAAGTGGGCCAGAGAATAAGTAATGATGAGATTGAACACGTTTGAGCCTCTGCATCAAAACAATTGTGCAGACTGAACTACTTCTGACATTTTCAGTTATGTAACACTTCAGTGTTTAAAGCCCATTTGATCTGGGTTTTCTGATCCTCAAGTCCAATGAAGACAATGAAGCCACTTACCTCAAAGACATTCAGTTAAGATCCCTGCCCTCACCAGCATTACCCTGGATGCTAAAGAAGCCTGCAGGTTCCCATTCTTCACAATTTCAGGCTCACTCCAACCCTTCCCCAATAAACAGGCTCAAAACTGCAAAGCACATCATTCAGAAGTTTTTAATAAACAACTTCATTATAAAAACTTTTTTTGAAAATTAATTCTGTAAAACATTGAAAAATCTACTTTAACAAAGATATGCCCTGTGCATTTTCTAATGGCACTTATATTTTACAATTAAAAACCTTGTTTTATATAAAGCCAAAAATACTCCAAGAGGTTATTCACTGTGTTTACAAAGTGCTAGAAGGTTTTTGTCTTGTAATTTTCTTTCTTTAAATAATCTGGCATTAAGAAAGAGTGGCCCCAAAGCTTCAACCAACTGGGAGTAAGAGAAGGGTGTGAAGTAGTGTTCAGGAATTCTAGTGCCGGACACGCAGAGGATGCGCATGGGAGAACTGGCAGATGACACAGGCAACACCTGAAGCAAGTTGGTAGGAACCACTCCACACAGTCCAAGATTACACCATGAACACCCTTTCCACACCACAAACCCCACTCTCCAGTGGTGAAAGTCACAGCCACTTCCTTCCACAGCAGGTTCAGAGCTCCAGGAGAGGCCAGGGTGAGGTCCCAGAGAAATCTGGACTTTTCTGGCCAACACCTGCCTAAGGCAAAGTTTCTTATTACATAAATATCCTTGTTAAAAAGCAAAATATTGATCCTGTATAATACAACCTGTTTTTTTTTTTTTGCTTTTTTTTGTTTTTTTGTTTTTTAAATCATGGAGAAGGGGTAGGGAAAATAGCTACCAAAAAGGGAAGGGAAAACTTAAAGGCTACTAAGGGAGGTTTAGGGAGATTTCAACTTATGACAATATCTACGAACAAAAAAGCAATCACACCTGCTTCCCCAGATTTGCATTAACAAAAACACCACGTAAAGTCGGGGAGAGACACACTGGCGCACCCTTCCCTGCCTCCCACCTGTTTAAGATGGTGCTAGGATCCTCTGAGCCGACACCTGGGCATGCTAGTCCCTAGCCCCAGGACAGTCCTCAACTCTGACAGCCTGTGCAGGCTGAGGGGCACTTGTCCCCTGTGCAGTGCATTGCTGACAGGCTAGAGTATGTGGCAAGGAAAGGGGACATCATTCTTTTCTGGTCCCTGATTGGTCTGTGCCACACACCATGGCTCCTGTCCTGGGCAGATGCCCCTCTGGCTCTCTTGGCCTCATAAGGGGTACTTAAATGAGTTTGGGCACCGAATACAGAGCAAATTATTTTCATCCTTTTAACAACTGGCCAAAAAGGCTCTTTTGGGTGGTAGGTTGGGGAAAGAGTTAAGAAACTGCAGGGTGGTTTGTGGTCCGAAAGAGTGAAGGTAGATAACCAGCGTTCACGGTGATATGAAATTTCCTTAGGTAAGGACACTGAGAAAAGCTGAAAAACAGAAAGGATGGGTGAGGAAAGGCAAAGAGAAAAGACTGGAGGTGGGAGCAAGGCCCCAGCTACAAGATTTACAATAGGTGCTCTGCTGTCCTATGAGCACCAAGGGAGGACAAGCTCAGGAGAACAGATCTCCTCAAACAGCCCAGTGCACTATACTGTGTGGCTGGAGGCTACTGGCTTCTGAAAACGATAGGGAGGTGGCAGGCAAAGGGAGAAAGGGGCCTGGGTCTAGTGAAGACCAAACACAAGGAAAATGGCAGCAGCGAGTTCCACTTGGATTCTCACATGCCATTTCCTGTAATACGAGTCCCAACAACATGCATAGCATGCAGGAGATGGTTGCGTACCAAGGTAGACGCTTTTAAAAATAAACCTTAATTAGTCCCTGGGACTCACTGAAACTAATCTTTAGAAGCAAATCACCTAGTCTGATTCCAATCCTGTCAGACGTAGTTATATCCAGTTTTTTTTTTTAAAAAGGTATTCCAAGCTACCTTGCTTAAATCAAAACATCTTATTCACTCCACATTGCTTCCAAACAAGGGCCAGGGAGTTAAATCTGAAGGTTTTCACCTCAAACAAGGAGTACTGGCCTGGGCTGAAGCAGGAGTCCAGGTCTTGGACCTGCACAGTTCCCAATGATAAACTGAAGTGAATCTAGACAGAAGGGAGGGGACAGGGAAGAACTGGTGGGAGATTGAGGCAGTTCCTAGGTAGTCTGTCCTGAAACCCTAGTGGAGGAGCCAGCAAAAGGCACCATTAACAGAAGTGCCCAGGCTGCTGGCTACATCTGTAAGAGTTAACAGTAAAGAGGTAGAAGTGTGTTTCTGAATTAGAGAGGTGTCTCAAAAGGTTCCACAATGATGGTCCCTGAGCTGCCTCCCTTCCATGCATGGGAAAAGCCCATACAGAACCGAGATGAAATGGGAGTAGGGATTCGACTGCTCTGGGCAAGGGCTGTGCAGTCTGTGGCAGAGAGCCCCAAGTCAGCAGAAGAACTACTTCTTGCAAGAAACACTGCTAGATACTCAGGGCAACTGAGGGGACCACAACAGGTTGAAGGTCTTTAACGGAGAGCAGAGAAGACAATGCACAGTGCCCAGAGTCCATGGGGACTGCGAAGCAGGGAAAGGAGAAGGGACGCTGTAGGTAAGAACATTTTGGTATGAGAGGCAACAATGATTTGATAGATTAGGACTCAACTATCTGCCCAATCCTAACTTTCTAGAAACTCCTCTGACAGTTCCATTCTGTCCTAGAGAAAGGACAAGCAGGAGGGAAACAAACACAGGGCACATTCCCTCTTCTCTGCTAACCAGCCCAGAGCCCAGAACCCCTCCTTCCAAGACAAATACAACAGCTCATGATGTCCAGGGTGGGGCTAGAGACTGGGGAAATGGTGGATATGGATGCCTTTCATTTCTTCCTCTCTCCAGTTCAGGAGGATGAAGGTGTCATGATGTACTTGGAGAAAAACCAAATTGCAGACCTGTGAGAAAGCTGCTCCAATCTTCTTGCCTTTCTCCTGTGGACACTGCCACGGAAGGCAGGAACAAAAGCAGTCATGGAGATGGCAGAAACTGAAGCAGTCCAAAGTCAGTTTATTTCCCCACAGGGGAAAAAAATGTGACCTCAAGTGAAGAGAAGTCAGCAAGACCCGACTCCGCCTTGTAAACAGGGTTCCAGTTAACACCAGGTACCAAGTGGTTCAGGCTGGTGGCAACTGAAATGGACTGGTGGGAATGGATTCACGGTGTGTAAACAGTGTTCACTGCAATTACTCTAAGGCTAACAGTGTGGTGAGGGAGGTGAAATGGTGTGTCTGAGGAGAATGTGTAAACGGTACCGTTGCTGGACAACACTGACTGAAATGGAGCTGCTGGTAGAGTAGGGATGGGATTGCTGAGAATAGAGCCCCTCTTTCCTGCCTGGTAGCCGGAAGCAGGTAATAGTCAAGAGACCTTCCACAGCAGGGACTCAATGGCCACCTGCTGGAGGGTCTACAGGTTGGGACCAGAAGGCGGGCTTCTTAAGCTATTTCTCTTGAGGTCATACAAGTAAAACCCTCTGTCTCCAAGAGGCTTCCCCTTCTCCAGATTGAAGGTGGTTCTGATGCTTTGGAGAGACAGAGGGCTAAAAATAGCTCCCAGTTCAGATCAAAAAATAAAAGTAAAAATACCTGAAAGTCCTATGATAGATTGTTCACGGGGCTGGGTTCAAGGATCTCTCTAGATTGATCCTGGAGCCTGAACCCCCAAACCAAGTGCTCCATATAGACACTGGAATTTTCTTTTTGAACCCAGCTCTGAAAGCTCAGCTGCCTTCATGGGAGAGATGGACGGGGTGGGTACTTAGGCTCTCTTGCAGAACCAAAAGACTGAGTGAGTGGGGGACCTCCATGGGGGCTACTGGAATGCTTGGTGGAAACGAGGCAGGGTGGTGGTACTCAGGCCAGAGGTGAAGACAGGAGGCAAGGAGTGCAGAGGTCCAAAGTTCAGGGGTCCCCCAGCTCCAGGGGAATCTTGAGGCTGAGCTTGCAGAGTGGTGAGCAGAGGCTGTGCTTCAGCTTGGGAGTAGCCCATGACCAAGCCTCCTGTGGCTCCTGGCGGGTTACATGGGGGTAGGTTGAGTGGAAGAAAGCCCAGTAAATGAGAGAAGTCCACATTAGCAGCGCAGAGGGCCTCAGAGAGGTTGGCGGGACTCTTGGTGAGCAGGGCTTCATCTAGAAGGGCTGCAGCTGCCGCTGGCTGAGGTGAGGCGGGCTGGGGTTCAGCCGATGAGAGAGAGAGGCTTCCAGGAAGCTCTGCCAGAAAACTATCCACCTCCACTTTGGGCAGTTTGTCAGGCAAGTATGAGGTAGATCCAAGCTGGTATTTTGGAGGGAGCTGAGCTGAGGAGGAGATAGGAGAAGATTCCAGAGGGTAACTCATACCCATGGGTAGCGTGTTGTGCACCAGGGAGTGTGGCACGCCCGCACTGGGCATGGTAGGGATGTGGGCACCATACATACCCATGGGCAACATGCTAGGAAAGGCCTTGGCCCCCATCACGTCCCGAGAAGCCATGCAGAGCACAGGGCTCAGCTCTTCCTTTACACTGACTGTGGAGCTGCAGCTGAGTAAGCCTAACATATCCACTGGCTCTGTCTTGATCTTGAGCAGCTCCTGTGAATGGCTCTTCTTGACATGGCGTGTCAGGTGATCCTTGCGGCCAAACCTCTGGGCACAGTACTGGCACAGAAAGTCTTTACGACCAGTGTGGACCACTAAGTGCCGTCGAACATCCTTCCGAGTATAGAACCGCCGGTCACAGTGGTCACAGGGGTGCTTTTTCTCCTTGGCACCTCCTGCAACCCGGCGTGAGTGAGCTTTCAGGTGCTCCAATAGGGCCTGGGTACTCTCAAAGGTCTGCAGGCACACCTTGCAGCTGAGATCACCACTGCTGGCAGCATGCATGGCCAGGTGGCGACGGTAACCCAGCTTTGTATTGTAATTCTTACCGCACTCAGAGCAGTGGAGGGCCTCCTTGTTGGGGTCGTGGGTCTGCAAGTGGTTCCGCAGATGGTCCTTTCGGTGAAACATCTTGTCACAGTACATGCACTGGTGGGGTTTCTGGGCCGAGTGGGTGGCCATGTGCCTGGGGGTAGGGATAGAAAATGGGGAGAAAGCTGAAAGAGGGAAGTTCAAAAGGGCTAACTAGACAACCAGATGTCTATGAACAGGAAACTACATTAAGAAATTTCAAAAAAGCCATGCAACAGAATACCATAACAACTATATTCTACCAATATTCCTATAAAATGCATTATCATTCTTTTTGTTGTTGTTTTTTCAAGATAGGGCTTCTCTGTTTAACAGCCTTAGCTGTCCTGATTGAGTAACAGACATGAACAATCTGAGTTTACTAACAGGGAATTTGCTAAGTTTGTAATGTAACTATGATATTTAAGAAGTGAGCTTTATATGTACCTTTAAGGAATAAGCTTCTTAGAGATATTAAGAGGAAAAAGTGTGTGGAAGGTGGGCAGTGGCACATGCCTTTAATCCTAGCACCTGGGAGGAAGAGGCAGGCAGATCTCTGAGTTTGAGGTCAGTCTGGTCTACAGAGTGAGTTCCAAGATAGTCGAAGCTACAGAGAGAGAAATTCTGTCTCAAAATAAAAAAATAGAAAAAAAAATTTGAAAAAAGGAAAAAGCAATAGTACATAAATAATGATATTTGCTACATTAAAAAAAAAGGTATTGCTTGTATGTGCTTGCAAATAAGAACCAGGTATCACTGGCAGCTTAAGAGGGAAAAAGGTAAAAAATTGGACAGTGTATAAATGGACTTGACGGAGAACTTTCATTGCAAGTCTTTTAATACCTCCTGAATTCTGAGTCTGTGAAGAATTTCCTCTTCAAAAGTTTACATTTAATTTTTTAATGTTACAATAAAGGGAAAAATGAAATATGAAATGTATGTAAACCTCCTGATCTGTAACAAGTTCCCAAGATATACAAGGACAAGTCAAAAAAGGAAGTTCAACACAACATGTAATACACCCCCTTTTGAAAACCAAAAGGAGAATACACATTTGAATGTCTCAAGGATTCATAAGAAATGAATCCCACCAGCTGCCTTTGGGAGAGAAACAGCTGTGATGAATTTGAGGACAATTCATTTTTCACTACTTGTATCATTTCAATTGCTTATTTCCTCATTGCCCCTTAGTTCACATGTCTCCTGTCTGACTGGAAAGCAGCCCAGAGCCCAGGAACTGGATCCATAGCTCCATATACATTCAGAATCAATTCACCAAGACTTTAAGGCCTAACATTTGCCAAGCTGCAGGTGAAGTGTCATTAACATTCTCCAGTAAGGACAGGAAACACCAGGTAGCCCCACCCATCAGTCAGTCAGTAGCAGAGGCTGTATTTAAACACTGACCCTCTTGAGATAGCACATCATAGCTGCGTCTAGTACCCCATGACCTTTTCTATATAGAGAATCACCTTGTGTTATGTGTATGCATTCATGTTTATGGGTGTTATCAACCTCCTGAAATACTGGCAGGATGGCACATGAGAGGCAGTGCTGAAGGACTCAGTCTGTTTCCTTTATTTCTCAGGTAGAAAAATAAGGCCCAAAGAAGTTCAGAAACTCACAAAGATCACAAGTAAATTCTGCCAAAGCTCTTGCCTCTTGGACCAGGATTTTTCTATCAGTCTCTCACTGGTACTCAGACCACCACAATAAAGTCCAAGAAGATGTCCCTGATTAGGGTCCCCTAAGATAGAGAAGCACACAGAATCAACACATTCCTAGGTCTACACAACTGTCCTGAGGGCAATCCTGCCCTCCACACAACCCCTGATGCCTATCTTGGTTCCTTCCTCCCAACTGTTTTCCAGATGAGGAACTGGGGCTTTCTGTGGTCATCTCATTGTATTTACGGGTGTGCTGTCTGTCTTCATTACTGAGAAAGTATACTCCAAAGTTTTTACTTATGTGTAAAAAACAAACAATAGTTAGCCCCCCCCCCCCATCCTTCTTGCTCACTATTCTATCCCTAGCAATGAGGACTGTTTGGTACATAGCAGGAGATTAATAAATAATAGGTAGATGAATGGCTAGATGCACCAGGTTAGTCTACCTCATTTGATCAGGGCAAGTTCATGGTTTCTTTACTGGAAAGGCAGGGGATCAAGTGAATATAAATGGCTCTCATCAGGTCCTTTCCCTAACAGAGCTGCTCTTATCTGCCATAAAAAGGGCTTTCACATTCTCTTTCACTTTAAGTAAGGGTTCTTGGGTTTACAAATTTCAGGAAAGGAGCTGACCCACAGAGCAGCAGGGACTCTACACAGACAGAAACAACCATCTGATTAGCAGGCTGAGTCAGAAGCAGCAGTACTGTGGGACCAACACTCTGCGATCCTGGCTAAGTCACGAGAACCCCAGCTTTAGAATGAACAGATTAGACCACAGGATCATCTTTCTAAATTTCTAAGACCAATTCCTAACTTCTGGCTAAGATTCTGATAATTTACCTGCCAGGAATGGAGGAAGTACTGAAAAAAAAAGTTAAGTCTAATTTGTTCATGGCTGCTTTACACTATACTCATCAGATTCTATTTGTCTCAATAAAAATACCACCAGTTTTGATGAGGCAGGGATTCTTAGAATTCTAGGCTAACTCAGGCTACATAAGGAACTCCTTTTTCAAAACAGACAAAACACTAATTTTGTTTGTCTGGTGTTTAAAAATTTTTTTGGTGGGGAGGAGGATTTGAGACCGGGTTCCTGTGTGTAGCCTGGCTTCAAACTCACTAAGATCTACCTGCCTCTGCCTCTCTAGTGCTGGAATTAAAGGCGTGTGCCTACTAAAAAAAATTTTTTTTTACTACATTTATTTTGCGTGTACATGTAAGTGTTTAGGGGCCAGAGACAACTTGCAGAAGTCAGTTCTTTTCTTCCACCATGTGGGTCTCAGGGACTGAACTCAGACTGTTAGGCTTGGCAGCAAGTACGGAGCCAGTTCAATAGGCTCTAGGTGGTTTATTTAGAAACAGTCTCACTCTGTAGCCCAAGCTGGCTTTGAACTTGTGTGACTCTTCTGCTTCTGCCTTGTAAGCGCTAGAATTACAGGCATGCGCCTCCATGCCCAGCTAAACACTATTATTACTCAGTGAGTGACTTCAAATGGTTACTGTTCAGAGTACACTTACAGGACAATTTTATCTTTTACTCTTTTGCTACTAATGAAGTCCCACACTCAGCTAAGTCTCTGGATTTGACCTCTGGGAAGCTGGGGGCTGAAAGAGGTATGGGAGTGTCACCTACCTATACAGCTTGTACTTGGAGGCAAAAGCCTTGCCACAGTGCAGCTGAGGGCAGCTATACGGTCTCTGCTCCGGATGGGGAAGGCTGTGAGGCCTTAGCTTCTCCCCATTTGAGAAAGGTGTCCCCGAGATTTCACATTGGCACTTCACTTGACTCTCTGCCTCCCGGCCCCGAGGCCTGGGAACTAGTTTCCAGCCCACTTCCTCCTCCTGCTTTGCATCTTGAATCCAGGGAGGGACGCTGGTGAAAAATGTGGTCATGGCAAGGCTAATGGCAGAGGGCCATGTTATTCAGAAAGCCTCCCCATCGGTTCTGCTCAGTCTGCTCGGTCACAGTCTCCAACGCAGCCTTCAGAAAACAGTCTCTTCACCTGAAACAGAGTGCCTGGTGTTAAGAAGACCCATGCCAAGGGCGCAGAGGCTCTAGCAAACACCTCCCAGACCTACACCCAGCCATCTCCTCCCACTTAGTAGTGGCGTGACTTTCAAACAAGCACGTGCTTCCCTGACCTGCTTCCTTATTTACAAAACAGACACAACCCTCAAAATCATGTTTTGGAGGTCAATGCAGCAATGAGTATAAAGCTTCCACTGGTACTTGGTGCTTGCCAGTGCTCATCGGGGTTATTCTAGTAGCTCTAGGCTAGAAGAGACAAGGTAATCCGAGGAATTAAACTTACCCTTCATTTTTACATCATTAGATAGCTTTCCTCCTTTTCTCCCTACTTCACTCCATCCTCTATTATTCCCCTCATCAGAGGTGCTAAGGAACAATAAATATCCAAAAGGCAACAGAGAATGAGAACCCGTTCATAGGAAATTCAGACCCAAACTAGGCCCTGTGCCACATGCACTTCTTAGCACCAGGAGGTTCCTTCTAGAGAACCTAGACGTTGCCTCCAAGAATTTTCCCTAAACTAATGCCAGTCCTACCCTGACTTCTACTGCCTTTCTGGATCTTTTGTTGTCCAGGTCCATCTTTACCTAAGCCGTGGTTTTTTGTTTTCTTTTAAACCACAAAAACCAAAAGTGCTGAATGGTTCATTCTAGAGATTCAGAGGGTACACATGCAATTCTCTACTAAGACAGAACATTCTTGGAATGTAAGTAAGTCCTCACCACCAACTAATCTGAGGGATCCTTCTGTATTCCTTTCATTTCCATATACCTAACATCTAGAGAAGGAATTTCAACTTCCTTTCAAATGAGTACGTTACTCACTGAACTCAAGTTGATTCTCAGGGTCTTAATTTATGCCCAGAAATTCTAGTTTAAAACTGAGTTTGCCACCCTCCAAAGAAGCCAAAACTTGAAATTTGGCCCTTCCCCTTGTTGGTGACAGTGGTGTAGTAAGGAGAGGAAGACAGAGTAACAATAACACAACCCCTTCCTGACACCAAATCAGAAACTATCCCAAAATTTAGTCATGAGGATTTTCCACATAAAGAGAGCAATGATGGTGTATCTGGAAATTGGCTATAAGAATCTGGGGAGAGCTTCAACTGCACAAACTAGCTATGGATCATGGAATGCTTGCTCAGCTAATCAGCACCTGCTGCTTACAGTGACCATTCATCCAACAGACTGGCCATGAACGAGATGATCGTATCAGCGGGTTCACGCCCCAGAGAGCTTTGCTCATCATACCATGAGCTACATCCTGTTCAGGAATCATTCCTTTTGTTAAAAAAAATACTGTAATGTAATACGACAGGCTTTTCTCCTCACAAGTGGGGATTTGCCTAAAATCATCTGCACAAAAGTGGCAGTATTTTGTATTAATCATGTACGGGAAAGAGCAAGAAATTACTGAAAAATACTCACTTGAGTTATCCTGGAATATCTGCCTGTTCTCTATACATCTCAAAGGCATCTGATGGCTGGCTTTCATTGTTCAAACTCACTCCCCTCCTGCGCAAGGGTGGAATTACCTGTTTATACCAGCGATTACTATGTACCCTGGAACTAGAGAGAATGAGCTCCAAGTATGCATGTCTAGTTTAGAGAGAATTTCCCATACCTTCAAAGTCAAATTCCGCTCCCACTTCATATCTAAATCATGCATCTCAGCCTTAGAAGTTGGGAATGGCAGCTAGAGGAAAGCAAGTCACACTGCTCTAGCTGATGAGAGAAGGGAGCCTATCTCTGGAAATTCCGCACAAACTCAGAGAGAGAATGGTACATCCCCACCTCCCACACGTCCACCTCATCTGTTCTGGTGAACATGCACAAACAAGACACAGCAGTTTAGCATGCTGGCACTGAAAGAGTGAGTAATGGGCTTCTAGGAAACAGGCTGTTAGTGGCTAAGAGCTCGTGAAGATGCAGACAGAACCAGAGGAGGAAGGTGGGAACCACGTGCTCAACTTCAGCATTAATGAGGTTATGGCTTTAGAAGAAAAGAGTCACCACCTTGATCCTACTCCCCTAGGCCTCTGAGAAAACAGCAAGATTCTTACCTATAATCAGTGGCTATCAGGCGGCTGGGCAGCCACGGTTGCTGGTATTACCTAGGAACCTTTTGGGGGATCTAGTCTGACTTTCTCTGTGTCCTTTGTCTACATACTCCTCTGATTCAAAAAAATCCTGAGTTTGATTAATGAATCAGACCTAGTTCTTCATACTTCCTGTCAAAACTGTGAAAGAATGTTGCTTCTCCCCAAAGCTGCTCTTCTGGTCTCATTCTAACTGTAGCTATGGAGAAGCTGACAGAACCTGTTTCCATAAAACAAACACAATCCCTCCCAGGAACTGGTATAAGTCAGTGTATTTTCAGCCCAAGATTCTTCTGGCATCTGATCTGAAGGGGGAGGCAGCACGGAAAGAACCTTGGACTTGCTATCAGAAGAGCCACCACTCACTGGCTGTGAAACCACAGGCAGGTTATTTCATTTCTCTGAACCTTACTCTCCTCAATTTCTGGAAGAGATTCATTCTCAATCTGTACATTTTCTAGAGGATGAAGTGAAGTGGCACTATTTAGAGTAACATGAAATGTGAACAAATGAAGCCCACAAGGGCAATATCGCTGCTGCCTCTCTTCCTGAGGGCCAAGTGGAACTTCTCTCTCCCTCTTGGTGTTACTTCTCATGCCTCAAAGTCAGTTTCCTTCCCTTCCCAACATCTCAGAACTCAGCCTTCCTCTTTTCCCTCACTGTTAACCCTCACCACCAGCCCTTTACCTCCAGCACATCCCTGTGTCAGAGTTTTCTCTTGCCTGGATGACCACTTTATTATGCCCTCTTCTATTATTAAAGTTCCATACCCAAAGTAAGAACGCTTGCTCAATGCTCTCTGTGGCCTTTAGAAGCTCTGGTCTGTCTTCTGTAGTGCTGTGATGTAGGCTGCCCTCTGATGAAACTATAGTTTTTATGGTGTTACATCATCTCTATAGAAACTGCGTTCTTTCTCCATTATTAGCCTGTTTCCTCATCTGTAAAGCTAAAAATACTTACCTCACAGTCTGGTTGTAAGGATTATTTTAGTCAGGTATGCAAAAAGCTCAGCATTAGGTTTGGCCTGCTCAAAGTGCCCAGCAAAAGAAAGCTATTATCTTGGTCTTTGTACTGAATTTTGTGTTCCCACCTTCGGCTGCCACAGTCCAGTTTTCCCAACTCTCCCCATCAAATAATATTGAGCCAGGAGTTTCTGCAGCAAGGAAAGGGTTAATCTCTTGAGTGTTCTTAACCAAAGAGACCCACAGAGGATTAACAGCTCCACTTCAGTGACTACCCTAAAATAGCTTTTATCCCTCCTGCCCAAGAGCTACTTGGGGACCTGAAGAACTCAATTCAACACCTGCCTAGGAGGAAACACACCCAGAAAGGTTCTTGGAGGTGGGATCTTCCCTCAAAAGAACTTAAAATAGCAACTGGGAAATTATAAATAGTGTTAGAAGGGAAAACAAAGCAGGCCTTGACCTGGGCAACAGAAACAAATCCAGAGGCACACTGGTTGGCTGGAAAACAGCAAGGGCCGGAGGAATGGAAATAGCTGCTCGTTTCCTGAGGCCAGCACACACACACACACCACTCCGGAATGGTGGGAGAATTAAATTACAGGGAGGCCCGAGAGTCTCAATGACTTGCATCATTCCAAGAAACATCAAACAGGATTAACAGGGGTAGGATTTACTCTCAGGCTGCTAGTTCTTCTGTCAGTGTAGATGGGCCTCTTCGGAGTCCCTTTGATTCCCTATTTCCTCGGATTCCCGCTGCCTCCCACCCCTGGGGAGGCCTTGAGCAAATGGCTGCACCTCAGTCCAGCCTCATTTCCACCTACAACCCCCCACCCCCAACTGCAACTCAGTCCAGCCTCATTTCCACCTACAACCCCCCCTACACCCCAACTGCAACTCAGTCCAGCCTCATTTCCACCTACAACCCCCCCTACACCCCAACTGCAACTCAGTCCAGCCTCATTTCCACCTACAATCCCCCCTACACCCCAACTGCAACTCAGTCCAGCCTCATTTCCACCTACAACCTCCCCCCCCCCCCCCAACTCAGCCGCTTTCCTTGGGAAGAGAGGGTTAGAAACCCAAGGCCAGACTTATCACGGTCCCGGGCTGACAGGTGGAAAAACACACAAGCCAGGAGTCAGGCTATGCGGGCAGGTGAAAGCACGCACTCCCCTCGGCAGCCAGGACCCTTTTCCCTTCTGTCCCAAGGACGGACGGGGACGGACCACAGCACAGCGCTGGGGCTGTAGGCAAACAGGCTGGCCCTCTGACCAGCTGCTAGATCACCCCATTTTGTGTGAAATGTTAAATTCTCCCTACGAGTGGAAGATGGCACTTGGAGGACGGGGAGAAAATAAGAATTCAGAAAGAAGTCTAGATAGGGTCTCGGAGATGGGAAGAGCAAGCGTGCACGGTAAAGAATCACGAACACGGTATTTGGGTCTCTAAGAGACCACCACGAGAAAGAGGTAGGGAGATTCCATAGGTCGGAAGAGGCTGGGGGTGGGGGTGAAGACAAGTGAAGACAATTTCAAGAGGGTCTAGAAACGGGACTCTCCCGATGGAAAAAAAAATGTCTAAAGTTTCCTCAATACGGTCACTGGGGAGGCAACTACAGGTAGGACCTTATTTGGGGTTATTCAGACCGAGGTATTGGTGCGAAGCCTCAAAGTAAGTTTATGAAAGTCTGGAAAACGAAAGAGCTGAGAGGACTATTTGGAGCAGGAAAGGGGGTTATGTGGGTCGGGGTAGGCGTGTCCGAGGAGGGAGCAGGTGCAGCTTATCTATGCCCCCCAGACCGCGGTCCCGAAGACGGTCAGCAGCGTGTTATCTGGGTCTCCAGGGAGTCTGGGGGGCGGGGGGTCGACAGTGGGGGACCCCCGGGGCTCAGTCTCCAGGTCTAGGAATGGAGGGAGCCTGAAGGACTTGTTCCGGTCCCCCGGGCACAAGTCTGAGGTCCGGGAAGCGTTTTCGTCACCACGGGGCCTATCCGGGGCCCCGGCTGCCGCAGAGGGGGCCCCCAGTCAGGGGTGTGGGCGACCGCGCTGGGCGGCCCGAGGTGAGGGGCGCCGCCGCTCCGAGTGCCGGGCGTGTGGGTACAGCACGACGGCCTCCCGCCCCGCTCCCCACCATCCCCCAGGACCCTCGCCGGCACTCACTGCGCTCGGGACCCCGCGCTGCGGGCCGGGCCGCGCTCGGGCTCCGCCAGGCCCGCTCAGGCCCCGGTAGTGGCGGCGGTCGGGCCATTGTGCGGTGCATTGTGGGAGCCGCGCGAGCGGGCGCTCGGGTCGTGGAGGGGGCGGTGCCGCGGGCTCTCTATGGTCCCGCCCGCCCGCGGGCTAGAGCGGCCAAGCCGGCGCGCGGGCGGCGCGCGGGGAGCGTCGGGAGCGGGGCGGCCACTCGCGCCTCGGCTTTCCCCCTCCCCGCCTCTCAGCCGCGACGCTCTGGGGCTCTGCCGCCGACATGGGCGCCGCCGCGTGGGCACCGCCACACCTGCTGCTGCGGGAGTCTCTCCTACTTCTGCTGCTGTTGCTGCCGCTGCCGCTCCGGGGGCGGTCGGCGGACTCCTGGGACCTGGCCGGTTACCTGCTCTACTGTCCCTGCATGGGTAAGGCCTCCCGAGCCCACTGCTCAAATGGAGAAACTGAGGCTGGGGAGGCGGAGCCACTTCTGCGAGGCTCCTAGAGACGCCTCGTGAGGTCCAGGAGAGACCTCCTGGAGCAGGACAAGGTGTGCTCTTCGCTGCCCTAGCTGCACGGGTGCAGACGGGCCACTAGTGTTCAACTTGCCATTCGTCGGACGGGAGAAGCTAAGTGACTCACTCGAGGTCTAATCCGAGACCAGTAAATGGAGTTTGTCGGGCAAGACTTGCCCGCGCTAAATCGTGGCAGTACCTACATTCATTCAGCAAGTATTTATGTGCCATTTTTTTTTTTTTGGTCCCAGGCGCTGTCTTCTGTGCCGGTAGTGAATGAGAGATAAACCTCATACATACCCTTATCCTTCATTTTAGGAAGACAGACAATAAACCAAAGTTTTGTTTTTGTTTTTTTAAGTACGTGAATAATTTGGTACAAGGTGATAAAAACTGAGGTAATAAAAGATAACAAGGACTCTTAAGAACCAGTCCAGGGATGCAATGTAAACGGAATAGTAAATCATCACTGAAAAATTCATTCCTTCTTACAACCCTTAGTTGCTTGCATACCTGACCATGGCTGTCATCTTGAATTAGGTGGCTCCACTCTGGTCTTCTCCACACCCCTTCTCCCTTGGCCCTCCAGCTATAGACACACTAACCTGCTTTCTTCTGTTCCTCACACACACAAAGGTCTATGAGTTATTCCCTCTTCCTGGAACAGCCTCCTCTAATTTCTGCCCCCACCCCACCCTTCTCACCAGAGAGGACTGACCCCGCTGATCTCTGCTCAAGTAATTTCCTTCGTTTCCCATCACCAAACCTTTTTGTTTTCTTCCTTGCAACTCTCAAAATCTTATGTAATGAATTTGTTTTCATGTTTGGTGTCTCCAAACCTGAATTAGTACTGAGTGCCTGGGGGGGCAGAGATCTTTACCTTTGCCCTATTTTATATTGTAACATGTAACATTTTATATTGTGGCATCCGGCACATTTTGGCCATGCAGTGGTTTTGGAGTGGATGAACGGATGCCATACCGATGATAGCTTAGTGTGGTTGCTTACAACTGAAATCTCAGAATTGGAAGCCAGAGACAGGTGGATTTCTGTGAGTTTAAAGCCAGTCTGATCTACATAGAGCAGCCAGGACTACCTAGTGAGAACTTGGCAAAACAAACAAACAAACCAAGCAAACAAAAGAAAACAAAAACCAAATAGGCCTTTATATGCGAAACATCCACAGACTGAAAAAAAAACAGTTGATACAGAAAGCCAAAAAGTGGGGGGGGGGGAAGACATTTGAGGGGAAATGGCAAATGCGAATAACCCAAGTTGTGGGTCTAGCTCAATAGTAATGCACAAATGCACGCAACATGTGTGAGACCCTAGGTTAAATCCCCGGCACATAAGTAAATCCATAATCTGATTACACAGCTGTAATCCTAGCACTTAGGAGGTAGAGGCAGGAAGATTGTCACAAGTTCAAGGACAGCCTGGTCTATAAAACAAGTTTCAGGCCAGCCAAGACTACACAGACCCTGTCCCAAAAAATAAAATAACTCAAATCCATGCTGAGAGCAAGAGAATTGGATAGGGGTGATCAAAGTGTCTTAGCAAATGAGGTATCAGGGTCACACCACCCCCCCTTCTTGTGCAAGTAAGTGGAAACAGGCCAAAGGACACTCCTGGCAAAGAAAACAAGTAGGGATCATGGAGCATGTTAGGGAAATGGCGTGGAATCTGGGGTGACTAAGCAATGTCAAATGTGGAAGCCTAGACCTCTTAGGTGCCAGTGTTACTAACTCACCTGGGTGACTTGACCCTCCCCCATCTCAGATGTACGTCTTTCCTGAGCCCTTCATACATCATGCCTTTAGTGCCCCAGACTACTCTACCCACAATCTACCATTTCCAGGGCGCTTTGGGAACCAGGCCGATCACTTCTTGGGCTCCCTGGCATTTGCAAAGCTACTGAACCGCACCTTGGCTGTACCTCCATGGATTGAGTACCAGCATCACAAGCCTCCTTTCACCAACGTGAGTACGTGTGTTAACCTCGGCCCCTGTCCACCTTCCCCGTGCTGGCTGGCTTGCTTGACTCTAAGGCCTCTGGCTTTCACTTCCACTCCAGGCTTGTCCTGTTCTCTGCCTAGAATTGTCTTCCTTGAAATAGCAACTTTTTTACCCAACACCTGCCATGTGCTTGCACTGTCTGAACACTGCGTGAGGATTAGCTCATCTTTCCCACAGCTCATCCTCGAGGAAACCCAGGTTTAGAGGGGTGAGGTAACTTGCCCAAGATTGCACAGCCTGTGGGTAGTACTTGAATTCAACCCCAAGGCTGACTACTTCCAGAGACTGTCTTGAAACTAAAGCCTCCGTTTCCAGTCCTGATTCACCCTACCTTGCGAACATCCTATTGGTCAATAGTAGGTGATGAGCGCTCTTAGCAATTTTAAAAAAAGAGATTGAGGCATGGCTTAGTTGGTAGTATGTTTAAGGCTACCAACCCAGGCAGTCTGGCTCCAGTGCTGCCTCTCATCCCAGCAAGAGGTCCCTGGGCATGACTTTCTCATCATTTGCTGATACTTAGCTTATTCTTTGTGTCTTCCCGTGGCCTTCTGTTTCCTTCTGTTCACCATGTCCCCAGAGACCTGGATGTGGGAACTTAATATTTAATGAATTGACTTGAAAAGTTTAAGTAGTTAACAAAAAGTTAAGTAGTTAAAAATATATATACTTAGCACAAACAGAACACCGTTTTTAATTCCAATGCTTTTTCTCTGTGTTTTTATTTTTTTTTCTTTGCATGGAAGTTGTATAGCCTGGGCAAACTACTTCATATTTCTGTACCTCAGTTTCATCATCTTTACGATAACCTGTGATGATTGGCTACCTCGTGATGAGGATTGAATGAGTTACTGACAGTAGTGCCTTGATCCTGCCTCAGGTCTTCCTCTTAGAATCTGCTAGGCTCCTCAGTATACCGAACCAGGACACAGGAAGTTCCTCAGATCTGACTTGTTAGGCTTTATGGACAGATTTATTGCTCATCTGTCTCTGTCTTGCTGGCTTGCTGTATCCTAGCCTTCTCAGCCAGTTGTCATACGGAGTCTCCACTTCTTTACTTTCCATGGATGTCATAGCCTGTCTCAAATAAGCTTCCAGTTCCTAAAGTGACTATTGTCACTGAGGTCACCAGCGACCTCAGAATTGCCAAATCAAGGTTTATTTCTCAAACTGTGTCTTACCTGTGACTCCCTGTGAGCCTCTCCTCTTCTTAAACTTCCTCCTCCCCTGGCTTCCAGGACATTGCTTCTGCAGTCCTGACCTCAGCAAGGTTCCATTTTTTTGTGCCTCTGTCAGGGCTCACCCATGGTTCTGCTGGTGATGTCCTTCCTCTGAGTCAGGTGAGCAGACCCTTGTACAAGGCTGAGTACAGCACCGGGAACTAAGTCAGCACTCAGTGAATAGCAACTGCTGCTGCTGCCATTAACTGACTCTGTTATAGGTGCCGTTGACTAGATGGGGTTGACTGTTCTCCTTACACCTCCAGTACACCTCTGGTACAGACTTGTATTTCTTACGTTAGACACTCAAGTCTGCTTAGTTGTCACAGGTATCTCAGATTTAGATCGCTGGAGCTACACTTGCTATTTTGCCTACAAACCTGTGTCACCATCTGCAATTCCAGCCTCAGTTATCCACCATCTCTACTCATCTGGGCTCTAGGTTTCATCCTGAATGCCCCTCTTGAATACACACTCAGCTCTCAAAGCCTCAGCTTCGCCTTCTTTGGTATCTAGACCACTTCATATCTCACTTAGATGTATGGGAGGTACATATTAACTGCTTGCTTAATAAGCTGGGTGTGGTGGCTCATGCCTGTAATTCTGGCTCTTGGGAAGCTGAAGTAGGAAGATTGCTTTGAGCTTAAGTCCAGCCTGGGCTACATGGGAATGTCTCCAAATTTCTTTCAAAATAAAACTAAGTGGATAAATAATGCATTCTTTTTTTTTTTTTTTTTGGTTTTTCGAGACAGGGTTTCTCTGTGATTTTGGAGCCTGTCCTGGAACTAGCTCTTGTAGACCAGGCTGGTCTCGAACTCACAGAGATCCGCCTGCCTCTGCCTCCCGAGTGCTGGGATTAAAGGCGTGCGCCACCACCGCCCGGCTAAATAATGCATTCTTGAACAAATATAAGGATCATTGTAGTAGCTCCATAATTCCCCTCCTTTTCTGTTCTTAAGTAGTCAGTGCAATCTCCTCTCTGTCAACAGATCAATTCTTCTAGAAAAGCAAACCTTGCTAACTGTGATGAAGTCTTGTACATCTAGCACTTGGAGGCTGAGGCAGGAAGATTGTAAATTCAAGGCCAGTCGGAACTACATACAAGTACCAGGCTAGCTACCGCTATATAGTGAGATCAAGTGTCTCAAAAAAAAAAAAATTCCTGTCTGGTTTCAGAAATGCTAGTTCCAATTCCCATTATCCCAGGTTTTTAGATTGAGGATATACAACAGCACAGCAAAGGCCTTAAGAAGCCCTGCTGCAGTAAAGAAGCCAGCTTAAAACAGAATTTTCTAGATCTCTTCAACTCTGAAGCCTTATACTTTATTGATTGATTGGTTGATTGATTTTTTTAAAACAGGGTTTCTCTGTGTATCCCTGACTGTCCTGGAACTCAGTCTGTAGACCAGGCTGGCCTCAAACTCACAGAGATCCGCCTGTTTCTGCTTCCTGAGTGCTGGGATTAAAGGGATGCACTACCATACCTGTAGCTCTGAAACCTTTTTACTTCACCTGACCTCTTGGGATATGCTTGAGAAACCTTGACCTGTAGGATAGAATCCAGATTTTGTTCCATGGTGTTGTAAGAATATATTTAAGCTAAATTTTTATTCTTTTGTTTGGTTTGTTTTTTGGGTTTTGTTTGTTTGTTTTTAAAGAGAGTCTCATGAACCCAGGCTGACCTCAGATTTGCAATGTGAATGACTTGAATTCCTGCCTCTATTTCCAAAGTGCTAGGATTACAGGTATACACCACACCTGACTCAAAACTTTTTTAAAAAATTAAAAACCTTCCAGGCGGTGCTGGCACACGCCTTTAATCCCAGCACTCAGGAGGCAGGGGCAGGTGGATCTCTGTGAGTTCGAGACCAGCCTGGTCTACAAGAGCTAGTTCCAGGACAGGCTCCAAAACCACAGAGAAACCCTGTCTCGAAAAACAAAAAAACAAAAAAAATTAAAAAACTTATGATGATGACTCTAACCGCCATCCATGAACTCACCTGATTGGAAGTGGTCCTCGTGAACATATTCTTCTTCTTCTTGCCTCATCATCTCTATTTTGATTTTCTGAGACAGAAGTTTATAAATCCCAGGTTGGCTTCAAACTCTCTGCTCTTCCACCACCATCTCCAAGTGGTCAGATTACATTCATGCACCACTGTGCATGCTTTTCTGATATCATGCATTCCCGTAATGAGAAGAAATAAAGAATTGTTTGAAAAGAAACAAAGCTTTGTAGGTCAAGTCGATGAGAAGTTTGCTAACCCTGGTCTCTTGCTTGACGGCAACTACCCTCATGGACTTTGTGATATGACTGCTTCTTTCCTTGGCTTCCATTGAGTAACTGAGTGCCAGCCACACTTCCTTTAGGAAGTACCAGAGCCTCTCCAGAGTGAATACCGTCTATGGAAGGGGCATGCCATGCTTGGGTATGCACCCCAAGTAGTTGTCCCAAAGCAAGCATTACTCCCAGCAGCCATGTAGAGAGGGCCATAGAGCTCAGTTTTGTACATTTGTTCCAACAATGAGAGTTGACTTTAAAATTCTACTCTTAGGAGAGAAGTAAAGCCACTACAGCAGCAGCCTACTTTTCGTAACTACTTGTGAGGCCGCGCATCTTTTGAATGTATGGGCTGTTTGGGTTCCTTTGCTGTGAGATGTTTGCTGTCTCACTCACCTATCTTTCCTTGTAGATATCAGGCATTTTGAACACCAGAGATGCTGCTGTTTGTTCTTGAGCTGGAAGATAGCTTCTCAGTTTGTCTTTGTCCTAACTTTGGTGTCTTGTCGTGGCTGTTGTAATAGGGATGAAGCCTACTGCCTCATGCATGCTAGACAGAAACTCTACCACTGAGCTTGAGCCGAAGCCCACTCCAGGCCTCTCATATCACCTAGTCTGGGCCTTAGAGTTACTATGGAGACCTGTACCCCTCTTTTTTCTCCTTTAGCTCCATGTGTCCTACCAGAAGTACTTCAAGCTGGAGCCCCTCCAAGCCTACCATCGTGTTATTAGCCTGGAAGACTTCATGAAAAAGCTGGCCCCCACCCACTGGCCCCCTGAGAAGCGGGTGGCATACTGCTTTGAGGTGGCAGCCCAGCGGAGTCCCGATAAGAAGACATGTCCTATGAAGGTAGAGCCTGTTCTCTGTCCTCGAGGCCCTTGATGTAGCAGTGTGGGGAAAGATGGGGATTTGGTCTGTTTCTGGCCATTTTTAACAGTGTCACCTTTGACACACTTCTCTGAGCTTTGTTTCTACCTGTTCTAGCTGGCGTATAGAATGTAGGCCGTATGGAAGAGCACCTGGGAGCAGAAGTGTTGTCGGCATAGTAACTAATGCCCGCACAGCAGTCCCACATGCAGACTGCTCCATGAGAAAGGTGCTGACGATGTCCTCATGGTGTAAGGAAGCCCTGGCCAACATGGTGTAGCTTGGCTTACTGTTCACGCTCTTAACGTGAATGTTCTTCCACTTCTCAGCAGGACAAGAGCTGTCATGGATAATTAGCAAAAATTTGCATTTCTGGTATTTTGTGAATGATACACCCCAATATCTTTTGGTACAAGTGGTAGAAAAGCTAAAATTTTAAAAGTGCCTAGCTTGTTTCCCCCTATATTGCCCTTACCAGCTATCTGACCTTGGGCACATGTCTTACCTTCTGTAAGTCTGATTCCATCTTGAAAAGTGGCATGCTATAGTATCTTTTTAAAGCTTGAGTTTCGTGGTTCTCAACCTGTGGGTCACAATCCCTTTGGGGTTGAATGACCCTTTTTTTAAAATTATTTATTTATTTATTATGTATACAATATTCTGTCTACGTGTATGCCTGAAGGCCAGAAGAGGGCACCAGACTTCATTATAGATGGTTGTGAGCCACCATGTGGTTGCTGGGAATTGAACTCAGGACCTTTGGAAGAGCAGGTAATGCTCTTAACCGTTGAGCCATCTCTCCAGCCCTTGAATGACCCTTTCAAAGAGGTTCCTAATACTATCAGAAAACACAGATGCTTTTATGAACTAGCAATGAAAATAATTTTATGATTAGGGGGTCACCACAACATGAGGTTTTATATATGTATATGTGTGTGTGTATATACATATATATATGTTATAAAGGGCCGCATCATTAGGAAGGTTGAGAACCACTGCACTAGTTCCTAGCATAGTTCCAGCCCAAACCTACCACTACAGGGTTAGTGGTATATGACATGTGAACAGAGTAGATTCCTTCACACACAGGTGGAAACCAAAAGAGCACAAGCCCTCCCCTCGGCCCCTAGCCAAGGGGCCATCCTATAAGAATTCTTTACCGGGTGTCTTGCCATCCATCTCTCAAGGCCCTCTCTGCAGTTCTTTGGCCTCATCCCCAGGTAACTTGCCCTCCTGTTGACTAAGCTTTCCACTGCTCTCTTTTTGCAGGAAGGAAATCCCTTTGGACCATTCTGGGACCAGTTTCATGTGAGTTTCAATAAGTCGGAGCTGTTCACAGGCATTTCCTTCAGTGCCTCCTACAAAGAACAATGGATCCAGAGGTACTTGGAGGGGATAGCAGTACTGAGTTTAGGGAGGGCTGGGGCTCAGAGGCATCCAGCTCCTTCCTGGCCTTTCCACCTCTGCTCCACCCTCTTGTAAGAGACCAAAGGTGCAAGCACTGTGTTCTGTCTGTTGAACTTGGGATCCTATGTGATCTGTTTCCATCTCATCGCCTGACACAGCGGGATGTTGACCTGCCCCAAGGTTGAGCAAGAGTTTCTCGGCTGATAAGGGATGTCATAAAAAGAACATTGTTCAGTCACATGCATGTCGATTTCCTCCTCCAGGCGTGAGAATCACTCCCCTGTTGTCTTCCTCTTCACAGGGTGAAAAACTGGAAGCATTGCCTAGAGAAAAGCTCGGGTGCAGACTGAGAAGTGATGTCACCCTCATAATTACTAGCTAGGCTTTATTAATTGTGTGCCATAGGCCCTATTTAAAAAAAATAGGTTAGCAGGACACAGGCACAAGCTGTGAAGTATTTATGGAGCGTCTGTCATGTGTGAGACACAGTGTTCAGAGACCAAAGGTGTATGCAAAAATGAGGATGGCCCAGCCCTTTTCTTTGGAGAACCACAGTCTAGTCAGATTGATATCCTTGCATGGGGAATCTGTCATTGGGGCTCTAGCAATGCAGGAAAGAGCCTGGGCTATGTCAGAATGGGCTGAAAAGCCAGGCATGGTGGCACACACCTTTAATCCCAGCACTCAGGAGGCAGATCTCTGAGTTTGAGACCAGCTTGGTCTACAGAGTTTTTCTGGACAGCAAGGGCTACACAGAGAAAGCCTGTCTTGAGAAAAAGAAAAGAAAAAAAAAACACCAGATTAATTAGGGAGTAATAGGAGCGCAATACAGACAGGAGTGAACACTGTGAGCTCAACCCAGCTTTGCCTGTTTCTTGGGAGACTGAAAACCATTCGAGGTCTCTGGTCCCAGTTTCCACTAAAGAATTTGCTTCCTAGCATAGAAAGTGTACGTATGATGCATACTAAGCAAGCAGTCAGCTCTCACTCACATGCTTTATGTTAATTGTATCTATAAGAAATTTAATGAAATGACTGTTATTATCAGTTTCAT
Organism: Microtus pennsylvanicus; assembly: GCF_037038515.1. Taxonomy (NCBI): domain Eukaryota; kingdom Metazoa; phylum Chordata; class Mammalia; order Rodentia; family Cricetidae; genus Microtus; species Microtus pennsylvanicus. The sequence goes on from NC_134580.1 coordinate 128,631,349, forward strand.
CTTGAGAATGTTGGGGGTGAGTCTCGGGACCTGACACACGTTGGTAAACCCTCTACCACTGAACTACCCATTTCTCGGTCCTCAGTTTTACAAAAGGAAGCTGAGCTCAATGATTAAATACCCAAGGTAGTAAGGCCGCCACATAGCCAACTTGGATCTGCATGTGAATCTTTAAAGTAGTAAGAGCTGGGGCTGGAGAGATGGCTCAGTGGTTAAGAGCATTGCCTGCTCTTCCAGAGGTCCTGAGTTCAATTCCCAGCAACCACATGGTGGCTCGCAACCATCTGTAATGAGATCTGGTGCCCTCTTCTGGCATACACACAGACAGAATATTGTATACATATAAGTAAATAAATAAATAAATATTAAAAAAAATAAAAATAAAGTAGTAAGAGCTAACACATTTCATGCATGCTGTATACCACACTATTCCTAAAGTCTTAGTAGGCTTAAGCTCAGGATTAATGAATCTTTGGAATGGTATGGTCATCTAAGATGTATGCATAAAACAGGAAGCAGAGAAGAACGAAATCCCTTGTCCAAGGTCATGAACTTTGAAATAGCAGAGTCTGACCCAAAAACCCATTCCTTCTTTTTGTTTTTCGAGTCAGGGCTTCTCTGTGTAGCCCTAGTATCCTGGAACTCTCTGTATACCAGGCTGACCTCGAAGTCACAGAGATCTGCATGCCTCTGATTCCTGAGTGTTGGGATTAAAGGCATATGCTATCACCACTTTGGACAGTTCTTTTGACTTGGACTTTTTGTTTTGTTTTGTTTGGAACTTGTTTTCTATTTTCTTTATGGTATCTCTTCTATACAAAGTTTAAATACAGGTTAACATTTAATTTTTTGCAATGAGTAGTTCAGAATATCTACCACAGACTAGGTAGTTTTGGGGGGTCTTGTTTGTTTGTTTGTTTGTTTTTCAATAAACAAATTGCCAGGCATGGTGACTCAAACCTGTAACTCTCATACTCAGAAAGCTGACACAGGAGGATCAGGAGTTCAAGGCCAGTGTGAACTACACTAGTAAGTTTAAGGCCAGCTTAGGCTACATGAGACCCTGTCTAAAAACAAAACAGCAGAATTAAATGTTTTCTAATCCCACTGCTACAGGAGCACCATTAGTCCTTCGTAAGTGCATTTGCCCTTCAGTATATTTATATCCATGAACACATCTACATACATTAATTAAACTTGCTGTTTGCTCAGGCTGGTCTTGAACTTGTAAACAGTAATTTTAACAGGGTCAATTTCAAACATGAAAACATGAGAGTTTAAAAGAGTGAATAGCATTATATGTATGTATATTTATGTTGATGGAGATTTTTTTGGGTTTTTTGTTTTGTTTTTGTATTTTTGAGACAGGTTCTGGCTTGCAACTCGCTATGTATACTGGCCTCTAACTTTCGATGCTCTTCCTGCCTCTGCCTTACTTTGCTGGGATTACAGATGTGCCCCATCATGCCCACCCAACTCAATGAGCTTTTTTAAAACCACTTTAAGTGTACAACTCAGGCACATTATGTACGTCGTAATGTGCGGCCCTTGCAACCCTCCATCTCCAGAACCTTTTCCTCTTCTCAGCCAAAGACTGTACTCAGTAAAGGCTAATTGTCACTCCCCACTTTCCCTTCCCCAGTATACCTGACTCTAATTTCGCTATGAGCTCACCCATTCTAGGAACCTCAAGCATTGGATTGACAGTCATGTAGTATTTGCCTGTTTAAGTCTAACTTGTTCATATAGCAGCATGTTGTCTTCAGGCTTTGTCAGTATTGAAGCATGTGTCCAGATCTCACTCATGCTAAAGCTGAATGGCACAGTTTGATTCATCTGTTTTGTCTCCTGCCACATGGATCATTTCCGCTCTGCTGGTTCTCAGCCTGTGAATCCTGTGGTAGAGCTTCAATTCAACAGATAACGTATGCTTATTTGCTATCATAGTCTTGTGATAGCAAGCCTGCTCCAAGACTGTACCTAGGGTGTGCAAAAAAAAAAAATCCATGAATATGGCGAGGGCTAAACTTTTTCTGTCTGAGGGGTAATAAAGAAACACACGCTTTCTGATGGTAACTTTTCTCTTTTACTTCATCTTTAAAAAATCTCTTTCTGAGAACAGCTACATTTTTCATACACCTCTTCTCCACAGCTGCATAGCTCTCTTCTGCCTACATATCTGTCTCTTACACATCTCTCTTCAGCATATCTCCTCTTTTTTTTAAACTTATTTATTTTAGGTAATTATTATTATTATTTTATGTATTATTATGTATACAACATTCTGTTTGTGTGTATGCCTGCAGGCCAGAAGAGGGCACCAGACCCCATTACAGATGGTTGTGAGCCACCATGTGGTTGCTGGGAATTGAACTCAGGACCTTTGGAAGAGCAGGCAATGCTCTTAACTACTGAGCCATCTCTCCAGCCCAGCATATCTCCTCTTACACATCTTTACACAGCTGTTGCTCCATCTCTACACAGTTCTGTCTTCTACACAACTCTCTCGGCACATACCGCCTTCTACACATAGCTCTCGCTGCGCACACCTCCCTCAACCACCTACTCTGGACAGTTATGAGTTGCATATACAGGATCTGACCCATTCTAATGACACATGATAAGTCACAGGGTTTCTCTTAGGCTAGGGAGGTCGTGCTGACCATGCATGGTGAGTAGAGCAGGCACATAGCTTTAAGTGGTCAGGATTCCCAGACAGGGAGTGACATTGAAACTCAGGACTTAAACAGTAAACAGTTAATTGGCTGTACCTTGAGTCCTGCACCACAAACTGAAGCAAGGAGTATGTGCAGAAACTCAGTTGCTGCAGGGTGTTATGTCTTAATGTTATCGGCTTAACTTTGGTTCAACAAACAGACACCTGAGAACTTGCCTTTATGTATTTTTGCAGGAGTAACTAGTCTATTTTGAATCTGCCCTGAAATCTAAAATCAGCTAAATGTGTAAAAAGCTGCCTTTGTAACTGAGAGTATTGCAATTTTCAAAAATATTCTAGTATTATTTCTAATCATCAAAATTGTACAATTAAGCAGAAATCATCTTCCTGACCATCCACAGCTGTATGTGTGCCCAGTAGATGGACTATATATACTAGATAAACACACTGGCAGTGGGGAAAATACCCACAGCTGTTTTTAGGGAAGAAATGTTAGTGGCACATGAGAAAAATTACAGACAGAAGCGACCAGTTTCCATAGCCAGTGACTTATGGTCTTTGCCTAGTGAGGCCCTCCATCAGAGAGTTAACTCATCTGGTGGGTTGACCTGTATAGTATTAGTTGTTATTTATTGTATATTCTTTTTCTTTTTTTCGGGGGGAGTGGGGTTTCAAGACACTGTTTCTCTGTGTAGCTTTGGAGCTTGTCCTGGCATTCACTCTGTAGACCAGGCTGGCCTCGAACTCACAGAGATCCACCTGCCTATGCCTCCCAAGTGCAGGGATTAAAGGCATGTACTACCACTGCCTGGCATGTTGCATATTCTTAGTGGCCTTCAGTAAAGCCATTGCTACCATCAGCTCTCAGCAATTTGTTCTTGGAAGTATGTGGACCATTGTGTTGAAATTATCCACATGTATAAAGAACAGATATCTGAGTATATCATGGCAGCTTTTTGTCCTGTGACAAAATACCAGAGAAAATTAACTTAAAGAAGGAAAGATTCCTCTTGGCTCATGGTTTCAAGGGCTTTAACTTGTCACTTGGTTCTGCTACCTCTGCACTTATAATGAGGCACAGTATTGTGGCAGGGAGCATATGATGGAATAAATCAGCTCACACGGTGGACAGGAAGCATAAAGAGCCAAGGAGGAGGACCAGGGACAAGACAATACCCTTTAGGGCATTCCCTTAGTGTTCTACTTTCTCCAACTAAACCATACCTCCTAATAGTCCATTCAACCTATGAGCCCCTTGGTGAATTAATCCATTGATAAGGTTGGAGATTTCGTGCTTCTGGTCACTTCTGGTCAGTGCTGCACTGGGGACCAAGACTTCAACACATGAGCCTTTGAAAGATTTCATAGCCAAACTGTAGTACATTGCTGGTCATTCTCCCAGGGTGAAACCTGAGAAGACAATAGAGGTCATGTGTGATTGGCAAGACCTTTATGGCTGAATCTATGAAGCCCTAAAGGCTAATCCAGAACTACCATGCAAAGAGCAGGAGGGAAAGTGTCTGTCATGGCAGGGACTTTGAGAGCAAGACTCTGCCTTGCTTGTGTTTCTGTGTCCTCTGTACTCAGCGTGGCATCATCTACTGGTTCCATAAATGGATGCTGAGCCTAGAGGACCTCAGTAGTCGGGGTGTGATGGTGATGTACCACTGAAGTTCACCAGGTTCAACAGCAGGAAGCCAGCCTTCTCTGGACCTAAGAGGGAATGGTCAGGTTGGCTGGTGGAGTTGGTTAGGTTTTCTTTGCAACTAAGGGTCTTCCAGCTTTTCTAGTCAATTCTCCCAGATAGCACTGAGGGAGAGTGAGCAGCTGAGTCTTGATCTCTTGTTGCCTGTTGAGCCACAGCTGATGTGGTCCTACTGGGATAGCTTTGTGCTGGCCCAGGTCCAGGGCACAGGAATAGACATTCTAAAACTGGAATTCACCAAGGGTCAGTTCCAAGCTCTTCCCAAGAGAGCAGGAAGGGCATAAATCCCAATTTATTCTAGTGAGTCAGCATCCATTAGGTCAGAAAAGCTCTTTTCCTTTCAGAGGCCCCTGAGGTGATACCTGAAGAGATCAGCCAGGGTCTAGCCCCTCGGAGAGTGCTCAAGCAATATTAGTTTCTTCCTCCTCTACCCACCACCATCAGCATGCCCTGGTATTTTTATAAGGCCCTTGATTCCTCACATTCAATTCTAAAAATATGTATGGCACCTGCTGCCTGTGCTAGGGACTGTGGCTTAGAGGAGTAAGCCTTATACCCTCCCTTGTCTGGGAGGGAAGATGAGAGTAGTGTTTAGGGGTCAAGAAGACAACTAGTAGGACTGGTTAAGAACACTGGCTGAGCCAGGCATGATGGCTCCTAGCACTGGAGAGACAGGGGCAAAAGGATCTCTGTAAGTTCAAAGCCAGTCTGGTCTACATAGTTCCGGGGCAGCCAGAGCTGCATAGTCAGACTGTCTAAAACAAAAGCACTTGCTGCTCTTGCAGGGGACCCAGGTTATTCCCAGCCCTCATATCAGGCAGCTCACAACTACCTATCTAACTCTAGCTTCAGGAGATCTGGAACCTTCTGTTTTCCACAGGCACAGGCATATACATGATATACATACATACACTCAGACACATTTACGTACATCTTTAAAACTGAAAAACAAAAAACAGTGAAGCAGACTGCGTGAGTGCAAACCGTGCTCCTCCAGTTCTCACCCTGTGACTTTGCATGTCATTTAGCCTCTTTGTGTCTAGTTTCTTTATCAGTAAAATAATAGTAGGCACACTTCCCTCACAAGGCTCTTGTGGGAATTAAATGAGTTAATATGCAAGTAAAGCAATTGCTTCTCACGTAATATGACTCGGTACATTGTTGCCACGTATATACATATAAACAGGAGCCAGGCTGTGGGGGGACCCTTTCCTCCTGCTTCCACTGCTTAGGCCTCTGACAGTGTCTGGGGAAATCATGGTAAAGAGACTGCTAGGGCCACTGTCCTTAGTTCCGTCCAGTTCTGGCAGCAGAAATGATGGTTGTTAAGCGTGTCAGAATGCAGAGGACAAGGAACTGAGGCTTGTGAGTGGTGACCCATCTGGAGGCTTGGAAGGCATTTGCTGATCAATGTGTTTGGGTCAGTGTGAAGAATGGGTGTCAGGTGCATTGCAGTTCTGTGGTATGAATGGAGGGTGAAACAGCCTCGCTGGCTAACAAAGGATTTACTCATTCAAACTGGAAATTCTCAGGAGATGTCATCATGACCCTGTGATCTCCATGATCAACACGGTCCAATCACCAGACATAAGATTCAGTTTTTTAAAAGTTGAACTAGGTTATATGCAACATGACAATGATGCCCAGAATTTTGTAAGACCTTTCTGTGTGCCAAGTACTGCTTTAAAGGTTTTACATATATTAATTCAATTAATCCTCTCAATAGCCCTATAAATGGGTATCTTAGTAAGCTTGACTGTGCTGATTATTGCATACAAAACATCACATTGTGGGGCCGGGCGGTGGTGGCGCACGCCTGTAATCCCAGCACTAGGGAGGCAGAGGCAGGCGGATCTCTGTGAGTTCGAGACCAGCCTGGTCTACAAGAGCTAATTCCAGGACAGGCTCCAAAACCACAGAGAAACCTTGTCTCGAAAAAACCAAAAAAAAAAAAAAAAAAAAAAAACATCACATTGTGTACCTTAAAATATGTAATTGTATTTTTTTAATAGTGTTATGAGGTAAGCCTATTCTCAGCTCTGTTATAAGACAAGGAAATTAAGGCATTGGATGGATGGATGGATGGATGGATGGATGGATGGATGGATGGATGGATGATGGATGGATGATGGATGGATGATTGATGGATGGATGGATGATGGATGGACTTATACATGAAAATGCTGTCTTCAGGGAGGGAGAAGAAAAGAAGGGAAAAACCGGGCGATGGTGGCACATGCCTTTAATCCCAGCACTCGGGAGGCAGAGGCAGGCGGATCTCTGTAAGTTCTTAACCAGCCTGGTCCACAGAGCTAGTTCCAGGACAGGCTCCAAAGCCACAGAGAAACCCTGTCTCGAAAAACCAAAAAAAAAAAAAAAAAAAAAAAAAAAAAAAGCAAAAGAAAGAAAAGAAGGGAAAGAGATGGTGAGGTAGGGCTTTGTATTTATTTTATTTTTTAGTTTACTTTGGGCTATGTGTGTGAGTCAGAGAACAGGAGTTGGTTGGTTCTCTCCTGCCTTCAGTGTGGATTCCAGGGAACCAATGAGGTCTTTAGGTGTGGTAGCAAACGCTTTTACCCTCTGAGCCATCTCACCAGCCCTAGGTATGTACGTTTTAGTGTCTGCTGATGTAGGCCATGGGCCTATGAATTATTTTCCATGTTTGTTGTAGGGTTTACAATATTTCATGATGCTTTACATTTTTTTTTGTTTTCCTTTCATTGCATTTATTCATTTGTTTAGAAGGACAGCACACAGAGGACCACTGACCGGAGTCGGTTCTGTCCTTCTGTCATGTGGGCCTGGGAGTTGAACTCAGGTCATATGGCTTAGACACCTTTATCCCATGGGTCATTTTTCCAGTCCTTTCATAATTTTTATTTTAAAAAAAAATTAGGCACTTGTAGATCCACATGTAGTTGTGATAAACAATATAGAGAGATCTTGTCATATACCCTTGACTCAGTATCCTAGCTAGGATCTCGACAATGATGTGATCCTATCTTGTTTAGATAGTCTTACTTATACACAACTGTGTGTATGTGTATGTTAGTTCTGTATAATTAGTGTAGGTTTATATATTCAGTACCACAGTTAAGATACTGAGTAGTTCTTTGTTTTTGCAAGGCAGGGTTTCTCTGTAGTTTTGGAGCTTGTCTTAGAACTCACTTTGTAGACCAGGCTGGCCTCGAACTCACAGAGGTCAACCTGTCTCTGCCTCCCTAGTGCTGGGATTAAAGGCATGCGCCACCACCCCCCAGCCTGAGTAATTCTTTCAATGTAAATATTATTACTACACTTGCCTCTGTAAACACACATCATCCCTAACTCTAGCAGCCGTTGACCTCTTCTCCCTTTGCCCTTTCAAAAATATGCAAATGGAGTCATATGGTTTGGCTTTTTTTCCCTTAGAATAATTCCCTTAAGTGCCATAGCTTGTGTTGAAAGCCCATGCTTTTTATGGCAGTGACAGCTCACAGTATGGATGTGCTGTTGTATTTATCTGGGTTGTTTCCAGGTTAGGGCAGTTGAAGTAAAGCCGCTGTGATCATTAGTGTATATGTTTGTGTGTGAATACAAGTTTTCATTTCCCTGGATAAATGCCCACAAGTGCCATCACTGGGTCATATTGTAATTGCATGTCTGATTTCATGAGAAACTAACCACAAACATTTCCAGAGTGGCTGCACTTGGTTGTAATATCTAGAAGGGATTTCAGCGGGTAGGGAAGATGTTTCAGGTGGAGACAGGAGACGAATGCAGAAGTCTGGAGTCAGAAAGTGCATTGTAAATTCATGGGCAGCAAAGTGCTTTATGTTGCTAGACTGGAGTATGGGTTGAGCTGAAGAGGAAACACAGGTTTACTATTCTTTGTCTTACTGAGCCCTCACATGTGCTAGGCAGTGATCGAGGCACATGGAAGGAGGCACTGCCGTTGGAGCCTGGCTTAGTGAAGAGAAGATGTGGAAACATTGCAGAAAAGATTTTGTGTGGTGGGAGTCTTGAGAGGGTGTGCTGGGTTATCTGCAGACCTTTGGTATACTACATGACGGTAGGACCTTGCTGGTCTCTTTCTTCCTGGGTCCTGGCATAGGCAATCAGTAAGTATTTGCTAAGTGCTGAATGACTAGCTTTGTCCCATGTGCACAGTCTTTGTGAGTGGGACCAACATTGTCTGTGTAAGCAGCTTCATGTACTCAGTCCCGCCGAGTGGGTAAAAGGGCAAGGCTTGGTCCAGACACCCCACCCTGGAATAAATTACTACACCACAGACTGGAAGCCAGTGTGATATATAAAAAGTTGGAATGCTCTACTGTAAATTTTTAATTGTTAAACAAGCAAAGAAGGTTGTAAATTCCGTGCGGCAGGAACAGTATTGCATATTGTGCCTGCTGTCTCCACCAAGGTTTCTTATCAGCCCGTTGAGATTTCACAACCTTTGCGTCTCTTGCATGTTATAGGGGCCTCTCCACAGGGTCTCTGGGGCATGGTGCAATGCCGTCCTTTTTCCCGTGGGGGTAGTAGCAGGGCTCTCTGTGCATTCTGTCTGACTTCCCCTTGTCGGTCTTATACCTAGATTTTCTCCAAAGGAACATCCAGTGCTTGCACTGCCAGGGGCCCCAGCCCAGTTCCCTGTCCTGGAGGAACACAGGGCACTCCAGAAGTACATGGTGTGGTCTGATGAGATGGTGAAGACAGGCGAGGCCCAGATCAGCACCCACCTCATCAGGCCCTATGTGGGCATTCATCTGCGCATTGGCTCTGACTGGGTAACTTCCTTTTCCTTTCTCTGGCTGACATTTGCCTAAGCAGAGCCCAGGCCTGTAGTGATTGGTGGAAAGTCTCAGCCTGGAGCAGAGGCAGCTAACTCCACCAAGTCTGGATTATATATCATGATCTTGCTACTACAGCACATGTCAGGAGTGTGTAGGTAGAGCACCTGCTGAAAAGCTAGCATTGTTTGCAGATGGGTAAACTGAGGCATTAAGTCAGATCCCAAACTAGGCAGAAAGCTAGACAGAGGCCCTTGGCCTAGAAGTCCTCTGCCCCACTTGAATTAGCAAGTAGATTGCTGTTGAAAATTAAATATAACTGAATGTGGCGCACACCTTTAATCCCAGCACTTGGGAGGCAGAGGCAGGCGGATCTCTGTGAGTTCGAGGTCAGCCTGGTCTGCAAGAGCTAGTTCCAGGACAGGCTCCAAAACCACAGAGAAACCCTGTCTCGAAAAACCAAAAAGAAAGAAAGAAAGGAAGGAAGGAAGGAAGGAAGGAAGGAAGGAAGGAAGGAAGGAAGGAAGGAAGAAATATAACTGAATGGTGGTGACACATGTCTTTAATCCCAGCACTTGGAAGGAAGAGGCAGGTGGATCTCTCTGAGTTTGAGGCCAGCCATAGAGAACCCTGTCTTGAAAACAAGAAAGAAAAAAAAGGTTAGGTTAAGTTCATTAATAAGACTGGGAGTATGGCAGAGTGGTAGATCATTTGCCTTATAGAGGCAAGGCCAGAGCCTTATCACCACACACATGATTAATAGTAAGGTAATTTCACAGTTAACCTCTAGACTCTCCCTGGCCCCTCTGTAAGGAAAAGGACCCAAGGATCGGGCTCAGAATGTTCTGTGAGCTGTCTGAACCATGCACATGCTCATATACATACAATGACTAGCTGCAGTCTGTTCTTTCCTGGAACACAGAAAGAGAAAAGATGCTCAAGACTGGGGTATAGCTTAGTGGTAGAGCATTTGCTAGCAAGCACAAAGCCCTGGTTCCATCCCGGCACTATGAAAAAAGCTAACCTAAACCAATACCAAACGCAGATAAAAAATTTTAATTGGTAAACATAGGAGCACAGGTCCAAAGTATTAACAAGCAAAGTCTATCCCAGGAATGAAATTCATTGTTCTAATACCCAAAGAAGAAAAACCATGTAGTCATCTCATTAGAGGGTAAAAAAAGAGCATGAGAAAAACTCGATAACCAGCCAGAAATAGCCTGGACCCACCTTAGCCAGATAAAGCCTATCTCTCTGGAGCCACAGCAAACACGTGCCTCAGGGGAGTGATCAGAAGTCCCACCTCGGCCGGAATCAGATAAGCCTCCCCTTATCGGCAGTGCCGAGCTCCACTCAACTTCCAGATAACAATGAGAACAGAAAAATGCTTTTCAAACCCCACTCAGAAATAACCTGTGTTGCTGTTTTAATATGTCCCCCACTCCAGGTCCTGTGTAGCCCAGGTTGTCCTCAAACTCACTGTGTAACCAAGGCTTGCTTGAACTTCTTGATCCTGCCTCTTCCACCTCCCAAGTGCTGGGATTACAGATCAGCCTCACCATGCATGGGTTTTCTCTTAATGCTATTAGTATACATGTATTGGGGGTGGGCGTATAGCTCAGTGGTGGAACATGCACCAAGTCCTGGGTTCAGTACATACTCTAGACTCCTTCTCATTTACCCATTCCTGTGTCTGCTTCTCTAACTTCTCACCGCCCACCCCTCCCTGTAGAAGAATGCCTGCTCCATGCTGAAGGACGGGACTGCAGGGTCACACTTCATGGCTTCCCCTCAGTGTGTGGGCTACAGCCGCAGCACAGCGGCCCCCCTCACCATGACCATGTGCCTTCCCGACCTCAAGGAAATCCAGCGTGCTGTGAAGCTTTGGGTGAGGGCACTGAATGCCAGGTCAGTCTACATCGCCACAGACTCTGAGAGCTATGTGCCAGAGATCCAACAGCTCTTCACAGAGAAGGTACGCCTAGCCTAGAGGGAGCACAGCGGGGAGGGAATGGAAACAAGGCTCCACTAGTCCCACAACTGTCATACCTGCTTCGTGCTCCCCCCACCGGCCTGGTTACACATTCTTCTCCTAACCTTCCTTCTGCCCACAACTCAGACATCTCCGAGTTCTCTCCAGTTTTCATTCCACTCCAGAAGTTCACACATCCCTCCTGGAGTCTCCATGGCCCTTTCTTTCCTTGAGGCACGTTCTAGACCACCCAAGACTAGTGTAGACCCCTTTTCTGTTCTCTGAGGTTTCCCCTAGTGCACTGACCTCAGCAGGTTGTCACCTGTCTCATCCTAGTATCTAAGACAGTGCCTGACACATGGTGCAGATGCTTTGTTTAATAAGGACATAGTGGACTCTGAGAAGGATCCACAGTTGCTGAGAAGTTAAGCGTATATACTCTGTTTTGATTTGGTTTTATTTTTGAGGCAGGGCCAAGTCTCATGTAACCTAGACTGGCTAAAAAATGTAATCGGTAGCTGAGGATGACCCTGAACTCCTGATCTTCTTGCCTCCACTTCCATCCAAGTGCTGGGTTACAGGCCTGCACCATCTCACCTGGCTTAAGAAATATGTTCTGGAGACTTGAATTCTGCTCACTGTGCTCTCTGTGCTTGTTTCCTCATCCAAAGCGTGTGACCCGATAGCACTTGTCTCCCGCAGCATCCTGCTGTAAAGTAATGCTCAGTAGTTAGTGCTCCTTAGCACCAGAAATGAATGAAAGGGACGGTCTTTGTGCTCAGGGACTGTCTCAGGAAGTGCTGCCCAACAGCAGAACTTTTCTAGTACCAGGGAGCAGCAAGTGGTGAGTGAGTGTGCCTCTGTGTGGTGGCTAAGCGACTAGTGAGCATTCAGGGGACCAGAGTAACTGAGGACCTCAGATGCTAGGCTGGCCTTAAGTGGAAGATGGTAGGAAGATGAATTTTTTAAAAATGTGTGACGAAGTATAATTTAGAGGTTGTCAAGGGCTTATGTAAAAGTGTTTTCAAGTCTAAGAACTCCAACATATAGAAATAGATAAGAGAATATTTATTTGAATGTTTAAAATCAAGGGGGAGGCAGACATTGGGAGCTCCTGGCCTTATGTCATTGGATGCCTTTCTGTCCTTTCACTTGCTCCACCCCCTAAAAAAAAGATGCTCCAACCAACCAGGAAGTGTGCAGCCGGTGCCCTCTGGTCTGTCCTGCCCATTTCCTACATAGAAAATCAGCTGAGAGCCCTCTGGTCCACTCATTACCCCTGCATGCTGTAGTTGAGGAATGGGCTTAGAAGGGGCAGAACTTACCTACGAGGCCCCAGCGCGAGCCAGCTGTGGCTGGAGTGACAGAGCTGGTAAGTTCAGGGAGTGGGTGGGACTGTTTGGGGGGTTTTGGTGAGATGACAGTGATAGTGTCTCTACTAGAGCCCAGGCGCCTTGGCGGAACAGCAGAGCCCTTCCAGGCAGAGCTGAAGCATGGAGAGTCCCAGGGAGTTTCATGAGCTGTAGGGTTGATGCATTTGTTAGGCCATGAGCCTCTTGATATTTCCTACTTCCTGTTCCTGTGCTGGTGTTCTTGCACCACCCCTGCCCCCACCCTCAGCCCCATTTCCCATGGGCTCACTTTCTACTCTCCTCCTTCCCTTTGTGATGTGTGACATTTGCATGTGTGTCCACACACATGCAGATTTGTGTGTGGAGGTCAGAGCACGCCAGGTACCATTTACCTTTTGCTTTGAGAAATGCTCTCTCACTGACCTGAAGCTCACCAAGTAGACCATGCTGGCTAGCCAGCAAGCCCTGAACTACCTGCCTCCTTTCCCAATGCTGGGATTTTGAGCACACACCACTAAGGTAGCTTACTTTCTTTAAAAAAATAAAATAAAAATAAAAAACACAGTATCACTATGTAGCTCTGTCTGGTTTTGAACTCAAGGAGATGTACCTGCCTCTGCCTCCTGAGTGCTGGGATTGAAGGCACCAACCAAATGTAGCAGTGCTGATTTTTAAATATGCATTCTGGGGGTGGAATTCAGGTCTTTTTGCTTACAAAGCAAACATTTTTCGGACAGAGCAACCTCCCCAGGTCCCTTCTTTGTTCTGAGTGACACCTTACACCTTTAAACTAGAAACCCAGATGAATGAAGTGTGGTCCTGCCTTCAGGACCACAGCCTAGACTGGAGAAGACTTTGTGGGTGGCAAACAAGAGTGAGGACAGGGTTTGTCAAACCTGTGTATGTTGAGACTGAGCAGAGCAACAAAGGTCCAGGTCAGGTCCCCCAGACCAGGGTGTTAACAGAGATAGTCATGTACTGGGGTGCATGGTGGGGGGCTCTAAGAGCCTTGGGAAGGACTTCTTTAGAGGTGTGCCACGTGATCTGAAGTGAAGGGTGATTGGCAGTTACCGGTTACAGAGAGGTTTGCCTGTGTCTTAGGTATGGTTACTAGTGCCACAATAAAACACCATGGCCAGAAGTAAGTTGGGTGTGGTGTTTGGTTTGAGCTTTCACATCACTGTTCATCATCAAAGGAAGTGAGGACAGGAACCTGGAGGCCATGGAGGCTGATTACTGACTTGCTTAGCCCGCCTTTGTTTGTTTTTGGTTTTTCAAGACGGGGTAACTTTGTGTAGCCCTGGCTTTCCTGGAACTAGTTCTCTAGACCAGGCTGACCTTGAACTCACAGAGATTCACCTGCCTCTGCCTCCCCAAGTGCTGGGATTAAAGGTGTGTGACACCAGCCTAGGGTTGGCCCCACCCCCAATGGGAGCCTTCCCACACCAATCACTGTTTAAGAAAATGGTCTGCAGGCTTGCCTACAGCCCAATCTTCTACAGGCATTTCTTCAACCAAGGCTCACTCTGCTCTGGTGACTCCAGCTTGTGTCAAATTGACATAAAACTAGCTAGGACACCTCATAAAGGAACAGTATTTGTAAAGGTCCTAAGGAGAAACAAAAAGGGAGGGCGCTTGGCAGATGGTGGCTGTCGCTGTAAGGACAGTGGGTGATGGAAGAGCTAGCCTGAGCAGGCCTTATCAGGTGCATTGATGACTTGCCATCCTTATCTGAAAGGCCCAGGGCACCTGTAAAGGGTATGCAGTTTGGATAGCGGTTCAGGGGAGATGGATGTCTCAGAAGTCTCTTACAGCAGTTCTGTAGTGACCAGACCAGAAGAGGCAGTGAGAGACAGGGAAGAGCTATTGAAGTTGGTCAGGCCAGGGAGAGGTAGCCTCTCACAGGAAGTGACTTGCCTCTGCAGAGGTCGCAGGGGTCGATAGATGGTAGTGACCTACCTTTGCGAAGGTCACAGGGGTCAGTAGATTGTAAGGACATCGGGCCTGGTAATGCTACTTGGAAGAGGAGGGCATCTTGACAGCGGGATGAGGGGGGAGCATCCTTGCTCCCGTGTCCAGCTTGAGGGAAGCAAGCAAGCAGTGCATAGCTGACATGAGGGGTTTCTTAGGAGGACTATTTGATGCTGGGACTAGAACAACTCAGGGCCTTGTGCTTACTAAGGTCACGTGAGTACACCTCCAAGTCTGGGCAGCCTTTCAGTGAGTTGTGAGGGCACTGTAGGGTAGGCAGAGGAAGGTTCCATCCAGTAGGAGCCGTGTAATGATGTTTTGTTTGCGATCTAACAAAGCTTGTCTGAAGATCAGAGTGCAGAGCCACTAGTTAACCATTGAGGCCAGGCAGTGGTGGCACACACCTTTAATCCCATCACTAGGGAGGTGGAGACAGGAAGGGATTTGGCTGGGCAAAGAGAGGAATAAAAGGCGGAAGGACACAGGAGCTCAGGGCATTCAGTTCTTATAGAGAGGATACCCTATTCGGTCTGAGGATTTCGTAGAGGTAAGAAATAGTGGCTGCGGCTCTGCTTCTCTGATCTTTCAGCTTTCACCCCCTAATATCTGACTCCAGGGTTTTTACTATTAAAACCAATTAGAAACCGTGCTATAGGAAGCTCAGGAATCGCTCAGGGAGCTGGGCTAGAGACAGGACTCAGGTGGGCACACTTCAAAGACATCAACGCACATCTTCATCCTCTCCAATCTTCCCTCTGTCTGAAACTTCAGTCAGGAGAGGAATGTTGAGACTGGCCTGTTGGCACCTGCTCATGCTCTTACCTTCCTCCCTACAGGTGAAGGTGGTGAGCCTGAAACCTGAGGTGGCCCAGATCGACCTGTACATCCTTGGCCAGGCTGACCACTTCATTGGCAACTGTGTCTCCTCTTTCACTGCTTTCGTGAAGCGGGAGCGGGACCTCCACGGGAGGCAGTCATCCTTCTTTGGCATGGACAAACCCTCTCAGATGCGGGATGAATTTTGATCCCACCTGGAGCCCCCAGCCAGACTTGGAAGCTAAGGATGTTCTGGGACTGTAAGCGCCTCTTCTCTCCTGGGAGAGATGGAGAACAGTACCAGGGACTTCCTAGAAGAGTAAGGCATTCCATCCCAGACACAGACTTCCATTCTCTCCAGCCGGAGCTGCTCTCAGCTACCTGTGCTTCCAGGGAACATGCACATACAGAGCAGCCCACCTCTGGCCTGGGCTTGCCCTGATCAGAGCAGCCTGCAGTGCTGAACTCTCTCAAACAGTTACTTCATAAAGAGGAAGATATTTTTTTATAGGGTTTCTCTACTCGGGTGTCAGGGAGGGAGGGAGGAAGGATTGAGGTTAAGATGATCTCTTATAGCCCAGGCTGGCCTTGAACTCCTGGTCCTCCTGCCTCTACCTCCTAAGTGCTGAGATTACAGGTGTGTAGCAAGACACTCAGCTGATCTCTATAGTTTTGATGCGAAGCCATGACTACCTGAAAACTCACCCTTGTTTTTAAAGTCCATGGACTCCCTTAGCAGAGATACCTAAAGTGACCTTATAAATACAAAGGCAAGGAGCAGGTGGCCTATTGGCCGCTTTTCCAGGGGTTCCCTAAGTCCAGGACCCTTAGACTCATCCCCACTGCAGGCCCAGCCACCATCATCCCTGGGCTGCTCTGTGGTGAACACTGCAGGTTGGAGTTAGCAGTTATGCAGTGTTCTGCAACAGGTAAGTGCTCACACAGCAGGTGATGGTGTTAGGGCCTCAGCACCATCCCTGGGCAACCAGGGTGCTGCTGGAGGCTGCTGTCTGGTAGATCCTTCTCCCAGCCTCTGCCTGTGGTCTCAGCCCTCACGTAGCTGTTCCCCAAGGACTGCACTCCAAGCCTCCATTAGTGCATAGAAGCCTTGTGAAGCCCCAGCTTGGGAACAGCCTTTGCCCTTCCAGCCAGTACACTGCTGGGGTAGTGAGGTCTTTCTGAGAGTGCAGTTCTCACTCCTGAGAGCCTGCGAGTTTTCATCCGGTGGATCTAAATCCGCCTTGCATGGGGACATTGAGAGGTGGGGGCCTCGGTGTGTGACCTTGCAGACCATCCTGATTGGTACAGAGTTCCTGAAGTGTGGCAGGCACTGTACTATGTCTGTTTGTGCCCTGTAAGTGTTGTCTGACAGGTTATAAGCGTCAAGTCAGCTAGTACACATTGTAAATGTGAAAGAGACCAAGTTCCCTGTGTAGTAGCTGTGGGGTTTAGCTGCTGCTTATTGCCAGCTTTCCAGGCCAGGCACTGTGCTAGTGCCTTATGCGCATCCTCTTGTTTACTTTGGCCCTGCTATTTTCCTTCTCTTTTTTTTGGGGGGGGGGGATGAATGATTCTCCCAGTGTGCACAGCTGTGGGTGGTGAACTAGATCGGGCCTTCTAGAATTCAATACTGTTTGCTGCTAGACTCTGCTCCGCAGGACACCTGGGGAAACGGTGGGCCACCCTGGCTGTTGCTGTATACCTGCTGTTGACTTCCACTGCCAGCTCGAGGGCCAAGCCTACCAGTAGCTTCCAGCCCTCTGGATAGCTCTGTGATTTCATTCAGGAAGTGTTTACTGATCGCCTACTATGTGCAAGGAAAGAGGGATGCAGCAGAGAAAGCCTCAAAGGATCAGGAATGCATCCAGAAAGGAAGGCAAAACTTGTGTACTTTGGATGGGGAGTCCTGCAAGAAAAGCCGCAGCTGTGCGTACAGGGAAGCCATTTTAAGTTAAAAGAGAACTTCCGCACATGCAAGACCCCAGGCTGGCCGGAGGGGGTGCAACGAGGGATCAGCGAGACAGTGAAGGGGCAGCAGTGGACAAACACTTTGAGACCACAGGGCCTCCTCACAGGTTTTAGACAGAAGAGGGAGACCTGGCCTGTGCTTATGAGAAAATGGATGAGAGGAGGGGTAAAAGCCGAGGCTGGTGCTGGCTGGGGTGAGCAGCCTGCCCATTGTGCTGGAGGTGGGCTGAGAAGCCACAGTCTCAGCATATCAAGTTATTTTTGTAATTCAGGTTTTTTTTTAAAGATACCAATCTACATAACCATGTTTAGTGTCTTGGATTTTTGATTAACCACACATTGTGTTTTCACTGCTCACACATAGATGAATAAATGCTTTTAATTATGTAAACTTACACTGAGGGGTGTTCCATCCATAGTTTGTGATTCACCTTAAATGTGTCCCCGGTTTTTACTACTGTGATTTGAAAATGACTACCTGCAAAGCTTTTTCTTTAAGATGATGCAAATTATGAAAAATTATGAGCTGGGTCGTGGGAGCTCACGACTTTAGTCCCAGCACTCAGGAGGCAGAGGTGGGTGGATCTCTGAGTTCAAGGCCAGCCCGGTCTACAGAGCAATTTCTCTGTTACACAAAGAAACCTTTCTCAGAAAAAAAGGGGAAAAAAACAAAAGTTGTGAATTTAATAAACTGATTTCACAGTTGTCAGTATTTTACCAGCTAGATTTTTTTTTAGATTTATTTATTTATTAAATATACACAATATTTTGCCTGCATGTATCCCTGTGGGCCAGAAGAGGGCACCAGATCTCATTACAGATGGTTGTGAGCCACCATGTGGTTGCTGGGAATTGAACTCAGGACCTCTGGAAGAGCAGTCAGTGCTCTTAACCTCTGAGCCATCTCTCCAGCCCCCCAGCTAGATTTTTTTATTGTTTTATTCTCTTTGGAGGGTCTTCTGTCTCCCAGTCTGGCCTTAAGCTCTTGATATAACCAAGGCTTGTGATAGAATCCCAATCCTGTCTCAGCCTCACAAGTGTGGGATTACAGGTGTGAGCTGTCTCACCTGACTCGCCCTGAGTCTTTAAATGAATCAGCATGGGTGCCCAGGGAAATGCCAACAGGGTCTGCAGTGAGGAAGTGGGGAGAGAAGAGCCTCCCCACCACCCCGAAGACCCGAACTACAGGAGGAGGTTGAGTTTAGGTAGGGCTGTTCTTGTATTTCATCTCCAAATTCCAGGCACTAAGGCCATGGGTACCCTTTCTGTGGAGTCCTGCAGGACAAGGCACTGAGTCCACTCCCATCCTTGGCCCCAGAAGCCTAAACCTCTGGGGGCAGGAGAGCCCTCCTCCCCAGGTGACTAAGCTCTCAAGTTCCTGTTTGCTCTCTGACAACAGCTGGGAAAGATGGTCTCACCTTGAGCAAACAGTGTGGGAAAGCACAGGCCAACACTTCTGGAAGGCAGTGCCCAGCAGGGCTGACAGACTCCCAGGACCGCTTCAACCCCGACTGAGGCCTCCAAGACTCCCCAGGCATGTCAGGTAGGAAGGATGAATTGACCTCTCTGGCAGCCCTGTGCCCACTGCACACAGTGGAAGCAGCAGCTTGGGAAAGGTGAGCAGCCTCCTGGAATGGCCATGCTGTCATCACCAAGTATCTGCGGTGCATTGGCTGCAACTGCAATTTCAGTTCTCACAGTGGCCCAGCAGGGCAGAGTGGAGTGATGTCTCCCACGGTCTTACAACTCACAGGTTGGGGGCGGCATTGATATGTGCAGTTTTTAAGTTTTTCCTTGTTAAATTCAAGGGCCAGTGAGATGGCTCAGTGGGTAAAGGCACTTGCTGCCAAACTTGAAGAACTGAGTTTGATCCCTGGGACCTACACTATAGGAGGGAACCAACTCTTCCGAGTTGCTCTCTGCCCTCAACATACATACTGTGCGCATGCAAACGCACACGCACACTGAATAAGTAAAATATAACAGTAAAGTTTTAAAAAGTACATGAATTCAGTTTGTAGAGTGTTGCAGCACATGCTTTTAATCCCATCACCCTGGGGGCAGAACAATCTGAGTTTGAGGCCAGTCTGGTTTACCTATCCAGTTCCATGCCAGCCAGGGCTACACAGACCTATTTTCAAAAAGAGAAAAATAAAAATTAAATTTAAAACAAGCCAAGAGGCTGGGAAGATGGCTCCATGTATAAAAGCAGTGTATAAAAGCTTGCTGTGCAAGTGTAAAGACCTGAGCTCAAATCCCCAGTGTCCACAGGAAAAGTCAGACATGGCCATTTATGACTTTAACCCTGGTATTAGGGGGAAGGTGTAGATGGATCCTGGGAACTCTGGCCAACCGGGTTAGCAGCACTTGTGAGTTTCATTGAGGTACCTCGCTTGAGGAATTGAGGTGCCCTCTCCTGAGGAATTGAGGCAGAGTCGGTAGAGACACGGATGCCCTTCTCTAGCCTCTGGATGTGCTCACACAGGCACACTCAAAGCAGGCATGCGCCACATAGACCACACATTAAAAACAAGAAGCTGGGTGTGGTGATACACTAGGGAGGCAGAGGCAAGCGAATTGCTGCAGGTCAAGCCCAGCCTGGCCTGCATAATAATTTCCAGGTCGGGCTGGGCTACATAATGAGACCTTGTCTCAAAAAACTACAAAACAAAAACAAAAAAGGCAAATTGAGCTGACAAGATAAATGATGTCTTAATGTTTTTGGACTGGACTTTAAGGGATATGGGACTAGCCTGTCAAAGCCATCCTTTCCTTACAGGCTGTGACTTACTTGACTTGCAGTCAGTGACTGAACCAGGGTTCATCTGAAGCTTCCTAGGCTACAAGCCAGGCATATACAGCTCTGGAGTGGAAATCCGCATGTTCAGATCTGAGTCCAGCACCTTCTCCCCAAAGCCCATGAAAACCCAGAGAAGTAAAAATATCCAGCCGGAAACCTGAGGGAATCAGATGGTCCAACATGGTCTGTTTTCATCAGAACTGGAGTTTCAGAAATACTGGGCTGCCCTCCCCAGGTCTGCTGAGTCACGCCCCTGGGGAGGGAGGCTTCTGGGAAAGGGCTTTTGTTGCCGCTGTCCTTGCTGTTCACCTGGTGATGCCCACAGCCTGGCACTGCTGCTCAGTAAAGGTTTTTATGTAGAAACCTGCCATTCTTGCCTACTGTTGCTGCCAACATTTCAAAGAAAGTGTTCCTTCCACAACAGTCCGTTTCCAAGCAGAGATTAGAATTAAATCTCACAATGTAGAATTTGTCGCCCGGTCATGGTCCTACCCTGTTGGATTCCCAACCCCAAGCATCCCCCACCACTCTCCCCTCCCCCAACTCCGGTAAGGAGAGGAGAGAAGAGGAAGGAAGCTTTACTTTCAGACTAGTGGGCACTAGCTCACCGCTCACCAAGGCTGCTCGGCTTGTACACTAGGTTTCTTTGAAGTGAATAGAAAGTGGGGAGAACTCAACTCTCCCTCAGTCCCTTCTACCTCTCTTCCTTTTTCCTTTCTCTGCACCGGTCCTTCTGTGTTTCCCTGGGTCTAGAGAGATGGCTCGTCAGTTAAAGGCACCACAAGCTTTTAATTAGCACCAAGGACCTGGGCTGGTGCCAGGCCGTGATGGCACATGCCTTTAATCTCAGCACTCGGGAGGCAGAGGCAGGAGGATCTCTGAGTTTGAGGCCAGCCTGGTCTACAGGGCTAGCTCTAGGACAGCTCAGACTACTTTATTACACAGAGAAATCCTGTCTCCAAAAAAGAAAAGAAATGGGAAAAAAAAAAAGGGGGAGACCTGGGTTGGGTTCCCAGTATCAACATGGTTGCTACCATTCTCTTGTAACTCAGTTCAAGGGTGTTAGAAATATTGTTGTCTAAGTTCTCTGGGATTGTGGTTTGTAGCTGGTTTTCTTTGCTTTATGTTTAAAAACAACCTATGAGTGAGTACATGTGATAATTGTCTTTCTGTGTCTGGGTTACCTCACTCAAAATAATATTTTCTAGCTCCATCCATTTTTCTGCAAAATTCAAACTGTCATTTTTTTCTGCTGTGTAGTACTCCATTGTGTAAATGTACCACATTTTTCTCATCCATTCTTTGGTCAAGGGGCATTTAGGTTGTTTCCAGGTTCTGGCTATGACAAACAAAGTTGCTATGAACATAGTTGAGCACATGTCCTTGTGGCACGATTGAGCATCCGTTGGATATATACCCAAAAGTGGTCTTACTGGTTTTTTTTTTAATTTATTTATTATGTATACAATATTCTGTGTGTATGCCTGCAGGCCAGAAGAGGGCACCAGACTCCATTACAGATGGTTGTGAGCCACCATGTGGTTGCTGGGAATTGAACTCAGGAACTTTGGAAGAGTAGGCAATGCTCTAAACCTCTGAGCCATCTCTCCAGCCCTCTTACTGGGTCTTGAGGAAGGTTGTTTCCTAATTTTCTGAGAAAGCGCCGCACTGACATCCAAAGGGGCTGTACTAGCTTGCATTCCCACCAGCAATGCAGAAATGTTCCCTTTTCCCCACAACCTCTCCAGCATAAGTTATCAGTGTTTTTTTTACCTTGGCCATTCTTACAGGTGTAAGATGGACTCTCAGAGTTGTTTTGATTTGCACTTCTCTGATGACTAAGGATGTTGAACATTTCCTTAAGACCCCATCCATTTCTTACAGGGCATAATGGGATTACAGACAAGTGTTGCGCCCAGATTTTAGGTGTGCTCTGGGGGTCCCAAGACAGGTCATTAGACTTACACTACACACAAACTTATCCACCGAAGTATCTGCGTATCCCCCAGCCTTGTTATTTTAGACAGGGTCTCTCACTGAGCCTCCAACCCATTAAACTAGACTTCCTGACAAGTGAGCCCAGGGACCTTCATGTCCCTGACTCCCCTGCACTGTGCTGGGATTACAGGTGTGTATTGTCCTCCCTTTATTATTATTGTTATTGTTGTTGTTATATTAATCTAATGTATAAGTGTTTGCTTGTATGTATATCGGCGTACCACATGGGGGCCTAGTCTTATGGAAGACAGAAGAGGGCTTTGGATTCCCTGGAGCTGGAATTACGAATGGTTGTGAGCCACCATGTGGATGCTGGGACAGGTCCCCTACAGAAGCAGCCTATTCTCTTAACTGTTGAGCCATTCCTTCCAGCTCTCTTTCTAGCTTTTTTGCATGGGTTCTAGGGATCAAGCTCAGATGTTTATATTTGCATAGCTAGAATTTTGCCTACTGACCCATTGCCCCACCCAGAGGAAATTTAATTATATTGGAACATAAAAATTGTACTTGGGGACAGTAAAATGATGCTTCAGACTGTAAAGAAAAGCACTTACCACCCAAGCTTGAAACTCAAGTTTAATCCCTGTAAGCCAGGTCAGGGCCTCTGACTTCATAAAGCTCTCCTCTGGCCTTTGTACATACTGCCCCCAACCTGCCTTCATACACACAATAATAATAATAAATGTACCTTTAATTGCACTTATTAACGCCGCCCCCAACCTATGAGTTGTAAGCCCATGGGAGACATCACTCTACTCTACCCTGCTGGGCCACTGTGAGAACTGAAATTGCAGCCAATGCACCGCAGATACTTGGTGATGACAGCATGGCCATTCCAGGAGGCTGCTCACCTTTCCCAAGCTGCTGCTTCCACTGTGTGCAGTGGGCACAGGGCTGCCAGAGAGGTCAATTCATCCTTCCTACCTGACATGCCTGGGGAGTCTTGGAGGCCTCAGTCGGGGTTGAAGCGGTCCTGGGAGTCTGTCAGCCCTGCTGGGCACTGCCTTCCAGAAGTGTTGGCCTGTGCTTTCCCACACTGTTTGCTCAAGGTGAGACCATCTTTCCCAGCTGTTGTCAGAGAGCAAACAGGAACTTGAGAGCTTAGTCACCTGGGGAAGAGGGCTCTCCTGCCCCTGAGAGGGTTAGGCTTCTCGGAGTAGAGCTCAGAGGGCCCAAGGCTGGGGTGGAGGGGTGTGTGGAGAGGACAGTGAGAGGCAAAGAGCTTCTTGTTGGTGACAGACGCCGTCCACTCTGAACTACTGTCTCCTCTTCAACTGTGAAATTGAGGGTTTGAAACTGAATGATCCTTCGGAAAGGACACCAGGCTTGTGACCTAAAGGCTTGCGCACAAGTCCCAACCTTGCCGCTCTCCAGTCTGTGACTACTTAGAACTGACTTGGTGTTCTCATCTATACAAAGCACAGGGCCAAGGAAATGGCTCAGTGGTAACGTGTCTGCTGTGTGAACATGAGAACCTGTGTTGGCAACCCCAGCCCCCATGTAGGAAGTCTGTGTGGCAGTGGTCACCTATAACCCCAAGTCTAGACTTTCGAAGACAAGTGGTTCCCTTGCTGACCAGCCGGTCTAGCAAAACAATGAGCCAGGAAGAGACCCTGTCTCAAAAATGCCCTGGAGAATGTCCGCCATGGTGCACGTCTTTAATCCTAGCACCTGGGATGCAGAAGCAGACAGATCTCTGTGAGTCTGAGGGCAGTTTGATCTACAATTTGAGTTCTAGGTTACCCAGGCCTACATAGTGAGACCCTGTCTCAAAACGGCAACAACAAAAAATTAAATGCAGAATGATAGAACACCTCCAGCCCCCACATGCACTCATATAGGTTGCGAGCTTGCATACATGCATCTTTGTGCACTCACATGTATGCGCACACACATACAAATCAGTACGATTTAAGTCCCTGCTCCCATTTTTAGCGGGTGAGAAAGAGTTTAGAAGAGTACAAATTTCAGGACAGACTGGACTACATAGTGAAACTCTGTCTAAAAAGGAAAAAAAAAGAAATAAATGAATCATGTATTATCTCTCGGTTGACACAGGTCTGCGGTGAGGCTACAGTCAGATGCTGGCTGGGGCTGCAGTTGCCTGAAGGCTTAGTCAGTGCCACAAACTCCTCCGAGGACTCCAGCTGGTGAACTGGAGCTGGCAATTGGCTTCTTTCCATAGGTCACTCTGGAGTCTTCGCAGTGGTGGCCCAACTTCCACAGAGTGCATGTGGCTCTAGACAACTAGAAAAAGCTGACACATCTTTTTTTGTGACTTTAGAAGTCCTAAATTCTCACTTTTGTAATTTTTCTGGAAGCCTAGATAATGAGAGAGGAGACCCCAGGTCCCAAGTGGAAGGAGGCAAGGATCATTGTGGGTCAGCTTAGATGCTGGCTGCTACAGGCTGTCTGTGTAATTATCAGAGAGCAAAATTCACCCTGTTCTTTTTCTGCCTTGTGTACAGATAGTTCTATGAATGTTCACACATTCAGGTTTGCATAATCAACACCGCAAACAGGATACAGAACACTTTTGTTGCCTGAAAAAAAAAAACCCTCGAATTTCCCTTTGTAGTGACACAGTCCTTCCACCCCCAGCCTGGGCAAACACAGACCCATCACTGTGGTTTCACTTGTCACATAAGCAACATTCTATAGTAGTAACCCTTTGAAAAGAACTGTTTTTTTTTTTTGTTTCTTTTTTTAGATATGAACATTTGCCTGTGTCTGTACACCCTGCACTGTGTGCAGTGCCACTGGAGGCCAGAAGAGGGCATCAGATCCTCCTGGAACTGGAGCTACAGATGATTGTCACCCTATGGGTGCTGGGAACCAAACTCAGGTCCTCTGCAAGAACTACAGATGCTCTCAACTGCTGATCATTACTGCAGTCCCAAAGCCTCTTTTACTCAGAACGCCTCTGAGATTCATCAAAGCTATGGAGAGTACTAATAGTTCATCCTCTCCACCCCCTTTTTGGCAGGACCTCCTTGTGTAACTCTGGCTGGCCTTGAACTCACCTGCAGAGATTCACCTGCTTGGGCCGCCTGGGTGGTAGGATTAAAGGTGTGCACCTCTACACCCAGCTCTTTCCTTTTCATTGGTAGATTGCATCCTATTGTATTCATGTATGTAGGTGGAGTTTTCCCATCCCGGAAGCCACTTCCAAATTACCACACAGAGGCTTATATTAATTGTAAATGCTCAGTCAATAGTTCACACTTATTACTAACTAGCTCTGACATTTTAAGCTAACCCTATTCCTTCTTTATGCTCTGCCTTGTGGAGATACCTTTATTAGCATAGCATGTTCATCTCCTGTTCCCTGTAAGTCTGGCTGGAAATTCCTCTTGCTCTGCCTTCCTTCTTCCTGTCATTTTGCTTGGCTTTCCCACCTAATTTCCTGCCTGGCTACCAGCCTGTCAGTGTTTTATTAACCAATGAGAGTAATACATATTCACAGTGTACAGGATTATTCCACAGCAGATGAATCAGATTGTTCATTGATCAACCCACTAACATGGCTGTTTACAGGTTTGAAGAGTCAGGAATGGGCTGAGTTTTGCCTTTTTGGGCCTCTATACTGAAACACAAGAGATGAGCTGGTGATTATAAACAAAAGAATTTAGCCAGGAGGGGTAGAGTCACCTTTGGGCTGAGGATATGGCTCAGTGTTAGAGCCCTTGTTTAGTATGTACAATGCTCCAAATTAGAGCCCCAGCACTGAAAAAAAAAAAAAAACCAAACTCACAAACTGTCACTACCACCACCTCAACCCCCCTCCCCATCTTGAGATGGTCTCTCTTGTAGCCCTTGCTAGCCTTGAACCCTCAGAGATCTCTTGACTTTGCCACTCTAGTGTTGGGATTAAAGGTGTGTGCCACAATGCCTGAGGTCCTTTTCTTTTTAGTGACATTTGAAATTACGTTTTAATGTATGTATTTGTGTGTGATCATATGCAAGTGTGCTAGGGTTATTCAGGAGCTGATTCTCTCCTTCTACCATATGGGTCCTGGGGACAGAACTCAGACTGTCAGGTTTAAAAGCGAGCACTGTTACCTACTAAGCCATCTCACCAACCCTTCTTTTTTTTTTTTTTTCGAGACAGGGTTTCTCTGTGGTTTTGGAGCCTGTCCTGGAACTAGCTCTTGTAGACCAGGCTGGTCTCGAACTCACAGAGATCCACCTGCCTCTGCCTCCCGAGTGCTGGGATTAAAGGCTTGCGCCACCACCGCCTGGCTACCAACCCTTCTTTGGCTCCTCCTCTTCCTTTTCCTCTTCTTGTACTTTTTACATACATATATATGTATGTATATTTTACTATATATTATATATAGTAAAATTGGCTTGTTTCTTGTTAGTTTTTCTTAATCTAATTTATCCAAACTACCATTTGCCTCTGGGTTTTCTCCTTTTCATATATATGTGTATATATGAAATATATACACACACATATGCATACATATATCAAATATATATACTTTTTAAAATTATATATAAATATATATATATAAGCTAGGCCATCATGTATCCCAGGCTGGCCTTAAATGTATTGTGTTGCAAAGGATAACCTTGAATTTCTGATCCTCCTGCCTCCACATCACACTGCTAGGATTCTCCTTGTGCTCTATTACCTCTGGTTTATGTGGTACTGGGGATTAAATTTAAGACTCTGTGTATGGTCTCAAGCCCCTTTCTTCTCATGCTTCCCTCCTGGCCACATGTGCAGTTTCACTCCACCCCGAGGTCCTGCTACAATGTGTTCCCTCAGCACGACTTCTAAAAGCAATAGATCCAGCCAATTACAGGCTGAGACATGTTTTGCTGTAGAATACAATTTTAAGGTGTGTTACATTTGTTTAATGATGTAAAGATGTGTTGCTTTTGTTTACGCTGCATTTCTTTAACTCTGTGAAGCTCTGATTCTTTGCCTGCCTAAAACACCTGGCACTGAATGGCCAATAGCGAGGTGGAGAAAGGATAGGCAGGGCAGCAGGCAGAAAGTACAAATAGGAGAGATCTGGAAGAAGAAGGAGCAAGAGAAGAAGAAGAGGACGCCAGGGGCCAGTCATCCAGTCAGCTATGGAGTAAGAGTGAAAGTAAGACATCAGAGAAGAGCTGGGCGGGGGTGGCGCACGCCTTTAAACCCAGATTATGGGAGGCAGAAGCAGGTGGATTTCTGTGAGTTTGAGGCCAGCCTGGTCTACAGATGAGTGACAGGACAGGCTCCAAAGCTACATAGAGAAACTGTTTGTATATATATGTGTATTTCATATATATTTTACATATATACACATATATATGAAAAGGAAAAAACCCAGAAGCAAACGGTAGTTTGGATAAATTAGCTTAAGAAAAACTAACAAGAAACAAGTCAAACTAAGGCCGGGCATTCATAACTAAGAATAAGCCTCCATGTCATGATTTGGGAACTGGGTGGTGCTCTCCACCACAAAAAAGTCAAAAAGAGCCAAAGAGTAAATAGCAACCAACATTTTTTTTTATTTTGTTTTCTTTGTTTGTTTAGAGACAGGTTTTCTTTATGTAGTCCTGGCTGTCCTGGAACTCATTCTGTAGACCAGGATGACCTCAAACTCAGGAATCCAGCTGCTTCTGACTGTCCAGCCAGATTGGAGCTTATAAACTGTGAGCCAAAACAAACCTTTCGTATACATAAGGTGGTTTATCTTGGGTATCAATTTCAGTAATGACATTGTGCCCAATACACTTTAAAGTCTCAAGTGCTGTGGAGAGAGAAGACCATGGACGTCGGCAGCTGGGACTGAGGCTGACGTAGATAAGGAGCTGTGGTTTCTATAAGTTAAAGAAAACCAGGGCTGGGAGGAGATGGCTCAGTTGGCACATCGCTACACAAGCAAGAGCACCTGCATTCAGAGCCCCAGAACCATGAAAAAGATGGTATCAGACTAGCGAGAGGCCTCGGTGGATAAAGCCACCAGCCAGACATACACAGACAAAATAAGTAAATTTGATTTTAAAGAGTTAAAAAGCTAGGTATGACAGCTCATGCCTATAACCCCAGCCTGGGCTGGTGTAGAGGTACTGGGAGGCTGGGGATATGGGGAAGGAACAGGGACAGACAGATATGTGGATCCTGACAGTTCAGTCTAGTCAAACCGACAAACTTCAGATTCAGTGAGAGATTGTTGTCCTCCCCGCCCCCCCAAATCGTTGAACCATTGAGGAAAGACACTTGATGTCTACCTTGGGCCTTTACACACATACACATGTGTACACACACACGCACACACATACACAAAGGAAAAGAACAAGTGATACTTTCCACAACTGTGAAGAGGGGAAAGTCCCCACCCCCACATGAGAGACAGGATGTGGGGATGCAGGGAGTGATGAGAGATTGGCAGGGAAAGGTGGTATCTGTGCGGAGGAAGAGCATGTGTTCACAGCCACTCAGCTCCTCTTGGGCCAAGGGGGCTATGAGAGTGACCCAAGTCATGTCTGCTTTAGTTCCCAGGGTCGTCTTATTTCCAAAGAGCTTGCTGCACATGAACTGGGGCGTATGGGAGAGGATGTGTTACGGGTCTGGATGTAGGCATAACAAAGAGCCTCAGCTACGCTCCTTTTTTGGACCATGTGTTTTGTATATTAATCAAATAAATCAGCCCCATCTCAGCAGCAATGCAACAAACAATTCGCTCGAGGGGAAGGGATCTGCAATCAACCTTGCTGGGTGCTGCTAGCTCAAGTTTTGTTTTTGTTTTTTAATGTGTGTGTGGGGGGGGGGCTTTTGTTTGTTTGTTTTGTTGGTTTGTAGTGAAAATGTTGACTGGGGTTGCGTCAGCTGGAAGACTTGCCTGGACCTGGGAGATCTACTTTTAGGATGCTGTATGCAACGGCTATTTGTTATTGAAATCTTGGTTCTGATAGGCTGTTGCTCAGAGGCCTCCTTTATTCTTCACATGTGCCTCTTCACAGGGCTGCTCCCAATATGGCAGCTAGCCTTTCCCATAGTAGAGGGTCTGAGAGACAAGACATCAACATGGAAGCGGAAATATCTTTCTTAACTGAACCTCACAAATGGCTCATCACTGCATTTCTGCTATATTCTGTTAGTCACATAGGTCATTCCTGGTTCAGTGTGGGAAAGGACCATGCAAGGGTTTATTCCAAGGTGGAGGTCCCTGAGAGCCATTGTGGAGGCTGGTTACCACGATACGTTAATGTTAATCAAAGTCAAGGTATTCTGTAAATTTAAATAGATCACTGAGACACTCATGGAAAAAAAAGGGACAAATTACCCTTTTTCTGCATGTGTGTATGTGTGCATGCTTGCACATGTGTAGACATATATGAGCAGTTGTGTAAAGGCCTGATGTTAACACTGGGTGTCTTCCTTAGTCACTTCCCGTCTTCTATATCTTATTGCACTCAGAGGTCACCATTTAGGCTAGTCTGGTTAGCAATCTTGTGTTGAATTTTCTCCATCCACCCAGCACTGGGATTACAGATTTGTTGTCATGGCTACCAGCTTTTATGTGAGCGCTGGGATCCAAGCGCAGCAAGTGTTTTACCCACTGAGCTGTCTCTGTAGCCTTGCACCTTAATCTTTGAGACCGTCTCTCCCTGAAGGTGGGGTTCACTGATGACACTAGACTAGTTGGTCAGCAAGCCCAGACATCCTAATGTGGCCACCTCAGCTCTGGAATTACAGATGCACCCTGCTTTCTATATGGACGCCGAGGTTCTCAACTCGAGTCTTCATGGTTTGCAATAAACACTTCACCAATTAAGCCATCTCTCCAATACTGGGATAAAAAAAAAACCTGCCTCAGATACATACTTTAAAATTCCATTTTAAAGTCCCTAGCATGGTGGTCCTTGACTTTAATCCCAGTAGAGGCAGAAGGATCTCTGTGAGTTCAAGGCCAGCCTGGTCTAAATATCAAGTTCCAGGACGGCCAGGTCTCTGTAGAGTGACCCTGTCTTGAAAAGCAAAGACAAAACACAGAATTTATTCTAAGCAGTGGTTCTCAACCTGTGGGGCTCAACCCCCTCAGGTGTTCAAACAACCCTTTCATAGGGATCACCTAACGCTGTTGGAAAACACAGATATTTATGTTATAATTCATAACAATAGCAAAATTACAGTCATGAAGTAGCAACGAAAACATTCTGGTTGGGAGTCTCTACAATGAATGGAACTGTATTAAAGGGTCGCAGCATCAGGAAGGTTGAGAGCCATTGATTTCAAGTCAGCCTGGGTGCATCCCCCTTCATGCTCCTCCTAGCTGCCCTACCCCAGACTGAGCTCCTCGCCCCTTCTCCTGGAGCTCAAATATCACAGGGAAACTGAAGCAGTTAGAATTCCTTTTATTTATTTTCAAACATGCAGAACCAAGCCCTTAAACAGGTATTTAAATAGAAGTTTGTTTGTTTCCCATGTCTGGTTCCAGAAAGGACTTGAGGAAGTTTACAAGAAGCTTGTAAGAATTCATGCAGTCAGCTCTATAGACAGATCAAGACACAAAGGTGATTGGAAAGGAAAGGAAAGATTGGATGAGGAGTTGGGGACCGAAGGCGAAGTTAGTTATTGAAAGTCTTCAGCCAGGCCTTGAGTAAATATTTGCCAGTGCATGTCTGGAAGGAATCGTGTGCATCTGAGTTGCTTCCCTAACTGGCTTTTGGAAAACTTTTATTTATTGCTTGAGAATTTCATACATATGTGCAATGGTTTTTTTTTCTCAAATCTATTCTACTCTCTCGTTTCCAATTCCTCTTTCACCTCTTCCTCCTTCTCCCTCCAAATATCATGGATTCTTTTTTAACCCACTGAGTCCATTTAGAGCCGCCAGCGTGTCTGCGGGTGTAGGGACATCCGCTGAAGCACGGGCAACACCAGTGACTGCGTCCCTGAGGGAAACTGACTCTCCTTCCCAGGACCCATCAACTGCCACTAGCTCCTCAGATATGGGTGGGAGTTTGTGGACCTCACCCCCTTCCATGCTACAATTTTGACTGGACTGATCTTGTTCAGTTATAACCCTTGTGAGTTCTTATGGGAAATGTCTCTGTCATGTCTGGAAAACATTGTTTTGCAGGGCTCCCCTGCAGCCTCTGGCTCTTACTGTTCTTTCTGCCTGTGTTCTTCAATGATCCCTGAGCTTTGAGAGGAGAGTGTGAAACAGATGTCCCATTTAGGGCTGAGCATTCCGCAGTCTCTGTTTCTCTGCATTCTGAAGCGTCTCTGATGAGGGTTGAGACCTGTACTGATCTACAGCTATAAAGATAGATATTATGTCCATTTAGTAAAATAATAGTAACAGGTTCTCCCCTAGTGCCTATGACCTGGCCACTCATGAGTTCTTGTTCCAGTTGATAGTAATATTCGTGAGTTCCTTTTCTTTCTGCTCTCTCTCTTTCTTTCTCTCTCTCTCTCTCTCTCTCTCTCTCTCTCTCTCTCTCTCTCTCTCTCTCTCTGTGTGTGTGTGTGTGTGTGTGTGTGGAGAGAGACAGAGACAGAGACAGAGAGAGTCACTATGTACCCCTGATTGGCCTGGAACTTACTATGTAGTCCAGGTTGGCCTTGAACTCATAATAGGATCCATCTGCCTTGGCCTCCCAGGTGCTAGGATTAAAGACACGCATTACCACATCTTGCCTTGATTTCCTTTTCCTGAAGTCGGGAAGAAATCCTAGCAGAAAGTGGTTGGTTACTCCCATAATGTTCATGCCACTGTCACATCAATGGACAAACCTCTCCAAGCTAGTTGCTGTAGTTTACAGGGTCACAGCTTGCTAACAGCTGACGAAGACTGCTGATTACTTTTCTCCTCCGCAGACAGGGTAGCCACTTTAGGCACTAAGAAAGCTAGCCAGTAGGGACGAAACTTCTTCCAGTTCATTACCAACTTGATTTCTCCATATCCTGTGACACAAGTGTGTGGTATCTTTAGCGATAGGGTAT
The DNA here is from genome assembly GCF_037038515.1 of Microtus pennsylvanicus. Classification (NCBI taxonomy): domain Eukaryota; kingdom Metazoa; phylum Chordata; class Mammalia; order Rodentia; family Cricetidae; genus Microtus; species Microtus pennsylvanicus. The sequence continues at coordinate 128,663,329 of NC_134580.1, forward strand.
TCTGTCAAGTTCTGAAGGGTAACCAAGAACAAGGGCAATACCCAGTAATAATTAGGAGTGGGGGTTGTCCACGGGACCTCGCTGCTAACGAGAAAGAAATGACGATGGCTTTTCCTTCCTTTTCCTGGAAGTCTGCTGTAGAGCCCAAGCTGTAGCCACTCTTCTTCTTTGTGTGACTGACGATCAGGAAGGAAGAGTTTATCCTGGCCCATGGTTCGAGGGACACGGTGTACCCCGGTGGGGAAGGCTTGGCGGCAGGAGCAGATGGTGGCTGGTCTCACTGCATCTGCTGCCTGTAGAAACCACAGTTGCCACTCCATCCGATTGCTCCTGTTTAATCCATTCCCGAACCCCGGGTCTTCCTCATTCAGCCAAATCTTTTTGGACACACCCTGCAAGACATACCTAGAAGTAGAGGTCTGGAGTGGGGTTGACATGGAAAATTAACCATAACATTGACCTTGAACTTGCAAGCCTCCTGGCTCAGGACTCTGGGAGCCAAGATTACAGGTGTGAGACACCACCACTCCTTGTATGGTATAATTTTTTGTCTTCTTTTTTAGAAGCAGCTTTTCTAGTGTGTGTGAGAATGGATGGGTCAGGGAATATGCAGTGTATATTGTTGTGGGAATTCATTCCACAGACAGATTTGGGGTGCCAGCCTTTCTTGTCTGCAAACGTGATCTCTTATAGGAAGAGGGGGTCTCTCTCGCTCTCTTGTGGTGGGCAGAGATCTGATTGCTGCTTCCATTTTTTTTTTTTTTGGATATTTCAAGACAGGGTTTCTCCGTAGATTTTGGTTCCTGTCCTGGAACTAGCTCTTGTAAACCAGGCTGGCCTCGAACTCACAGAGATCGGCCTGCCTCTGCCTCCTGAGTGCTGGGATTAAAGGTGTGCGCCACCACCGCCCGGCTTTCTTGCCTTGTTTTTATTCATGAGTGTTTCCTCATAAATATTTGATATCCTTTTATGCGGGCTCTCGAGGATTCACACACCCTCGCCTACAGTAGGTATACGTGTGTGTTGGGGTGGGATGCGTGTGCGTGTGCATGTCCACATGGGAAAGCTGGAAGAAGACATCATCCTGTATCACTCTCTGCCCCATTCCTTTGAAGCAATCCTGTCGCTGCTCCCCACAGCACTGGGGTTAGAGGCTATCTCAGGACCATGTCTGATCCGGTTGTTACGTGGGTGCTGGGATCCAAATTCAAAGTCATCGTGGTTTGCATACTAAACCCTTTTAACCACTCAGCAGTCTCGCCAGGCCCCCATAAATTGATGTTTTCCACATTTATTTATTATGTGGGTGGGTACACACGTACCATGGTATGCATGGGGAGGTAAGAGAACAATTTGGGGGAGCTCTGTTCTTCCACTGTCTAGCTCCTGAGGATTGAATTCAGGTTATCAGTCTTGGCAGTTAACATCCTTACCTGATGAACCATCATACTGACCTTAACGTGTGTTTTTTCTTGCTTTTGCTTTGACAGAGGGTCTCACTCTGTAGCCCTGGCTGGCCTCACAGAGATCCATCGGCCTCTGCCTCCCGAGTGCTGGGATTAAAGGCTTTTAATGTATGATTTTAATACGTGCCTTTATGGCTGCTGTGGGCTGGTCACTCTGTGCTTCAGAAGATGCACACAAAAGACAAACCCAGTCCTGGGAGCTATGTACAAACCCTGGCTTGGTTACTTGGCTTCTGTGACTCCCGGCTCTGGTATTGACGCTGTTGCTCTCACCAGCCCTTGTCATTGACTGGGCCTTACTACTATTTAGAGTAGTGTTTCATCGTTATTATCCCTTCAGCAAATCCTCACAGGAACCCTTCAAGGAGGCACCAGAGAAAATGAGGTCCAAGGGTTAGAGATTTGGCTCAGTGTAGAGCTTCCCTAAAGAGTTCAAGGCTGTGGTTACGTTCCAACACTGGGGGTAGGAGTTGGGGCGGGAGGGAGAGAAGGGAGGTCCAGAAAAGCGAACATGATCAAGGTCACACAGCCATTAAGTGCCTGAGGAGGAAGCAATTATCAACCAGCTCTTGCCGGGCTTGCTTCAAAAACATCAAAGATGTGAATTTAGAAGCTGTTAGCTCCATTCCCAGCCTTCTGAGCCTCTCTCAGGTCACACAGTCTCATCCATGCTGAACCTGGGCACCTAGCCAAGTGACAACCATTAAGCCCGTCTCATGTACTTGGCCTCCATCCAAGCTCAACCGTCTTATTTCCTCTTGAAAGGGGCTCAGGGATACCACCTCCTTACCATGCAATAAATAATTTCCATTCCTTTACAGTCTTTTTACACGACCCCCTTCCAGCCCTCTTCCCCAAATAGCATCAAATTTCAAAGACCTCTGAGCTCTATTACCGGCAGGGCTCCTCACACTGGCAACTGCTGCTTCCCTAGGATGCCAGGGACCTGCCTAATAAAGTGTGTGTGTGTGTGTGTGTGTGTGTGTGTGTGTGTGTGTGTGTGTTTCCCCCCCTCCCGTGTGTTAGGGACTGGAATCCAGGGCCTGGTGCATGCTCATCAAGTGCTGGGATGAGAGGCATGCTACACCATACCTGACTCCATATTTAATTTTTTGTTTTGTTTTGTTTTTGAGACAGGGCTTCTCTGTGTGATAGTCCTGGCTGTCCTGGAACTTACTCTGCAGACCAGGCTAGCCTTGAACTCATTGAGATCTGCCTATCTCTGCCTCCCAAGTGCTGGGATTAAAGGCGTGTGCCACCACCACCCAGTTTTTATTTAATCTTTATGACAAACCTGGACAGTGTCACTTATAGATATACTTTTACAGTTGGAGAAACTGAGTCCTAAAGATGTGACTTACATTGGGTTACCTGCTAGATAAAGGAAGGAACTGGAATTCAAGCCCCAGATTGTCTACACCAGAAATCTCTGTTGGACAGGCTGGAACTGTGCTGTGTGGTATGATAGCTGGTAGCCACGGGTGAAAACTCAAACTTGAGTTAATCAGAACTAAGTAAACAGGACTCATTTCTTCAGCAGCCCTGGTGTTGTTTTGGAAACTAAGCAGCTGTGTGTGACTGGTGGCTGCCATGTTGGATGGCTCCAATAAGGAGCATTTCTGCCACAGCCATCGAACTGTCAGACAGCCCTGTTCTAGAATGTCAGAGAAGAGGAGAAGTGGTGTTTTTGTCACACCATGGAGAGCCAGACCAGGCTGTTGGTCAATCCTGTAGGAAGTTCATCAGGAGTTCATAATAAAGGCCAGGGATGCTGGCTCAAGCCTTTGATTCCAGTGCTCAGGAGACAGATGCAGGTGGATCTCTGTGAATATGAGGATAGCCTGGTCTACATAGTGAGTTCCATACATAGGGAGACCCTGTATAAAAGAAATCACAGTAAAGCCGGCCCTAGTGGTCCAGCTTGGCGGGTTACCTCCATGAGAGATCATGGAGATCTGAGTTCAGTCCCCAGCATCTACATTAAAAAGCCACATGGGGGCTGGAGAGTTGTCTTTCTTACTGCTCTTTCAGAGGACCACGGTTCAGTTCTGAGCGCCCACATGGCAGTTCACAACTGTCTGTAATTCCAGTTCCAGTGGATCTGAGGCCCTCTTCTGACCTCCTCAGCAACCAGGCAATCACATGATACACATACCTACATGTAGGCAAGCATTCATACACACAATATAATAAAATAAAGAAGTCTAAAAACAATTTTAAAAAAGCCATGTGGTAGCTTGTACTTGTAACCCCAGTGTTGGAAGGTTGGAGCAGATTCCAATAAAATACTTTTTTTATAAATTGCATTGGTCATGGGGTCTTGTCAGAGCAATAGAAAAAAAACTAGTACAGAGACTCTGTCCTTCCTGTAATATGAAATGGGTTAACCATACCCCTCCATCTGGGAAGAATCACCCCCTTAATTGGTTCAAACTTAAGAAACATCCTATAGATTACCCTTACATATCTCTTTTCCAGATTCTCAGGAAGAAAGACCTTTAGATTTCTTTTTTTTCTTTTCTTTTTTTAAAAAATGTTTATTTATTTATTATGTATACAATATTCTGTCTGTGTGTATGCCCGCAGGCCAGAAGAGGGCACCAGACCAGGTTGTGAGCCACCATGTGGTTGCTGGGAATTGAACTCAGGACCTTTGGAAGAGCAGGCAATGCTCTTAACCTCTGAGCCATCTCTCCAGCCCCAGACCATGATGATTTCTTGACATCTGTGATTGGCATATGGCCTGTTGTCGTGATGAGGATGACAATTATAATAAGCCAAGTGTTCCTAACTATAGATCCAACTACAACCCTCATTCAGGCAGTAACTCAACACGGGGGGTCAGTGCCTTTGACAAGAGGCTCACTGACAGGAGACCTGGATTTCCACCTGGAGGTGGTGCAAAAGCCAGTGCTTGCTCCGAGAGCTACCGCAGCTGGATCAGGGATGCAAGTTACTGAGGAACTCCGCTCTAAGCTAAGGGGCATCAATGTTCATCTAGGCTAAGTCACTAAAGATATTCAGTATCCTAAAAAGGGGTTCCTGAGGGATGCTTTGGGAATCCGCATACACACACCCTGCTCTCCTTCTTAAGGGAACGCCAGTTTTGGGTGAAACAGGCCAGGAGTTCTCCATTTTTTCTCCTCCGTTCATCTTCCCTCCTCTCCATTGCAGTCATTATCCCCCTTTTATTCTACTGGCCTCTCCCCTTGAGTGCATCCCTAACCACTGCTCTCCTGATCCATATACCCATAGAAAAAAAATAGATTTTACCAAAAAAAATAGATTTTATTGAAATATTGTGTGGCCCCAATACCAGCTAGAAGGTAGAAAAAGACAGCCTTCAACTGACAGCTTTAACTATAACCCTGTCCTTCAGTTAAATCTTGACTGTGACTGTAAAAGGCAAGAAAAATGGTCTGAGATCCCATAGGTCCAGGTGTTCATGGCCCCCTCACCAAGACATCTTCAGCTACAACAGAACCAGGAAAACCAAAGAGGTTTCAGAGGTTTGCTCCATTATCATCAAGGCACGGGACATCATGACACACAGGCAGACATGGTGCTGGAGAAAGAAAAAGGGGAGGATTGCTGGCAGTAAGCAGAGCCTACTGGAGACAAGACAGTTACCAAGAAGATACACTTGATTCTGTTCTTGTCTCTCTCTCAAAAAAAATGGATTATGGATGTTTGTTTTTGTTTAGTGTGTTGGTTACAAGTTGTTATGAATAATGGTCAGGAAAAAAACTAAACAAAGGAGATTAGATTCAGGGTCTTGTTTTGAAAAGACAAAAAGGGGAAATGCAGTGTGATAATGCTGTTGTACACTGTAAGGATTTGTCACTCAGAGCCGGGCGGTGGTGGCGCACACCTTTAATCCCAGCACTCGGGAGGCAGAGGCAGGAGGATCTCTGTGAGTTCGAGACCAGCCTGGTCTACAAGAGCTAGTTCCAGGAAAGGCTCCAAAACCACAGAGAAACCCTGTCTCGAAAAACAAAAACAAAAAAACCAAAAACAAACAAACAAAAAAAGATTTGTCACTCAGATTGGTTTAATAAAATGCTAATTGGCCAGTAGCCAGGCAGAAAGTATAGGTGGAGCAACTAAACTAAGAAAATTCTGGGAAGAGGAAAAGCAGAGAGTCATTCATCAGCCAAATGCAGAGGAAGCAAGATGAGAAGGCTTTACTGAGATAAGGAACCAAGCTACCTGACTAAACATAAGTGAGAATTATGGGTAATTTAATTTGTAAGAGCTAGTTAATAATAAGCCTGAGCTAACAGGGCAAACAGTCTATAATTAATATAAGCCTTTGTGTGTTTCTTTGGAACTGAGCAGCTGCAGAACTGGGCAGGACAGAAACTTCCATTTACAGGGGTTCTTAAGCATCCTCATGCATGCAGCTTGCCCTGTGCCTTGACAGTATCTCCCTCTATAATCTGTACCCCTGCTCTGTTGGTATTGTCTTACTTCATTTGCAAATCAAAGTGAGCTCTTATTTTCAGCAGATAAAAGGCCAAGAACCTGGAAACACCCTGCCTCACTCCAGTTAATGTTAGCAAGACCATGATACAAGCGTGAAATTTAGACATACAAAGACTAAAGGTACCCATTTCCAAGCACCCTTTGTCAGGAATGCACTGAATGCTGTGCTCCCTGGAAATAAAGAACAATACAGAAGATACGGAGTCCAGGGCAGACAGCTCAGCCTGGATGCAGGATATAGGGCAATGGCTGCCAGGAAACCTGGAGAGCACAGACTGGATTAGAACCGAAGTCTTCAGGACCAAACAGAGCAGACCAAAATCATAAACAACTGTTGTGCTTAAGAATCTAGATGACTACAGAGAAATCCTGTCTCAAAAAAAACCAAAAAAAAAAAGAATTAGTATTTTACTTGGGAGATATGATAGGCATGGTGGCTCAGACCCATGATCCCAACACTCAGGAGGCTGAGGCAGGAGGGTTGCTGTAAGTTTCAGGCCTGCCTGGGGTGCAGTGTGAAAGTTCATCTTAAAAAATAAAAAAAAAAATACAGCCAGATGTTGGTGGTGCACACTTTTAATCCCAGCACTTGGGAGGCAGAGTCAAGAGGATCTCTATGAGTTCGAGGCCAGCCTGAACTACAGAGTGAGTTCTAGGAGAGCCAGTGCTGTTATACAGAGAAACGGTGTCTCAAACAAACAAATAAATAAAATAAAAAATAGGGGCTGTGTTGTTGTAGTTTGTTTGTTTGTTTGCTTTTTACTCTTTTAGCTCTTTGGGGCCTTGCCACCCAGCTTTCAAATAAATCACACAGAGAATTATTATTACTCATAAATGCCTGGTCTTAGCTTGGCTTGTTTCTAGCCAGCTTTTTCTAACTTAAATTATCCCATCTACCTTTTGCCTCTTGTCTTTTACCTTTCAATATTTCTGTATATCTTTTCCTTCCTTCTTATTTCATATCTTGTTTTGTAGTTGGGTGGCTGGCCCCTGATGTCTTCCTCTTCTTCTTTTCTCATTCTTTGATCTTCTCCTCCCAGATTTCTCCTTGTTTTTATTCTCTCTGCCTGCTAGCTTTGCCTATCCTTTCTCCTGCCTAGCTATGGCCATTCAACTCTTTATTGGACCATTCAGGTGTTTTAGGCAGGCAAAGTAACATGGCTTCACAGAGTTAAACAAATGCGACATAAAGAGTGCAACACATCTTTGAGTCATTAAACAAATACTCCACAGCATAAACAACGTGACACATCTTTAACTAGTATTCTACAACAGCCTGGAGAGATGGTAGTAGTTTGGAGCACTTGCTGTTCTTGCAGAGGACGTAGGTTCGGTTCTTGACTCCCACATGGTGGCTCACAATTATCTGTAACTTCAGTTTCAAGGGTTCTGATGCCCTCTTCTGGCCTTCTTGTGCCATGCACACATGGGGTGCACAGGCATTCAAGCTGCAACACACCTATATACATAAAATTTAAACAAAATGAAACAAATATCCCCCCCACACACACACCAAAACTACCAGTGTGGGATTGGAGTTCAGATGATAAGAGTTCACATCTAGCATTCACGAGGCCCCAGGTTCCATCCCAGCACCACCTAAACGGGATGTGGTGCAACATTGTTTGCAATGTCAGAACTTAGGCAGAGGAGCAGAAGTTCCAGGTTATGGGCTGGAGAGATGGTTCAGAGATTAAGAGTACTGACTGTCCTTCTGAAGGTTGTGAGTTCAATTCTCAGCAACCATGTGGTGGTTCACAACCATCTGTAATAAGATCTGGTGCCCTCTTCTGGCAGCAGGAAAACACTGTATGCATAATACATCTTAAAAACAAAAAAAAGATGGTCTAGGTTATTTTTGTTTATATAGTGAATTTAAGGCCATCTTGAAACGAGAAAAGGCACAAATAGCAGCAAAAAGAACTAATGAAAATGGAGGAAATTTTTGGTAATTATTAGCTCTAGAAAAAAAACCAAAAATGCCTGGCGGTGGTGGCGCATGCCTTTAATCCCAGCACTCGGGAGGCAGAGGCAGGCAGATCTCTGTGAGTTCGAGGCCAGCCTGGTCTACAAGAGCTAGTTCCAGGACAGGCACCAAAAGCTACAGAGAAACCCTGTCTTGAAAATCCAAAAAGAAAAAGAAAAAAAGAAAAGACCCAAAAGTTGTGGAGGAGATGAAAAATAAGTACATATATTGCGCTACGTGTTATTGCTTGGCACAGTAAAGTGTTTGTAATTCGTACAGGTAAGCTTTACTTTAAGTCAGTTTAGTATCTTTTCATTACATTGTGAGTGTCTGTGTGTGTGTGCATGAGCACACATGTCTAAGGTCAGAGGTCAGCTTTAGCTGTTTCTTTTCCCTCTGCCAGTGGGTCCCTGGGTTCTTCAAGTTGTCAAGCAAGTGCCTTTTCACTGAGTCATCAGAGGGTGGCATATTTTTCCTATAATTGTGTGTTGTTATTGTTCTTGGAGACTTTTTTTTTTCAATAAATTAAAAAAGTATTTGTATATGAGTGCTCTGCATGTATGCCTGCAGGCCAGAAGAGGGCATCAGATCTCATTATAGATGATCAGGAACCACCATGTGGTTGCTAGGAATTGAACCCAGGTCCTCTGGAAGAGCAGCCAGTGCTCTTAACCCCTGAGTCATCTCTCTACCCCCCACCCTCTTGTGTATCATTGGCTGTCCAGGAACTAGTTTTTTTTTTTTGTTTTTGTTTTTTTGGTTTTTCGAGACAGGGTTTCTCTGTGGCTTTGGAGCCTGTCCTGGAACTCACTCTGTAGACCAGGCTGGTCTCGAACTCACAGAGATCCGCCTGCCTCTGCCTCCCGAGTGCTGGGATTAAAGTCTTGCACCACCACTGCCTGGCACAACTATGTATATTTGCTTTGGTATTAGGGAAGTGGGTCTCGCCGTGTAGTCCGACCTGGCCACGAACTTGCTCTCTATACCTGAGGATGGTTGTGAACTGCTCATCCTCCTGCTTCCATTTCCCAAGTGTTAGATTACAGGCACGAGCGATTATGCTCAACCAAGGCTTTTTGATTTAATGATGAGAGTAGTGGGACGCCAAAGATGCTATCAAGGGAGGGTGGCGTGAGCTGTTTCAGGTTTTAAAAGTATTATTCAAGTCATCTCGTCGGGAATGGATTGCCAGACCAAAAAGTCTACGAAGAGAGAGAATAGGAATTGCAGGCTAGGCTAAAGATGATGGTGGCCTGGCCTTGTTTGTGGTGCTATCCCTTGCTGGTGGAGAAATGCAGGTGTATTTGAAAGGCAGACCGAGGGACGCTGTGGCTGAATGGAAGTGCCAGGCAGAGCAGAGTTGAGGATTTTCCTAAGGATTTGGCTTCATCCCTGGGTGCACCCTGATTGGGAGCCACTCAATACTTATCTGAGACCCAGATCAGAGAATTGGCGAGAGAAAGAGCTTTCAGAAGGGGACGATGAATAATCGCGTAGTGTGACCAAGACATCGAGCTCGGTTTCACAGAACGAGGTTACAGGGATCCTGCGGATGCAGTCTGGCGTCCTCGGTGGGTCAGAGTGGTGGCGCACGCGGAGAACCTGGGAAGCGCCACTGCACACCGGGTCCCGCCCCTCGCTGCGCTGTCCGCTTCCGAGCGCAATAAAGTTATTGAAATTGACGCGGTTGCTAAGGAAGTGGGTCGCCGAGCCGGGTTGCTAAGGAAGTGAGCGGCCGCGGTCTCTCCCCATCCGGGGCAGCGGGGAATGGCTGAGCCCGGGGTTCGCCGGCGCCGCCCGCTCTCGGCTGCGGCTGCAGGTGAGTTCGGGATGCGGGGTCCCCGCGGGGCGCCCAGCGTTGTCCTGGCGTCGCTGCTCCGCGAGCCGCAGTATCCTCTCTGCCCGGCACCTGGGTTATCTGACCGCCAGGTTCCTTCGCGGGCGCGGTCGGCACGACCCCCCATCTCGGCCGCCCCTGCTAAGTCCTCACTGCCGCTCTGCGGCCGTGGTCCCGGGTCCTGGCTGGGGAGGCAGCCCTGGAAGCAAGTACCTGAGGTGCGAACCTCGGAGCTGTGCCTGGCTGGCTGTGTGACCTTGGACAAACCCCTTGCCCTCTCTGGCAGCAGCAGATCTGTCTGTCCAGTGGGGTCCTGACACTTGCCGAGGAGACGTGTACATGAAAGGGTTCCAAGTGGGAAGAGGGAGAGTGGCCCGGGTACTCTATGTGGGGATCAAGAGTCCCGTTTGAAGTCTGTGTGCTTGAGTTTGAAGCTGCATCTCGTGGCATTGAGTCTTCTGCTCTTCTGTGAAGTGGGATAATGGACTGCTATGAGAAGCCAGTAGGACTGGCGTCTGGAGTAGCTCGGCACATGGGGCTTTTTTCTTTTTATTAGTAGATGTTAATTACACATAATAACGGGTTTCATTATGACGTTTCATGTTTCATTCGTGTGTATGATGTATTTTGGTCATGTCCCTCTCCCACTGACCCCCTCCTTTCTTCCAGTCCCTTCTAATTCCATGCCCAAGGGCAGCTTGCAAGAACTTGGTGCTGGGTTCTTTGCAGGAACATGGACATTTTACCAATGGCTACACCTCAGAAGAAAATGCGTCCTACCCCCTCAGTCACCTTTAATTCCATCTGAGGGGGTGGGGCGTCGTGACACCTCAGGAATGGGCGGGGTCTTGTGAGCCCCTCCCCCTAGCTACCGTTAACTGCCTATAAATCCTTGTGTAGGTAGGGATAGGTACTTGTGAGCCCCCACTCTAGAAAACACCTGGTTAGTGCTTACCGCACTGTAGTGAGGTATTTGGGATGGGATGGAAGCCTTCCAGGAGGGGAAGATGACTTGAGACCAAAGGGCTTAGGTGTGTAGCTTGCCAGCTCACAGGTATTCCTTCTACCCTGGCTATTCCCCAGCCACAGTTTTACTTCTTGGTCTGCTCAGAGGAGGGGAGTTGTTGGTCTCTCAAGAGGTACTGATGGGAAGAAACCCAGAGATAAGATTCTGTAGATGACGGGGGTGGGGTTATGGTTTCGTTTTGTACTTGTGCCTTGTCCATCACCCGGTATAAGAAGAACAGGAGTATATTTATCTCTTCTGGGAAGTGCTTAGAGTAGTAGTGATCATTTATAGCTTGATGATAAGAAGTTTTTTGAGGCGTATTATCTCATTTAATCTTCACAGACTTTGTCAGGCAGCTGGTGATGTCACCCGTCTTGTAGATGAGAAACCTGTGCCTGAGAAAATTGAATTTGGCTTGCCTAAGAATCTGAGGTTTACAGTGTGATGGAGCTGGACTTGCATTTTATCCCCAGCTCCCCGATGCCTCTGCTTTCTCAACAGTAACTGCTAGAAGGCCACAAGGGTATTTTGAGTTGCTTCTAATTGCTTTGGCTAGAGGTTGTTCTCCCAGTGGCATGGGAACAAGATCTCAGAAAAAGCTTTGTTTGTTGAGTTTGCTACTAGCATATATTCATTTTATCTAATAAATTTCATTGACTTTTAAAAATACTTTTATTACTGTAGTTTGTGTGCGTGTGATGTGCATGTGTGCATGTATGTGCGTGATGTGCATGTGTGTGCTTGATGCGCATGTGTGTGTGAGATGTTCATGTGTGTGTGATGTGCACGAGAGCGTGTGCATGATGTGTATGTGTGTGATGTGCGTGTGTGTGATGTGCATGTGTGTGATGTGCGTGTGTGTGATGTGCATGTGTGTGTGATGTGCATGTGTGTGATGTGCGTGTGTGTGATGTGCATGTGTGTGTGATGTGCATGTTGTGTGTTGTGTGTGTGATGTGCGTGTGTGTGATGTGCATGTGTGTGATGTGCGTGTGTGTGATGTGCATGTGTGTGTGATGTGCATGTTGTGTGTTGTGTGTGTGATGTGCGTGTGTGTGATGTGCATGTGTGTGATGTGCGTGTGTGTGATGTGCATGTGTGTGTGATGTGCATGTTGTGTGTTGTGTGTGTGATGCGCATGTTGTGTGTGTGATGTGCATGTGTGTGTGTGATGTGCATGTGTGATGTGTGTGATGTGCATGTGTGTGATGTGCATGTGTGTGATGTGCATGTTGTGTGTTGTGTGTGTGATGTGCATGTTGTGTGTTGTGTGTGTGATGTGCATGTTGTGTGTGTGATGTGCATGTGTGTGATGTGCATGTTGTGTGTTGTGTGTGATGTGTGTGATGTGCATGTTGTATGTTGTGTGTGATGTGCATGTGTGTGATGTGCATGCGTGTGATGTGCATGTTGTATGTTGTGTGTGTGATGTGCATGTGTGTGTGATGTGCATGTTGTGTTTTGTGTGTGTGTTTTGTGTGTGTGATGTGCATGTGTGTGTGATGTGCATGTTGTGTTTTGTGTGTGTGTTTTGTATGTGATGTGTGTGATATGTGTGATGTGCATGTGTGTGATGTGCGTGTGTGTGATGTGCATGTGTGTGTGATGTGCATGCGTGTGATGTGCATGCGTGTGATGTGCATGTTGTATGTTGTGTGTGTGATGTGCATGTGTGTGATGTGCATGTGTGTGTGTGATGTGTATGTGTGTGATGTGCGTGTGTGTGATGTGCATGTTTGTGTTGTGTGTGTGTGTTGTGCACGCGTGAGTACCAGCCTATGCTATGGCATGTGAAGGTGAGAAGTCAACTTTGTGGAGCTGATTCCTTCCACCTTTATGTGTGTCCGGGGATGAGGCTCAGGTAAACTCAGGTTGTCAGGGCCTGTGTGGCAAGTGTGGGGCTGAGCCATCTCCCCAGCCCCACTGTGACTCTTTTATAAATGTATGTAGTGTGTTTTGCTCACATTCATCCCCATTATCCTCCCATTCCTGCTGATCTCTCTCTTACCAAACAGTGTGTGTCCCCCCTCCCCCCGTCCACATCGCCCCACTCCTTTGGCAATTCAACCAGTTTAATTAGGATTGCTTATAGCACTGCAAGTGAGGGGTTATCTATCTATTTATTTATTTTTGAGACAGGGTTTCTCTGTGTAGCCCTGTCATAGAACTCACTCTGTAGGCCCTGCTGGCCTTGAACTCAGAGATCCGCCTACCTCTGCCTCCTAAATGCTGGGATTAAATGCAGTTCCACCACCCCCTGCCAGTGAGGGGTCGTTTATAAGAGCACAGTCAGTTTATTAGTGTTTTGGTAACTGAAGGAAGTGCCTCTTCTTCAGCAACCATGGAGTGCCTATATAGATCTCAGGGAGGCATGACTGAATATTGATGGGCTCAGTGTCAGGTATCTACACAGGTAAGCACAGCTGCTGAGAGTCCAGGGGCCACATCCATATCCTACCCAAAGACAGCATTCCATGCACTCCACCCCCGTTCCTCTGCCTCTTACATTCTTTCTATCCCCTCTTCTGTGATGTTCTTGGAACCGTGGAGGGGGTAAAATGTCCCCACTAGGCTGAGCCCGCAGTCCCTTACTTTCAGCACCTTGATCAGCTATGAGTCTCAATGACTGCTGCCCACTGCAGAAGAAGCTTCTCTGAGCAAAACTGACTTCATCACTAATCTATAGGCATCAATCTAAATGTTTCAGATGTAGTTTGACAGATATATCATGTTCATTTAGTAATATAGCAGCAGTGGCTTCCCCACTAGGGCCTGTGTCCTCTCCAGCCATGGGCTTTTGGCCAGGTTGCAGCGCCAGATGGGAATTCCTTTCTGTGGAGAAGGCCTCAGATCCAAGCAGAAAGTTGTTGGTTACCCTGTAACAGCCAGGCCACTATTGCATGAGTGGGTACATCTCCCTGGGCAGATCATTATGGTCGGATGAAGCATGCACAGCCAAGTGACACTGCTGGTGACTCCCCAGCATGCTGCATAGCACCTTTCAGTCTTGTGAGGCACAGCCAGCACCAGGGAAGCTTCCAGCTGCTTCTCCAGCAATAACCTCTTACCCTCTCCTTCTGGTGGGCAACCAGCAGCAGTGGCATTAGCCTGTTTTGGGTCCCTCAAGGGCATCTCCAGTGATTTGAATGGGGACTGCTGAGACATCCAGTCCTGTGAACTGAACAACTACCTGTTTCTTGGCCTCTACAGTGAGTGGCAGCCATTGTTGGACTATTGCATCATGTAAGCCAATCTATCAAATCCCCTTTTAATAAGTACATCCATTCTTAATTCTGTTCATTTAGCAAACCCAGACCAAAATAGCTCATGGTGAGGTAGTCTACCCCTGGCACTAAAGTTTACCTTTAATAATGTATGGCTTTTGGGGGGAAACGTATCATTGAAATAGATAGCATTTAAAGTATAAATCCCCCCCCATCCCATGCTGGAATGTTTAAAAGTGGCATTCTCTATCTCTTGGCTCCTCTTTAGTGAGGAATTTTGGCTAGATGATTCTAAAGGCCCCCTCAGTGCTGTTGTGGTTGAAGGTATACAGTTGGGCTGCTGGGTTAAAATCGTGGTCAGCTACACTCAGATTGTATGCCACCCAACAATAGCTTTACTATTTGTGCCACAGCTTCCTCAACCACAGAACAGGTGATAACAGTGACATCTTATAGGGCTCTTAGGAAGATTGACTTGAGTCTGAGCCATGTGAACTGCCTGGCACATTTGATAAATGTTAGCTGTCATTATTTGGGTTTAACCCAGCACCTGTACTATATTTCATATTCCATTTGTGGTCGATGAATGAGTATGACGTGTGGTTAGAATCTTAGATCTGTCAATCTTACAAGATCATCATAAGCCTGAGACACTTGCCACTGTGGCATTATGTAAATGTGGATGTTATCACAGGCTTCCTCCAGGAGCCAGGACTTCCATGCCAGGATGGGCTGCAAAGAAAGGAGCAGTCTGGGGCGGGGTGTAGCTCAGTTGGTAGAATGCCTGCCTAGTATGCATGAACCCTGGATTTCACCTCTGGTGCCACATAGAGCTTGGCATGGTGGTGCACGTCTGTAATCCCAGCACTCAAGTGCTGAAGGCAGAAGAATCAGAAGTTCAAGGCCACCTTGGCTATATATCAGGTTTGGACTCAATCTGAGATACGTGAGGCCTTGTTTTTGTTTGTTTGCTTTAAGGAGGTTTTGCTGTTTGACACCAAATTTAGTAAATGTTTATTACACCTTTCTATCCCAGGATGTACAGGATGTTGTACCTCCAACAGTCTTCAAGGAACCCCAAGCTAAATTTACAAGTACCTGTCATTTGACAGAACTTGATCTCCTCACCGTTTTGGCATTAGGGGTTTACCAAGGCCTCATGCCTGCTAGGCGAGCATTCTACTAACCAGCCCCATCTCCAGCCTCTTGTTTTTTTTTTGTTTTGTTTTTGTTTATGTTTTTTTTTTTTTGAGACAGGGTTTCTCTGTAATTTTGAAGCCTATGCTGGTACTAGCTCTTTAGACCAGACTGGTCTTGAACTCACAGAGATCCGCCTGCCTCTGCTGAGATTAAAGGCACGTGTCACCACCACCACCTGGCTCAGTCTCTTATTTTTTGTTTTTTGATAGGGAGAGTCATCTTGGTTGCTTTAACCGCCGTCTAATTTCCAGGCTCAAGTGATCTTGTCACCTTAGCTTCCCGAGCAGCTGGGACTAGTGTTTGTCAATACACCTGCCTTGACTTGTCTGAGTGAATTCATGTGTTGTGTTTGTGTTGGCCACAGAGTAAAGCCACTGTTGTCTTCTACATCTGCTTCCCAAGATGTCTGATAGGTACCTGTAGGGGTAGGAGTGGGAGCCATGGGGTCTTCCTATACCCTGATTTCCTTGTTAGCTTTCCTTCCTCCTCTCTCTTTCTTTCCATCTCTTCTTGTCTTCCAGGCTGGCCTTGCACTTGTAGGTCTCTTGCCTGCCAGAGCCATTTATGGATTTTCGGGTCTTGTGTGGTTGACACACTGCTGTCTGCATGGATCTTGATGCTGTTGAGTTCTGAAATGGACCATCACTCAGTCTCACTGGGATTCTTGAGGGAGGGAGGTGGAGATTTAGCTCCCCAGTGGACAAACCCCGAGGGAGAGAAGCCATGCTGCTGGGAGGTAACCCACTTCACAATGGTGTCTTTTGACTCCAAGCACAGTGCTCTTCCTGCCTGTTCCTTGAGCTTCGTTTGTGTGACATTTGCTGAACAGCTGTTACGTAGCAGCCCAGCACAGTCTGGGAGTGACAGTGAAGAGATGGGTGAGGTCCTTGTTCTCACCGTTACAGCTCAACAGTAGACAGACAGGAATCTGAACAGGATGAGCACTGTGGAAGCAGTGGCATAGTGGTGAACCAGAGAGTCACTTCTGGGGGTGGGCACTGTAGCTTCAACTGAGCGGTCAGAAAAGTCATCTGTGTGGGGGTGACATGTTTGTTGAGGCTTACTTTCAGGAAGGGGCTCACCATTTAAAGGTATACCAAAAGGATAAAGACTCCAAGGTGGGAACAAGCTTGGTAAGTTCCAAAAACCACAAGAAGTGGCTATGACGATGGGGTGAGTGGAGAGGTGGCTGGGCGCCAGTGGGAATCTCTCCCGTAGAGGGACTCAGGCTGGAGTGTGCAAGAGCAATAGGAACCATGGAAGACTTTGAGAAGAAGGAGCTCCCATCTAGCTGTCTTTGGTTTTGCTGTTTTCTAATGTGTGTGGATGTTCTGCCTGTACATATGACTGTGCTCCTTTTGGCATGTTTACAGAGGCCAGAGAGAGGTGCGGGATCTCTTGGAACAGGAGTTGCTGAGGGTTGAGAGCCACCATGTGGGTGCTGGGACCTCTGGAAGAGCACTTACTGAGCCATCTCTCCAGTGCCTAGTTGCTGTTTTAATATATTAGGTTTTTTTGGAGACAGGGTCTGCTGTAGTCTAGGCTAAACTTTAAGCCCTCCATGTAGTCAACTAAGGATGGACTCGAACTTCTGATTCTTTTGCCCATCTCCTGTGTGCTGGGGTTATAGGTATCTGCCACCACACCAGCACCTGTGGGGCTCTGGGCTGAACTCAGAACCTTGTGTGTGACAGATAAGCCCTCTACTAAGTGAGCTACATCCCCAGCCCCTAGATTTTGTTTTGCTTGTTTTTAAATCGCTTGGAGGGTGGATGGTGAGTTCAGTGTAGTGTTTCCTAGTGCGCGTGTGCCCTCTGTTCCATCTCCAGCATCACAAGAGGAAACACAAAAGACAGTGAGATCTTTCTGGCCTCTGTGGCCTATGATTTGAGAGGGCTTTGGGTGGCAGCTGGAAGTCTCCACAGGAGGTTAGTAAGATGGTGGCCGCAGCAGAAAGACTTGTTTTGGAGGTGGGGCCAGCAGCATGGGAGGACTAAGACGATGCCTGGGTTTTTGGCCTGAGCAGTCAGGGAGATGTTAGAGGTGCCATCTGCCTCTAAAACGTTAGAGGAACAACAGAATTATTCCAAGAGGTCAAGGGTGCAACCCGTACCTTAGGCCCTTGGGAAGGAACCCCCAGCTTCTGCTGAAGTACGACAGCCGGGAGGATCTGGTAGAGCTCCACCTGAGCTCCCAGAAGACCTGCTTCTCTTCTAGGCTGTCTCTATGCCAGTCTGTGGAGCAGTAAGTGTGGCCTCCGCTAGCTCATGCTGTCTCAGGCGGGTAGCATCGCTGTCCTGGCTTGTGGATCTTGGCTGATGGAGGCTGAGATGAGCCAGCCAGCTCTGGGGGAGAACATAGACTCACTAGCACAGCTCGCTCCCAGCGCCTCAGATGGCCATGCTCTCCCTGCCAAAGTGCCTCTTTCCTGGCTGCTGGACAATAGATCTTAAGGCTCAGAGCATTTTAGACGGGAGAAGGTGCTGAAAAGCTGCTGTGTTCTGCCAGAATTCCTCGAGGACTCCCGAGAGTAGTAGTTCATCCTCGCAGGGATCCAGGCCTCATTTCACAAGTCCCAGCGACAGCCTTTAGACATTGGCCTTCACTGGTGCTCATTCTGCGTAGTGAACAGTAGACGTACAATTGCCCTGTCTGCTGCCTTTTAGCTCTGTGTTCCTGATGCTCCTTCTGGGCTTCTTGTCAGCTGATTCTCAGTCAGTCGTGGTCGTGTGGAGTATGGGTCGGCCTGTTTCTAGGTGCGGACTCCGATATACTGAGAGGTCATTCCTGCTCGTCAGTGTATTAAGGATCTACGAGTGCTGAGGCAGGTAGAGTCTTGCTGGTCCAATGCGTTGTGCATGTCAGAAGCACTCTTGTTACTACTGGGTACCTCTTGAAAATGCAGTCTAAGTCAGAAAACTCAGGGTCTGGATTTCACCACCATTCCCAGGTACACTCATTTAGGAGGTCCCTAGGTACACTCACCTAGGTGATGGGAAGCAAAGCCAGGCACTCCTTCCATTTTCCTGCCAGTCAGGCCTCAGTAGCTGCCAGCAATGCAGCCTTGGCCAAGTACGAGGAGCTACTGGAAGGTCTGAGGGTGGAGTCACCGTAACAGCTGGATGACTTTTGGGTGGTGCAGTTCAAACAGCTGGATGGTTTGAAAATGAGGCTCTCCCAGCTGCGGGTGGCTAAAATACCTGTTGTCAGATCACTGCTGTATCCAAGATCTGAGTTGTCAGATCCATCTCCAGGGTCACTGTGGTTAACCAGACTCAGAGAGAAACTCCTACAAAGGCAAGAAGTACAAGCCCTGACCTACAGCCTAGAAGATGAGAGCTGTGTGTACCCTGACCTTCTTCATCATGAGTGCCTGTGCCTGTACAAGGCCGTGGTCATGGCCTGAGGCTGAAAAAAAAAAACCAAACCCCTAGGACTTGGCAGTGATAACAGTGATAGGGTGCAGGGATGCCTCCTGTTGCTGAGCCAAGCGCTTGCAAGCCCTTTTTCATTTCCCAGCAGCCTTGTACACGAGCTGTTCTTCCCCTTCCCAGAAGAGGGAAGTAGAGACACCAAGAATCGGCTACTTTCCCACATATGCTGACCCCAAGTCCACTGTTCAAAAACGTTATTTATTACTTTTTATCGTGTGTGTATGTTTGTGTGTGCGTGGTGTGTGTGCCACAGTGTACCTGTGGAAGTCAGAGGACATTTGCACGGGGTCAGTTCTTTTCTTCTACCTTTACATGAGTTTCGTGGTTCAGACTCTGTTGTCCACTGAACCATGCTGCTGGTCTTCTACTACTCCGTCCTCCTTTTTATAGAACCCAGAGCCTCCTGCACACTAAGCACATGCTCTACCACAGGGCTCCATCCTTGGCCACAGCTATTTCTCAGGTGAGCAGTGACCACAGCACCCATGAAGTTTGTCAGAGGCCTCTCTTCTGTGCCTGGGTAACTGATTTGAAATGCTAATAGAGACAAGGGGCTTCAAACCAGGCACAATGGTACTTGGTTATAACTCTAGCACTCAGGAGGTGGGTGTAGAGGGTCAGGAGTCCAGGGTCAAGGCAACACAATTCCTTTGAAGTCAGCACGCCTTACAAGAGACCCCATCTCAACACACAAAGAAACAGACCAAAAAGTGGCTTCAAAGTCTGTTTGAGGAGGCCAGGAATTCCTTGGGCTGTTTTAGAGGGTGATGGTGAATCTCAGTGTTCAATGGCTGAGGCTACGGAGACCCAGCTCTGGACTAGCTAGGGTAACCCTCATACTCTGTAGCAGCCTAGCTCCAGGTCTCAAGAATCCGAGCTGGACTCTGAGCTTCTCTCCTAAGTCACTTAGCCCTCAGGGGAGAGAAGGGGGCAGCAGAAGTCCTGCAGTGCGGTACCTTTAGAAAGTTTTGTTCAAGCCGGGCGATGGTGGCGCACGCCTTTAATCCCAGCACTCGGGAGGCAGAGGCAGGCGGATCTCTGTGAGTTTGAGACCAGCCTGGTCTACAGAGCGAGTTCCAGGACAGGCTCCAAAGCTACACAGAAAAACCCTGTCTCGAAAAACCAAAAAAAAAAAAAGAAAAAAAAAAGAAAGTTTTGTTCAAGCCAGGTGGTGGTGCACACCTTTAATCCCAGCACTCAGGAGACAGAGACAGGCGGATCTCTGTGACTTCGAGGCCAGCCTGGTCTACAAGAACTAGTTCCAGGACAGGCTCCAAAGCTACCAGAAAAACCGTCTCGAAAATCAAAAAAAAAAAAAAAAGTTTCTTGTCAGGCTGGTAAGATGGCTTAGTGGATAAAGGTGTCTGATGACCTGAGCACAAGTCAGACACGCTTGGTGGACAGAGAGAACCAGCTCCTGCAACAAAACTGTGGTGGCGCACGCCTTTAACCCAGCACTCCAGAGGCGGAGGAAGGTGGATCTTTGTGAGTTCAAGGCTGTTGTGGTAAACAGCCAGTTTTAGACTAGCCAAGGCTAAATGGCAAGACCCTGTCTCAAACTCATCCCCGCAAATTTAAAAATATTTTTAGAAGATTTATTAGTCAATCCTATGATAGCATAGAAAATTCTGGCAGGATTTTAGCAGTAATTCTGCCACTTGTATTGTGACATGGCAAATAAGTCAGCCTGTCTGGACCTCAGTGCCTGTCTCTCTGTGTATGTTTATGCGTGACGGTACCTGCATATGCAAACACATGACATTTTCTTCTCCCTTGGTGCCTCTACGCTGGCTTAACAGTCAGCTCTCCTGGCCATTGCCACCAATCTGTGCCGTGTCTTTATTATTCATTTATTTATTTATTGTGGGTTTTGAGGCAGGGCTTTTCTGTATAACAGCTTTGGCTGTCTTAGAACCCGCTCTGTAGACCAGGCTGGCCTCAAACTCACAGAGATCCACCTGCTTCTGCCTCCCGAGTGCTGTGATTAAAAGCATGCACCACCACCACCCAGCTCTGACTGCATTACATCTTGAGGTGGGACTGTTTAGGGATCATTGTGTCTCCTCACTTTGTCACCTGACTGCAGACACTGAGCCCGTCACCGCTGGCAGACCTGTCTTTAGCATACCGCTGCACTAGAGAGCTCCGTCACTGGTGACAGTGGGACTTTAGTTTAGTAGTTACAGCACTCTCCTTTTCTTACACTAGAGCACAGTGAAGACCTGGGTGTGGTCCAGGGGGAATAGAAAGACGACTGGGATTTGGGACACACTGTCACCCACACTGCAGTTCTTAATAGCAAGCACCTTTAGCAGGGGTATCATTGGGGCTGTGTGGCCTTTTGTTTAGAACACAAACTGGGCAGAATAGGAGCAGAAGCGCTGCACAGCCTCTAGCAGCCCAGGGGTGGCAGCAGCCATCCCTCTGCTGATGACTCAGGAACATGAGCACAGAGCCTGCTGGTGAATCGTGGGACACGAGTATCTGCTCAGGTGACTGAGATGACTGCAGAAGGTTTTCTTCGGTTTTGCAGGAGGAACAGTAAGGAGTCTGTGTGTATGTCTGCAGGCCAGAAGAGGGCACCAGACCTCATTACAGATGGTTGTGAGCCACCATGCGGTTGTCAGGAATCGAACTCAGGACCTTTGGAAGAGCAGCCAGTGCTCTTAACTTCTGAGCCATCTCTCCAGCCCTGCATTGCCCATCTTACTGGGCACACTTTCAGGCTGCTTACTAAGAATGTGTCATCTACAGATGCTTAAACCCAAATCAAAGTGCTAGCCTTGTCTCCCCAAGGTCCTCTTCAGGGTCCATATCTGATGGTACAGGAAGTGAAAGGAACTTATGGGTATCTGAGGGCGAGTGAATCCTCTCACACTGTGCTGTTCCAAACAAGTCTGTTTATTCTTCTGCTTCTATTCTAATTCTCCTGTTCTACTTCTAATTCCTCCCAGCTTCTTCTCCAGCCTAAAAACTCTCTTTACAAGAGGCTTGAAGCAAAGAAAAAGTTACAAGAGTTACCTCTCATTGTTCAAAAGCACATTCCTAGGGTAAGCGATAAGGAACTGAGCCGTTGCCATGGCAACACAAGGGTTTCAAGGCTACAGGGACAAGACTGTAATCAGAGCCCAGTGGCACAGTATCCATAGGTCTTTTATCAGCTAGACTTGGCAAGCGAAGAGTTGGCATGCTTTTCTTAGGGTGCTTTGTGTAGCAACCTTGGTTGGACACCTGCAGCTCTGACCTTGTGCATAGCTGTAAAGCTTTAAACTTATGGTCTATTTACAAAAAGCCTTTCGTCTAGTTGGAACTTGCTTTGAGGTAAAAGTGAGCTAATTGTGTGAGGTTTGCTTTAGACTGAAGAGAAATTTGTTATTTTTTGATATTAACCTGAGTAAAAAGGAACAAAGTGGGCTTTTAAGTGTTTGTTTATAGTTATGGGACAAATAGATCTAGTAATGAAACATGTCCTAGTATATTTTCTATTTATCAAAATTATGTAGCTAAATGAAAATTTATCTTTCTGACTACCCACAGATATGTGCCCATAAAATTGAGATGTAATAATGAGATTACATATACACATCACATGAGCAATGCAGGTACTGGGGAGACACCAAGCTGCTTTAGCAAAAGTGAGCAACAGTTTCCAGAGTCAATGGTCCTGCAGGCCTTGCCTGGGCTGGATTAAACTTCATCAGAGAAGCATTCGTCTGGTGGGTTGACATCTGAACACTAGTTGTCACCTGCTATAACTCCCAGGGCCTCTGACATTTCCCCAAGCAGGGAGTGGTTTTATTGCTTCCTCCCACTTTGACTATAAAAACCAAATACATGAACCCATCAGAAAGTCCAGAGAACAGAAAGACAGACATACAAAAGAAGACATGCAAGCTCACCAACCAGATAGCACTGTGACCCACAATCCTATTGCCCCATTAGTGGGTGCAGTACTTTGGGGCATGCTTCTTACCAGCCTCACTCAATGGAAGTAATTTTGTTCTTTTAGACAGGGTCTAACAGTACCAATGGCTGGCCTGTCACCTGCTGTTTAGACCAGACTAGCCTCAAAATCACAGAGATCCATCTGCAGCTGCCTCTCCTGGGATTAAAGGCATGCACCACCACTGCCCAGCTTACATAAGACTCTTAAGACTGAGCGAGTCGAGACCATGAAATGCTCATATCTGTTGAGCTCTAAAGCTCATGCTGTGGTCTTTTGTTTTTTTTTTATCACAGTAAGCAATTTTTTAGATTTATTTTTATCTTATGTATTTGAATGTTTTGCCTAAATATGTGTCTATATACTATGTGTACACCTGACCTGCAGAAGTCAGAAGAGGGTGTTGGATCCCTTGGAACTGGGGTTACATATGGTTGTGAACTGCCATGTAGGTGCTGGGAACTGAACTCAGGTCATCCGCAAAACAGTGCTCGTAACTACTGAGTCATTTCTCCAAATCCTACCTGCATTTAAAAGAAGATTTATGTTTATCCTTATGAGTGTGTGCTGTTTATGTTTAGTTGCTCAAAGAAGCCACAAGAGGGAGGCAGATCCCTGAGGCCAGAGTTACAGATCATACTAAGTCACCATGTGGGTTCAGGGAACTGAACCTGT
This sequence comes from Microtus pennsylvanicus, assembly GCF_037038515.1. Taxonomy (NCBI): domain Eukaryota; kingdom Metazoa; phylum Chordata; class Mammalia; order Rodentia; family Cricetidae; genus Microtus; species Microtus pennsylvanicus. The sequence goes on from NC_134580.1 coordinate 128,686,568, forward strand.
GTCCTCTGTGAGAACAGTTTCTTCCTCTTAACCACGGAGATATCGCTTTAGCCTCCTAATTTAATTGTTTATAACTAGGTATATCAACATTATTCAAAAATGTTTTTGTTTCTGAGATAGGAGCTTATGTATTTGAAGCTTCAAACCTGGTATAACTGAAGATGACTGAATTTTTTACTTCCTTGCCTCCACCTCCCCAGTGCTGCACCACCATGTCTGTGTGTTTTTGGTGCTGGATATCAAACTCAGGGTTTCTTTTACGCTCAGCAAGCTTCTCCCATGTGAGCCACATTCCTAGTCCGTGATTTAAAAAGGTTGACTAGATAGTGTATGTCCACATGCTCTAAAATCCAGTGGGTGTAAAAGTGCACACAGTGACTTTCTTCTCCTACCTTGGCCTTGCCGCCTGGCTCTTTTAGGGAAACCAGCCACCTGACAACCATTATTGCTATTCGGCTCTTGCATCTCCCTCCAAATGTGTGGAGGCTGGATTTGTTGTTAGTTTTGGTATTTTGAGACAGGATCACTCGGTGTTGTCAGGCTAGCCTTCAGATCACCGTCCTTTGCCTCAGCCTTCTGAGTGCTTGAATTAAGGTATGTGATACCACACCAGCCTACCCTACAGATATGTTTTGTGCAATCACAAGAAATGAAGAACTAATCCCTCAATGCAGATTTCATGTTCTTTTAAATATTCTGCAAGATAGTGATGTTTTGTAACCAGAGATGAACAAACTGTGTGTATGGCCTGGGCCCTGGTGATCCCCCCACTTTACCTCCCCAGTGTGCAAATCACAGGTGTGAGTCACTATGCTCATTTGGAAATCTTGTAACTCCCATTGTGAAAATGCATCTTAGGGACCAGGGTGAGAATGTCCTTTCCAACAGTGTACTTCAGAATTTCGGGGTCCTGATACAGAGACTGACGCTTCCCTAGGCAAAGTCTGTAAATGAAGGTGGTTTAGGCTGGCTGACAATGTTGCTTTTATTTCCTGTGGTGCTTTTCTGACAGTGCACATGATCTGTGGCACAGGCTGCATCTCAGACACTCCATCCTTGAGCCCTGGGCAGGCCGTTGACAGGCCTGCCCTGTTCTCTTAGAGGACAGCGTTGCCGTGTATTGATTAGAGATGTATTAATGTGTGCTCTGTGTGTGTGGACTGCTTCTTGCAGGGCTGCTTCTGTGGAACTGCCAGACATTTATTTTTATCCCCATTCGAAGAGGCCGCACACCTATGAAAGGAGAATTAGGAAAATACAGATGTGTTGGAAGAACAGGGAAATCTCCTGCATTCCCATCACCAAAAGTGGACCACTGCTGATGTTTCAATGACTGCTTTGTTTTTTGAGACAGGGTTTCACTGTGTAGCCCTGACTGTCCTGGAACTAGCTCTGTAGACCAGGATGTTCCGCCTTGAACTCACAGAGATCTGACTGCCTCTGCCTCCTGAGTGCTGGGATTAAAGGTGTCTGCCACCACCCAGCAAGTGTTTTATTTTTATATAACAATGACATGACGCCATTCAATTTTATAAACTGCTTTTTCATCTATAACCGTTTTCCAGGTGTTATAGAGTTTTGCTAAATGTCTTTCTTTTCTGCTTTAAAATATTTTATTAAAATCTTTTTTTATAAAACCAGGTACTTTTGAGACAAAATAAATTTAAGTCATTGTTATTTTTTTGGTGGGGGGGACGAGCACTCCCTGCGTTGTCCATATTGATTTTAAACTCAGGCTCGTGACCTCTGACTGAGCATCTGGGGTCAGCCAAGATCAAGTGTCTTTTTAACGATGGCACAGTGTGGTGGACTTTTCTTTCTGAGATAGGATTTCACCCTGTAGCATGGCTCTCCTGGAACTTATTATGTACATCAGGCTGGCCTCAAACTCACAGTGACCCATCTGAGCACTTCAGCCTCCAGAGTGCTGGGGCTAAAGGTGTGTGCCACATGTTCAGCTCATGTCTCATTTGCTCACTGTACTTTTAAAAGAGAAATTATAAAATACTGCAGGTTGAGTTGAATCTCTTTCCCTGTCTAATTGCCTTTTCTCGCTTGTTTCTCCACTGTCCAGTTCGGGCAGCTGGCTCCCCATTGGTGTGTACACCCTTCTCTACGACTTGGTCTTGGTGGGTTTTTTTGGAGACAGGGTCCCATTTTGTAGGTGAGTCTGAACTAAACCTTGCCAGTTCAAGGACAGACTCACTTTTTCTGCAAAAGTCCAAATTGGTAAATATTTTGGTCTTGGGGGGACCTTACTTTCTCTGTCACAGCCACTCTACTCAGCCCTTTTATAGTCACTGTAGATCTAGGCTTATGCAAACGAAGGGTCACGCTACGTTTCAGTGAAATGTCATTTACAGAGATGGGTGTGGGCCTGGTTTGGGCTGTGGCTTGTCTTGAAGCCACACTGGACTACCTGTAATATTTTAATTTTGGTTTCCCATAAATTGATGTGTAGCTGTCACTTTCTGTTATTGTTATTATTAAACTGCTGGGGGCTAGAGATGTAGCTCAGTTGGTGGAGTATTTGTGTCAGCTAGGCATGGTGGTACATGCCTGTGATCCTACCACTTGCGAGGTAAGGCAGAAGAATCAGAAGTTCAAATTGGCCTCAGCTGTATGGTGAATTTGAGGTCAGCCTGGGCAGTGTGAGACCCGGTATCAAAAACAGAAAGAAGCATCCTTGTCTATGTTTCTTTCTGCACATGTGCAAGGTTCCATCAGAACATGAACATGTGGAGAAGGTGGAGCTGCTGAGGGTTTTTTGTAGCACAAATTCTAATTGGTCTTAATAATAAAACACAGAGTCAGCTATCAGGGGGTGAAAGCTGAAGGACCAGAGAAGCGGAGTGGCAGCCACTAGAGTTCTTACCTCTACCAGTGCTCACACCAAAGGGGCGTCCTGTCCTCAGACTGCACTGAGCTCCTGTCTCCTCCCACCTCATTCTCCTCTCTCCTCTCAGCCAGGCCACTCCTCTCCCCGCCTTCCTAGTGCTGGGATTAAAGGCATATGATCCCAAGTGCTGGGATCACCTCTGTGAGAGCTCTGCTTCTCTTTTAGACTGGATCGATTTCCTATATCCCAGGGTGGCCTTGAACTAACAGAGTCTGCCTCTGTCTGTCTCCCGAGTCCTGGGATTAAAGGTGTGCCACCACTGCCTGGCCTCTAGTGGCTTAGGTCTGCACTCTAATCTTCAGGCAAGCTTTATTTGTTAAAACACAAACAAAATATTTCTACAATTTTTTTTTGAGGCAGAAGCTGATGCAGAGTCCACTGAGGGATGCTGCTTACTGGCTTGGTCTCCATGGCGTACTCAGCCCGCTCTCTTTCTTCTTTAAATTTTATTTATTTATATTTTATATATGAGTGCTCTGTATATATGCTTGCAGGCCAGAAGAGGGCATCAGATCCTATTATAGATGGCTGTGAGCCACCATGTGATGACTGGGAATTGAACTCAGGACCTCTAGAAGAGCAGCCAGTGCTCTTAACCTCTGAGCCATCTCTCCAGCCTGTTGTATATGACACATAAGTGCTCTGCCACTGAAACACACTCACAGCCCTCTGCTTACATTTTATTGACCGGTGTGCTGTTTAAATAAGATGGGAGGAATAGGAGGAGAAGAGGGAGAGGAAAATGTTGGAGGGTTTTGATGCTGGAGACCAAACCCTGAAATCTCTACAAGCTCAGCACCACTGTCCCACAGAGCTGCATCTTGCTATCACTCTGTTTGTTTTCTTTGAGACAAGATTCTTACCATGTAGCCATGGCTGGCCCAGAACTCACTATGTAGACCACAGAGTTCTGCCTGCCTCGGCCCCCTGAGTGCTGGGCTGGTTTTTTTTAATAGTTACACTTATTTATTGTGTATGGATATATTTCTGAGTGTGAATGTGTGGGAGTGTATGTGTGTGTACAGGCGTGTGCATGTCATTGTGTGTGTGTAGCGGTGTATGTATGTGTGCAGGCGTGTGCATGTCATTGTGTGTGTAAGTGTATGTATGTGTGCAGGCGTGTGCATGTCATTGTGTGTGTAAGTGTATGTATGTGTGCAGGCGTGTGCATGTCATTGTGTGTGTCAGTGTATGTATGTGTGCAGGCGTGTGCATGTCATTGTGTGTGTGTGCAGGCATGTGCATGTCATTGTGTGTGTGTAGCGGTGTATGTATGTGTGCAGGCGTGTGCATGTCATTGTGTGTGTGTGCAGGTGTGTGCATGTCATTGTGTGTGTCAGTGTATGTATGTGTGCAGGCGTGTGCATGTCATTGTGTGTGTGTGCAGGCATGTGCATGTCATTGTGTGTGTGTAGGCGTATGCATGTCATTGTGTGTGTGTGAGTGTATGTATGTGTGCAGGCGTGTGCATGTCATTGTGTGTGTGTGCAGGCGTATGCATGTCATTGTGTGTGTGTAGCGGTGTATGTATGTGTGCAGGCGTGTGCATGTCATTGTGTGTGTGTGTGCAGGCGTATGCATGTCATTGTGTGTATGTGCAGGCGTATGCATGTCATTGTGAGTGTGAGTGTATGTATGTGTGCAGGCGTATGCATGTCATTGTGTGTGTGTGCAGGCGTATGCATGTCATTGTGAGTGTGTGCAGGCGTATGCATGTCATTGTGTGTGTGTGCAGGCGTATGCATGTCATTGTGAGTGTGTGCAGGCGTATGCATGTCATTGTGTGTGTGTGCAGGCGTATGCATGTCATTGTGAGTGTGTGTGAGTGTATGTATGTGTGCAGGCGTATGCATGTCATTGTGTGTGTGTGCAGGCGTATGCATGTCATTGTGTGTGTGTGCAGGCGTATGCATGTCATTGTGAGTGTGTGTGAGTGTATGTATGTGTGCAGGCGTATGCATGTCATTGTGTGTGTGTGCAGGCATATGCATGTCATTGTGTATGTGTGCAGGCGTATGCATGTCATTGTGTATGTGTGCAGGCGTATGCATGTCATTGTGTATGTGTGCAGGCGTATGCATGTCATTGTGAGTGTGTGGCGGTTGGAGGACAACCACTGGGAGTCCATTTTCTCCGTCTACCATGTGGGTTCCAGAGATTAAACTAAGGTTGTCAGTCTCGGCAGAAGCATCTACACAATTAACCATCTCATTGTCATTGATCATCCCTTGTTCGTTTTTGGTTATTGTTGTTTTGTTTTGTTTTTTAAAGATTGGGTCTAGCTATATAGCCCCTGGCTGGCCTGGAACTCACTATGAAGACCCAGGCTGACCTCAAACAGAGATCTGCCTGCCTCTACTGAGTGTGTAGAGGTGTGTACCACCATACCCAGCCTTCCTCCTGACTCCCCCTTTTTTTAATACATTTAATTACTTATTTTATATCCCAACCTCATTTTCTCCTCCCTCTTCTCTCCCCCCCCTTTTAAAATAGCATGCTTGGTCAATAAAATATAAGCAGAGGCCTGTGAGTGTGTTTCAGTGGCAGAGCGCTTGTGTAACATATACAAAGCTATGGCCTCAATGACCATATATACACTTTAAAAAACAATCCTTTCATGTAGAATGTGACCAGTTTGTGACCTCTGTGCTAGTAACCGATAGTTGCTCAGAATGTAGTCCACACCAAATTCTAGACTTTGAGGTGAGTCTCCATGACAACCAGCAAGGGTAACATGAATCCAAAATGAAGTGCCCAGCAAAGAGTGTGGAAGGCTGTGGTTCCCCTGAGAAACAAGTAACTGATCTTCTCAGTAGGTAGGTACAAGTCGCGAGGTTGGAGAACACAGCTTTGCACAGCCAGCCAGCCAGTGGCTCTTAACCCGGGCTGCTGGGTCTGACAGCAAAGGTTCTTGGGACTCAGGCGACAGGCTGCTGACTGAACTGCTGGGTGTCTCTCAAGATTTATCACTCTGTGATTGGACCTACGGGAGGGAGTCCGACATCTTCCTGAGAATGCCCTCTCTGCTGAGGAGGACCCAGAACAGATTTGCAGCTCCGGAGACAGGAAATTGGGTTTGCCCGTCTTCTTGAAGTAAAACATCAATAATACATGGCTACCGCTCTAGCTGGGTGAGCTCTGAAAAGAAATGTGTTCCGAGTTGAGGAGATTTAATGCAGGGACTCATCTTAGGAGTTTTGAAGATGAATGTGGATCATTAAACACATTCCTTTGTTTTTAATCCACTTTGCAGCTCAAAAAAATGGAGTAGCCAGGCCTGTAGGTCTTTGCTGTGGGCTTTTTATGGAGCAGGCTCAGGCCACAGTGTTTTCACAGGTGTGAGTGGGGACAGACTGCCTCCTCAGGAGGACATGATGCCCAGGAGCCTGTAACTCCACCTTCTTGAACTCTGCAGTCCACCTGCCTGGCTGCCAGGTGCTGCATCCGAGGCCTTCCCAAAGGAGGCTCTGGGGCCCGTGCTTCCCTTTTCGCTCACACCAGCTTTGGTAGGCCTCTGTTGGACTTTGGAGAGAGGTGGCATGTCCCAGTTTGCTTTGAGTTGCTGTGATAAAACACCATGACCAAAAGTAATCTGGGGACTGAGGAGGATTATTTGGCTCACAGGTTACAGTCCATCATGAAGGGAAGCCAAGGCAGGAGCTCCAGGGAGGAACCTGGAGGCAGGAACTGAAGCTGAGCCGCAGAGGAATGCTGCTGACTGGCTTGATCCTCCTGGCTTGCCCAGCTGCTTTCTTACACAACCTGGGACCTCCTGCCCAGAGATGGCACCACCCACAGTGGACTTGCCCTTCAGTCTTGAGTTCTGAGTCATGAAAATGCCCTATTGGCTTGCCTACATGTGGATTTGATGGAGCATTTTCTCCACTGAGGTTTCTTCTCAGATGAACATAGATTATTATCGAGTAGATGAAAACAAGCAAAAACCCCTAACCAACAAAAGGAGTTGTCAGGCACAGTTATAGCTGAGGGTACCTTCCAAAGAAAGAAAAGCCATTTGTTCTTCCTTCTTTTTTTTTCTTTCTACTTTTTAAATTTATTTATTTATTTGAGATAAGCTCTCACTATGTAGACCTGAGTGGCCTGGAACTCTTTATGTAGACCAGGGTGACCAAGCTGACCTCAAACTCATAGAGATCCACCCTGTCTCTGCCTCCCAAGTGCTAGAATTAAAGTTATGACCACTCTGCCTGGCTTTAGCACCTGGTTCTTCCTTCCCATCTGATAACATTTCTACTTTAATTAATTAATTAATTGGTGTGTGTGTTTGTTTGTTTTTGGAGACAGGATTTCTTTGTGTAGCCTTGGCTTCATGAAACTTGCTCTATAGACCTGGCTAGCCTCTAACTCACAGAGAGCCACCTGCCTCTGCCTCCTGGGTACTGGGATTAAAGGCGTGAGCCACCATAGCCTGGCTTGATTTTATTTTTTAAAATTTCTTTTTTAAAATTTTATTTTATTTCATGTGTATGAATGTTTTGCTCACATGTATATGTGTGTACTACATGAATGCCTGATGCCAGAAAATAAAAGGAGGGTGTTACAGAGTCTCAGTATGTAGTTTTGGTTGGTTTCTAACTAATAGTCTTCCTGCCTCAGCCTCCTGAATGTTTTGGTTATAGATGCTTGGCTCCATGTGACAAAATTAGACTTAAGAAGACCAATGAATGGACTAGCTTTGTACATTTTCTTTAAATAGTATGAGATTTAGTTCTTATTGCATGTCAGTAGGTAGGTATTTCTATCTCAATTTTTGTATGAGAGGAAAATTACAAACTAAACAGTAGAAAATGGTTGTCTTGATGTTTAATGGACAGAATTAAGGTTTAACCATAGTACCTGCAGTGACGTTTGATGGAAGTCTTAGAAGAATCTTTTTTCTTTCACATTCTGAGAACTGAACCCATGGCATCCCACATTCTTGTCCTGTGCTCCTCTGCTGAGCCACGCCTGCAACCCCAAACCCTTTCGTATTAATTTTAATCTCTCCTTATATTAGCGTACAGATATGGTAGAGACTTTGTAAGTCCCTTTGCCTGTGCCTTGTAGTTTCACAGTTACCCATGTGAAAGGAGAATGACTCCTGTTTTTGCAGAACTTACAGAAACCACATTCAAAGAGAGTAAGAGCTCTGGTTCTTTGTTCTAATTTTTATTTTGACTTTTTAATGTAATATTTCATCAATTCTTTGAGAATAGCACAAATGTCTTTTGATTACATTTACCCTCTCCCCTACCCCTCCTTTTCTTTCCTCCTGGATCTACCTCATCTGGCCCCTCCAGCATCATGCTTTCTTTTCTTACCTTTTTCTTTTTCAGTAGGGCCTCCAAATCCAGTATATGCTTCATATATACATGGATTCAGGGCCATCCACTGGAGTGTGGTTGACTCACTGTTCCCCAGAAGCCTTCAGTTGTCAACAGTTCCTCAGGGAGGGGTGGGGGCTCATGAGCCCCTCTCCCATGCACACTAGAGTGTTGACTGGCTTGATCTTGTATGAGCACCCACAGCCGCTGGGAGGTCCTGAGTGCAGGGGTCCTGCCATGTTCAGAAGGATCTACTTCATTCCGGTCCTCCCTGACCTCTGGCTTTAACAGTCTCTTCTGCCCCTTCTTCTGCCATGGTCTCTTGTACAGGGGGAGGGTGATATGGATGTCCCATGTGTGGCTGAGCACACAGGACTGATTCTCTGCACTCGGCCAAGTGTGAGTTCCTGCATTAACTACTGTCTGTTACACAAAGAAGCTTCTCTGGTGAAGTCGAGAGCTGTGCTATGTATGGGTTTAGAGATGCAAATGCAGGGCTCAGCTTGATATTATGTCCATTTATCAAATGGTAGGTTCATTCTTGGAGTCTGTGAGCTCCCTCTCCATGGGTTCATGTCTAGATTTCCAGTACAATGCACACATTCCCCACTGTGGAGTCAACCTTAAATCCAACCAGAAATCAACTGGCTACCTCCATATTATCCCTGCCACTACTGTACCCATGTGCACAACTGGCCACACCAGTCACTGTAGTCTGCAGGACTCACAGCAGCCTACCTAGCACCTTCAGGATTTGGAAAGCTAACCTACAAGAAGGAAGCTTCCTGATTGGTACCAACTTGATTTTCTTCATTCCTTTGACCACTTTGTGTAGTGTCTTCAGCAGTAGGATCCTAGCATTAAGTTCTGGTGGTCAAGCAAGAGCAGTAACCATAATCTTTATTATTTGGGAGTTTCTGGGACACCACTGACCTGACCAACTGCTTGAAGTATTCTGCATGTGGCATTGGACTTTTTCATTTGGCAACTTATGGCTTCTGGGAGGAACATTGTCCTTTGTGTAGGGTAACTCCATCTTTTCTGCATGCTAGAGTTACAGATGCGTGCATCCCTTGTGTAGGGTAACTCCATCTTTTCTGCATGCTAGAGTTACAGATGCGTGCATCCCTTGTGTAGGGTAACTCCAGCTCTTCTGCATGCTAGAATTACAGATGTGTGCATCCCTTGTGTAGGGTAACTCCAGCTCTTCTGCGTGCTACAGTTACAGATGCGGGCATCCCTTGTGTAGGGTAACTCCAGCTCTTCTGCATGCTATAATTACAGATGTGTGCATCCCTTGTGTAGGGTAACTCCAGCTCTTCTGCGTGCTACAGTTACAGATGTGTGCATCCCTTGTGTAGGGTAACTCCAGCTCTTCTGCGTGCTATAATTACAGATGTGTGCATCCCTTGTGTAGGGTAACTCTAGCTCTTGTGCATGCTACAGTTACAGATGTGTGCATTCTTCGATTCAGCAATTCAACTTCTTAGGATTTACTTTTTCAGATATATTTGTCCACACAAGAAATGATTGTTTCCTGGATTTTTCACAGTGGACTATCAGAAACAGCTATCTTTTGTTTTATTTGTTGCTTGAGACAGGTCTTACTATGGAGCCCAGCCTGGCCTCAAGCCCATAATCCTCCTGCCTCAGCTGGGTAAATTCAGGAATTACAGTTGTGCACTGCCACATCCAGCAACCCAAGTGCACCTGGAGCAGAGATTAAATAAGTTATGATGTATCTGTACAGTGGGATATTATGCTGCTGTTCTATTTGTTGAGCATAAGAACTTCAAGATAGGTTGTAGTAAGAAAGAGCAAGATGCAAACCATTGTGTATTGCTGTGCATAACATCACATTGTTAAAATATTAGGTTGAAAATCTAATAATGGGACTAGAGAAATGACCCAGGGCTTTAAGAGAACTGACTGTTCTTTGAGAGGACCTGGGTTCAATTCCTAGCCCCCATATGGGAGCTCACAATCATCAGTAGTAACTGCGGTCTCAGGGGATCCAATGCTACCTCTGGCTGCTGCAGGCACTCCATGCATGTGATGCATAGATATACATGCAGGCCAAACACCCATACACTGAAAATAAAGATAGAAGGAAAAGATCTAATGATTTTTGTCTGTGGCCAAGAAAACTAGGTGGCTGGGGAATGGCTAGGGAGCGACGTTTGTCTCTAAAAGGGCTTTTGAGGGGCTGGAGAGATGGCTCAGGAAGAGCTTTGCCTGCTCTTCCAAAGGTCCTGAGTTCAATTCCCAGCAACCACATGGTGGCTCACAACCATCTGTAATGGGATCTGGTGCCCTCTTCTGGCCTGCAGGCATAAAAGGACTTTTGAATACTAATTTTTAAACCTGAATCCTCTGGGGTTTTTTTTGTTGTTTTTGTTTTTTTTTTTAATTCCCACACTGAGGTTATCAGGAGCTTGTGGTCTCTGTGTCCCTTTTGGCTCTGATCTGGTCTCTCCTTTGTCTTTCCTAGAGACACATCCAGCCACCCATTCTGCCTTCTGAGTTTCCTGGCAGCAAATGAGCTTCTGTTTTTCTTTTCCTTTAAAGTATTTTTTTGCCCTTTTCCTCCTTGCATTCAGAATGTATTAAATCGATGGCTGAATGCAGTGTGCTATTCCACATCTTCACTCACAAACACAAGTTTGTTTTGCATAAACCATTTTTTTATTGATTCTTAGAATTGAGAAGTATTCCCAGCACCAGCTAAGGTATTCAAGCATGCAAGCCAGTACACAGTGAGTCCTGTGGCCCAGTGGCTCCCCTGTTGAGGCTGTGTGACACCAAGTGCCTGTCAGGCCTATTATGTGCGTACCCTTTTGTGGTGCTGGGGATAGAACTCAGTCTTGTACATGGCACCTGAGCCACCTGAAACAAGGCCATGTTATGAAGCACAGACTTGCCTCTCAAATGCTAGGCCTGCAGGCTGCCTGGAGCCCATGTTTCCCCTCCCCCCTGTTTACCTCTTTACCTGGTCATTTTCTTGTGTGCCTTTCATGTGTGTTTGTTTTGGTGCTGGGAATTGAGTCAGCCTTTGTTTGCTAACATGTGCTGTTGCTGAGCTATCCCTCAGTCCGTACTTTGCATTAGGGTCCACTCTTGTGCCCCCTGGTAAGCTCCCACTGTGTAACCATACACTGTGCTTCACCTATTGACCTATTAGATTTTGGTATGAATTTGTTTAGATTAAAAATAACTACACTGGCCGGGCGGTGGTGGCACACGCCTTTAATCCCAGCACTCAGGAGTCAGAAGCAGGCGGATCTCTGTGAGTTCGAGGCCAGCCTGGTCTACAAGAGCTAGCAGGACAAGCTCTAAAGCTACAGAGAAACCCTGTTTCAAAAAACAAAACAAAACAAACAAACAACAAAAACAAAACTATGCTGGATTTCCCTGTATGTATATATTTAATCATACCTCTTAATGGAAACTGGACTTGTCCCATTCTTTTTTATTTTTTCATCTTTTTTTCAAGACAGGGTTTCTCTGTGTGGCCCTGGCTATCCTGAACTAACTCTGTAGACCAGGCTGGCCTGTACTCACAGAGATCCACCTGCCTCCGCCTCCTGAGTGCTGGGATGAAAGGTGTGCGCCACTGCACCCAGAGAGTTGCCCCCACTCTCTTGCTGTCACAGTGTCACAACAGATAACCCAGGAGAGACACTTGTCTGTAGGATAAATCCTTAGGATTGTTATGCCAAAAGGTCTGTGCATTGAAAGGGTGGAAGCAATTTTATTACATTTTATTTATCTCTCTGTGTGTGTATGCATGTATGGACAAGTCTTAGAGTGTGTTGAGGTCAAAGGACAACATGTTAGAATTCTCTCCTACCATGTGGATCCCGGGGACTGAACTTAAACCCTTAGGTTTGGTGGCAGCCATCTTGCTGGTCCCTGTACATTTAAAATTTTGATCATTTCAAGTTCCTGTCCTTAGGGATTTAATAGTTCATAGGATATAAGGCCACCCAGCCTTTTTTTTTTAAAAAAGACTTCTAGTGAGGGCTGGAGAGATGGCCCAGTGGTTAAGAACACTTAGTGCTCTTACAGCAGAGTGGAGTTCAGTTCTAGCACCCCTGTCAGGAGACTCAGAGCCATCTCTAACTACAGCTTCAGGGGATCTTGCATCCTCTTCTGGCCTCCATGGGCATCTGCACTAGTGCACATCCCCACACAGAACACATATATGCATAATTTAAAAGTAAAAAAAATCTTAAAAAAAACCACCCACAAAACAAAGCTATGATATTTCATGCTTGTAATCCTAGCACTTGGAGATGGAGGCAGGAGGATTAGGAGATAAGGTTGAGCCTCTTTCTCTTAAAAAAGAAAAGAAAAGAAAAAGTAAGGTAAAAGCTTCCGGAGTTTCTACTTATGGTATAAAGTCAAATATTGATTGAGGGTGGATAAGAATCAATATTAGTGGACTGGAGTTGTTTACTACTGAAGCTGCTTAAGGTCCCACGAGAAGAAATACTCAGTGTACTAAAATGCTTAAATGCGGCTATCAGAAGCTTCGCAAGTGAGGGTGGCTGCTGTACCCACTGCTGTCAGGCAGCCCTGATGATAGCTGCACCATGCTCACTGCTTTTGTTTTTTTCCCTAGGACCTTAGCATCCTGAGCCATTTGGATTCATAATCCTCAAGGCTAAGCTGTCAGAGTTCATCATGTCCAAGTTAAAAAGCTCAGAGTCAGTCCGGGTGGTGGTTCGCTGTCGACCCATGAATGGCAAAGAAAAGGCTGCATCCTATGACAAAGTGGTAGATGTGGATGTGAAGCTGGGGCAGGTGTCTGTGAAGAACCCCAAAGGCACATCCCATGAGATGCCCAAGACCTTCACCTTCGATGCCGTCTATGATTGGAATGCCAAGCAATTTGAACTCTATGACGAGACGTTCCGGCCACTTGTGGACTCTGTCCTACAGGGTTTCAATGGCACAATTTTTGCCTATGGACAAACGGGAACTGGGAAAACCTATACCATGGAGGGAGTCCGTGGTGACCCTGAAAAAAGAGGGGTCATCCCCAACTCATTTGATCACATCTTCACCCACATCTCTCGATCGCAGAATCAGCAGTACCTGGTCAGGGCCTCTTACTTAGAGATCTATCAGGAAGAGATCCGAGACTTGCTCTCAAAGGATCAGACCAAAAGGCTGGAGCTCAAAGAAAGGCCCGATACAGGCGTGTACGTGAAGGATCTGTCTTCCTTTGTCACCAAAAGTGTGAAGGAGATAGAGCATGTGATGAATGTGGGGAACCAGAACCGATCTGTCGGTGCCACCAACATGAACGAGCACAGCTCACGGTCACATGCAATCTTTGTCATCACGATCGAATGCAGCGAGGTGGGCCTAGATGGTGAAAACCACATCCGGGTAGGAAAACTGAACCTTGTAGACCTTGCTGGCAGTGAGCGGCAAGCCAAGACTGGCGCTCAAGGGGAAAGACTGAAGGAAGCGACCAAAATCAACCTGTCCCTTTCAGCCTTGGGTAATGTTATCTCTGCCCTGGTAGATGGCAAAAGCACCCATATTCCATATAGAGACTCAAAGCTGACTAGGCTTCTCCAGGATTCCCTTGGTGGCAATGCCAAAACTGTGATGGTAGCCAATGTGGGGCCTGCCTCTTACAATGTAGAAGAGACCCTGACCACTCTGAGATATGCCAATCGTGCCAAAAACATTAAGAACAAGCCAAGGGTCAATGAGGACCCAAAGGATGCTCTGCTTCGAGAATTCCAGGAAGAAATTGCTCGGCTCAAGGCCCAGCTGGAAAAACGTTCCATTGGCAGGAGGAAGAGGCGAGAGAAGCGGAGGGAAGGTGGTGGCAGTGGTGGGGGTGGGGAAGAGGAGGAGGAGGAGGGAGAAGAGGGTGAGGAGGAAGGGGATGATAAGGATGATTACTGGCGGGAACAGCAAGAAAAACTGGAGATTGAGAAGCGGGCCATTGTAGAGGATCACAGCTTGGTTGCAGAGGAGAAGATGAGGCTGCTGAAGGAGAAAGAAAAAAAGATGGAGGACCTGCGACGGGAGAAGGATGCTGCTGAGATGCTGGGGGCCAAAATCAAGGTACTGTGCCCTTCCTAGGCCCCTTCCCTTTCAGTGCCATTTCTTTGATCAGAAGAATTATACAGTGGGGGCTTGGCATGGTGACAAACACCAAACACCTTTAATCCCAGCATCCAGGAGGCAGAGGCAGGTGGATCGCTTGTGAGGCCTATATAGTAAGTTCTAGGACAGCCAGAGCTACAGAGTGAGACCTTGTTTTTCCATACACCCAAAATAAAATTCAAAACCAAACTGCATTCATGACAGTTGTCATGTATGTGCATTGTATGAAGAACCGCGATAAAACTAATATGAACCGCCATAAAACTAATACCCAGGCATCCTCGCTTCCAGTGAGGAATAGGACAGCCCTCTTTTCTTATCTCTCTTTTTTCTTTGAGAAAGTAGGTATCATTTTGATTATTTGATGTTTCTGTTTGTATTTTTGAATCAGTGTCTTGATGTATATATATATAATATATATTATATAGACAGTATTAGGGTTACAGGTGCACACCACTTTGCACAGCATTTCTTTTTTAAAGGCAGGATCTCACATAGTGCAGGCTGGCCTTGAACTTGATCGTAGCTGAGAATGAGCACGGGCATGTGCCATCATGGGACAAACCACAGCCTCAGTGTCCATTTCCTTAGATGCTCCTGTGTTCGCCCCTCCAAACCAGTGATGCTTTTGCCTTGCTTTTGTCTCCTGTAGCATCTGTCTACTTTCGCATGGGCATTTACTTAAGGTGTTATCACGTTTGCTTTTATTTGCCAGCGATCGTCCCTAAGAACCCGGACTGAAGCCTCTAGTCATGTCCATTACTGTTACCGTTCTGAATATTCTGTGACATTCCATTCCCCTCGGATGGGCCGTCCCCGTGTTCTGCTGTGACCATTCTTGCGCCTGACTCCAGGAGACTTGCTGGCACTTTTAGATTCTAGAGTGAATCTTTTTTTTCTTTTCGTTTTTTGAGTCAGGGTGTCTCTGTGGAGCCCTGGCTGTCCTGGAACTCGCTCTATAGACCAGGCTGGTGGAGAACTCAGAGTTCCGCCTGCCTCTGCCTCCTAGTGCTGGGATTAAAGGCGTGCACCACCACAGCCAGGGTCTAGAGGGAAGCTTTTGAAGCACCCACTTTACTCCTCATCCTACCCATAGTGGTGATTATCTGACTAACTTTTGTATAGTAGTGAGGTAGAACAGTGTCTTTGTGGGATGTTAGCCGGCACCCTGTTGTTTACTGCTGCTTAGTTCTGCCCCCCTCCCCGCAGCCCCCGTCAGTTTCCCTGTGCTGTTCTCTTCATTGGTGGGGGTGGGGGTCTTAGCCCTATTGCTGACGTGCTGACGCCTGCTCTGCAGATGCTGGACAGCACTCTAGAGTGTGGAGAGTCCTCAGCTAGTCTTTAATCTAGTACAGTGCACTGTTTCCTTGGGTGCCCAGACTAGGGCTGCCCATGGGTTCTTTCTTACTGAACTTATATAAATTTTAATTTCTTCTCTAAAATATATCCATGTTCTCTGGCTCTGAAGTTCACTATGTAGAACAAGCTGACCTTAAACTCACAGAAATCTGTCTCTGCCTCATGAGTGCTGAGATTAAAGGTGTCTCATCACCATGCATCTTACCCCAGCTAAAGTTTCATTTCTTTCTTTTCCTTTTTTTTTTTTTTTTTTGATTTTTCAGACTGGTTTTGAACTCAGAGATCTGCCTACCTCTGCCTCCTGAGTGCTGGGATTAAAGACGTGTGCCACCACTGACCAACTAACTAAAGTTTCTTAAGAGCAAGGCAGAGGAGGTTTTGGTTTCTGGGTTTTCGTTCCCCTGGCTTAGCTTTATCTACTCGCTGACGCCTCTCAGTCTGTACAGCCTGCCCATAGCTGCCTTCTGGCACCCAGGCTCCACGGCCTTCTGTTGACCAGTACCATCAGAACAGCCTTCCACCTTCCTTACCTCAGTGAAGCTAGACTCCTAGGAGTTGTCCTCGTGTGCTCTTCCTCCCTCTCTTTTTGTGATCTCCTCAGTCCCAAGGCTTCTTGCTTTTACCTCATCAGGGCATTTGCAACTTAGCTACCACCATACATACACATAAACACACCATTCCACACCACACCACACCACACCACATCATTATTAGGGCCTTTGAAACCAAGCTACTGCTACACACACACACACACACTCACACACTCTCTCACACTCACACAATGTATAGTAGCCTCTTGCCTGCACTCCATCAGCATGCCCTCTTCCAGAAATTTCTCCTGCTATGGGGTGCAATCTTAAAACCCAGTTTGTCTGTGCACTCGTGCTCCTTGAGGCTCTCAGGATCAAACAGGGATTTTTTAAAACAGGGTTCTGAGGCTTTTGCTTTAACCTCTACTGGTTTTGTCAACTTCCTTATTCTACCCTTGCAAACAAAAGCCTTTTTTATTCTTAGGAAATTCTTACTTCAGCTTTTTGTGTGGCTGTCCCTTCAGACAGGAAGCTGTCTCCAACTTCCCCCAAAGCCTGACTCCTCTCCCGTTCCCTCTCCCACTAGCTTCTCAGAGTTTCCTCACAGTAACATCCCATGCCATCTGCTTAAAGCCTGCTTATTTGTCTGTGTCCCTCGGCGGGCTTTGGGCCTTATGGTCCTCACTGACAGAAACATCTCTAGTCTGTAGCACACCAGATAGATTTAGTGTGTCTAGAGTGGGATTAGTGTTCTGGATAAACAACCGATAAAGGACTTGTTTAAAAAAGAAACAAACTAACAAACTCTGAAAGCCATAATATCTCAAACAGCCAGACCTTCAGTGTCATCAGAATGAAGTCCCATCCTGTTCTGGACAGCGTGCATGTATTTTTCTCCAGAGTAGTTTTTATTTGTTTTGGGAGAGTGGTTTTTTTTTTTTTGACAGTATCTCAATATGTAGCCCAGATTGGCCTGTAATTTGTAATCTTCCAGCCTTAGCCTCCTGAATGTTGGGACCGTAGGCACCCACCGTCATGCTTAGTCAAGAGAGTATCCTTCCAGTCTTCCTGTGAGGGATATGTTGTTCCGGGGGAGACCACAGGATGGATTTTACTTTGTTTCTCACTCAGGCCATGGAGAGTAAGCTGCTTGTTGGAGGAAAAAATATAGTAGATCATACAAATGAACAGCAGAAGATCTTGGAGCAGAAGCGCCAGGAGATCGCAGAGCAGGTAACTTTGCATTCTTACGTGGGGAGGAAGGCGTGGACTGACGTGATTGAGGCCACAGAGCTGACACCTGTGGTATGAGAGCAGCTTCAGAGGGAGCGGAGAGAAGCTGGCAGCCCCCTGCTAGCCGGAGACCGACTGGGAGCATCCAGACCCATACTGTGTAGACATGGTCGCTAGGGCAAGCTGATGAATTTTGTGGTATCGCTCAGAAACGTCGAGAAAGAGAAATCCAGCAGCAAATGGAAAGTCGAGACGAGGAGACCTTGGAACTAAAAGAGACTTACACCTCGTTGCAGCAGGAGGTAGACATCAAGACCAAAAAGCTCAAAAAGGTAGGAGGTGGAGGTGCCAGGGACCCTGAGGGAGGGTGCACCTTCTTTGCACAGCCTTTCCTCACCTGTGTCCCCCTGGCTCCAGCTCTTTTCCAAGCTCCAGGCTGTGAAGGCTGAGATCCACGACCTGCAAGAAGAACACATCAAGGAGCGCCAGGAGCTGGAGCAGACGCAGAACGAGCTCACCAGGGAGCTTAAGCTCAAGTGAGTAGCTGTCGGCAGGGTCCTGCCATCCCCTGGGTCCAAGAAGACCCGGCCCAAGACAGCCCACCTGCTTCTTGCCAGCTCAGCCTCTGCCACCCACTGCCTGCTGATGCTCCTGACAAAGTCACTTTTCATTTCAGTCCTTGTCTGTGAGGTCACCACGTGCTCTTCCCGTTCCCTCACCCTTATCTTTGGCTTCTTTCAGATTCTCTGGTCTCACCTGTCACTCAAGAGATAATCTTTAATTACCTTTTTTCTGATTGGCCAAATGAACACCTTCATACTTGTCAACCAGAGCACTATAAGAACTATTGTTCTCTTGAAGTCTGAGCATCTTTTTTTGAGATGGAGTCTCATGTAGCTCAGTCTGGTCTCAAATTTGCTGTGTAGCTAAGGATGGCCTTGAACTCCTGGTGGTATGTGCTATCATGCCTACTCTATGTGGTGTTGGAGATCAAACCTAAGGCATCATACAAGCATTCTGCCAACTGCGCTGCTTCCCCAGGCCCCTGAGCAGTGTATTTTCTAATGCTCTGTAGGTGATAAAGTATAGCAGCATGTCTGTCATCTGAGCACTTGGAAGGTTGAGGCATGAGGATCACAAACCCAACCCAGACTGTACAGTGAGAGCTTGTCTTAAAAACAAACAATAGCCAGGCGGTAGTGGCGCACGCCTTTCCTTTATCCCAGCACTTGGGAGGCAAGCATAACTCTATGAGTTCAAGGCCAGCCTGGTCTACAGAACTAGTTCCAGGACAGGCTCCAAAGCTACACAGAGAAACTCTGCCTCGAAAACCCAAAACACAAGAACAACCAAACAACAACAATGAAAAATCAATGCTGAGATGATGTTAGTGTTTCAACCAATCAATAAGCCATCTTTGGATTTTTTTTTTTTCTGAGACAAGTTCTCATGGTGTAGTCCTGGCTGACCTGGAACTCACTAAGCAGACCAAGCTGGCACTGAACTCACAGAGCTCTGCCTACTTCTGCCTCTGCATCCTGAGTACTGAGATAAAAAAAATGTTCTTTTTCTTTTTTTGGTTTGGTATTTATTTATTTTTTGGTTTTATGTCTCTACCACAGTTTCCCCTACCTCTTTTTCTCCTCCTCATCTCTTCAGAAAAGGCCAGCCCTCCCATGGATATCAGGCAACCAAGGAATATCAAGTTGCACTGAGCCTAGGCACCTCTCCTATTGAGGCTGGATGAGACAGCCCAGTAGGAGAAAAGGGTCCCAAAAGCAAGCAATAGAATCAGAGACAGCCCCTGCCCCTACTGTCAGGAGTCCCACAAGAAAGATAAGCTACACAACCATAACATATATGCAGGTTTCCTGGTTGCTTGTTCAGTCTCTGTGAGCCCCTGTGAGCCCAGCTTAGTTGACTTTGTGGGTTTACTTGTGGTGTCCTTGACTCCTCTGCCTCCTACAATCCTTCTTTCCTCCTCTTCCTTGGGATTCTCTGAGTTCCGTCTGAGTTTGGCTATGGGTCTCTACAGCTGTGTCCGTCAGTTGCTGGGTGCAGCCTCTCTGCTGACCACTGGGCTGGGCACCAGTCTGTGAGTACCGCAGAATATTGTTAGGAGTCATTTCCTTGGCTGTTTTTTCCCCAGTTGTGTTTGGTTCTATCCTAGGTCTCTGGCTATCCTGTCTTTGGGTCCTGGCCCTCCAGCAAGTGTCAGGGGTGAGCTCCCTCCCATGGTGTGGTTCTTAAGCTGGACCAGCCATTGGTTGACTACTCCCACAGTTTCTGTGCTGCCTTTACTGAAGCACATATTGTAGGCAGGACAAATTGTAGGTCAAGGGTTTTGTTTTTGTGGCTGGTTGATATCTCAGTCCCTCCACTGGAAGTCTTTCCTGGTTACAGGAGATGGCTGGTTCAGGCTCCATAGCCCCCACTGCTAGGAGTCTTAGTGAGGGTCACTCTTACTGATGCACTGTGTTTCCTTTGCACTGTGTTTCCAGATCTTCCCAGAGATGCCCCTCATTCCAGTTGTGTGTCTCAGTACTCTCTCTCCCCATCCTCCTGCCACTAATCCCACCTGTTTCCATCCCCACCCCCCACCCAGACCCCTCCCCTAAAGCGATTTTCAAACAGGTTCTTTTACTGGTCAAGTTTTAAATTTGGAAAGGAGTCCTTAAACTTCAGTGTGTGTAAGGGACTGGAGAGATGGCTCAGTGGTTAAGAGCACTTGCTGCTCCTACAGAAGACCTGGGTTTGGTTCCCAATACCTACATGGTGGTTTACAACCATCTATAACTCCAGTTCCAGGATATCTGACACCCTCTTCTGTTTTCTGTGGGCACTACAGTGGTGCCCAGACATATAATTCAGGCAAAATATTCTATACATATAAAATAACCTAAAAAATTCAATGTGTGTGGGGCTGCTAAGATGAACACAGGTAAAGGTGCCTGCTGTGTAACCCTGGTGACTGAGTTTGATCCTTAGGAAGCACATAAAGGTAGGAAAGAATTTTTTCCATGAAGTTGTTCTCTGACCTCCACACATGCACTGCAGCGCTAGCACACACGCATGTGCACACACACATGCATGCTCACATGCACACACACACACACACACTGTAGCAGTCCTCTTTGTAGTCAGGTAGAAAAAAGATCAGAACAAGAACTGTATTAATAGAGCCGGGTGGTGGTGGCACATGCCTTTAATCCCAACACTCGGGAGGCAGAGGCAAGCGGATCTCTGTGAGTTCGAGACCAGCCTGGTCTACAAGAGCTAGTTCCAGGAAAGGCTCCAAAACCACAGAGAAACCCTGTTTCGAAAAACAAAACAAAACAAAAAAAGAATTGTATTAATAATAGTCACCCCCTGGATACTGGAAATATGAATAATTATATTTTCTAATACATAAATAGAACCTTTGCAATCAGAAAAACCATGCTGTGAAAAATAATTCTTGAAATATCAAACAAAATAAAGAGAAAATGTCACATTCTCAAAAACTGTTGGAGGAAGCCATTTTTTCTCAGTGCCCTGCCCTTCTGAGGGCTTTGTCCCATGTCCATCCCATAGTAACATCCTTTTGGCATTGTTTGTCCTGAGGTTTTGGAATAACAGGCAAATATGGGTCAATCACAATCATAGAGATAACCTAGTGAGGTCTCACTTCCTGTTTAGTATTTTCCTTTTATTCCTCTGGCTTGGTAGCCCCGGCCTGCCTGTAACTCACTGTGTAGCCCAGGCTGATCTTCAATTCATGGTCCTCCTGCTTCAGCCTCGAGCAGTGGAGTGCAGTGTATTTCACCTGCCGGGTTGTTTGATGCTCTTTTCGGTCCCTGGTCAGGCAGAAGCTCAGGAATCATCTTTATTTTGGTGTTGGTAGGAACTTCCATTCAGCCCATCTTACTATCCTGGATGATTAGAATGGACAGTGTTCCAGCTTGGGCAGCAAGTCACAGGACTGGGTGGAGCCATTTCCTTCTGTCCTGTATTCAGCACTGCAGCAGGCCCACTTACAGATACTTTGGGAAACAAATGTTTGCCCTAGCATGGCTTCTGTGTCACCCCCCCCCCACCACCACACAAACAAACACACACACACACACACACACACACACACACACACACACACACACTGTCCACTCACATCCTCACTCTGCCTGGGTAGGAGTGTCCTTTCCATATTCCTGACACAGATCACAATTACAATTAGCACCTGCTGATGCTGTACTGTTACCTGTTACCTCTTTTATCAGGTAAGGACCAAGTGTCTTTCATGTTTGTGTCTTAACTGTGTAGGGTTTAATGTTTGCTGAGTGTCTTTGACTCTTACTCTTATTTTGTTGTTGTTTTTGGAGAAAGGATCTCACTCTAGCCCAGAATGGCATCATATACTCAAGGGACCTTCCTGCCTCAGCTTCCCAGGTAGCTGACTCTAGGTCTGTGCCTTTGCTTAGTTCTGTGTGCATTCTTTATGTGTATTTATCTATGTGTATTCTTACAGGCATCTTATTATAGAAAACTTTATCCCCTTGGAAGAGAAGAATAAAATTATGAATAGGTCCTTCTTTGATGATGAAGAAGACCACTGGAAATTACACCCTCTTACCAGACTGGGGTGAGTCACTGCTGATCTGAAGCAGACTTGCTGGTGGGAAAACAAAAGAATGTTGCATGATGGGACCGGGCTACTGGGATGTGGGGAGAATGCATTGAAACTTGGAACCTGCCTGCCTAATTCTGTGGGAGCTACAGGCCCGGGAGGTACAAACTGGGTCCAATCATGATATTAGAACAGTTAGTTACAGTTTCCCATGACCTCCAGTCTTCCTTTTCCCTGTCGGCAGAGGTGTGCTAGGACAGAAGGGTTATTTTGTATGTCAGTCTACACCTGGAGCATGACCATGCTGGAGATGTGGAGCTGTCTGTTGAGGAAGCGGGGATAGCAGTGCTGGTAGCTATGCTTATCTGCTGTCTGAGAACAAGACAGCGACTGGGGTCCCTTTCAGGTTAAAGGAGGCCTGATCATCTGGATCAGTTGGCACCTCAAGCAAAAAAAGCTAAGAGGTTAGCACATGGCTTCTGTCAGCCTTAGTCCCAGAAGTTCGTGCTTTCAGTTCTCTCTGGCTTGGAGTACTTCTCAGAGTACTCTCTGAGTGCTTTATCCCGTTGGCCTGGTCCTGGCCTGTGGGGCATATTCCAGCAGGGCCTTAACCACTATCATCTGCTTTCAGGAGCCAGCAGATGATGAAGCGGCCCGTCTCTGCTGTGGGATACAAGAGACCCCTGAGCCAGCACGCACGGATGTCCATGATGATTCGGCCAGAACCCCGATACAGGGTGAGAAGATTGTAGTTGTTTTTTTACTCTTTGCTCTTTTCTTTTTCTATCTTTTTTTGGTTTTCGAGATGGGGTTTCTCTGTGTAACAGTCCTAGATGTCCTGGAACTAGCTTGTAGACCAGGCTGGCCTTGAACTCACAAGATCTGCCTACCTCTGCCTCCCAAGTGCTGGGACTAAACGCATGTGCCACCACTTGTTGGCTGAGGTTTCTGTCCTGCCTGATTGCTACAGCTGTTTAGTCCCAAATAAACACACAGAGGCCTACATTAATTATAAACTGATCAGCCTATTAGCTCAGGCTTCTTGTTAACTCTTATAACTTATATTAGCCCATAATACTTGTCTGTGTTAGCCAGGTGGCTTGGTATCTTTTTTGGTGAGGCAGTCACATCTTGCTTGTTCTGTGTCTGGCTTCTTCTGTGTCTGAGTGACGACTACAGACTGAAACTTCCTTCTTCCCAGAATTCTCATTGCCCCACCTCTACTTCCTGCCTGGTTACCCCATTTATACTTCTTGCCTAGCTACTGGCCAATCAGTGTTTATTTAAAATACAAGTGACAGGGTACAGACCATTGTCCTACAGCAACCACTGCCCAACTTGTTCTTTGCTTTTTGGGGGGCCTACCTCTCAGTTTCCAAATAAATCACACGGAATCTTATTCTTTTTTATGAATGCCCAGCCTTAGCATGGCTTATTTCTAGCCAGCTTTTCTTAAATTTCTGGGCTTTTATCTTTATCCTTTCTTTACTTCTTACTCTGTGGCTTGCTATGTAGCTAGGTGGCTGGCCCCTCAAGTCCTCCTCCTTTTCTTGTTCCTTGATCTTCTCTTCCCAGATTTCTTCTCCTATTTATTGTCCCTGTTTTACCAGAGAGTGATGTGGGAGTGTCATATATCAATCTGTTGATTTTATTGATTAAGCAATAAAGAAACTGCTAGGCCCATTTGATAGGCCCACCCTTAGGTGGGTGGAGTAAACAGAACAGAATGCTGGGAGAAAGAAGCTGAGTCAGGAGTCGCCATGATTTTCCCACTCCAGAGAGACGCAGGTTAAGATCATTTTTGGTAAGCCAGCTCGTGGGCTACAGCAGATTATTAGAAATGGGCTAGTCCAGGTGTGAGAGCTAGCCTAGAAGAGGCTAGATAGAAATGGGCCAAGCGGTGTTTAAAAGAATACAGTTTCCGTGTAATTATTTCGGGGCATAAGCCATGTGGGCGGCGGGGTGCTGGGGACACAGCCCCGCCGCACCTATTTCAACAAGAGAGAATAACCTTTTTTCTGCCTCACTATTGGCTGTTCAGTTCTTTATTAGACCAGTCAGTGTTTTAGACAGGCAAAGTAACACAGCTTCACAGAGTTGAACAAATGCAACACATCTTTGCATCATTAAATAAATGTTCCAGAGCATAAATTAATGTAACACATCTAAGTTATATTCTTCAACAGAAGACTGTTCGTGGATTTTTAAAAATTATTTAAATGACAGTGATTTTTTACATATGTGCATGTATGTTTGTGGGGATCGGGAGGCATACACATGCACGCTACAGCAAGTGTCAGATGACAGTTTGTGGAAGCTGGTTCTCTTCTTCCACCATGTGAGTCCCAGGGATCAAATTCAGGTTGTTAGGCTTCGCAGAAAACATTTTAACTCACTGTGTGTGTGTGTGTGTGTGTGTGTTTCTTTCAGGGAGTTTAGGTTTGAGAAGTTCTCAGACACCATTATGCCAAGTCACAGTGCGTGTACCTGACTTTCCTGGAGATCTGAGAACATGTGCAATAATTTTAACAAATAATATCTGAAATAGCACGCAGGTGATGAATACTAAATAGAAAGGCAGGGGTTGGGGATGACTTATTTAGTAAAGTGCTTGTCTTTTGAGCAGGAGGACCTGAGTTCAAGCCCCAGAAACCACACTCAGGTACACCATCATCAGCATGTAGAGGTCAGAGGATATGAGTTAGTTCTTCCCCTCCACCGTGTGAATCCTGGGTATTAAACTTAGGTTAACTGGGGCTGGAGGGATGGCTCAGAGGTTAAGATACAATCATGTATCCTGAAAAGCCCAGGTACGTGAAGCCAGACTGAGCCAAGCAAAGGGGGAAACAGAAAGGTCAAATGTAATAGTAGGCAGCTTCACTAGCACGTCTGTACTGATGGATAGAATAACTCAACAAGTAATTAACAAGGGAACCAGATCTGAACAATGGTATAGACAGATTAAGTCTAACACACATCTGTGAAACACTTAGCTCACTCTCCGCACCCCCTTATATAATTCAAAACATGCATTATTTTAAGTACACATCGGATGTTGTGTTTACACCGAAGCATGTCCTAGTTAGCTTTGTCAACTTGACAAGGCTTAGAGTTGTCTGAGAGGGAAGCTTTGATTGAAGAACTGTGTAGATCAGATTGGCCTGTGGGCATGTCTGTGGGTGTCATCCTCATTGTTAATTGATGCAGGAGACTCAGCCCACTGTGGTTGGCATTATCCCTAGGTAGGTGTCCCTGGGCTATATAAAAAAAGCTAGCCAGGTTGGGGGCTGGAGAGATGGCTCAGCAGTTAAGAGCATTGCCTGCTCTTCCAAAGGTCCTGAGTTCAATTCCCAGCAACCACATGGTGGCTCACAACCATCTGTAATGAGATCTGGTGCCCTCTTCTGGCCTGCAGGAATACATGTAGACAAAATATTGTATAATAAATAAATAAACAAACAAACAAATAAATAAATATTAAAAAAAAGCTAGCCAGATATGAGGCAGCGAGTGAGCTGGCCAGCTAGCAACATCTCTCCATTCCCACTGTACTCCCTCACTGTTAACGTGTCCTGGCCAGTTAATGCTGTATGGAACAGCCAGCAGGCCTGCTTTCCTCAATGGTGGACTAGAATCGTGAAGGATAATATCAAATTCTTTCCTCTTCAGGTTGTTTTCAGTCATTGCATTGGTCACACAATAGAAACGAAACTAGGACACATGTTCACATGAGGACTTGCATACAATGAATCATCATTGCAGCTTTGTTCAATATTCAGAAGCCAGAGCCAATCAAATGTTCATCGAGTGATGAATATACATGAGTTGTGGTATTTACATGTGTAGACACATGCAATGCTATCATTTTAGGCCGGTCCCTTCTCCCCCAAGACAGGGTTTCTCTGTGTAACAGCTCTAGCTGTCCTGGAACTCCCTCTGAGACCAGGCTGGCCTTGAACTCATAGAGATCCTAGGCAGGCTCTTTTTAAACATTTTTTCCTATCACATTTATTTGTATGTGTTTGGATGCACGTGTGTCATGGTACATGTGTGCAGACCAGAGGACAACTTGGTGGGAGTCAATTCTTTATGCTCTGTGGGCTCCAAGGACTAAACTCTGGACATCAGGCTTGGTGGCAAGTACCTTTAGTTGCTGAGCCATCTCGCCAGCCCTCCTGGGAGGCTTTTAATGGCAAGTAGCTTGCAGTTTTGATCTCAGAGATTGTCTGGCTTCCTTGGCCTTGCTGATGGCTGCTGTGCTTCTGCTGCAGGCGGAGAACATCATGCTCCTGGAGTTGGACATGCCCAGCCGGACGACCAGAGATTATGAGGGCCCAGCCATTTCCCCCAAGGTCCAGGCTGCCCTAGATGCAGCTCTGCAGGATGAAGATGAGATACAGGTGGATGCATCATCCTTTGAAAGCACTGCAAACAGAAAACCCAAGGCCAGGTGAGTAGCTTCTAGCGACCCGTGTCTGAAAGCATGTGTGAGCCAGGTGTGACAGTGAATACTTTAATCCCGGCCCTCAGGAGGCCCTGCTCCCAGCCCGTGTTCATTTGGCCTACAGTGCTGAGCATCCAAGCCCCCCTTTTAGGTTTTGTGCCTCTTCTGGAAGGTGGGTTGGCCAGGCCCAACTGGTCTAGTCTAGTGGGTTTATAGTTCAAAGAATCCTGGTTTTCAGGCCTTTGAGGAAAGGCCACCTTCAGATCTGCATGCTGGTTAGTAATGGCCATGTCCATTTGACTTTTGCAGGCCCAAGAGTGGCAGGAAGTCAGGATCCTCCTCTTCCTCCTCAGGAAACCCTGCATCTCAGTTTTACCCACAGTCTCGGGGGCTGGTTCCTAAGTAACCCAGCACCCCCTCCCAGGGTGGGAACAGCATTGTCTTCTGAGAGAAGAGCAAGCACGAAACTGCAGAGATGACTTGAGCCTAAACGCAGAACCGTTCCCCTGAGGAGAAGAGATGGCCTCTTTGCAGATTAAGCGACTCATTCTGCCTGAACATGCTAGTCCTGATTTGGCACTCAGCTCCTCTGGGACGTGTCCTTGAATTAGCATCTCAGAAATGCATGGGTAAGGTAAAGTGCAAAGTCCAAGTGGACAGCAAGAGAATGACCACAGCCTTGCTTTCCTTCTTCCTCCCATTCCCACCCTCCCTTCCTCTCCTCTCTTCTAGCCTCTTCCTCACACCAGGATCCCTTCTTGTTACACAATATGGCGTCGAGGCCTCCTTAGGACCGTATGTGAGGAGCCTTGGAGTAAAATGACAGTGGAGCTGGGAAGTGACAGCCGTAGAACTGCAATAGGTGCCTGCTTTTGTCAGGTGAAATGAGAGATCTCACTTGGAACCAAGTCCTAGGATGGCACAACCAGCGAGCCAGCTCCCAGGCCCCTCAGTAGGAGTAGATCTGCCTGTGGAATCTGTTGAACGGGACAATGGCTTCCAGTTCCTGCTCCAGAAGGACTTGGTGTTGGAAGCAATAGAAAAGACATTCCCTTTGCCTTCTGGGAGAATTTGGGGAAATAGCTTTTTTAAAACCTCAAAACCATGACCATCCTGTTAAAGACCTAAGTCTATAAACCAGTGCCATGTCCATCTGCCATGTCACTTTACTCTTCCTTTGTCACCGTCTTCCTCCACGTCCACATGCTGAGTGGGCTCGTGTCGACCCTCCTTCAGAGTGCGCCTACGGAGTGTGCTTCCAGGTGGGTCTCTGTGGGAGGAGGGGCTGGCTCTGCCTTGGGTCCATGCCGGTCACGGGGGCAGAATGAGTAGGCAGATGCAGAGCTGGAGGCAGAAGACTCAGCAGAGGGAAGGGAAGACAGAGACGGAAGCAAAGGAATCCTGTCTGTCTAGAGCAGAAGGCCCACTGACTGCTGGAGGTGTGCTTCCCCTAGGTGCTGGCAAGAAGAGGCTCTGAGAGATAGACTCGGAGGAGAGTTCACACTTCCTGTTTACATAGATTAGTTCAGTGTGTAAGTTTTAGTTCTTCATATTCTGGCACCTCGAGCTTTATTTTGGTCATTAGGTGACAGTTACTCATCCCCCCCCCCCCCCCGAGAGAAATGCGTGAGCGTGGGGGGCTGTGTGTGCAGTGATGTCTGTGCTCTCATCATCTGTGAGAGAGACTGAAGACTTGCCCGTTTTAGAAATACTCCAGCGTGCAGCCTTTGCCTTCGTCTGTGGTGAAGGCCACTGGATGGCTAATCAGGCTAGAAGCACACCCCCGTGTGTGTCTGAGTCCATGATCCAAGCCTGAGGGGACGGTCTTGAGTCCGCAAGTCTGCCACACTGGTGCACCTTGCTGGCATGGTGCCTCAGGAAGATGGCAACTCAAGTGGGCCTTGAGATGTATTTTTAACTCAGCTGCTCAGTCTCCATATCATTTCCGGATCAGAACCTATGGGAAGGAGGAGCTAGCAGGTGCAATGTCTTGACATTCTACAGAATGGAGATCCATTTATCCCCATGTTAGTGATCATTCTTTCTGAGCCTGGAGCCCTATACAGCAGTTCCTAGGGTATAATGGAACCTGTCTTTATCTTTTCTTGGGCTCAAACCCTGCTCCTTATGTACTAAGAATTTGCCTGTTTGAATAGGAACCAAATGACGAGATGTGTGGTCTAAGGTGGCTGTCCACTGGTGACACTGTCTCTCTTACCACATTTCCACACAGTTAGTCTGAATTCTGTAGGCTAAAAACATTCATGCAGCAAAGCAAAGGATTGGAAACTTCAGGTAATACCATACCTTAATACTGGTGTCTTTTGAAGTGGCTAATATGTTGGAGGTGGTGGTGTTTAAGTGATCTACAGAACTTTTCCAGAGAAACAAAAGAAGAAAGCCAGCTGACAGTCGTGATTATTAAAGCAAGCTTTGCCCTGTCCCCAGCTGTGTTCCTACAGTGGTCTGTGGAAACCAAGTAGAAGGGCCACCCATGTGGCAATGAAGCTGTCTCTTCCCGGGCAGCCTCTGGTGCTTCTCTTCTCTCAACATGGATCCGATATTGAAAAGAGCAGATGCTAAAATGTCTTGCTGCCCCCAGAATGCTGCTGCTTTGAGTTCTGAATTGAGCCAAGAGTAGAGAACATACCAGCTCTCTGAGGGACCAAAGCTTTATACTGATAGTTAGCTCGAATGTTCTGGGATGCTGGAAGGCCTTCATGCCTGCAGCAGCTGTTGTAGCCTAGAAGCAAGTCTTTAAAAGGATCTAAGAAGACCATCCGGGAGGTGTTTGCAGCTACGCATACAATCCTCATCAGACTCTCTTTCCCTCTCATCTGTAGAATGTATCTGGCTTCATATGACACAATTTCCAGACCCCTAGATTCAGAATCAGAGGCCACAAATCATAGGCATGAAGCACTTTCTTAAGACTGACCTGTGTTGAATTGCCCCCTGTCGGATGCCTGCATGCTGCTTGAACTGCTTCACCCACACCTCCATGACCCAGGGTGCCAGAGTGTGGTACAGCTCAGGCGTGGGCCTGTCTGCCCTTCCTTATCTTATTAAGTCCTCCCTCACTGAATGTAGACTCTGCCAAGTTCCTGAGAAGCGTCGACTCCTTGCTAACATAGGCTATCCAGTTCTGCCTCACCTTTGCCTCTCGAGTTTGAGGAGCACTATGAACACCTTGGACCATCCAGACACCATCATGGATGAAATGGGCTACTAACGTACTATGAAAGCCATAAAGCAAAGCTCAGAGGGAGGTAGGGAAGATAGTCAGCCCCACAGTTATCATTCAAGTCTTGGTCTGGTACTTTGGGATTCTGGCACCTTCCTCTCTGTCTGTCTCTTGAATAAAAATGCTTCTGAGGTTATTTATGAAGGGAATGATGTGGGCAGGCAGAAGGCGGGGGCTTGATGGCTCTTTGGAGTTACTAATGATCTTGACCTTCTCTTAGGCTGTCTTTAGACAAAGGATATGCCAATACTTGGGACTTTTAAGTTTTACAATTGATATTTATTTGTATTATCTCTTTGTCTAGCGATGTAAAAGTGATTCTAAACTAAGATATGTAATAAAAATCAATCAGATTTATTGTATCTATAGAAAGGTGTCCTTGTAATTGATCAGTGCCTTTTAAAGAGACTCGCCAGTAACTGACATGCGTGGTTTTCTCTCACTGTCGAAGATGTTGTAGTTAGAGGAGAACATCAGCACTGAGTTGTAATACTGACATCCAAAACATACAGTAATGAGTGACAGGTGGGGGTGTGGCTTAGTGGTAGAGTTCTTGCCTAACTTGTGCAAGGCCCTGTCTTTGATTCCCCAACATCATCAAAGGGAGAGAAGAACAGAAGGAAAGAAAGAGACAAAAAAATGTGTGTCATGTTTTTGTGGCAGGTTCTAACCTGAGATACTTGGGCCTGGGGCAAGAGGCATGAAAATTTTTAACTTGATATTTTGTTTTATAAAGTTGTTTTGAAGATATTATACATTATACAGTTTGTTTTAAGATATACCCATGTCTCTTTTTAAAAAAAATGTCAAGTTGTTTATCATTAAGAAACCAAAATATCAAAATCGGGCCTCGTGTCTTGCAGATTCTCATATCCCAAGACATGCTGGGTGAACCTCAGCAGGTCGCACACCTCCTCCAAAGAAATGGGACCAACAGAAGGAACCTTGGCTTAGCTCCCCTTCTGTTGTGATAAAAGTCAATGGCCAGCACAAATTATAGAAGATTTTCCTTTGGCTTACAGTTTCAAAGGTGAGAGTTCGTCATGGCAGGAAGCTCAAAGATTAGTCTCAGCCACACATAGAAGCAGAGAGGAAGAAGTGGAAGTGGGCACGGCTGTAAATCTTAGAGCCCAGCCCCAGTGACATATTTCTTCCAGCCAAACTCCTCAAAGTTCCCAAAGTTCTAAAAGTTCCACAGCTGCCAGCTGGGGACTGTGAGCCTATGAGGGATGGTTCTCATTAAAACCCCCAAAACCCCAGACGTAGGATTCTTGAGCTGTGTTTGAATTCTAGCATTGACTTTGTTCTCTAGCTCAGTGAATATGAAGAATTCTTCTGGATTTTCTTCTTCTCTGGATTTTGGAGCCCCTATCTATGAGTGGGGTGAAAATAGAGCAGAGCCCTTCTGAAGATTAGCAATACAGTGAAAGCAACCAGCACTGTGCGTGCTCCAGAGCCACACTCAACAGTGTGGCCAGTGCCACAATAAGGCTGTCTGCTCAGCCAGATGTGATGAGCAGTCTAGATCCCAGGAAACCAGGAGCCAGTACTGAGCAAACCAGCTTTATATTTGATATTAGCCAAAGGCTTAGAAACCACCTTTAGCAGACTCTAAAGAAAAGCAGCTAATCATTTAACAAGTATCAAGTACCTACTGTATACCAAGCCATCAAGTTTATATAACAAGATCTAACAAGTATCAAGTACATACTGTATACCAAGTGGAACACTAAGATGGTTCTTAGCAGATGGAAAAGGGGCAGTGCTTGTACTTCAAAGGGGAAGTGTTAACCAAAAGAATATAATAGAGGCTTTAATCCCAGCACTCAGGAGGCAGAGCAGGTAGATCTCTGTGAGTTCAAGGCTAGCCTGGTCTACAGGGCGAGTTCCAGGACAGCCAGACCTTGTCTCAAAAACAAACCAACAAAAAACAAAATAACCACAAAAACCCCAGAATTTTCATCAATTCCATGAAGTACATGGCAATATAAAGTACAATTAGTAATAGAGGGTGGGCTTCTGAAGAACCAGAGCGACAGCGGGGTCTAGAGTGCACAAGTGAGCAGGACGAGGGAAGAAGGAGAGACTGGTGGCCAGGCGGGAACAGCACTTGTGACAGCCTTGTGAAACAGAGTTCTGTCGCACTGCTGGTGGTGCCGAGGCGCATGGGCAGTCCTGGCACGTGCTGAGCCAGCACTCTTCCAGGAGCTGCCACCTCTCATCCCTGCAGTCCTTCATCCTCACCAGAGGGAAGTATGCAGATCTCTTCAGAACGGTTAAGCAGCATACAACTCTCAGAATACCAACATGAAGTTCACACGTGAGCTGGAGAGATGGCTCAGCAATCAAGAACACTGCTGCTCTTCCAGAGGTCCTTTGTTTGATGCCCACTACTCAAATGGTGGCTCAGAACTGTAACTCTAGTTCTGGGGGATCCAGTGCCCTCTTCTGGCCTCCACAGGCACTAGGCACACAGACATACATGTAGGCAAAATGCCTACTAACATAAATTTAGAAATTCATACAGCACTAAGACAATGACTTGTTTATTCTTCTTCAAAAAATATACTCTAATTATATGTGGTATGCTTTTTACTTCCAAACCTGTCCCATAAAGGAAACCCAAAGGCTGCCTTGACTTAGTAAGTATTCGTGGAGAATAGTCAGGATCCATTAACTAGGAATCAGGTACTTGAAGGGTGATATGAACTGTGTGTTCTTAAAGTATATGAGAACTCTGAATTGGGCCAAGGACTGTCTCATGAAGTACCCAAGTGACTTGAATATTCATGCCAATTTAGTTGTACTTTCATCTTAGACATTATTTTAAAAAATTATTTGAGAAACTACTAAGTCTTGGAGACTGCTTTCAACTTTACACTGATCATTTAATCTTGGGGCCTCTGATTTTGGCAGGCTCTCTTAGACTAGCATTACTGTCTGATTGAAGTTTACTCTAGAATTCAGTGTCCAAGAAGCATGTGGTGGTCACATCTGCCAGTGGAGTTGTTGGTGACATTTGTCAAGGACGTAACTGTAGCTCTTGCAGCTGCTGTCATTGCAGCCTTGGTTTTTATCACTGCGTTTGTGGTTAACCAGTCCCCGGTTGCTTCAGTTAGGCAAGCCAACTGGGGACTCGCTGGTGGGGTGGGCATGTGCAGAGGCAGGTCTCTTTGCTGCAGCTCTGGGGACTATGCAGCCCAACAGCACCCAGTGTGTACACACTGTGTGTTAGGGGTGGTGTTGCCCAGGACACAGGGAGAGCAAGTAAGATGTCCTGAGACCCTTCTGAGCAGGTGGGGGTATGTGTCAAAAACCAACGGCTTTGATTTTGAGTGCCTGGTACCTTTGAGGGCTGCCCCTGGCTTCACATTGCCTTCCCAGACCTTTGAGGCCAGGTGGCAGGGCCTCCATGTGGCTCTCTTCCTGTTGGCAGTTTCATACACGTGTTCTCTGCCTAAAACATCCTTTCTGCTCTGCATGCTCTACTCGTCTCTTAGGTACCAGGGTGGGTTGTTGTTTTTTTTTTCCCGAGGGGAGGAGGTGTTCCTTCTGACTTTTTGACTATCCATATGTAGCCCAGGCTGGCCTTAACTTGAAATCCTCTTGCCTTGACCTCTAAATGCTAGGATTATAGGTATGTGCCAACCATGCCTGGCTCTCAAGAACCATTTTAAGTCATCTCCACAGACATCTTGGTTTCCTGCTATCTCTTGCCTGGCTGGAGAGGGTCTCTTGTACCTTATTATACCCCTCTTAGCCCTTTTCCTATTTGCATTTGTGTAGTTATTGGCCGAATTCTCTGAAGGAATGACTTGATGACCCTCCCTGGGTCTGGCATTTAGATGGTATGGTAGGTACTGACACCTCAGCAAGTGTCATCTGTTGGGAAGAGTGATGATGTGCTCCGGGAGCAGTAAACAAAGGCTTTGGAGAGGAGGTGACAAATCCTGAGTAGGTGGTGCCCACTGGGCAAAGAGAGAAGAGCATGCCAATCAGCATGTGCCTGGAACAGTCCTGGTGACCAGGGCTTGGAGTGATGGAGGACCAGGTGGAGGACCACTCAGAAACTGCAACTCTACAGCACGTCTGTAGCTACTCTGTCCGTGTAAATACATCACACGAGGGAGGCACAGTCCCGTTCATACTCCAGTATGCTCTAATTAAGCCTTGAATGCTGTTATTCCCCTTTGAAATAACAGAAAGCAATTTTGTTAAGTGCCTACAGTAAGCCTGTCTGCCATTCACATGGGTTCTGGGCTTGGTTGGCAAATTCTCTACCAGGAGTTTTCTCTGGCACAGTTCACTGTGCAAGGCATTATTCCAAGGACTGTTTCATCTTGACACCAGTGTCTTGGTCCCCTAGGGAATGGGGCCAGGTCACTCTCAGAGCAGGGCCTGGCTTTGAGATGTTCCAGCTGCCATTCATAACTCATGGGTTGCAACTATGGACCATGTCCATCCCAAAACTGACCGGTGAGTAGTGGCACCCATATGATTTCAGATTGTCATAAAGGACACCCTTTTGGTTTCTGTAGGTTTTTCTGAGACAAGGTCTTATTAAGTAGGCCCGCCTGTTCCAGAACTCACGGTGCGAACCAAGTCTTGAACTTACTATGTTTTCCATGCCAGTCCTGAATGTGATCTGTCTGCCTCAGCCTCCAGGTGCTGGGATTATAGGCACACCACACCACAGTTGGCTCTAATAACGCAGTGACTGCTACCTTTGCAAGTTTACCCCAGTAGTGATGAGAGCAACTAGGGTTTGGTGGCAGGTCCATGTGTTTATTCACTTGAGCACTATACACAGCGGGTAGTGTTCTGTGCTCTAGGCATACAGGATGAAGCTTCTGCACAGGGGGATGTCACATCTAGTGGGGAAGCCTAATGGCTAGCGAAGTCAGTTGGAGCACTGTGCCAGGTGGTCAGGAACTGGATGGTGCCCCAGGGCACCTCACAGCCAGGCTTATGAGAGAGCCTGACTGAAGTGCATGGCTGCCAGATGCAAATTGCCAGATGCAGTTTGAAGATGGCAGAGCTGTGTGAAAAGTTGGCAGATTAGACTTCACACCATTCTCATTTACATACTACACGGTGTGTATGCGTAAATGCATTGTCTGTATTTAAGTACTGCGGCCAAGCCAAGTGCTACATGATAGACAGTCAGGCCACACTGATGAGCAAATACTCTGAGTGAAGGGAGTGCACCACTGGACGAGAAGGGAAGGTGCCACGAGCGGGGAGGTTCGAAGCCACAGCATCTCTTTGGGCAGAACAGGTTTTGCAGAGTTGCTGAAGGGGTTAAGAAGTCATCCTTCGGACATGCAAGAGGAGGCATATGTTACTAAACAGCACTTGGTACTAATAGTGGTGCAGCATTATGGGAAGTTCCTGTGTCACCCAGACCCGTGTTTAGACCCTGATGTACCCAGAGCAAGTTGCTTAGCTGTCTTGAGTCTTGGGTTGTCTCCTTACCTCTGTTGTATTGAGGGAAGGTCCTAATGTGATCTTACGCAGTCCTGTATCTAGTTATATACTGATGGTAAAAACCACAAAGGCGGGGTATAGTGGGGGTACACCAGTAATCCTAGCACACAAGAAGCTGGGGATCATGAGTTTGAGCTAGCAGAGGCTACACAGTGAAAGCCTATCAAAGATTTAAAAAAAAAAAACATTTAAAAACTCAAATCCCTGGAGAGTCCATTAACCAGAGCTAATGATCTTTTGAGCATCTGTGCACGATCTTTTAGTTTTGCCTTCACAGTATAAACAGGGGACTGTGGGCTTAGTCCAGTGGCGAGTGTAGTTTAAGGATCTACCTGGATCACCTAAAATAAAACAATATACATAGGTTCATTCATGGTTCATTACTGCTTTCACTCAATAAAATGGTATGGACACAAACAGTTAATGTAGACTTATTTTTTATTATTTGTTTTCTTTTTCAAATGATGTTTATTTATCATGTATATGGTATTCTGCCTCCATCCCTGCAGGACATAAGAGGGCACTGGACCTCATTACAAATGGTTGTGAGCCACCATGTGGTTGCTGGGAATTGAACTCTGGCCCCTCTGGAAGAGCAACCAGTGCTCTTAACCTCTGAGCCATCTCTCCAGCCCTGTTTTATTCATTTTCAAGACAGAGTTTCTCTGTGTAGCCCTGGCTCTCCTGTAGACCAGGTTGGCCTTGAGCTCACAGAAATCTTCCTGCCTCTGCCTCCTGGGTACTGAGATTAAAGGCGTACACCACCACCGCTAGGCTGACTTGTTTTTAATAGACGTCTAGCGCCTGACTGGAGTTTGCCAGGATTTAACAACCTTGCTGATCACTGAAGAGGTTATCAGTTTTTAAACTATTTTATGCAGTGCTGTATTTGCAATCTTGCATACAGATTACTGCTCACTTACTTATTTATTCCC
Organism: Microtus pennsylvanicus; assembly: GCF_037038515.1. Classification (NCBI taxonomy): domain Eukaryota; kingdom Metazoa; phylum Chordata; class Mammalia; order Rodentia; family Cricetidae; genus Microtus; species Microtus pennsylvanicus. The sequence continues at coordinate 128,722,758 of NC_134580.1, forward strand.
CTAGGTTTACATCACAGATAACTGTTAGCTGCATCTGGGTTCAAATCCCATCCACTCAAAACAAGTATGATTCAGGTTGTCAAGCTGCTTCCCGAAACAGCTGCAGAAGCTTAAGCACTCAGTAGTAATTTATGGTCCTTTTCCTATATCCTTGGTAAAATGGGTTTCTGCCAGTAATTTTAACATTTGCAGTTTGACCTATCACCATTTGAGATATTTCTGTTAACCTTTCAGAATTATTACGGCAGGCATGTGGTATGCGCCTTCGATCCTAGCACTCAGGAGGCAGAGACAGCTAGATCTCTGTGATTAAGGTCAGCCTGTTGTACACAGTCATTGCTAGGTCAGCCAGCGATGCATAATGCCATTTCAACAAAAGAACTCTTTACTAAGCCTTTTTTTTTTTTTGCTGTTGTTAGGCTGGGTTTGATGACCTGAGCTTAATCACCAGAATCTACATAGTGGAAGGGGAACCAAGTTGACCTCTGACCCCCCCCATGTGCCATGGTGCGTGTACTTCCCCACGTGTACATACACAAATATAGTGACTTATTTCTAAAACAGGTATTAAAAATTAAAAAAGCAAAAACCACAATCTCATATAGCCCAAGATGGCTTCAAACTATGCACCTCGAGTAGATAGTCCTGCTTCCACTTCCCAAGTACTAGGATTCTAGAAGTGTGACACTATGCCTTGCTATTTTAATTTATTCATGTATTTTATGTATATTGGTGCTTTATTTGCATGTATATCTGCACACCAGAAGGCATCAGACAGTTGTAAGCTGCCATGTGGGTGCTGGGAATTGAACTCAGGACGTTCAGAAGAGCAGTGAGTGCTCTTAATCACCGAGCCATGTCTCCAACCCCGTGCCTCGTTATTAAGAAGTTAATATGATAAAACTTAATTTTATAATATGGGTGGGAGATAGTCCCTCACTTTGTCGTCATTGTTTTACCTTCATGTTGTGGCTGCATAGGACTTAAATTTAGGTAGTCAAGCCAACTGGCTTACTTGATAGAGCTCTTTTGAACTTGCATATGCAGAAAGATTCCAGCTCCAGAGTAGTAAAGGTATTTTTCTTGCAATACTTTCATTACCACATGTAAATAAAAATATAAACTGCATGCTGGGATGTATTTAGATTTAATAAGGGAAATGGGATCCCAGCTTGTTTGCCATGGTTGACACCCACCATGTTTACTTTTAAAGGTTGTTTCTCTGCGTGTGTGTGTGTGTGTGTGTGTGTGTGTAGCACGTTGTGCGGAGTCGCCCATGGAGGCTAGAAGAGGGCTTTGGATGCCCTGGAGCTGGAGCTGAAGGTGGCCGTGAGCTGCTGTAGGGGCTGAGAACGACCGCTCTGCAGAAGCAGCAAGAGCTGTTAATCACTGTGCCCATCTTCCGCTCCTTCTCAGTTGGTCACTTCCATCGTGCATTGTGGTTCCTTACACACCTCTCAGCTAGGCTGTTTAGTAACATAGTTCAGCGTCCTTGGTTGAAATTGCCACATTGTTGTAGCTGCCTAATATATTTTAATATCTGGTTGAGAAAAACAAGTCATTAATCTCAAGGCTTTTCTTGGCAGTAGAGCAGAATCGTGAGTTCATGGAGTTTGATGCCTGGTCCCAAGGCTAGTTTCTTTTCTCTCTGAAATCGTGCTCCCTAATCTGCTTGTTAGTAATGATGGTCATTAAACCTTAGTGTTTTTGTTGTTGGTGGTGGTTTTTCTTGTTTTTTTTTTTTTTGTTTGTTTGTGGAATTCTCTGATGGGGCCTGGCACATGGTAAGTGGTCAGTAAATGTTAGCTCTTTTGGTATGAAAATGATGCATCTATTTTCCCAGTTGAATTTTGGGTCACGTTGACAGTAAAACCACATTGGGGTCTTCACAGAACTGCATTTACTTGGCAGGCAAACTCTGGGATCTGAGTACTAGAAGATTTCTCACTGAAGGCGAGTGCCAGTCTCCACTGACTTGAGACTGTACTCTTTGATAGAATTTTTATATTTTTCGTTTCTTTCCTTCCTTTGAATAGGATCTCATGTAGCCCAGGAGGTTCTCCCACTTTCTCTGTAGCCCCAGGTGACCTTGAACTTCTCTTAATATACTTTTGGGCCATAAACTTCTGGTCTTCTCTCTATCTCCTGAGTGCAGGAAGTACACACTTGTGCTGCCATATCCCGGCCATCAGACTGGGGGCTTACTTTGCACTGGACAACTACCAACTGAACCACACTTTGAGAGAGCTTGTTCCACCATTATTTTCTAAAGGAATTGTTAGTACATTAAAAAAAAAAGTGGTTACTATTTATTTGGGGTTGGGGTCTAAAATGCCTAGGCTGGCCTTGAATTTGAGATCCTCTTGCCTTTGCTTCCCAAGTAGCTTGGAGTATAGGAATGTACTACATCTTATTTTACTCTCAAAGTAGCTATAATTGCTAAATTAGGAGATAATTCCTCCCCATGAGACTTTCTCAGCTCCAGCAGCAGCACAGGTTTCTATGAACTAGCACATCAGCTGGCCATCACTTGCCGTTTGTCCACGCACTGCAGGGATGGTATCTAAGTGGGTTGTAAGTCCCCAGGGTTCAACACACAGCTTACATCCCAGTAGGAAGCTATCGGTGCCAGTAGAAGTAAGCGATCCATGCTGTACTTCTGCTGTTTTCTGGGATAGGAGAGCTCCTTGCCAGGAGGACAAGGAAATGACTAAGCCAGAAACTTATGGCTTCATCAGGCTGACAGCCTCATTTGCAGCAGGCAGTGAAGTTATAATCAATGTTAAGAGTAAATTAGGTTTTCCTAATTATATTTTGAATGGGGGCTTCAGAGAACATACAACACAGGGAGAATTCAGATGGAAAAATATTCCAGGAGCCACAGTGGGTAACTCTGTAACTTAATCTTGCTTTTTCTTCCCGACGGCAGAGCAATTTGAGCACCCAGGTCTGGCTGTTGAGCACCTGTTGTCAGGCCCCTGCTGTAAGGCTGGCGAAGAGCTGGTGTCTGAGCTCCCGGGGATTCCTGGTTGTCACGGGAGGTGGTTCCTCTGCTTTGCTTGAGCTGCAGGTGTAGTTCAGAGGTGGAGAGCGTTTGCCTTTAGTTCGATTCCCAGCACCACATAAGCTCTCCAGCCACGCTTCTTCACTAGATTGCTGATCCTGCTCCAACATCTGCACATTCACCCATGCACTGAAGCCCTCCCTCATATTTATGTCCTTGTTCCTGGAATTTCCAAGGCCTAGTGAAACACAAAATCTAATTGTTCTTAGTAATAAAAACTCAAGAGTCAGCTCTCAGGGGGTGAAAGCTGAAGAATCAGAGAAGCAGAGTGGTCAGCCACTAGAATTCTTACCTCTACCAGTGCTCAGACTGCAATGAGCTCACGTCTCCTGCCTTATATTCCTCTCTTCTCCCAGCCATATCATTCCTGTCTCCACCGCCCTAGTTCTGAGATTAAAGGCATGTAATCCCAAGTGCTGGGATCACTTTTGTGTGAGCTGTTTCTCTTTTAGACTGGACCAATTTTAATTTTGGGTAGCCCAGGGTGGCCTTGAACTAATAAAGATCCATCTGCCTCTGTTCCCCAAGTCTGGGATTTAAGGTGTGCCACCACTGCCTGGCCTCTAGTTGTTTAGCTCTGCACTCTGATCTTCAGGCAAGCTTTGTTGGAGCACAACATATCACTACAGCCCAGATAAAATATCAGCTCCTCATGAAGGTCCCCAGTGTTTGTTGCTACCTTTTTGTTGCTCTCTAAAGAAATATATTTTTGTTCTGAGACAGGGTTTGTTGTAGCACAACCACTATGTACCCAAGAATGACCCTAAATTCACTCCCCCACCACCTTCCTGTCCTAAGTGCTGGGCTGATAGGCTTGTGCTACAACACCTGGCATTTTGTGATAGTTTTACTTTGTAGCTGAGGATGGCCTCAAATTCATGATACTGGTCCTACCTCAGCCACCAAAGTCCTGGGATTATATGTGTCAGTATGTGTAGGCTTGAATTTCACCTATTATGATCCCATTAGACCAGGAGGCCCTGGAAATAGCGACTTTATTGTCTTATCTTTGTGAGTTCTCAGGAATTACAATCGAAAAGGCGAGAGAAATGTAGATGATAAAAGTGGAAGGGCAGTGCACTCTGGAAGCAGGCAGACTGCATTGAATTCGAGGCTACCTTGCCTTTACAGCAAGTTCCAGGGCAGCCAGGGCTACATAGTGGAATCCTGTTTCAATAACAAGAACTATCGAAGTGACAGAGAGGAAAGGAAGGGGCAGTGCATTAGACTTTACAGCTCCATGGAAGCAGAGCAGGAAGGTAGGAAAATTGGGTTAGTCTGAATCCTGGCTCAAGATTCAATCTAGGAACAGAGGTAAGTGGGATATTTATTGTTGTAGCACTAAGGATCAGAGCCAGGGCCTTGTACAGGCAAATGCGAGTAAATGCTGTGCCTCTGAGAGATATTCCTAGGCCTGGACATTGCTTTTCCTTTTCCAAATTCCAAGATAAAGTACAGCACTGCTGCTATCTACCGGGGCTCCAGAGGGGCTGGGAACACCCTGGACTCCGTTACAGAATTTCATGGAAGTACTTTTGAGCCACAGCAACTACCTAGAAGGGAGGCACTTTCATTACTAGGAATCAGCAGTATGTGACAGATTACTCCAATACTTAAGTGATATTGAAAACATCTACTATCTCCCACATGATGTTAATTCACTATCTCTGATTGGGATCCAGCTTATTTGGGTGATTCCGCTCTGGGCCTCACGGGTTTGCAGGTAGCATTGCTGGCCAAGGCTGGAGTCATTTGAAAATCGTCTTGGGTAGCGTGGCGACTGGCTTTGCTGAGTGTGCAGTAGCACAGGACAAGGCAGAGCTGCGATGACTTTCCTCTAGCCCCAGGAGCCACAGTGATCATACCTGGAATCCCAGAAATCGGAGGCTAAAGCAGGGGACTGCTGAGGCCAGCCTGGGCTACTGAGTGGGTTTCTGTCTTCAAAAAGCAAAATAATAGCCAGGCATGGGGGCATATGCTTGTAATCCCAACACTCAGGAGACAGAGGCAGGCAGATCTTGGAGTTTTAGGCCAGCCTGGTCTACATAATGAGTTCCAGGACAGCCAGGGCTACACAGATAAACCCTGTCTCAAAAACAACAAAAAAAGAAACAAAGCAATAACTTTAGCAGCCCCAAATAAAATCACTTTAAAAGTGATTTTAATTTTTTCTCATAATTGTAGAAGGGCCTAAATTTAGGTTAAGAGGATCCATGGCACCTCTGAATGCTTTTTTTCTAGCATTAAGAGATTAAAAACAGGGATGAGTCTTTAATGAAGAAATTTCTACCAGGAAACCTTATCAGCCAGGGCTGTCATTTCGCAGTTTTGAGAAAACTGGCGTCAGTCTCCCTTTGGCTGGTCTAAGGATCCAACAATAAAAGTGGGAAGAGAGAACCTGTAGGTGTTCTTCCACTGCTGACTGGTATTAATCAAAATTTTACTTTTTCATCATAAAGGAACACACATTCTAGATATGGAAGATGTAAAGGAAAAGCTATCATCATAACTGCCAACTTAATAGAACTGCTATTTTGTGTTGAAATGAAAAAAAAAACTTGCTTTTTCTGAGACACAGTTTCTCTGGGTAATCCTGGCTGTCTAGGAACTCACTGCGTAGAGACCAGGCTGGCCTTCAACTAAGAGATCTGCTTGCCTCTGCCTCCTGAGTGCTAGATTAAAGGCATGTAACACCGTGTCCAGTGAAAAATCTTTTTAAATTAATGTAATATTTTGTAGAGGAAAGTACTGGTAAACTTCCTGGTCTTACAAAGCCTAGAGATTACTACTGTAAACATTTTGGTAACTTAATTACTTCTTACAGAGTCATGGGAGACTGAACAGTAGAATTTAAATGATGGTGAATGGCACTTGAGTTATGAGTTAAGTCATCCAACATGTGGGCAGATTTGGCAACTCAATGAGAATGGGGATGCCATGAAGTCTTTACTTACCACTTGTAGAGACCTGTTTGGGTAAAATCTTCTCTTAGGTTTTTCCACCTGTATAAGCAGGTTCCAAAAGCTGTTATGAGAGCATTGAATAGTGTATCATTCCTTAAAATGTTTCCTCAGACTTTCTACAACAAAAGTATTGCTGAGATTGGCTCATACACCAAGAGTTTGGCTGCCTACTACATGCCAAAGACTATGGCTGGCCTTTGAGGGTACAGGAAACAAATCCAAGCAGACACCAGCATGAGTAGTTACCAGTGTGTGAAGGGTGGGCAGACCAGACATTAACTGATCATCTGCAGTGCTGAAGCTCAGCAACTGGGGTCTCTTTGTGTTATCCAGGCTGGTCTCAAACTTTTGGGTTCAAGTGATCCTCCCATTTCAGTTTCTTAAGTAGGCATGTGCCACTCCACTGTCCAGGTCACCATTTTGTAGTAAGGAGGCCGCCCGCTAGTTAGTTCCCAGCCACTTAGCCCCAAAATAATCACACAGAAACTATTATTTAAATCACTGCTTGGCCCATTAGCTCTAGCTTATTAGCTAACTTTTACATCTTAATTTAACCCATTTCTATTAATCTGTGTATCCCCACGTGGCAGTGGCTTACCAGGTAAAATTCTGGCATCTCTGTCCATCACGTCTATATGGTTTCTCCTTGACTCCGGTTCCTTTCTCTCAACATTCAGTTTAGTTTTTCCCACCTAGCTGTTCCCCTATAGCTCTGCTACAGGCCCAAAGCAGTTCCTTTATTAACCAATGATATTCACAGTATACAGAGGGGAATCCCACATCACCCTTTCATTTTATTGTGTATCCTGCTGTTCAATGACAATGCTGGTTTGATGAGGTTTCCTAACTTGTTCATGGACACACATCTGGGAAAAGGCTACAGTTTCAAACTCAGGCCTTACTGGAGTCCAGAACCAACGTGTTTTCTCAATTTTTAAAAAAATTTATGTATTGGTGCTCTGTGTGTGTGTGGATATATATATATACACACACATATATATAAGTATATATATATAATCTGTACATTGCACGTGTGAGATAGTTAATTGTGAGATACCATGTGGGTGCTGGGAATTGAACTCAGGACCTCTGTAAGAACACTTAGTGCTCTTAACCACTGAGCCATATCTCCAGCGCCAGAACTAGTATTAACATATCACATTGAGGATCAGGGATACTATGTGCTTTTGTGTGCTTTGTCCATAAATGAAAACAATAACTCATCCCCAAACTGGGCAGGGTTGAATAGCAGTTCTGTTTATTTTACTCAGTCATTAGCACCTGTGTTAACTTTCAAAGGTAGCCTGTAATAAAAGCACTGTGATAAAAACAACATAAAAACACACTAAAAAATAACATGTACGTGTTTGTTGTTTCTGGCAAGAAAACATGTCGATTCTTGTTAACTGAAAAAACAAATCAAAACAGCTTAAGGATTAATAACCAAAGCTTACTTTCAAATACGTTCCTCTTTTTGTTTTTATCGAGTCTCACTGTATATCCTAGATTGGCTTCAAACTCATTATAGCCTAGGCTAGCTTTGAACTCAAAATCCTTCTGCTTTCACCTCCCCAGTGATGAAATTAGACATGAGCTGCCTCACCCATTTCCAGTGGTCCTCCAGACATACTTTCTCTTTGTGCTTCATGACACTGTCATTAGTTTGATTCTACAAGGGCAGAGATCCTGAACTATTCACACGTGGATTTTCTCATAGCCTGATTCATTTGTGAGAACAAGGCAGTGCTTGCTGAGATAACCTAAAGGGGCTGCTGCATTACCTACATTAGCCTTCGTTGGCTGTAAATTAACACAGGCCGTAGTTTGAAACACACATTTATAAATGCTCCGTACTTCTCTGGGCCTGAGGCCAAATACGGAGTGGGTTCCAGTGGTTCCCTGCTTCAATCCGAGGCTGAAGTCAAGGTGCCCCTTGTTTCTGAGCTCATCTACACTGCCAGCGTGCAGCTCTGCTGAACTGAATGACTATAGTCCCCAATTCCTTGCTGCTGTCAGCAGGCTTCTTAGTCCAGAGGCTGCTTACACTCCTTTGCTTTCTGCCACTTCAAAGTCAGCAACAGTGAGCTGAGTTGCTTCATAGGTCTAAAACACCCATTCTTTCAAGGACCCATGTAATGATCTTCCTTACAGCCTAAATTTACCTGCAAAACTCTTTTCCTACTGAATGGAATAAATTCTTAGTTTGGTGGTATACATGGATGAAAGAAAGTTTGGATATTTTTGGGTAGGAACTGTTGGCCATAGTGGCCATAACTCTAAACATGAATATTTTAGATCTGTTGGCAAAGGCCTGTAATCCCAGCTATTCTGGGGAGGTTGAGGCAGAGTCAAGCCAGCCTTTGTGACTTAATAACTTGAAAATCAAAGGTAAAAAGGGCTTGGAAGGTAGTTTAGTGGTATAACAGCTACTATGCATGAGTTCAATTTCCACACAGAAAAACACAAAGCAGGCATTTTAGTGACCCTTCCTCATTTAATCCAAGTGTGTATATGTGTTGGAGGTATGAGTGATTCAAAATGTTTGAAATAAGTTACAGTATCCTCTCAGAGGTGACTCAGTTGCAGATTGAAAAAATAAAAAAACTTTAAACAAAACAACTAAAAGCCAGACATAGTTGGGCATGAATTTTAATCCCTCATGTATTAATGGGAGGCAAAGACAAGAGAACAGTAGCCTGTTTGAGGTCAGCCTGTTTATACTGTGAGATTTTGTTTCAAAATAACCAATAAAGAGTGCTCAGTGGTTTGTGTGAGGCCCTGGGTTCAATCCTTAGCACTAACACCCCTGCCCCCTTCCACCAAACAAAATCCCAATATACACCTTTAATCCCAGCACTCCAGAGGCAATGGCAGGTGGCCAACCTGATCTAGATAGTAAATTCCAGGACAGCCAGGACTACATAATGAGATCCTGTCCCAAAACCAAACCAAACCTAAAATGTCATAAAAAAAAATGAAACAATTTTTGAAGTTATTCCTCAACTCCCTGGTGGGATGAAATCAAGTGGGGAATGTAAAAATACGTAAATCTCACCTATCGTCTATTCATTGTAGATTGTTTGCTTTCTGGATTTGAGCCCAGTGTGACCAGAACTAAGTACTGCTGGGCCCCTTAGGTGGTAAGGGCCACACTGTTCTGTGATTGCTGTCTCAGCCCTGGCAGCCTGTGTGCTAACACCAGAGAGAATAGAATGTTTCCTCACCCACAGAAACCTTCCAAAAACTATAAAATCCGGTTTCCTAGTTTTAAAAACGGGCCATTAATCCAGTTCAAGGCTGACTGTAGAAATGTTTCTGGACATTGATTCAAAAATGCATAGAGAAAAATACTTTATGTTCTGGGTGCTCCAAACCTCATCCCATTTAACACTTGCAATCAAGGTTCTGAGAGAGGCTCCACTGCTCACTGTGAGTGTGTAATAACAGCTATCATTTATTCTATGCCAGAAGTCAAATTACAGGAGCCTAATAATATCAGGATCCTCTACATCCTCTCCCCGATCTTCTAGATACTTCATGCTAATTTGTACCCCATCAATCTTGTGCAACAGTAAGCTAATAGATCAAATCGAGGTTAAGAGGAGCCAGGGAGTGACCGCTAGAATTCTAAACCTAGATTTGGTAGACCCTGGGACCTGATCTCTCTCCAGGGTACTGCCTCTAAAATAACACTCACGTGCATTTTCATCTAAATGGCCCTTAAGTCTTTATTACCAAATTCACCTGACAGCAATTCTGCGGTAGACTGCAGGTGCACCCTCGGCAAATACATTGCGGTCCGACAGTACAGGAGGAAATGGGCAACCGTCTAGGTCAGTCAATCAAGAAATAACCGTTTTACTGATATGAGTGTCTCTCTGCTTATTACTATGCGCCAGTTGAGTCATTTAAGGGTGGACCAAAAGGGAAAGTCCTGCTTCTTGTCACCCATCAGAAGTGCGGATGAGAACTGTATTCAGGGGGATGCCCACAGTGGAAGGAGGGTAGTGGACTACCAATTCCGGATCCTCACCCTCACTGGACCCGCCCCTAGTCTCAAAAAGCGTGGAACGGGTTAAACGCGGCTTGGGGGAATCCAGCCACCGCCCCTTCTCAGCAACACCTCCCAGAAACCCTCAGGGCTCCGCTAGTTCCCGAACCTCGCGAGACCCCGCCCCATCCCTTCCTGACCGACTTCCCGCCCCCTCCTTTACCGAGCTCTGAGCGCAGCGGGGTACGGAAGAGAGTGGGCGGAAAGCAAGAGCCCCGGAGCACGACGGGAAACGTGGTCCAAGCACTTCAGGCAGCCATTTTCTTCCGGAGCGGGGGAGGCCGGGGAGCTAGTAAGGACTACAAATCCCAGCCATCCTTTCGGTTTGTTTTTGTTCAAAAAAAAAAAACCCCACACTCCCCCTCCTCACTCTTCTCTCTCTCTCACACGCGGGCACACATACACACACACACATACACACACCCACGGCAGACACTCACGGACCGGAGCGTCGAAGGGAAAGCTGCGTCTCGCCATCCCGGCCCGCCACTCGTCCGGTCTCGGTTTCCCAGCAGCGCGGGAAAGCGGAGGCCCGAGCCGTGACCTCTGACCCCGTGGTTATGCAGAGCCGCCGCATTCCTTAGCCATCGCGGGGCTGCCGCCGCCGCTGCCACCGTGGGCGACTGACGCAGCGCGGGCGCGTGGAGCCGCCGCCCCTCCCCCATCGCCGCCCTCGCGCCGGGTCTCGCACCAGCCGGTCCCGGTGCGCCCGCCCTCTCCGGCCGCACCCGAGTCCTCGCACGCGCCGCCGCCACGCGCCCCCCGCCGCTGCCGCCTCCGCCCCAGCCCCGCGCCGCCACCGCCCCAGCCCGCCCCACCCGGAGGTCCCGCGTGGAGCTGCCGCCGCCACCGCCGCCGCGGAGGAGGAGGATGAAGGACAAACAGAAGAGGAAGAAGGAGCGCACGTGGGCCGAGGCCGCGCGCCTGGTGAGGCGAGCTGCCCGGGGGGCCGCGGCGGGGGGTCTGGGGGGTGGGCTCCCGCGCGGCTCCCGGGGCGGGGGAGGGGCGAGGCCCTGCCCACCGCAGCAGGGGGCGGGGCCGCCCGGGTGTGGAGCGCCGGACGTCCCCGGCCCTCGGGCTGTGGCGCCTTTTTCTGCACACCCCACTGAATTCCTGCGGAGGGGCGAGCTGGCGAACGGCTCCTCCCCTCTGAGCGCCTGGGCTTCGGCCTCCCCTCCCCCACGTCGGCAGCGACAGGGTGTCCTGGGAAACGCAGTTTATTCATTTGCGGGAGTGAGGTTTCCGGGAAGTGCTTCCCTGACTACTTCGTGGGCAGTGGATTGGGTCACTGGACACCGCGGGGGTGGGAACGCGCCCCTGGTTTCAAGGACATGAGAAGCATTTAGAGCGTTGACAATTTAAACCAGGTGTGTGTCGGGAAGCAATTGCTGAGGACCAATCTGGCCCCTGAGCAGTGGTTCTTGGTTCTCAAACTTGAGTGCCCGGTGGGAGTATACCTGGGGACTTCGTTTAAAACACTGTTTCTAGAACTCATTTTAAACACTGAACCCGAGATTCTGCTTAGAAACAGTATTTTAGCCAGCTGCTTAAGGGATTATTATGCAGGTGGCCCGTGGACACTCAAATCACACTGAAGCTCTGTGACTGCTCTAGAGGTAGGCACTTTGCAGGAGGAGTTGGCAAAGAGTATATGTCTTCATACAGAGGCGTCTGCTCAGAGGGTTTAGCAAGACCTAAATAAATAATAAATAGATTGCTTGAGCTTGAGCTAGTTGCCTGCCCAGAGGGTTTGTGAACGTGTGAGACCACTTCCTTTTGAAATTAAAATACAAAGCCAAAAGACTTGCGGCATGTTCTTATAAAGTATTGCTGATGCCAGTCCTAATAGGTTATACTTTTCTCGGAGATGTCACTTCCTCAGGCGCCACAGTGCAAGGTTATGATGCATCCTTCTTGTCTGTTGACGCCCAGTATTTTATATGTAATTGTTATAATTCAGTTTTGATGATGGAGTCAAGCTCACCTTTCTTATGGTTTCTTTTAATGAAAAGTGAGTTCTGCCTCTAAAGTGTTGGAGGTTGATAAAAATCTAGAGTACACCCTTGTCTTTCTTGGGCTCTTGAAAGCCGGTTATTGATTTAGCCAGGCTGTTTGAACTACCAGAGAATTTCCACTGGTGTTTCTGGTCATCTGTCTTGTTACACTGGGAGCAGAAACGGGGTTTGTATAAGGTTGTATAGTTTGGCTTATTTTTTTGTCTGGCATATGAAAATTGAAACCCTGTGGTGGTACCCCCCCTTCTGTGATTCAATCAAAACTAGAATATTTGGCTAGTTTTTACAATCTTGGGACTTAAGGATTTCTTCAGTGATGCTTCACCTGGAGACAAATTAAGGTCTGCAGGAACCTGTGAAACAGCTGAAATGAAGCGTGCCCCCCCCCCCCCCCCCCCCCCCCCCCCCCCGGTGGAGGTGGTTGTTGTTGAGTCTTGACTGTTAATTGAAATTCTGAGTTGTTGTGTGCAGGTATTTGACTCTGGGCACCCAAAGAAAATTTGCTTGCCAGAGCCCTGCAGGTTAGAGGTAGGTGAAAGTACCTTCAAATTCTGTGTTGTGTTCTGACAGTTCTAAAAGTCTTCTTGTCTCAAAGCTCTTTTGGCTCTTATTATATGAAAGGTTCTAGCAATTAGGAATCCGCTGTTGTTTTAAGCCTCTTTAGGTTCTTAAATTTACTGTGGTTTGAATTCCAAGGTTAAGGTTGCTATTTCTATTTTATTACTGGCTCACCTTCAAGCTTAATTATCTTAAGTTATTTCTCTTTCTCTCCTTTGACTCTTGGGTTAAAAATAGTACTCTGAACAGGAATTTCTTTGTGGCGTAGTTGTACATTTGAAAGAGGACTTGTGGGAATGTGGTATGCAATCTTGTATATCTTTTATGTGGTTTGTGTTTTAGAATTTTCTGTGTCTTTGTGGGGGTGGGAGGGAGACTTGAGTTTATTAGCTTCTACTTCAGAGGGCTACCTGACAAGCAGAGAGTGGCGATGGCAGCGCATTCATTTTGTAACAGGATTATTAACTACTTTTAACGGTTGAATTTAAAGTGTGTGTGATGACCACATGCATTTGTCAGGTGGAAGTTTCTAGTTTCTCTTGGCTTCACTCAGGTTGGCAAGAAGATAATCTTTTAAATGCTGTTTTGGTGGAGGAAAGCCGAGAATTCATCCCTGTAGATTTTTTTTTTTTTTTGCAGTTGTTTTAAGAAGTGGATATTCTTCTCTCAGATGCCTTTTAGTTTGGTTCTAGTTGTCTGAAGTAGAGAAGGGTAAATTTGCCTGCTTGTTAGGAACAATTTGGGAGAAACAGCCAAGGGGATTTCCCTTAAAATTGAGTACAATTCTTAAATAGATTTCTATCTTACACTTATTTATGACTACCATTCTTACATCAAACTTTTTTTTCCTTTTAAGTAGAAGAGATACTTTTTCTTTCCTTAAAAAATGTGAGGTCTATAGAGAAAGCCAGGGACTAGAACACTGCAGGGGTGTTCTGAAAGCTAGTGGCATATGCAATTGTAATGAAAGTGAATACTTTGTATATTTAGGTGTAACGTCTCTTTAGAATTTTCTTCTGTTTTGAGATTCTCAAGCTCTTCCTGGCTACTATTTAAATAATTGGTAGATATTATTTTCAGAGTCATACTTCTCTAAAAAATGTGGGAAGATTGCTAGCTCAGCTCGTATCAAAGAGATGGTATCTTGTAACTGGACATTAATAGCATGTAGGTTTATTGTAGGTTTGTTAAGTCAGCCTTTGCCTGTTGGCACTTGGGTAATCTATAAAGAGGAGGAGCTTGTAGCTTTTTGGAGATGAGTATTCAGATCCTTGACTAGAACTTCAAGTGTATGTGTTACTGGAGATGCACAGATTTAAATGGATGTCTTGGTTTTTGCCTCTTGTTTAGGAATAAATATGATAGTTTCTCACTTCCCCTTTGAAGTCTCCTGGCTTGGGAGATAATTACTTGTACTGTGAAACAGTGGGAATACCATAAGAGATTGGAGCCTGCCTGGCATAGATTGGGAACTGCTTCCAAAAGGAAGGTACTTTCTGACATGAGTCTTGTAGGGTCAGTGTAAGGTAGGGAGGCCTATCACAGAGGAGCCTATTCCTGCAGGAGCTGATGAAAGAAGAATGGCTGAGGGAGGAGAGAAAACAAAGAATGATACAAACATTTGCAAAGTGTGTAGCTGGGGTGGGGCAAAGAATAGTCACTGGTGCAGAAGCAGGAAGTGTTAGTGAGGTAGTCTGATAGTCTTGTGGGGGACTTGTGTGCCCAGCCTCTGAGCACCTACAGGTCCCTGTTTAAGTGCTCTTTAATCTGAGAGAAGATCTCCAAATACTTGAAGAGTGAGAGAGGATCTTTGGCCCAGATTGCCTAGGTACTTGCTTTAGGTTAGAGAGTAGAATTTAAATCTTGGCCTATCTGATTCTAAAGCCTGTGCTTTAGTGGGAGGCAGGGTGGGCTCTGGAAACTTACCTTCTTCTGCATGTGGAGAGAGAGGCAGAGTTATTGAGGATGATTTAAAATAGAACCATGATGAAGGTAGGCTCAAGATCCCTAGAATTTGGCCTGGCACAAAGCAGGTGTTCCCTGTGGTTTTAAATGAGGGACAACCACAAATAGGGGTGGATTTTAGGAAAACAAGGCCTTACCATGTATATATGGAAGAGGCTAGACTGTTAAGTTGTGTCATTGGCTGTGGTCGTGAACCAGGTAGATGAGAGTGAAGGGTTGCCACATGTGTTGCTGAATTAGGTGGTTTGAGTGCCAACCAAGGTAGGGAATGTAGGGAGAAAGGGCGGGCTGAGGTGAATTAGAGTAGAACAAATCAAGAATGGATAGCTAGACCGAGGCGTTAGACAGAGTCTGAAGCTTGGGAGAAAGTCAGGACTAGAGGTAGATAGGATCAGATTTCTCAGCATTAGAATAAGTGTTAGTAATTGACACATTATCCAGGAGCAGTGTAAAAATTAGAGAGGCTAAGGGGGAAGAGTAGAAGTTTTGTTTTAGTGCTCACTTCTCCAAACCTTGATTTCCTTTAATGACAAGGTTTTCTGTGGCATTCCTTTGGAACTTCCTGCTTGTCCTTTTTTTTTTTTCTTTAATGAAGGTAGGTAGAGCTTGGGTGTTACACTTCTTAGCTTGAGTGCCTGAAGCAGCTGCACAGGTGTAGAAAGTAAGATGATGTCTGTCTTTTCCTTCCTTAGAAGAGGAACATTTCTGAAACAGCTCAGCTTCTTAGAGTGAGAATTGCAGTTGCTGAGGAAGTGCTGACTTAGTTACAGATGAACTAACACAAATAGGACATTAGGTTCCTTACGGTTTGGTTGTATGTCACTGTCACACCTAGAACCATAGCGTCATGTAGTCAAGTGCCAAAACGTACTGTGGCAGTCAACCCCAGAATTTCATAGTGTAATGGAAAAAAACTGAAGATGAACATGGCATATTCTTGTAATCCCAGCCCTTGGGAGGTAAGGACAATGGGATCAAGACTTTAGGTCATCCTTGGCTGCATGGCAAGTTCAGAACTAGCCTAGGTTGTCTCAGAACAAAACTGAACATTCAGCCCAGTGTTGGGGTGTATACCTTTAATCCCAACACTTGGTAAGCAGAGACAGGTGGGTCTTTATGAATTTGACTGGCCTAGTCTACAAAGTGAGTTTTGCGCCAGCTTGGACTGCATAGTGAGACTGTATCCAGAACAAAAAAAAAAACCTGTATATATATACACACATACCCATATGGGTATTAGTCAGAACTTTTTTCTAAGACACGGTGTCATTATGTAGCTTGGCTGGTCTTGAGTTCAAGACCAGGCTGGCCTTGAACCCATAGACATCAGTCTGCTTTTCCTGGGATTAAAGGCATGTGCCACCACTCTTGGCCTGAAAGTTCCTTGGGAAAGAAAATTTGAATGAATTTTCATTTTAACATATACTTTGCAGCAATATTTTTTTTGTTGTTGGTTGTTTTTATCTTTTGAGATAGGCCTCACAAGAGATTGCATGCTGGGACTAAAGGAGTACACCTCCACACCTGGTCTATATTTTGTGTTTTAATAACATTAGCTCCTGCAGTTCCCAGAGCTGCTACTAAGATTTTGCATTCTATTTATTACACATAGATGTTAAAATAGCTATCCTTAGAATTTAGATTTGAATGTTTCACCTAATTGGTATTTTTATCTAATTGCATTTAATTTTCAATATACTGATAAGAATGTAATTTCTGAAGTAATTGTTTTAATGCCAAGCCACTGAGCCACACCCCAACACCAAAGTCATTTTGATTGTGGTAATCTTATCTGTCCCTGAGAGCTCTGCAGAGCAGTACTACCAACCTCGTGCAGACTGGTGAATGTAATGGACCTTTTCACACTGAAGTCAGGACGTTTATGTTTCTTCAGGTGTTAGAAAACTACTCGGATGCTCCAATGACACCAAAACAGATTCTGCAGGTCATAGAGGCAGAAGGACTGAAGGAAATGAGGTTTGTATTGCTCTTGTTGCTTAAGTGAGGGCTTCACAAGACACGTGTCTGTGATATGCAGTAGTAAGTCCACTTGTTGGTCTATCCGTGATTCTGTATCTGATGGTAATGTGTGTCCCGAGTGGAGGGTGGGAGTGGGATAGGAGAACATCCATTTATTTTCATCAGAAATAGTGTCTTTCACAAGACTTCACCTAGGTCTTGACCTTTAGCTAGAGTTAGGTTCTTATCTTTCTTCAATAGAATCAGATAAATTCTCTAGCACACTTCTCTCTCTCTCTTTTTTTTAGAAGTTCTCACCATCCTGGCTTCTCATACACTATTATTTTACAATATTATTTAGTAATAGAGAAGGAGCAAGCCCATATATGCTCTTTTCTCTATGCTTTTCTGTGCCATACCACAGATGTCTTTTCCTTTTGGAGTCAAGAAAGATGGTCTCAGTGGCATAAACACCCTCTGGGTACTCAAAGACTTAGTCATTCTTTCTTGTTTTTTGAGACAGTCTTTTATAGCCCAGGGTGGTTTCTTACTTACTGGCCTGCTGAGGCTTGCCTTGAATGCTGATCCTCATGTTTCCACCTCTCAAGTGCTGGGATTAGAGAGACATGCCACCCACAAGTAGCTGGTCTAGTCTTTCCTGATACAGATGTACTAATGAGGGGGGAGTGATGACTCCGTAGAGTACTGAGTGCTCTTCTAGAGGACCTGGGTTCAAATCCCAGTACCCACATGGCAGCTCACAACTATATGTAACTCCAAGATCTGACACCCTCACGCAGACATACATGCAGGAGAACATCAATGAACATAAAATAATTATTTTTTAAAATGTGCTAACGAGTAACCTTGAATTTGTTAAAATGTTTTCCTGGAGAGGAAACAAGTAAGAAACACAGAAGTAACTGGAGGCATGAAAACTGGGGGTTGTCTTTGATTCTCCTCTCTTTTCACCATTTATATGAACCCCTTCTTTTAATATCCCCCTCCCTATCCAAGACAGGGTTTTTCTGTGTACCAGAGTCCTGGAACTCATCTTTAGATCAGGCTGCCTCAGACTCAAGAGATTTTTCTGCCTCTACTTCCAAGTGCTGGGATTAATGTGTGCCACCACTGCTTAAATTAAAAAAAAAAATTCCTTGTATTTGTTTTGTTTGTTCTACCAGAGTGTATGTCTGTACATTGTATTCATGTAGTGCCCATGGAGGCCGGAAGAGGGCATTGGAACTGCTGGAACTGGAGTTACATGCAGTTGTGAGCTGTCATGTGTGTGCTGGAGAATGAACCCAGGTCCTCTGGAAGAGCAGCCAGTGCTATTAACCACTGAGCCATCTCTCCAGCTGTCCAGCCATTTTCTTTTTTATTTAAGTAAGGAAAGAGGAGTGTGTATAACAACAGTTCCTTTTTGGAATTCGGAACAAACAGCATTTTTGACAATGGGGGGATATTGCATACATGTTTATGTATGAGCAGATGCATGGGTTTGTGTATGTGTACGTGTGTGTACCAGAGGACAACCTTGGATGACATTCTGCCTTGTTTTTTTTGAGAAAAGGGGTCTTTAACTGGGACCTACACTTGCAAATTAGGCTGTGCTGATTTGTTACCAAGCCTGTATCTGTTTCCCCAGCAGTGGAATCACAAACCCCTGGATACTACACTTGCATTTTTTTTTTAATCAGGTGGGGTTTGGGGTATGAAGTCTGGTCTAAGTGCTTGTTTGTCAAGTACTTTTTTTTTTTAATATTTATTTATTATGTATACAGTATTCTGTCTGTGTGTGTTTGCCGACCAGAAGAGGGCAGCAGACCTCGTTACAGATGATTGTGAGCCACCATGTGGTTGCCGGGAATTGAACTCATGATCTTTGGAAGAGCAGGCAATACTCTTAACCACTGAGCCATCTCTCCAGCCCCTGTCAAGTACTTTATTGAATGAGTTTTTCTCCCCAGCCCTAAGCATTAGTATATTATGTGACTAAGGAAATTGTAGTCACTTGAAATGATGAAAGTTGTTCTCATTACTCAGGTCACATATTCTTTAATGTTTTATGGGGAGGGATGCTTAGAGTTGCCTGTAGCCCATCTGTTTGACTTGTACCTATGCACTTTGCAGTGTGATAATTGTGCTTTATTTTTTTTTTCTTGGGCCATTTCCCATCATGCTGATGTCTGCCCTGCCGTTGGATCACTACGCCTGTAGAAGGTAAATTACTCCCTTGTTTCTGGTTTGTGCTCTAGGAATTGTAGCATTCAGGATGAGGGAGAAGCTCTGTCATTGTAGATAGATGTTGTGTGTAGGAGTCACTGAAGGACTTGCCAATGTGTTATGCCCCTTGTAGGAGATGCCAGCACAGCCATTTGATGTTCTAGATTCTACACCAGCTCGCTTTCAGTGGCTTTTTTGTTGTTTAGTTATTTTTAGTATCCAGTGTGTTTCAAAGCAGAATAATTGTGTTTTAATGTCTTTTTTACACTCAATTTATTTTTAACACTATGTAAATTAGGGCTGCTAGTTTTGAAAAATAGGGGCTTAAGATACCTTTTATTTTTAAACATACCGAGGAGAGGGAAGAAAACATGCACGGGTGAATCCTAGTATTAACATTCTAGTGACAGATTTAATGATAATAGGCACTTGTCTATTTTTGACACCTTTTTCTGTTATTCAGTAAGTATCCTCTGTCTCATGAAGTTATTTTGTAACTTACTGTTGTAGCAGGGACCATGGAACTTAATATACTATCTAGTTAGATGTTCAGATATTACTTACTAAATCCTTTTGATGGCCTTTTTCTTTGCAAATGAAGTCTGTAGATAAGACTCATTCATTCCCTTTTACAACAAAGAAAACATTTTTGTGTGTTTTTATTAGAAAATATTCAAGTGCAACAATAAAGTGGGAGCTTATTACAGGGATACAGTGCCATTGAGTCTCTTATTTTCATACAGCTCAGTGTAGATACTGGGAAATGTGGTTTTTATTCAAAATGTTTATTACATTTTACTTTAGATACTATTGGAGAAGGGAATGTAGAGGTAAAAGGACAACTTATAGGAGTTGGTTCAGGTCTTCTACCATATAGGTCCTAGGAATAAAACTGAGGTCTTTAGACTTGGTGTCAGGAGCCTTTACCTGATGAGCCATCTCTCTGACCAAATCTTGTTTTTTGTTGGGGTGTGTGTGTGTGTGTGTGTGTTCATGGAGGCCAGAAAAAAGTGTCAGCTCTCCTAGAACTGGAGTTACTGACAACTGCTGTGAGCTACTGCCTGATAAGGGTGCTGGAAACTGAGCCTAGTCCTCTGCAAGAGAAAGCAAGTATAGTGAACTGCTGAGCCATCTCTCTGGTCCCAATAACCAAAATACTGTCTTTTTTTAGTTGATATGGGGTTCCATTATGTAGCTCTAGCTGCCTTGGAGCTCTGCTAGATAGACCAGACTGACCTCAAGCTCCCAGAGATCACCTGCTTCTCATGTGCTGGAAGTAAATACATGCACTACTTATGCCTAGCTGAAAATACTTGTTTATAATAGTAAAATTTTATTAAGGTGTATTTGTTTCTGTTTTTGAGTAGATTCTCATAATATAACTAGAGTGGCCTGTGACTGACTCTGGCATCGGCTTTGTGGTAGGCATCATTTCTCAGCCTCCTGAGTGCTGAGGTCACAAGAACAAGCCAGCATACCTGGTCAAGATAGTGCATTTAAAATTTGTTAACATACAGCTTGGACATTTTTCATTTTTAATTTGTGAATATGCATGTGTGTATGGCATGTATATATAGGTACACTCCGAAGCCGTGTGTATTTGAGTACCCCTTGGAGGCCAGAAGAGGGTATGGGAGCCCCTATACCTAAGTGTTAACTGTTATGAGACATCCAGCATGGGTACCAAGAACTGAACTCTAGTCCTCTTCAAAAGCAGCAAGCCTATTCATTTTTCTTTTTCATCAAGACAGGAACAGTTTTTTTTTTTACTCTGTAAGATCAGGCTGGCCTCAAACTCAGAGATTCACTTGCTCCTGCCTGAGTGCTAGAATTAAAGGTGTGTGCTACCAGGCCTGGCTTGCAGTAAGCTTAACTGCTGAACTCCCTAAATTTCTTGAGAATTCAGTTTGTATTGTCAGGAAACACTAAAGACGTGCTTGGTATGTACTCTAAATTACCACGCACTGCAGCCTAGACGCTCTGATGGGGATTTCTGTTGACTTTAGTTGCTTATCTTCTGCTTTCGTAATAGCATCGTTGCTCCTGCATTGCTTGCTTTGCTTTTTGGTTTGAAGGTGAACTAGAGCTGGGTGTTTGATAAGTAGAAACTGATTTTTGTGACCCATTTTCGTCTTTTCATGTTTTACAGTGGGACATCCCCTCTCGCGTGCCTCAATGCCATGCTACATTCCAACTCAAGAGGAGGAGAAGGACTGTTTTATAAATTGCCTGGCCGAATTAGCCTTTTCACACTCAAGGTAAAATGATCTTTTGGTGCAAAATTCTCAATGTTTTTTTTGTTGTTTGAGGCAGAGTTTGTCTGGGTAGCCTTGGCTGTCCTGGAGCTTGTTCTATAGACTAGGCTGGCCTCGAACTCCCGCCTCTGCCTCACAAGTGCTAGAATTAAAGTTGTGCACCACTCTGCCTGACTTTAGCACCTGGTTCTTTCTTCCCATTTCACAACATTTCTACTTTATTTTGTTTGTTTATTGGTTTTTGTTGTTGTTTTGAGGCAGGGTTTCTTTGTGTAACCTTGGCTGTCCTGGAACTAGCTCTGTAGACCTGGCCGACCTCTTACTCACAGAGACACCTTCCTCTGCTTACCGAGTGCTAGGATTAAAGGCATGCACCACCACAACCTGACTGGGTCTCAAAATTTTTAATGCGCATAAGAAAAACCTGGTAGGTTTGGAATGGTGCTGATGGATTGTCTTTCCTAGTACGCAATCCTAATAACACTGCTGCTTTTGTCCTTAATGGTTCTCTGGGATGCTGTGGTGTGAATAGACTATTAGGAGTGAAGTTACATCAATTTTTATTTTTGTGTTCAGCTTTGCTTCTCTATACCTTAGTAGGTTATATGCAATTGAAAGATGAGCGTATGTAGTGGTAATTGCTAATATGCCTTAGTGAAGATTTTGTTTGTAATAATATTGTGAGGGATAAATTACTGGGCAACTAATGTAATACCTACTCTATGGAAAGTAACCACAATGTGAATATCAGTATTTAATAATTACAAAGAAGTTCATAATAAACCTTAAATAATTGGGCTGAAATGAGTAAGCAATTATTTTTCTGTCATTTCTGATATATTTGGCAATCATTTAGATCACAGTCTGAAAACATGTAGAGAGCTAATAATAGACAACTTAGATTTTGTTGACATAGTGGCTCTGTCATAACTGTTCAGTTAACATAGTATCAGGAAAACAACCTTGGACTATGCACAAACAAATTGAGGAGGCTATTTTCCGAATGTTTGTTTATTTTAGTTTGAAACAGGGGCTTCTGATGTAGCCCCCACCTGTCTCTGTCTCCCAAGTGCTGAGATTAAAGGCGTGGCTCACCATGCCTTGCAAGGTTTACTCTTATGTGCAAGTGTGCTTGTACCATGTTTGTCTGATGCTGGCAGAGATGAGAAGAGGGCACTGGAACTGGAATTAGGTACAGATCGTTGTCAGCTGCCATATGGGTGCTGGGAACCAAATCCCTGTCCCTGCCAAAGCTACAGGTGCTCTTAAGTTTTGAGCCATCTCTGACACCCATTTCAACCATTAAACAAGTGCTGATTTTATTTACAAAAGCAGAAAGCAGGGCAATTTTATTTTAGTAGGACTTAGTTGAGTGATCTTATTTAGATATAAGATGACTTGGTAACTATAGGGACACTAAAAATTGCTGATCCTTTTAGTGCTCCGTAATGTATTTTAAAATGCATACACGTGCACTTTCTTCCTATGAATTTTGTTTACTTGATAAGAAAATAATTAAAAAATTTTAAATAATCTGAATAAATACAAATTATATAACTTGTTATTTAAGTAGGTTTGTGTACATGAAATATTTGTTGATGCAGGAGTTTGCTTTCTGCTAAGACCTAAATTAAGAGGCTCCAATGATCCTTATTTAAGAGATCCTCTTTGTTTAGTTTCCTGAGTAGCCAGGCAACTTTCTGGTTTGTTAGTTTTATGAGGCTGATAATTGACCCCAAGACCTTCTATAACATGGTAGGTAAGCCCTACCACTGAACTATATGTACCCAACTGGAAATTTTCCATGTTTAGTATTTTGTTCTGTTTTCTAAATATTTATTACTAATAATTTTGACTTTTTTGTTTGTATAGCTTTTATTTTTGAGAAAGCATATAGATTTGTAGCCCATGCCAGTCCTGTCTTTACTTCCTGAATGGTAGGGTTACAGTCATGTACTGCTTTGTTTTACTTAAAATTTTTTTCCCCTATTCTGTCCCTTGACTATTTTTTCTTTTTTTGTTGTTTTATCCCCCCCCCCCATTTCTTGTTCTGGGGATTGATGCTTCTCTTCTTCCCAGCATTCTGTTTGGTCTACTCCGCCTATCTAAAATCTGCCCTATCAGGCCAAGCAGTTTTCTTTATTAACCAATGAAAGTAACACATAGACAAATGACCCTCCTCCATCACAGACCTAGACTGTATGAGACTCTATGCCTGTCCCTATTAGGACAAACAAAAGCAAAAGCAGTCATTTTCATTAGAGGAAAAAGGAAAGGAGATAATTGTATTCTTTCATTTTTTGCTGGTTTGATTTTGCTTTTGTTTCTTTTAGACAGGGTCTCTCTGTGTAGCCCTGACTAACCCCAAACTCAAAATTAGCCTGGCCTCGAATTCAGAGATCCTCCTGCCTTTACCTCCCTAGTGCTGGGATTAAAGGAGTGCGCCACCAGCACCCAGCTCGTTTCAGTTTTACAATGTTATAACTACAATTGAAATTTATACACAGAGCTCCGTACCAACAGGTCAGAATTATCATTGAATACAAATGAAAGAATGAGTGTAGAGTCTGGGTTTAGATAGGATAAAATCATAGCTGCTGCCATTTGAAAAGTAGTATCAGAAGTTCATTAGTAGGTATATGACAAGCAGTGTGTAGTAATATGGGTGGCGGGGCTGCGTTCCCAGCACCCCGGCCACCTGCTCGGCTAGCTTATGCCCCGAAATAATTACACGGACACTGTATTCTTTTAATCACTGCTTGGCCAATTAGCTCTAGCCCTTACTGGCTAATTCTGATATCCCTATCAACCCATTTCTAATAAACTGTAGCGCACCGGTCTTACTGGGAAGATTCTAGCCTAAGTCCATCCTGGGTCGGAGCTTCATGCGTGCATCTTCCCTGGAGCGGGGAGTATGGCGTCTCTCTGAGGCGTGTGCTCCCGAGAGGAGAGCTGTCGAGTCTGACCTCACTTCCTCTTCCTCCCAGCACTCCGTTCTGTTTACTCCACCTACCTATGTTCTAACCAATAAAATGGGCCAAGGCAGTTCCTTTATTAGCCAATGACCTTCCTCCATCAGCAGTGGTCTCTTAAAATGCAAATTAGCTATAGATCTCTGTATCTGCTTCCATCAGTTGCTGGTTGAAAGTTCTATGATGACAATTAAGGTAGTCATCAAACTGATTACAGGGGAAGGCCAGTTTAGGCGTCCTCTCCACAGTTGCTTAAAGTCGATAAGCTGGGGTTATCCTTATGGATTCTTCGGAATATCCATAATGCTATGTTTTTCTATAGCTCTTTAATGGCTCCATCAATTAAGATCTCTCTCTCCTTTCCCTCACTCTTCTTCCCCCGTCTTGAGCATCCCATTCCCTCGTGTTCTCCTTCCTCCTCTTTTCCCCTTTCACCCTTCCTTCTCTTCCCCCACCCAGGTGTTCTTATCTGTTTCCCCTTCCCCAGGGGTATCCATTGTATGTTTTTCTTAGGATTTTCCATGTTACCCAGTTTCTCTGGGATCATGGACTATGTATAGGCTGGTTATCCTTTGCTTTATGTCTAATATCCACTTATGAGTGAGTACATGTCATGTTTGTCTATCTGGTGAGGTAACTCAGGATTTTTTTTCTAGTTCCATCCATTTGCATGCAAATTTCAAGATGTCTTTGTTTTTTACTGCTGAGTAGTACTCTTTTGTGAAATGTACCACATTTTCTTTATCTATTCTTCAGTTGAGGGGCATCTAGTTTGTTTCCTGGTTCTGAATAATGCTGCTATGAACACAACTATGATCAAATGTCCTTGTGGTATGAGTGTGCATCCGTTGGGTAATATGCTCAAAAGTGATTTTGCTGGGTCCTGAGATAGATTGTTCTGGGCCAAGCTACCTGAGACCAGCCCAAGAGAGGGGGGAGTGATAATATGAGCAAAAGGGTCTAAAGACCATGATGGCGATACCCACAGAAACCTGATCTTGTGAGAGCTCACTGACTCTGGACTGATAGCAGGGGAACCTGCGTAGGACCAGGCCCACTGAATGTGGGAGTCAGTTGTGAGGCTTGGACAATCTGGGGCCACTGGCAATGGGACCAAAATTTATCCCTAGTGCTTGAACTGGCATCTAGGAGCACATTCTATTTGGATGGATGCCTTGCTCAGCCTAGATATGGGAGGAGGATCTTAGTCCTGCCTCAAAGTGTAGTGTTAGACTTTGTTGACTCCCCATAGGAAGCCTTACCCTTTCTAATGATTGAATAGGCAATAGGATGGAGGGAAGGTGTGGGAAATGGGAGGAGAGGAGGGAGTGGGAACAGGGATACTTATGTAAAATGAGAAAAGATTGTATTAAAAATTATAAAAAATAAGTAAAATGCAAATTAGATGGGCATTGCTCTCCTAGTTGGCTGTGTGTCCTCTGAACTGCTTTCCTAACACTTGTGCTTAATCAGTAACCATCCTTATATTGGTTTCTCAAGTTCCTCAAGCCTGGCTTCACACTTGCCAGTGCTGCTGACTGGAAAACTTGAGTTGCATCTTGTTGCTCGGTGTCTAGTCTGACAGTGTCTTTTTTTTTTAATATTTATTTATTATGTATACAATATTCTGTCTGTGTGTATGCCTGCAGACCAGAAGAGGGCACCAGACCTCATTACAGATGGTTGTGAGCCACCATGTGGTTGCTGGGAATTGAATTCAGGGCCTTTGGAAGAGCAGGCCATGTTCTTAACCTCTGAGCCATGTCTCTAGCCCCCTGACAGTGTCTTAACGGAAAGAACTCCTCCAGAAGATGCAGCTGTCTTGAGCTGGCTTGTGTATTTTCTCCTGCTTGTTTCTGTGTACTATAAACAGCATGCTTGCTTATGTTCTTTTCTGTTCAGCAAGTTAGTATCTAAGAATTTTCTTTATTCTTGTCCTCTTTGGAGCAGTTTTTCCAAAATCTATTCAGCTGATATTAGAAGTCAGTCTGCAGCCTCAATCTGGGTTCTTTTAATTACTAAACAAAGATAAAACATTAAATCAACATAATGGCTTAGCGGTAAAGGGTGCTTGCCACCATTCCTGATTACCGTGGTGGAAGAAGAGAATTTGTCTTCTGATTTCCACAGAGGTGCTGGAGAATAGGTGCTATGTCATGTGCACATAGCCTCTCCCCAATAAATAAATATTTCTAAAAGTGTAATAATTAAGAACTTAAACTTTTTAAGTATTTTTAAAACTATATTACTTTTGTGTAGAGTTTGAACTGTAATCATTTTGATTGTACCTTTATAGTACATCAGCATAGAGCTGAAGAGATGGCTCAGTGGTTAAGAGCACTGGCTGTTCTCCCAGAGGACCTGAGTTCAATCTTTAGCACCCACATTGCAGCTCACAGCTGTCTGTACCGCCACATACACATGCATGCAAGCAAAACACCAGACATATAGACATAAAGACAAATCATTAAAAAAAACCATCAAGCGTATTTAGACAATGCCTTTTGTGCTTCTTGTAACTCTTAGGGGGGAAAAGGTATTCTTCCTAATGCTTTAAAATCCTAAAATTTTAATGAAGGGAGGAATGTCAAGTCATCCATTCTTATTTTCACTTTACAGATTGAAAATGGACTCCCAGCAGATGGAATGCTGTATCTATAATCATTTCTTTGTATGACAGTACACATAGCTAGCTGAGTTAGGGACTAGAATCCATACCACATCTTTGAATTTGGTGTCTTTTCATTGTGACAGTTTAAAGAGTTTTTCTTAAGGTTTTGCAACTTTTGGTGACTTCATATTTCTCAAAATGTCAATTTTACTTAAAATGCAAAAATTTTTCTTTAAGATTTATTTTTATTGTTGCTTACATATATGTAAGAGCACCGCATGTGTGCCTGCTGCTTACAGAAGTTTAGGAGGAACCAGCCTGGTCTACAGAGCTAGCTCCAGGACAGGCTCCAAAGCCGCAGAGAAACCCTGTCTCGAAAAAAAAAAAAGAAGTTTAGGAGGGCAGGATTTCTTAGAACTAGAGTTACAGATGGTTGTGAGCTTTCACAACTTGGGTTCTGTGTAGGAACCAGTAGTCCTCTTAACTACTGGGCCATCTCTTTAGCTCCAACAAAGATTTATTTTGTATTTTCTTTTATTTTACTTTATGTGTATGGTGTTTTGCATGCATGCATGTCTATGCACAATGTGTGCACCTGACACAGAGGCCAGAAGAGGACATTGGATCTCCTAGTACTGGAGTTCCCGACGCTTGTGAGCTGTCATGTGGGTGCTGGGAATAGAACTGGGGTTCTCTCCAAGAGCAGCAATAAGTGCTCGTAACTGCTGAACCACCTCTTCAGCTCCAGGATTGACTTCTAATGTTAGCAGATTCTTTCATAGCTTTAGGTAGAACTTCTCCAATGGGGGCAAGAAAACAGTATTCTTAGATATTAACTTACTGAACAGTAAGAAAATAACTTAAAATCTGCATATTCTGTTTTTAACAATGAAAATAAGAGGGACTATTCAAAGCAAGCTGACTTGAGTGTGGTAACATTGTAACAATTTTCATACCCTAAGATAGGACTCCCCCCCCACACCTGGTTTCTTTATGTAACTTTGGTGCCTGTTTTGGAACTAGCTCTTGTAGACCAGGCTGGCCTTGAACTCACAGAGATCTGCTTGCCTCTGCCTCCTGACTGCTGGGATTAAAGGCATGCACCACCACACCTGGCTAGAGATAGGAACTTTGTTATGCCTATTTTGAGTTTTTAATATTCTCCATGAATTTTATTGACATTTCTTATTGTTGACTTCCTTTTGTGTTAGAAGAGTGGTTGGTGTATGGCAGTGCCAGAGCACTGGAAGTGGGCATAGTGATACACATTCCTTGTAATCTCACACTTGGGTTCGAAGTGGCCGGATCAGGAGCTCAAAGTCATCTTCAGCTACACTGTGAGTCTGAGGCCCTTGAGACCATGTCTCATAAGAAAACTAGAGCATTGGGGTAGAAGTCCATTAAGGTCAGAATTGCAGCAAAGTACTTCTTGTATTACTTAAACTTCTAACTCTCAATACTCAATTGCAGAGTTACAATTGATAGCTCAAAAATATGTAAAGCCCTTTTATATCATAAAGTGGAACTGTAAAATATAAACGAAGACTTAAATTGCTATGATTGAAACAATAATGAGGAACTGGCACCGTCTCTTGTGTTTTCCATTATTGCCACTTTATGGCTTAAACTGCTAAGGCTTCTTCCATGTACCTTAGAGCTCTTTTGCATACTCTGGGTTAAACACCAATAAGACTTTGCCATTTTCGCATCTAGAATAGGTCATTCTGTATGAACAGTAAACTAGCTATGGATATTTTCTTCCCTGTTCTTTGTGATATATTTGGCATTGGCAAGTGACATTTTCCTTCAACTGTTTTAATTATTATTTGGTAGGGGGAAGGCATGTGTGTATGTGAGAGGGAAATTTTGTGGAGTTGGTTTTCTCCTTCCACTTTTACTTGTTTTCTCCTTCCACTTTTACTTGGGTTCTGGGGGTCAAATGTAGGTGATTGGTGTCTTAATTATTTTTCTACTATTTTGGCAAGATGCCATGACCAAGACAACTTATTGAAGAAAGTCTATTGGGGCTTACAGTTTCAGAGGGCTAGAGTCTATGGCTATCATTAGCAAGCATTATATCCGGTAGGCTTGCACGTATGGTGCTGAAGCAGTAGGCGAAAGTCATGTCTTTATTCACAAGTGAGGGAGACAGATATTCTGGGAATGACAATGATCTTTTGAAATTTTAAGCCCTCCCCCAGGGAGTCATCTCCAACAAGGCAGTACTTCCTAATCCTTCCTCAATAGTTCTGCCAACTATGGAACCAGTATTTAGATATCTGAGTCTATCAGGATCATTCTTATTCAAGCCACCACAGGTAGGCTTGTATAGCAAACACCCTTAACTTGCTCAGTGCTGTTGGAAGTCTTTTTGGATTGCCAGTTAGACTGGTACTATTTGCTTTGGTTAGTTCAAGTAGTAGCTTGGTTTTAACCTCAGTTGGTAAGACATATTTGGGTACTTGAAAGGGGTTATGTACAGTTGTCTGAATTTCCAGTTTATTTTTAAGAGGGGACATGTTTGTTTTCAGTGCCTTGGTTAGAATCTGTTTTATGCCTGTTTTAGGGTTTCTGGTGCTGCAAAGAGACACCATGACCACGACAACTCTTAATAAGGAAAGCATTTGATTGTGGTGGCTTGCTTATAGTTCAGAGATTTAGACCATTATTGTCATGATGAGAAACAAAGCAGCATTCAGGCAGACTTAGTGCTAGAGAAGGAGCTGAGATTTTTTTTTTCCTAATTTTATTTTATGTGTATTGGTGTGAGGGTGTCAGATCCCATGGAACTTGAGTCATAGACAGTTGTGAGCTGCCACATGGGTGTTGGGAATTGGACCTAAATCCTCTGAAGAGCAGCTAGTGCTCTTAACCACTGAGCCATCTTTCTAGGCCTGGAGCTGAGAGTTCTTACATCTTGACTTAGAAGCAACAGGAAGTGAACTGTCTCTCACTAAGTGTAGCTTGAACATCTAAGACCTCAGAGCCTGCCTCCACAGTGACACACTTCCTCCAACAAGGCCACACCTTTTTCAACAAAGCCACACTTCCTAATAGTGCCACTCCCTTTAGGGGGCATTTTTTTCCCCAACTACCACATTTCATTTCCAGGCCCCCAAAGCTTGTAGCCCTATCATAATGCAAAATTGCATTCACTCTACAAGTCCCCATCTCATTGGGCATTTTCTTTCCTTTTTATTTTGAGTATGTAGTATAGACTGGTCTTTAACATACTGTTAGCCAAGGATGACCTGGAACTGTTGCTTCTTCTGCCTCCACCTCCAGAATGCTGGTATAGATATACATTGCCATACCTTGTTTATGCCATACTAGAGGTAGAACTGAGGACCCCATGCATGCTAAGCAAGCTCTCTGTCAACTAAACTGCGTTCTCAGCCCCAGAAAAGAACTGAATTTTGTCAGTCTAACTGCTGCTATTGGAGCCTTATGAGAAAATGAGGTGGTAAAAATAGCAGTTAGGAAAACACTGACAGTGGAGTGAGTGATTGATGGGAACTTGAGGTAGAAATGTCATGGTAATGTCTGTTGCTAAAGTGACGCTTATTTGTTTTCTTTTTTAAGGATTATAAATGTTGTTGTATTCATTCATTCATTTATTTATTTTGGTTTTTCGAGATAGGGTTTCTCTGAAAAAAAGTCCTAGCTTGTCTTGGAAGTCACTCTGTAGACCAAGCTGGCCTCCAAATTACAGAGATCCACCTGCCTCTCCCTCTGAGTGCTAGGATTAATGGCATACACCACCACCATTTGGCATAATTGTTATTTTTTAAAGTATGAGGTTTTTGGAGAAAGATTCCATATATTCTGTGCTTCCTTAGGATTGTGTTTGAGAAAATTCTTAGGTTTTTCTTGAGGTCAGCCAGCGTAGAAATTGTACTTAATATCTTGATTCTTCATACCAGACTTTAGTGAGAAGGATTTGTTTATTCTGAAAAAATCATACTTTGTGCATAGCTAAATCTGAGCTATATACTATCGAGTTCATCAAAGTGGTTCTTTTGGCCCAGAATTATGTTTACATGGACAACCAATCTTAGTAACTGTACGTGCCGTATAGGGTCACTTTTCTTTGTTAATTCAGAGATTCATTTTAACACACTATGATAGTTATTCCTGTCAACTGGATAGTTTTGAGAAATGCCTAGGAAAGATCTTAGTAAAGCACACTTTGGGAGAGGTATCCGTTACGGTGTTTCCAGAGGTGGTTACATCTTGAGACCTAGACTAAATGAACTAGTTAATAATCAATCATCTGTTATATTCCTAATGTGATGGCGTTATTAGGATGTGGTCAAAGGTAGGAATTAGGGAAGTATTGGGGAAAATCAGTTAATGAGTTATCTCCTTGGGTTGGGGGGGCTGTATCTTGCCCTGACTTCTTGCTGCGCTTCCTCGTCAGTGTGGAGTTTTCCATCTAGACCTCTGATCAGTTCTGTCCTGCCAGCCATTCCTCACATAACCACACAGAGACTTATTAGCTATAAATGCTTGACCAACAACTTAGGCTTGTTACTAGTTTAGATTTTAATAAACCCATATTTCCTATCTACCCTCTGCCGTGTGCTAGTACCTTCTTTCAGCACAGCACAGTTTGTCTGCTCTCAACTCCTGAGACTCAGCCCTTCTTCCCAGTGTCCTCTGTTCCTAGCAGTCTCACCTATACCTCCTCCCTAACTACAGGCTAGTCAACTCTTATTAAACCAATCAGAAGGCACCTTGGCATAGACACATCTTCACAGTGTACAAAAAGATTATCGCATAACACTTGCTCTCTCACCTTCTGGCATGAAGTGAACAGTTTTCCTCTACCACATGTTCTCAGCATCAAATGTATGGACCGTGCAGTCATGCACTGAGCCCTCTGAAACTGAGCCAAAGTCCTTAAGTTGTTTGTGTCAGGTATTTTGGTCCCAATGATGAAAGGCTAACTCACATAAAAAAAATTGATGCCAGAGAAGTAAAGTATGATAGCTAGTTAGTGTTGTTAACTTGACAGGGTCTGGAATTTCCTCCAAGATAAGCTTCTAGGCACGTCTATGAAAGATTATTTAGTGTTGGATATGCTTATGAGGGATTATGTTAATTGGATAAATGAAGGTGGGAAGAGACATCCTAAATGTAGATCTCACTTTTTCCTTAGTCTGGGTTCTAAACTACATTCTTTGTTCTCTTGTGACTGGATGCAGTACGTCCAGTTGCTTCATACTCCTGCCTTGTGTTCTACTGTCATGATTAACTTTGGGCCAAAATAAGAAAGAGTAAATCTTAAGGAAAATGAAAAGAAAATGCCACCCCATTCAGCGCAAATGCAGCTCTCCTCTACTGTCTTCTGGCTTTTCCTCCTGCTCTGTCTTTCTCTTGTCTCTTTCTTCTCTAGGAATTCCTCTGCCCCTGCCATCTCTCAGGGCTTCTGTGGTCCTTTCTTCTCACTTAAAGCACTCTCTAGTCTCAAAAAGAATATATTTTATGTTTTGTTGATGTTTTGAGACTTTGAAGTTGAACTTAAAAGTAATGATCTGATTAGTTTGGCAGAGGAATTTTCTAGACAATATAAGCTCAGGAATTATGTGGTTCTTGTTGGCAGTTTTAGCCAGATTTACAGTGACAGCACAAAGGAGAGCAGAAATATTTTAAAAGTCTGTATTTTAGACAAAGTGTGCATATTTAAATCTGTAGACAAGAATGGTATTGTTAGAAATTAGTGCCATTCAAAAGAAGTCAAGTGGACAGGGGAGATGGCTTAGTAACCACACAGTGGAAGGAGAACAAGTCACCTTTACACACGTGCACTGTGACATGCAATCATGTACTCACATATAATACATGTATGAACACATAGTGAAAATTTTTAATGTTTTTTTTTTAAGACAAAAACCAAGCAGTTTATACTTTGGAGAAGATACCTTTGAGGGCAACTCGGGATTTGACCAGATCTCACCTTAGATAGGTTCTAGAGTATAAAATTTATAAATTCATTGAAAGATTTGTTCCTTGAGAAGAAAGAGCTCTTGAGACTCCCTGATTGTAGAGGGCCTCCTAGAGAAGTTATTTTCTCAGGATCAACTACCCAGGCATTCAGGGTCTGCTACTGCATTCTGGTCCGAAGGAGCCCAGGTGCTAATTGAACTGGCAGCAGACTTTTGCATTTTTCACATGATAGCATCGTAACTGTTCAGGTGCAAGAGTTATGAGTCATAGAGCATTCCAGTGAGATTTCAGAGGGAGGCCTGGCAATGCATCAACATCTGTGCTGGCAGCTGGGAAGAGTAATGTGTGAAACTGAGCATAGGACCTCAGCTGTAGTGGTTCTCTGGAGTGTGAAGTCGAAGCTCTAGCTGACCATGTTGGTTCTCAAATGTTTGAGAGACGCAAGTTCAAAGTGGGGAAGAACAATTTCAAATTATTTGGATATCATGAGGCAGTAGAAGCTTAAGGAGCCAAGAAGGATATCTTATGTGAAAGGATGCTGTCTTGGTGAACCAGTGACTTTAGAAATGGGTTCTTTACTATCAGTTGATTGTTTGTTTTAGTCTTTTCTTTTGAGCTACAGATGATTCTTTATGCTAGTTTTTCTCTGGAAGGTATTACCTGAAAATTCTGTTTTTCAAACATAGCCAGATATGTTGTTGTACACCTTTAATCTCAACTCTTGGGATGCAGAGGCAGAAGGATCTCTAACATTTAATACTAGCCTGGTCTACATAGTGAGTTCCAAGCTTGCCAGAGTGACATAGTGAGATTCTGTATCAAAAACAACATACCAAACAGACAAGAACAACAAAAAGCCCACAAAAACTCAATTTCCCCACATGGGGAAGTCACCATGTCCAATGCTATTATCATAGTCTGTTATAATCCTGTACTAAATACTAAAACAGCTACTGTCTAGGCTGTTGCTTCCACTTTGCCCCTTGACAGACAATTGCTTTGCTCCTTTTTAAAATTCACATGATAGTCAAAGTGATGTTTTTTCCTAAAACATCTTGTGATCCTGACTTGTTTTTGTCTGACACTTGTCAGTGGTTCCCATGGCATTGACTAATGTTCTAAACCCCATTCAACAACTCCTGGCTTTCTTTCGGTTCTTTGGATCTCTCATACTTCAGTTTTAGGCTTTTCCATATCAAATCTTCATTTTGCCTGGCTATATAGTTTAAGAACTGACAATTTATATTGTTTCTCAGAGCCTTCTGTGGCCCATAATTGGATTTTCTTCTAGGGTCTAAGCTTCTGTTTTTAAAAATTAGGTTTTTTTTTTTTTCTAGACAAGGTTTCAAAAATTAGGGTTTTTTTTTTCATTTCATTTTATGTGTGAATGTTTTATCTGAATGTATGTGTGTGCACCACGTTTTCTTAGGGCCCTTGGAGACCAGGAAGACATCTCATTTCCTGGAAATGGAGTTGTAAATATATGTGAACCACCATGTTGGTGCTAGGAATTTGCTTTGGTCCTCTGCAAGAGCAACAAGTGGTTTGAATCTCTTGAGTCATTTCTACAGTCTCCTGGTCTGAACTTCTTACCACTTACAAGTATACAGTTTCTGTTCGTGTAGTTTGAGTGCCTGTTAAATCTTTCCTGTTTATGCCTTGGGCAGAGATGCTATGTTAAGTACTATGTTATCTTCCTTTTGGCTGTATCTCAAGTAGTTACGGTAAAAGTTTAATAAATGTCTTTTGAGAGCTGGATGTGGTGGGACACACTTGAAACCCCAATACTCAGGAAATGGAAGCAGGAAGATCAGGAGTTCAAGGCTATAGTTGGTTATATGGGGAGTTAGAGGCTATACTGTGCTATATGAGATCCGTTCTCAAAAGGAAAAATGTTGAACCAGTATTATTAAACAATAATTATTAAGCAAATAAACGTAGTAGAAAAATACATGAAAGAGTTTTTGACCTTGCTTTTGGGGCCGGGGATATAGCTCATTGGTAGAGAACTTGGCTAACACAAAACCCAGAGTGAATTCCAGAACCACAGGAAGAAAAAATAAAAAAAGAAACCTGTTACAGCAGCAGGAATGTTCAGGTTTTTTTTTTTTTTTGAGACATGGTCCTACTGTGCATCTTTAAGGTGACCTGGAACTCACTATGTAAACCAGAAAGATTTCCTAATACATAGGTATTAATGACTCATGTGTTATAGGCCATATCTTTTATCTTGCACTGTTTATCTAATGTCAGTGGCTCTTGGTTAAGGCTTAACAATTGAGAGCCATACTCAGTGGTGGAGAATTCATTGCCATGTGGTTTTGTAATCTCACTTGTCTCTTGCAGAAGTAGGGAAGTGGTTGCTACCTAGATACATGGTGCTAGAGAAAGAGTATATGACGTTTAAGTATGGTCTGTATATTCACATACATACTCCGTATCTGCTTGCACATGTGATAGCATCTCAGAATTAAAACGCATAAAACTTATGTTGTGATTGTTTTTCCCATGGCTCTTCACCCATCTTGACTATGTAATAATGGAATTCCATCTTTTAAGATCCATTTTCTTATTTGACCACGTCCTCCTCAAGGCTGACTATCAAGGTATTGAAGTCCAATAATCAAAAGCCCCTTTTTTAGCCGGGCGATGGTGGCGCACGCCTTTAATCCCAGCACTTGGGAGGCAGAGGCAGGCGGATCTCTGTGAGTTCGAGACCAGCCTGGTCTACAGAGCTAGTTCCAGGACAGGCTCCAAAGCCACAGAGAAACCCTGTCTTGAAAAACCAAAAAAAAAAAAAAAAAAAAAGCCCCTTTTTGCTCATCTTTAATTAGATGCACAATTAAAATTAAACATCTCGTCCTAACTTAGGGTTTCCCCCTCTACCACCATTTTCACTATCCAGAGGCAGTCCTTTGTCCTTCCAGGGACAAATATCCTTGTTCCCCTCTCCCTTGTTTCCTTCCTTTTCTCCCTTGTTCTCTATCTCCTCTTTGTCTCTTATTCCCTGCCCTTTGTCCCTCATTTGTGCTGAGAACTTGGTCTTGGGTTACCCTGCGCAGACAATGATTCTTTCAAGCACTGTCCATTCTCTACTGTCTGTACATTCCCTTTTTTGAACTTCATGACAGACAGTGAAAAGGGAAAAGGATGGGGAGAGAAGTCCCTTGGAAAAAAGTAAAAAGCACACAAAATAGTGCATGTGAAAGGCATGGGGCTCTAGAACCTTGTCTTTTAAGTTGCTCAAATAGAAAACTTGCTTTGGAGTGACTCCTCACCCCTGCTTTGTAATCAGCAACTCTTGCTGCCTTCAAAATACATAGACTTTGGCATTCTGTCTGCCATGACCCTAGTTTAAGCTACCCTCATTTCTGCTAGTTACTATCTAGTTTCTGTTAGGTCTCCTTCTATCTGTGATCTCTTTCTCTTGTAAACTGAAAAGCCCACATCTGTTGTGGTTTGAATGAGAATGGCCCCCATCGGCTCATATATTAGAGCTTAGTTGCCAGAGAATGGAACTGTTTGGGAAGGATTAGATGTTACACTATTGGAGATCTATCAGTGGGCATAGGCTTTGAGGTTTAAAAAGCCCACACCAGGCCCAGTCTGTCTTTCTGTCTTGTCTGTTGTCCCCACTACCACTCCCTGCTGTCTGTAGATCAGGATATAAAGCTCAGCCACTGTTTCACCACCAGTCTGTCTGCTTCTTGTCATGATGGTCATAGACTAGCCCCTCTAAAATGTAAGTAAGTAAGGGGGAGGGGGAGGGAAATGGGAGGCGGTTGCGGGGAGGAGGTAGAAATCCTTAATAAATAAATTAATTAAAAAAAATAAAATAAAATGTAAGCAAGCTCCCAATCAAATGCTTTCTTTTATAAAAGTTGCCTTGATTGTAGTGTTTTCCTCACAGCAGAAGAGCACTAAGACACCTATATTCAAGATTCTTTGTGATTATGGACAGTTAAAATGTTGTTGCAGACCACAGCAAAACTATCTTGTATTACTTTGTAGTCCCTTTATAAGCCAATGATGGCCTGATCCTATGTGACCAAATATTCTTGTAACTGTCTAAACCAATGTGGTTCTTAACCATTGGTTTGTAACCCCCCAAAAAACCATTGGCAAACACAAATACTTGCATTACCATTCGAACAATATCAAAATTACAGTTATAAAGTAGCAGCGAAAATAATTTTATAGTTGGGGATGTTCACAACATGATGAACTGTATTAAAGTATTGCAGCATTAGGAAGGTTGGGATCTAAACCTTTAAAAATTGTAGTATCAGACTACTAGATTCCCATTAGTCCAAAAGCTAGGACAGTCATCAGATAACATCTGAATCCTTACCTGGGTTCCCCTATTTGCTGTGGCCTATCTGTGGTACCCATCAGTGGATTTTGTGAGTGCATTGGCTTATGAATCACTGTGTAGCTAGCTATACAGTCTCATGTAACCATTTTCACAGTGGAATATCCTTCAGGGAAACCCAATTTTGTGTTGTGGTAACTCCTTCAGCCAATAAATAGCCTTTATGATACTGGCCACACTTTAGGTGTGGACTCATGTACTATAAATGCAGACAAAAGTGTGTGGGCCCTTTTTGCTGCTGGATTCAGTTCCAGTTCCCAGTGCATACAGAGGACTGCGGGTTGCTACTGTGAGTTTATCCCCAAATAAATAAATAAACCTTTGTCATACTCCATTCTGGGCTATTGTGGAACTCTTTGGTATGACAACAGTTTTGTGTTTCCTGGCTGTAGTCATCCATATTTACCTAAACTCACTTCCCTTTGAGATAAGAATTGTTTTTGCATTGCCTCTAAAGGAGAGAAATTTTGTTGGTTTGAACCAGTCTTGAATTTCCTGCCTTGGTCTCTTGAATATTGGGATCTCAGGCATGCATTATCATACCACACAAACACAGAAGAGATTTTACAGAACTGTTGGTCAGATCACAGCATTCCTCTAACCCTTTCTGTCGAGTTTTCTGTCTTCACTCATAGTAAATAAAGGTCAGATTTTCTAATGTGGCTTGTGGTACTTTACTTCCACCAGCCTCCTAACAGCTCCCTCTGACATAGTGTCCTTAAATGCCTTGAATTCCTTTGGGATTCTTAACCGAGCTGGCATTCTTCCTCTAAGGGCCTTTGCCTCTGCTCTTTCATCTCAAAACCACCCCCTCAGGTCTTGACTTCCACTGACTGTGCTGGTCCCATATCTCACAGCAAGCACTCTCTTTCTGCCTACATTTTTCTTCTAGGTATTCACCATAATCTGATGTGCTGTATGTTATGCAAAGATTTTTGTTTACTGTTCTTTCTAATCTCCTTTAATTAGAACATAAACCTCCATAGGAGAGTGTCTTAGTCATTGTTTTTTTTTTTAACTATGTAGAGATACTCTGACCAAGGCAACTCTTAAAGAAAAAACATTTAATTGGGGAAGGGATTGCTTACAGTTTAAGAGGTTTGGTCCATTATCATCATGGTGGAGAGCATGGTTGGCAGGTGGTGGAATAGAAGCTGAGAACTTCACATCCTGAACTGGAGGCAGAGAGACAGCCTTGGGCTCGGAGTGGTTGCACATGGTGACCTTTAATCCCACCACTCAGGAGACAGGGGCAGGCTGATATCTGTGAGTTTGAGGGAGCCTGGTCTACATAGTGAGTTCTAGGACAGCCAGAGCAAATAATAAAACCCTGTCTCAAAAGAAAAAGGAAAAACCCTCAAAGCCCCTCAATGACACACTTTCTTCAACAAAGCCACATCTCTCTGGTGACAGCATTCAACAATATGAGCCTGTAGGGGCTGTTCTTACTCAAACCACCACAAGGAGGAATTTGTAATTTAGACCTTTCTAGATTCTAGGGAAATAGAAACTCAGGAAATATTTGTGAGCAAATGAATTATAATTTGTTTTCTTTAATAGGGTAATAACAGAGTTTTGTTAGCAGATTTCCAGTGCTGAAGCACCTCTGCCTTCCTAGCAATATGTATTTTTTATGACTATGTTTGTAATTTATTAGGGATTTTATATCTGAATTTATAAATTACATACAGATACCTACGATGTTCTAGTTTGAAACTTTGTAGTTTTGGTGTAAGGACAAGTGTATTGTTTTCCCTTTCTTGGTTTTTTTTTACAGTAGTAATTTTTTCAGGTTTTATTTATTTATTCCATACATTTTTAAAAATTTTTTTTATTTTTATTTATTTATTTTTTGGTTTTTGGTTTTTCGAGACAGGGTTTCTCTGTAGCTTTGGAGCCTGTCCTGGAACTCCCTTTGTGTAGACCAGGCTGGCCTCGAACTCACAGAGATCCGCCTGCCTCTGCCTCCCGAGTGCTGGGATTACAGGCGTGCGCCACCACCACCCGGCTTCCATACATTCTTTTATTTTTTTCGAGCTCTACATTTTTCTCCGCTCCCCTCTCTGTCTCTCCCCTTCCCCCTTCCACCCTCCCCCAAGGTTCCCATGCTCCTGATTTACTCAGGAGATCTTGTCTTTTTCTATTTCCCATGTAGATTAGATCTATGTAAGTTTCTCTTAGTGTCCACTTTGTTGTCTGAGTTCTCTGGAATTTGGTTTGTATGCTGGCTTTCTTTGCTTTATGTTTAAAAACCACCTATGAGTGAGTACATGTGATAATTGTCTTCCTGTGTCTGGGTTACCTCACTCAAAATAATGTTTTCTAGCTCCATCCATTTTCCTGCAAAATTCAAGATGTCATTATTTTTTTCTGCTGTGTAGAAATGTACCATTGTGTAAATGTAACACATTTTCCTCATTCATTCTTCGGTTGAGGGGTATTTAGGTTGTTTCCAGGTTCTGGCTATGACAAAGCTGCTGTGAACATAGTTGAGCACATGTTCTTGTGGCACGATTGAGCATCCTTTGGGTATATACCTAAAAGTGGTCTTACTGGGTCTCAAGGAAGGTTGTTTCCTAATTTTCTGAGAAATCACCACACTGACATCCAGAGGGGTTGTACTAGTTTGCATTCCCACCAGCAATGCAGAAGTGTTCCCT
Source organism: Microtus pennsylvanicus (assembly GCF_037038515.1). Classification (NCBI taxonomy): domain Eukaryota; kingdom Metazoa; phylum Chordata; class Mammalia; order Rodentia; family Cricetidae; genus Microtus; species Microtus pennsylvanicus. The sequence continues at coordinate 128,762,378 of NC_134580.1, forward strand.
TTTCCCCACAACCTTTCCAGCATAAGTTGTCATCAGTGTTTTTGATCTTGGCATTCTTTCAGGTGTAAGATGGAATCTCAGGGTTGTTTTGATTTGCATTTCTCTGATGACTAAAGATGTCGAATATCTTTCAGCCATTTTAGATTCCTCTGTTGAGAGTTCTCTGTTTAGGTCTGTACTCCATTTTTTTTATTGGATTATGTGATCTTTTGGTGTCAATTTCTTGAGTTCTTTGTATATTTGGAGAGGATACCTCTGTCTGATGTGGGGTTAATGAAGATCTTTTCCCATTCTATAGGCTGTTGTTTTGTCCTGTTGACTGTGTCCTTTGCTTTACAGAAGCTTTTCAGTTTCAGGAGGTCCCATTTATTCATTGTTTCTCTCAGTGTCTGTGCTGCTGGGGTTATATTTAGAAAGTGGTTTCCTGTGCCAATGTGTTCAAGTGTACTTCCCACTTTCTTTTCTATAAGGTTTAGTGTGGCTGGCTTTATGTTGAGGTCTTTGATCCATTTGGACTTGAGTTTTGTGCATGGTGATAGATAGGGATCTATTTTCATTCTTCTACATGTTGATATCCAGTTATGCCAGCACCACTTGTTAAATATGCTTTCTTTTTTTCCATTTGATATTTTTTGCTTATCAAAGATCAGGTGTTCGAAGATATGTGGATTGATATCCAGGTCTTCTATTTGGTTCCATTGGTCCTCCTGTCTGTTCTTATGCCAGTACCAGGCTGTTTTCAGTGCTGTAGCTCTATAGTATAGTTTGAAGTCAGGGATTGTGATGCCTCCAGAAGTTTTTTTATTGTACAGGATTGTTTTGGCTATCCTGGGTTTTTTTTTTTTTTTTTTTTTTTTTTTTTTTTTTTGATTTTTCCATATGAAGTTGAGTACCGTTCTTTCGAGATCTTTGAAGAATTTTGATGGGCATTGCGTTGAATCTGTGTGCAGTAGTATTTTTAAGATGCTCTTTATGATAGTACATGTTTGTAGGACCAACTCACCTGGTGTTTTGCTTACAGGCTAGTCTTGCAACACAGTGTAGGCCAGGATGGCTTTGAACACATCCTCCTGCCTTAATGTCCAGTGTTGGGATTGAAGGTAGGTACCACCATGTACAGCAGTTCACTGTGCTCTTATTGTGAGACTATATTGTTTTACTCTTCTTGCAAATATGTAGCATTAAAAAAGTATATACAGAGCACATGTCCTTAAAAATATAGCACCTGTGTGGGGAGGGAGAACATACCCTCAATTCTCGTACCCAACTAGCCATCCCAAGTATAGACAGCCATTGAATCCTCTGAGTCCACTCCTTTACTTCCCAGTTTAGGCTACAGTTGTGCAGATTTTCTTTTATAACAAGGCCAGGTTACGGGTATCTCAGGTTCTCCTTGAACTTGCCAGGCAGCCAAGGACGACCTTGACTTCCTGATCATCCTGACTATGGGAATTACAGATGTAGGGATGAGAATTGAACCCAGGACTTTATGCATGGTAGGCATGAGTTCCTTTTGTTTTTATGTATAGGTCCACCCACACTTGTGCCTTACTAAGGTGTGAACCTAGGTATTGTTGTTCAGGGTTCCTTACTTTTAAAGAATACTTTTATAAATGGAGACTGTGCTTTAATTTCCTGGCCACCCAGGTCTGAATAATCACACAGAAACTATATTAGTTACCGCACCAATTGGCCTACGGCTCAGGCATATTTCTGGCTAGCTCTCATACCGTACATTAACCCATTTCTATTAGTCTGTGGATTGCCATGTGGCTGTGGCATTACCTCATTTTCTGTATGTCTTGTTTCCTCAGCTACTGGATGGCGTCTGCTTGACTTCACCTACTCTATCTCTGAAATTCCTGCCTGGCTTTCTCTGCTAAGCCATTGGCCAAAATAGCTTATTCATCACCCAATAAAAGCAACACATATACAGAAAGACATCCCACATCATATTTTTCTGCTGAGTGATGGTGGCACATGCCTTTAATCCCAGCACTCGGGAGGCAGAGGCAGGCGGATCTCTGTGAGTTTGAGGCCAGCCTGGTCTACAGAGCGAATTCCAGGACAGCTAGGGCTACACAGAGAAACTCTGTCTCAAAAAAAATCATATTTTTTCCCCTATCATATTGCGTTTGTTTTTTTTTTTTCTGACTTGCTGTTTTTGTTTATCATTTCTGAGCTTGATCTGTGTTGGAGCATTTAATTGAAAATATTTCATACTTTCTAGTGTGTGCTGTCTTGCGTGACTCATGGTTGGTCTGTTGTATACGTGTATTAGGTTGTATAAGACTAAGGTCACTTTTGTTCTTGATTGTGATTGTTAGTTTGTAAAGCAGTTGTGTGAATGTCCTCTCTCCCTAGCAGTGGGTAAGAATGCCTCTTGTTTTGCAGCTTTAGTACTGTGGATTTAAAATCTCTGGGTTTCTCTGTATTCTTAATTTGATGCAATTTGTATACACTGAAATTTCCCCCTTTTAGTGTTCAAGTATTCAGATCTAAGGCCTGCTTTAAAATTCATATGATTATATTTGTTTGAATTTTGATACAATTTAATGTATGCTTTTAGTGAGTTGAATGGAATTGCTCAAGTGTTAGTGTTATGCTTCTCTCTCTTCCCCTTTAAAGTTACTGTAGTAAAGTTCACCCCCATCAGTGTAGAATCTTGTGTTTTCACAAAGCAGATAGAGCAATATAGCAATCACCCTAATTAAGTTTATCAAGCAGACCTGTAGTGTGTTTGTCCCCAGCTCCTAGTGACTCATAGTTTGCCCCTGCACTGCTGCTTTTTCAGAGCTTCATATAAACAGACTTATGCATTCTGTAAATCCCCATGTGAGTGCTGGGAACTGAACCTGAGTTGACTCCAGGAGCAGCCAGTGCTTTTAAACACTGAACTGTCTCTTCAGAACCTTAATTTTTTTTAAGATTATGTATATACATATGGGTCTTTGTTACAAAGAGTACCTGTGACCTTGGATGCCAGAGGCGTTGGATTCCTTTTGAATTGAAGATAGAGGTGTTGTGAGCTCCCCAGTATGGGTGCTGTGAACAGAATCTCAGTTCTCTGGGAGAGCAGAAAGCTTGCTCAACCACTGAGCCATCTCTCCAACTCCTGGGCTCTTAAATTTTTTCACCTTTAGTTTTGTTTTATGTAGATGTCCATTTTGCCTGTTATTGTGCATGCAGTGCCTTTGGAAGACAGAAGAGGGCATTGGGATGACTACTACCACCCCCAAATTACAAATGCACTCTTAACTGCTGAACCTTGACCATGAACATTTAAAGTAATTGTTATGATTGAGTTAAATCTATGCTGTTTAAGATTCCTAATTATTTGTTCTCTTGTCACCGCTAGCTTATTAATTATAATTCTACATTTGTCAGAGCTTACCTGATATTTTATAAACTATAGCATTATTAAACAAAAAATAGACCTCTTAAGTATTATATCATTTCATGTAAAATGCAAGATCTTTATAATAGTCTTAAATTTCTCTTGTGTGGTTTCTGTGCTAGTCATTTCGTGACACTTCTACATAGTCTTCACATCTCATAGAACATCATTACTATTTTTCCTTTAAATACGTCTTTAAATTTTTTTTTTCTTTTAAACACTCTTGGCCCATTATATCTAGCCTCTTCTCGGTTAACTCTCGCACCTGGACTAGCCCATTTCTAATAATGTATGTAGCACCCCAAGGTGCGCTTACCAGGAAGATTCTAGCTTACATCCATCCTGGGTCAGAGCTTCATCGCGTCTGCCCCAGAGAGCAGTGCTACGGCTTCTTAGCTCACTTCCTCTTCCTCCCAGCATTCTGTTTTGTTTACTCCACCCACCTATGTTCTAACCTATGAGGCCAAGCAGTTTCTTTATTAATTAACCGTCTTTAAAATTTTTATCTATTGAGGTAGTGTGGGGAGGTGGGTGGGGGTGGGGAGGTGGGTATACATGGGCATGCCGTGGCATGCATATGGCAGTCAGTGGATAACTTGGAGGAATTGGTTCTCTCCTTCTACCATTGGGTTTTAGGGAATGAAGCTCAGGTTTACAAGCTTGGTGATAAGCACTTTTATCTGCCAAGCCATCTCCCTAGCCAGGATAGTTTTTCTAAATAAGAAAATTCTAAGTTCAAAAAATTTTTTTTCCTTTGAGCATTTCAAAGTTACTAATTCTGTATCTTCTAATTTGCATAGTTTCTGAATATTATATTTGTGGTGAATATTATTTGTCTTGTTACCGGTAAGCATTTTCTTTTCATTTTTTTAAATTTATTATTACTATGTATAAGAAAAGAAGGTATGGGTGTGATGCACACTCAGTGCCATGGCACAGGTAACAGTTTTGTGGAGTCAGTTTTCATCCTCTTCTCTTTTTAAAGTGGTCTAGGTTTCCTTTAACAGTATGGCTATTTTCTGTCTTTCTGTACCATGGGATACCGTGTGTTTAGTTAATCAGCCAAAATGTAGGTTTGGTCCCCAGCTCCACAGGAAGTAGAAACATCTAACACAGTGATAGCACTGGTACACACCAGGGCATAGTGCATTTTAGGCAAGCATCTGTAATCCTGGGATTTGTTTTTCTGAGACACACTGTGAAAGTTTTCATTAGAGACTGGTTTAAGTTTCAAAAGAGCCTGTCAGGTTTGCTTGTGCTCCACCTGCCTTTCAGCTAATTTCTTCTGTGATCGACTTGTACCACTTAAGTAGAGTGGCTTTATAATCCATACTTTTGAGAAATGGAAGTTTACTTTTTGCTATTTGAACTCTGACCTGTTTTTGTTTTTTTTTTTTTTTTGTTTTGTGGGGTTTTTTTGTTTTTGTTTTTTGTTATTTTGGGGGGGAGGGCAAGAGTTTCTCTGTGTAGCCCTGGATGTAGACCAGGCTTTGGCCTTGTACTCAGAGATCTGCCTGCAGGTGCCACCATTGCCTGCTTGAACTCTGATTTCTAACAGACAGCAGACAACTTTTTTTGTGGCTGTAAATTGGCATTCTTTTTTTTTTTTCTACACAGTTGTAGGGTTGGGTTGGATGGTTGTTTTGGTTGGCTTCATACACACACAATTATATATATGTATGTATGTATAATTTTTTAAAACTTTATGTGTATATGTGTTTTGCTAGTATTGTTTGTACATGTGTATATTTTTGTATGTATGCCTGTACATGTGTGTTTGATGCTCTTGGCGACTACTAAAGAGCTTTAGCCATCTTATTACTGGAGTTACTGATAAGTTGCGAGCTGCCATGTAGGTGCTGTTAATCGAGCCTGGTTCTCTGGAAGTCCAGCTAGTGCTCTCAGCTGCTGAACTGTCTCTCCAGCTGCAGTGACTTCTGAGATTGTGTGCATCTAATTCATTTCAGATTGTCTCTCATTTTTTGACAGGCATTAGAATAGCTCTCCCACCTCCCAAATCCTCTGTCTGGTTTTAGTACATCTTGTAAAACTGGTGTAACTCTGACTTATAGTAAGCTCAGGTGCTGTGTGTTTATGTGGCACCACACTGCCTGTCATGGAGATTCTCTGTGTTGCAGCTGCTGCATCAGTGGTATACTTTCTCATATGTATTTGTCAGGTTTCTGTCACTATAGTTAAATATTCAACGTAATCAACTTATAAAGACAAAATGCTAGACTTAGCAGATGCTTACATATGTGAGACGTGAGGAATTTATTGAAAAGACAGTGATGGCATATGTACAAACAACAATTACGGGTGATAGGTATGATGGTATGTACCTGTAAACTTAGTACTCGGATTGGCCAGTATTGGTTAGCCCCATTCTTTGGGCCAATGATGAGGCACATCTTTGCATTTTGACAGCAAAGTCACTTAGCTCATATCTTAGATATAAAAGAAATACAATGTGGCTTCCATAGTCTCTTTTCAAGGCATGCCTGCAGTGGTCTCAAATCTCTTACTAGGACCTGTTGTTGTTTCCCTCGAAGAGCACCAACACTAGGAACCAACCCTTTAACACGGTAGTTAGAGGGAGCCTTAAATTCTAAACTATGGAATGTAGCAAATTCTGACTTTCTAGTGTTCCCATGACAATATCGGAGTGATAAATTCCAGATCAGAATCTGTTTCTAATAGTTCTTTTATATGTGCCTGTCTGCTCTGTCTACTTTGTTCAAACTAAGGTATCATTGTATTAACCCCCTCCCTTTTTTTCTCTTTTGGTTTTGCTAAGTCGATTAACTCATGGTCCCTTTGTTTCAGACTCCTGAATGCTGATTACTGTGCCCACTTTCTTCACCATAAAATTTTGGTGAAAATTTCACAAATCATACTGTTTATGACTTTTAAAAAAGTTGTACCTGTTTACTTCTTGGTATGTACCACATATGGTAATCAGGAAAGTTTATGGAAATCAGTTTTTTCCTTCTATCCTGTGGGACTCACAGTTGAACTTGGGTCCTCAGGCTTGGTAGCCATCACCCTATTGAAACAGTGCCTGTCCTTTGTGTGTTTTTTGTCAGGGGTGGGGTGGGTAATTTTCTTTAGACAACACTTGGAAGAGACCCAGAAGTCTGTTTTAAATGGGACTGTTGTAAAGTTACGTCCACAGTGGCTTTAGAGACTTGGTTTAATCAAAAATTGATAGAATGACGTGGTGGTGCACACCTTTAATCCCAGCAGGAAGGCAGAGGCAGGCGGATCTCTGAATTTGAGGATAACCTGCTCTACAGAGCTAGTTTCAGGAACAACCAAGGCTACACAAAGAAATCCCGTCTCAGGAAGAAAAGAAAAGGGAAAACTGACAGAATGAGTCTTTACATGAACTACTTGTCTCTGAACTTCTGTCTATAAAGTGGTGAATATTGTAGCTAACAATTAACTGAGGTGTTACCAGAATTGAACTCAGCTTTCCATGTATTGTCACTTTTTAAAAAGACTTTTAATTTAGAAATAATTCTAAACTTACAGAAAAGTTGCATCTATATATTAAATGGTACAAAACAGCCAATTTACCCACATTAACCAATTAACACTCAGCTCTTGCTAAGACTGAATGCTGAAAATTTTTAAATGTATGCTTCTGAATTTCCTGAGATACATGATGGTTTTTAAAAATTTGTCTGAATGTCAACCTCATTTTTCTATGACAGAATTCACTTGATGGTGATCTCTTTTCCTTTTTTATATTATTGGATTTGAGTTGCCAAAATCTGAACAATTTCTGTGTCCATCTTATGAGATATATTGGTCTATAGATCCTTAGGATGTATTTGTCTGATTTTTCAGATAAGGGTAATTAATACCATACTATTCTTATTGAAGAACTGGAAAGTATTTCCTCCTTCAGTGTTTGGAAAAAAATGCACTAGTAGAGCGATCTGATCTTGGACTGAGCAATTTATCTATCTATTAATTTATTTGCTTGTTTGTTTAATTATGAGATAGACTCTCCTGTAACCAAGCTGTCCTGGAATTCACTTTGTAACTGAAGATGACGTTGGGTTTCTGGTCCTTCTGCCTGTACATCCACACATAGGGCAAAGACATACATGTAGATAAAACACTCATACACATAAAATAACAAAAATTTAAAATGTATGTGTGACTGACACTTGCATTCCACTTGCATTTATGTAGGTTAGAGACAGCTCAAGAGGTTTGGTTTTCTCTCTTGTGTGAGTTCCAGGATGGAACTCAGACTGTTAACGTTTTGCATGGTGGCAAATGCCATTTTATGGAGGCTTAACTATGTCACCCCACCCACCCCACAAGATTTCCTTAAACTGCATTTTTACATTCTGATTGTGGTGCAGTTTAGTGTAGTTTGCTTCCAGTTTCTTGTGCTAGATTTTGTTTACCTCCTTGGATTGCACTTGATAAATATTCAGTCATTATTTCTTTCTTTTTTTTCTTTCTTTTTTTTTTCTTTTTTGGTTTTTCGAGACAGGGTTTCTCTGTGGTTTTGGAGCCTGTCCTGGAACTAGCTCTTGTAGACCAGGCTGGTCTTGAACTCACAGAGATCCACCTGCCTCTGCCTCCCAAGTGCTGGGATTAAAGGCGTGCGCCACCACTGCCTGGCCTCAGTCATTATTTCTTGAGATAATTTTCTTCTGTATCTCTACTCCTGCTCTATTTAAAGAAATTACATATATATTGATAGCTTGGAATTGTTCTATAATTTCTTGGTCTCCTGTAACTTTATTTTAAATTTTCCCTTCTGTTTTGGGATGTTCTACTGATACTTTTTTTTTTTAACCCATTCACATTCTATGTTGTGTGTTTGCCCAAAAGTGTGCAGGTACACTTGTGTGCTTGTGGAGGCCACAGAGAAATTTGGGTATCTTCCTGCTACAGCTTCTCTAGTGATGGGACTACAGGCACAAGCCACCAGACTTCATTCTTAGTATTAGGTATGCAGCAAGCCATTCCACAACTTGATGCCTTAGAACAACCTGTTGCTTTACTTACAGTGCTTTGGTTCCTTGGTCTGAATCCCTGTCAGCACAGACTTAGATTAGCTGGAGGCTAGATGTGTCAGAAACATCTCTCAGATGATCTCTGATAACCCTTTTTTAGATTTTTTTTTTTTTTTTTTTAGATTTTGTTGACTTTAACCCAAAGATGTTATTCTTTGGGTAGACCTGAGTCAGTTAGATGTGGGTCTTATGTTCAGAGATGGAAGATATATGAACAAGTCTGCTGAAACACATGTTGGCATGTGTGGCCAAGTGGCAAGAACTTCAACACTGGGAGCAGAATGCCAAGTTCATGCTGAGAGCCTTAGTCCTGTAATAGAAAGTTTTCTATGTAGAAGGAGCTGCGGGCTGCGTTCCTGCCACCCAGCTCCCGGCCGCCTGGCTAGCTTATGCCCCAAAATAACAACACACAAACTGTATTCTTTTAAACACTGCCTGGCCCATTATATATATATATAGCCTCTTCTTGGCTAACTCTCATATCTTGCTTAACCCATATTTAGTAATCTGTGTAGCACCACAAAGTGGTGGCTTACTGGAAAGGATTCTAGTGTACGTTTATCTTGGGCTGGAGCTTCATCATGTCTGACCAGAGAGGAGAGGCATGGCGATTGCCTCATTTCCTCCCAGCATTCTGTTCTGTTTACTCCACCCAGCTAAGTGCTGGCCTATCAAATGGTCCAAGGCAGTTTCTTTATTAACCAATGAAATCAACAGATTGACATATGACCTTCCCACATCATTTCTTCAGTAATTCTGGACATTTACAAGAGGCCCTGAGCTCCAGAAAGGAAATGAGCCCAACTGACACCCTGACTCAAACTCAGTGAGCCCCATGGCAGTAGGTCCAGCCATGCCTGTGCCCAAAATTCTCACCTCCTAGAAATCTGAGGTAATAAATGTATGTTGTGTAGGTCACTGAGCCTGTGGTAATGGTGCCATGCAGCAAAATGAAACAAATAGAGCAAATAGTCTAGGCTGACCCTCTTGATACTGGGAGTCTGCTGCATGAGGAATAAGAGGTTCCCAGGAGCAGCAGCCAGAGGGCAAGCCCCACAGTGTAAGTGCTTCTTAAGCTTCTGTGTTACACAGCATAGTTTATAGCCAAGGACTGTTTTGGTTCCCCATGTTTGGTGGTTTAGTTCTCTCTGTGGAGGTGAGGGAGTGGAGAGAGATCAGTCTGTTGGTCACAGCTCCTAGTAGCAGCAAGCTATTTCTCTTACTGAGAGGAGTTGCAAAGTCATATTAGAGTGGAAAATTATTGACATAACCATTCTTATAATCTATCTCATATTAACTGATTTACAGAAAAACATGGAAGATGGAATACTACAGAGTATCTGGTATTTTTTTTTTTTGGAGAGGGTGTTTTTTTTTTCTCTTTGAGACGTGGTTTCTCTGTATAGCTCTGGCTGTTCTAGAACTTGCTGTGTTAGAGGAGGCTGTCATTGAATTTACAAAGATCCGTTTGCCTCTGCCTCCTGAGTGCTGTGATTAAAGGCGTGCGCCACCACCACCTGTCTAATCTTTTTACTAGCAATTCTCTAGATTTAGAAAACAAGCACAAAGGTGAGGGCTGACAGACCCTTCTTCATGGTGTCTTTGAAATTGGCAGTCTTGAACTCATGGCAAGCCAAGATCTATTTGGTTTCTAGAAAATAATGCTGATGTGGTTAAAGGCATTGTGGCACTTCCATGTATGGCCAAGCCTCTTTTTGAGAACTGTCATAATCATAACTTGCAAAAAAAATGCAGCAGTTGATTAATGCAGTATAATACCAATTATATGTACATTCCTGAGGGGTTTTTAAAAACTGGTTGCAACATTCTTTTTCTTTGACTACATTTGATACATTGCCTGTAAATATTGTAATGTTATGATAGTCATAAAAAATTAAGAAACAACCCACATAAAAAGCTGGGTGTGGCAGTCCCTACTTATAATTTCAGCACAAGGAGGCTGAGACTGGTGAGTCCTTGGAGCTTGCTGCCCACCTGCCTAGCCAGCCTAGCCAGATTTGGTGAGAGAGCCAGTCTCCCCCTCACCAAAAAATAAACAAAAGGTTCCAGTGAGATAGCATTTGTTGTACATAGGATACACAAACCTGATTACTTGATCTATTTCTGGAACCCTCATAAAGGCAGAATGAGAGAAGTACCAAATGTCCAATGATTTCTACATGTTTTGTGGGGTCAGGGTTGGCTGAAGGGAGGGAGAGGGAAATTAAACAGCGGATAACAACTGTTATGTCCACTTGTGTGCATATACACATACATGATGTAAAAGAAAGGAGCAAACCATGAGTATGTTTGTTGTTTAATCTCCCCATCTTCTGTAACTATTCCTATTACTATAACCGCCCACCATCTTTCAGTGCCCTCTTTAGCCCTCTTGTCTCAGGTACCCCTCTTCTCCCATGGGTGGTCACCTCACCTGTTCAAGTTCTGACCTCCAGTGTAAGTGATTGCCTTGAGACACTTGTTTAAGCATTTCCTCCTTCTTGGGCTCTTGACTTCTGCATGATGTCACATTCACACACACCCTTGCTCTATGTCACCTAGTAGAAGTGCGGCCAGTTTAGATAAGAAAATAAGAAGTGTTCTTAATTTAAAAATTGGTTTATCTTTTTTTTGTGGAATTGTAATTTATAATACACTCATATACTCTGAGTTATATTGTGCCACAAGAGAGTTTGGCTGAGATTATGGTCAGTCTGTGGCTCTCAGGAAGAAGTTGGATGGTCTCTTAGTTTCTGCTTAACCCTTGAGACAGGGTCTTTCACTGAGCTGGGAGATAGACTGGAGGCCAGCAAACTCCAGCAATTCATTCTCTGCCCCCTCTCCCAGTGCCTGGGTTACAGATGCATATGTGAGGTTTGAACTCAGGTCCCCATGCTCACACAAGTGCTCTTATCCACTGAGCTGGGTAAGAGCAGTAGTGTTTCTACTTGCAAAACATTAATGGTCATTTAAATGGCATTATATGGGGAGTAGTTACAGAAATGTGATTATTCACACTGTGGAATATTATGCAACCGAGAAGAAAATTAGGCTCTGCTGATGAAATCATTATATAATTTCTAGGGTAGCTTATTTTTTAAAAGCAAAGAACAGAACATCATCTGTGGTAGGCATTTTGGGGAGTGTGTCTCTAAGAATAAAGGGAAGATAAAGTAGATGGGTATATTATTTATGCACAAAGAAGTACAAGGAAAAGAAAGCAGTATGATAGGCTGCTGAGAGGGGATGGGTCAGAATGAAGAGTTGGAGTGAGATGGTGAAAGAGGAAAAGGACCAGAGACACTTGTAAATATAGCCTTGGTTATGGCTTTGACTCTTGTAATTATCTAATGTTCTTCTACTTAAAAATATTGTATCAAAGATGGGGAATAAAAAAAATAAAATAGGCTATAGAGAAGAACTGAAGCCCAGTGTTCCCAGCAGCTGTAAATTTCTTTGGATATAGCTGTCATACTGACTTTCTTCTCCTCCTCTTTCTGACATTCCCCTTGTTTCCGATATGTAGCTTTTGTAGGAATAGGCAGCCATCCCTTTGTGCCTAGACTGTGGATTTGGTCTGACCCAGGTATTAGACTTTTATTATTTTATTTTATGTGTATGGATGTTTTGTCTGCACATACTTGTATTGCTTTATATGCCTGGTACCTAAAGAGGGCATCATATCACCTGGAACTGGAGTTAAAGACAGTTGTGAGCTGCCATATGGGTGCTGGGAATCAAATCTGGGTCCTCTAGGAGAGCAGCCAGGGTTTCCTTTATCTATATCTTGGAAATTCTCTTCACTTTTCTTCTTGTCTCCTAGATCTCATGAGACGCAGTTTGTTGTAATTGGGTGCACACTCTGCAGTTCATTTATGCAGAGCACATTTGAGTACAGTCACCCTTTGAGAAACTGGTGTGTAGAAAGTAAGTTGAGATATCACACTTTTTCCATATAGTAGTTTGGGACCAAGGCTTAAGATTTTACCTTTATTTTTATTCATTTCTTTGTTTTGAGGTAGGGTTTCTTGTGCAGCACTGTCAGGGAATTCACTCTGTAGACCAGGCTGACCTCAAACTCCCAGAAATCTGCCTGCCTCTGTGCCTTCTAAGTGCTGGATTAAAGGTGTGCACCACCACTGTCAGGCTTTTTTTTTTTTTTAATAAAAAGAAGAATTTTATTTTTAATTATGGACCTGTGTACATGAGTGTGCATACTAGCAGAAACCAAAAGCATCCGATCCCCTGGAGATGAAGTTAGGACAGTTGTAAGCCACCTTGCTTGAATTCTAGGAGCAGAACTCTGGTCTTCTGCAAGAACAGTATGCACTTAGCCTCTGAGCCATCTGATTTTACTCTTACTTCATTCTCCAGAACTGCTTTTGTATGGTTGATGTGTTCTCTATATTTTGAAATTGCATAAAATTATACAAGATGGATCTTTTATTCATTAGAGTGAGCCTCTTGTCATAATTATAAAACCTTGAAACTTGGGTCTTTTCACTTGAGTACAATTTTGGGTTGTTGTTTTGCTTTATTTTTTGTGTCTATTATGTACATGCATGTGCATGTAGGTCAGATGACAGCTTGTGGTAGTCCCAGAAATTAAACTCAGGTTGTCAGGCTTGGCAGCAGTCTTTACATACTAAGCCATCTTACTGACCCTTGAGTACAATTTCTTTGTCCTTTCTTTCTTGGCCTTCTATTTAATATATGATTGCCTTAACCAGCGCTGGTTTAGTCAATTATTTTTAACTTCATGTTTTTAGATTTGCTCATTTTATGTGAATGAGCGTTTTGCTCACATGTGTGTCTGTGTATTGTGTGCATCCTAAACCTGGAGTTAGGTACAGTTGTGAAGTGCCATGTGGATACTGGGATGAACCCCGGGTCCTTCCAAGATTAAGTACTTCAAATCACTGCATCATCTTTTTAGTGATTTCTCTGAGAGATAATATGCTGTTTCTGATAACCTACTTTAGATCCCAACAGGGTGTGATTGCTTATGCTTCTTTATGAGTTTTTAAAAAGCACCCTGTGCTTGTTGGGGCTCTTAGAGATTGTTTACATTTATCTTCTTCCTTTCAGTATCTACTTTTGTTTGTTTAATTTTGGACATCTTTCATCTATCAGCTGTGCCTAAACATCTGCCAGTCCTTGGTGAGTCCTTCATATTGAGAGAACTGTTGGGTTCTCTGCTGTGAGCTCCAGATGGCCAGGATAGAGAGATGGAAACCCACATAGTTTGGGGGGCTCCTCAGTTATCTGCTTGAAGGTGTGTTAAGTTCACTTTTCAAGAGGAGGAACATTTTGGTACCTGTTTTGCTGTTTCTCTTCCTCTCCCTCTGTTTCTGGTACTGCACATTGAACCTTGAGCCTCAGAACCCTTTTGCTTCAGCTTCCATATTAGCTGGAAATACGGGGTTAGGCCAGTAGACCTGGCAGTCCTTTGAATGCTTGCCAGTCAGCTAAAGAGAAGGTGAGGTGATTTGGGGGATCTTGGGAAGCTCCTCAGGAAACATAGCTATTTTGTATATTGTCTTTGTTCTTATTTAGAGTGTAGCATATCACTCTCTATCTCCCGTGCTCTGTGCCTTTTTATTGTCTTGCCTTTCAGAATTTCTTGGATTCAGCCTAACTAGAACATAAATATAGCACAAATTCTAATTGGTCTTAATAATTTAAAAAAAAAAACAGATATGGGGTAAATGTTGAAAGATCAGAGAAACAGAGCAGCCAGCCACTAGTTTTTACCTCTGCCAAAAATCCTCAGACCGAATGGGCAATCCTGTCTGTAGGAATTCTTAGATCTGAGCTCTTGCCTCCACCTCCCTAGTATTGGGATTAAAGGCATGTTCCCAAGTGCTGGGGTTAAAGGTGGGAGCTACCACCCCTGACACTGTTTCTCCTTTAGACTGATTCAGTCTCTCATAGCCCAGGGTGGTCTTGAACTCACAGAGATCTGTCTGCTTCTGTCTGGAGTGCTGGGATTAAAGGTGTGTGTCACCACTGCCTGGGTAGCTCTGTACTCTGATCTTCAGATAAGCTTTATCTGTTACAGCACAAACAAAATAGCACCACACATAAATGCTGTAGTTCTTGCAGGGCTGTGAGAGTAGTGCTTTAATGACAGGGAGGTGACCTGAGGAATCGCTTGTCCAGAATAATAGCAAGTTCTCCTCTTGGCAGCCCCATGTTTCACTTCTGTCTGCAGTGTTCATACTTCCCCATCCCTGTGCCCTTGGATTTTTGTATTTCGTCTGTCTTATTCTTAGTGACCTTTCCTCTGTAACATTAGATTTTGACTTTTCTTCCCTGCTGAGTCATTTACCTTCTTTCCCAGCTGCCTTCTAGATTCTGTTCATATTCTTTACTGTCTTCTACCTCCCCTTCTCTTTGTGCACTTGTACCTTTATTATTCTTTTGCATCCATTCTTTTGATGCTGCAAGCGATGAAAAGAGGTATGTATTTGGTTGCTGTGTTTAAACATAGGAGTTAAAACATTCCTACAGAGATGATGGGGCATGACCTTGACTTCCACACCTCTATTCCTTCCACCTGCCCTGTCAGCCAGGTTTCTTCCTTTATGTTGCCATGAAAAAAATGTGTACTATTTTATTACTGTAAATGTGTTTTTACTCCTTAACTGTTGTTTAATAGTATATCATATCAGTCTTGACTTCATTTTATTTCCAGTACAAATTATTAAGTCTTTTCAGGATATATATATATATATATATATATATATATATTAAAAACTGGTTGGGTCTGTAGAGGGAGGGGCTCAGCAATAAAGAGGACTGGCTGCTCTAGAAGAGGATTCAAGTTGGATTTCCAGCATCTACTTGACAGCTCACAATCCCTTATAATTCCAGTTCCAGGGGATCTGATGCCCTCTTCTGGCCTTTGAGGACACTGCAAATACATGATATACATGGTATCAAAACACATAAGATAAAAAATAATGGTTCCTTAATTTTTATTATTTCATGTGCATTGGTCTTTGCATTTATGTCTTTGTGTGTCAGATTTCTTGGGACTAGAGTTGCAGACAGTCCTTAGCTGCCATATTTTATTGAGAAATGGGTGTCTATCTGCCAGTTTCAGCATCCTGGAAGTTAAACTTATATCATTAGGCTTGCCAGAAAATGCTGAGTCATCTCCCGGGCCCTCCTCTTAAGATGTTTATTTTACTTAAAAATTCTAAAATGTAGCCGGGCGGTGGTGGCGCACGCCTTCAATCCCAGCACCAGGCAGAGGCAGGCGGATCTCTGTGAGTTCGAGGCCAGCCTGGTCTACAAGAGCTAGTTCCAGGACAGGAACCAAAAGCTACAGAGAAACCCTGTCTCGAAAAAAAAAAAATTAAAAAAAATTCTAAAATGTGTTTGATTATGTTATAGGTGGTGCTAATAATACTATTGTTGCCATTCTAAAGTCAGGAAATTATGCATTCGAAAGTACATCTAGACTTCAGATGAGTCTAGATGTTTCAGAGTCTAGAAGGTTTCTATTTTTTGGTCACTAATGAGAATTCACATAATTTATCTCTTTAAACTCTATTACAAGAGTGTATTCACTTTAAACATAATACCACTTCCTTTACTTCTTGGACAGCTGTAATGTTGAAATGAGTTTCAAACTTAGCTGTAACTCTAACCCCAGGGAATCTGATGCCCTCTTGATCTCCATAGGCACGGACATACGTACAAACAAAATACCCAGACACATGAATTAAGTGAAATAAAAATTCTTTAAAGTCAAATAATGAAGTTTAGGGGTTGGTTAGATATGTCAGTGGTTAAGAACATTTGTTCCATGTGCTGAGGACCTGAGTTTGAGCCCCGGCACCTGGCAGCTCACAACTCTCTGCAACTCTAGTCCCAAGGAATCTAACACACTTACAAAGATGTACATGCAGGCAAAACACCAGTGCACATGAAATAAAAGTAAATGATACCTAAAAATTAAGAAACCATTTATTTTTATCTTATGTGTATTGGTGACAAAGCAGTCATAACTGTCTGCAACTCCAGTACCAGGGGATCCTATGCTCTCTTCTGAACTCTGCGGTCTGCAAGCAACCGTGCAGGCAAAACACTCATGCATAGAATAAAATAAATCTAAAATAAAGTAAAAAAGGAACTTTTAAGCACACATGAAGTTTTCTTTAATATGTTTTAGGCCAAAGTTTACTGGGGCATAGTTCACAGATCATATCATTTTTTCCTATAAAGTGACCTATTTGGTAACTTTTTAGTATACTCATAAAGTTATACAACAATTACCAAACATGCTGCAATTCTAGAACATTTTTTTATCACCCCCCCCCCCCCAAAGAAACAGACCCTTTAGTGGTGTCATTTACTATCCCCTCCTTTCAGCCCCTAGCAACTACTCATTTAATCACTGGAGTTTTATTTAAAAGAAGCAGCTCTCTGCTGGGCAATTTTTTTAAAAAATGTTTTGAGAGTATACTTACATCATTTTCCCCATCCTCTTTTCTCCCTCCAAATCCTATGTGGTCCCCCCCCCTGCTCTCTTTCAAATTCATGGCCTTCTTTTTTCTTATATGTGTGTGTGTGTGTGTGTGTGTGTGTGTATTCCCAAATAAATACAAATCTGCTCAGTTTGCATATATGTTTTCAGAACTAACCATTTGGTAACCATTGAATGTGCTCTTTCCTAGGGAAGACTGTTCCTTGGTGGCCTGATATCATTTGTCTAGGGTTGAGACCTGCTGAGCTTTCCCTCTCCCTTTTAGCTAGTCTCTTAGTGTTGTGTTTGTTCAAGTCATGTTTGGGCTGTCAGGTCGATGAGACTTCATGCTGTAGCTTCTGACTTCTAAGAAGACACAGTCTTAACAGCAAACTCTCTTTCTCTGGCTCTTAGTGTAGCAGGAGTTCTAATAGGTCTTAATAATAAAAACTCTGAGTCAGATATTGGGGAAAATGCTGAGAGATCAGAGAGATGAAGGAGGAAAACCACCAAACACCTTACCTCTCAACTCCCCAGTGGAAAAAGAGTCCTGTTTCCTCCTACCTTATCACTTCCTTGCCCCTCCCAACCATATTATTTTCTGTATGTCTGTACAGACCTCCAGCCCTCTATGGTTAGTTAGTGACTAGCTCCACCCTCTGATCTCCAGGTAGCATTTATTTGTACAAACAAGACATCACCACATTTCCCTTTTTGTCTAAAAATTTTAAAAGTTATAACTGATATAAGAAAAATTATACAATAAGTACAGTGTATATATATATATATATAATATGTATATATACACACATACAGGCAATAAACATACCAACAATGTTTAGCTCATTAACAGTTGACAGATTCAGAGAAAATACTCCATATCTATCCTATCTTGGTGAGTCCAAAAGTTGTACCTAATTCACTTCCTATTCTAACTTTCGTTACCAAAACTATCTGTTAATGTCTCTCAACCTTATATACTTTAACATTTTTTTTTAGTGAATTTCTTTTCTGAATCTGTTAACAAGGAAATCTATAACTATAAAGTTTTCAACTCCATCAGAGACTCTAGAAGTCAATAATACTATCTGAGTAAGCAAGAAGTGCAAGCAAGCAACTTCCAAAAAATGTGAGAAATGACAAACAGGGCTGGAGAGATGGCTCAGAGGTTAAGAGAACTGACTGCTGTTCCGGAGGTCCTGAGTTCAATTCCCAGCAACCACATGGTGGCTCACACCCATCTATAATGAAATCTGGTGCCCAGAACACTAATACATGATAGATAGATAGATAGATAGATAGATAGATAGATAGATAGATAGATAGATAGATAGATCGATCTTTGGGATATCTAACAGACTTTTCTGTGAAGTAGGATATTCTGAAGGGCTCTCCTACCTTATCTTGGCAAAGTTCTTTTGTGTTCTGCTTGTCTAGTTTGTACTTCATACTGTCAGCAGTTGAGACAAGAGCACTTTCTTACCCAGTGGCTCACCTTTGCCACAAAGAAAATTACTTCAATGCCCCTCATCTTCTCTGAAGTAGATTGGTGCTGCCAGGTGCAGACATATGTCTCATTGTCATAAAAAAGAAAAGAACCTATGTTATTAAAACATTTTAAATGCCATATTCTATAGATCTCTGAAGTGTTTGGTTTAAAAGTAGTTTCAATAATCTATCTTTTAATCTTATTTTTATATCTTCCCTTATTTCTTTTCAAAGTAGATTCAGTATCTACCCTTATAGCCTATCATACCTATATCCTCCCCGCCTCCTTTGCTTCTTTTTTTTTTCAAAACAAGAACTCTGAATCTTATCTCTTTGTTCAACTTTTCTTCCTGACTATAACCAGTAACAACTTGTAACCACCACCCCCCTGAACAATGACATATCCATAACCCATTGAACAACCAAAAGCCACCTGTCCTACCTTTGGGAAGTTGGTATCATATTCTTAAATTTACTTCCTCCTGTCTGGGGGCAGTGACATTTTTAGGGGACCCAGAAAAGAAAAATTTGGGTTAATTGTCAAGTCCTGGGAGAGGTAGCTGTATCATTTGTTGTCCAGTCCATTCTACGTAATGGGAAAGAACAGGGCTTGACTCAAGTCCTGGCTAGAGTAGTCTATAAGGCTGGATCATCTCAGCTAGCCACCTCAAAATGTCTGGAGCATTAGACATCTTTAGATGGTGTTTTTCAGTTTAGATGTGTTAATATAGTCCTGGTGGAATCATCGTTGTGGGGCCCCATTCTCCTTTTGGAGACTTCAGATGTCACTGTTAGGCATGGTTTTGGTTCACTGCAGAAAACGTAAACATTTTAAATGTCATGTGCAGCAGATCTCAGGTTAAGGAAAAGCTTCATAAACTTAGAACGAAAGGATTATGAGATTAGTGGCAATAAAATTGTTCTTTAATTTTGTTTTTCTTCTGTCCCATATCAGGTAGCTCTTCTGACATGAGACAGAGATTATAAATTTTACTCTAAGAAGCATGCTTGGGTTTAGAGAAGGAGAGAGCCACACTCCAACTCCAAAGCCGGCTTTAATTTTTAATTGGACTGGGACTACAAAAAGACCATTTGCATTTCAGCAGAAACAAACATTTGGGAATAATTATGAAATTTTATCCTGTTGGAAATGTGATAATACCCATAGACCAATTTATTCCTTTTTCTTGGGACTTTCTTTTGGATGGTTTGTCCTTTTTCTTCAGTGACCTTCAGATTCATTAGTTGGATGCCTTTATTCTTCTGAAAAGACAAAAACAAAAACCCTTCCCCATTCCTAATTTTGGGGAGGTTCCCCTTTGGCAAGTTGTATCTGATCAAATGAAAAGCATTTGTTAGTTTTGAAGTTAGTTTAGATTGAAGGGCCGTATTGTTTGGTTAACTTGGTCTTCTAATCAAGGGGTGTTTCTTGTTCAAATCTAATCTCTTACCAATTTTGATGGTATCCATAGCTTTTCTTCTGTGGAAACAAAAGCAAAATAATTTTCCCAGTGTAATAAAACATGTCCTGGTTTCCATTCTGAGATCAACACATCTTTAAAGTATACTGGCTGATTTAATTCCATAGTTTGTCTTACTATCCAGTGTCTCTCTGCAGCTGTTGTTCCTTTCTCATTAGCATTTAGTAAATTCAAAGTTATTGAAGCATTATACAATCTATTTCTGGAGGTATTTATCTTTCTTTTCTGTCTGTTTGACATATCCCTTAGAGTTCGATAATGATCTTTCTCTAACTGCCTGCCCTGTAGTATTTATTGTGTGGTATACCTGTAATATGCCTTAAATTATAATAAGCAAAAAACTTCAACTTTCTTAGAGACATATTCTGGAGCATTCTGTCTTTATTTGTACAGATATACCCATGATTGGCCCTAACAGCTAGCAAATGTGATTACCAAATTAACCTTTTCCAAACTCAAAGCAGTTGCTTATTTAAAACCTGATTAGGTATCAATGATGTATTATAAAATATTTTAGTTTTCCATATTCGAAAAGTGGAACGCATTCATCTGCCAGATTTCATTCCTTTGAATACCCTTTTGGTTACTTCCTGCAGGTAATGGTGTTTGGTTATATAAAGAACAAGTAGGACATTACCTTATAATTTCCTTGGCTTTTTGCTACATGATGGAAAAGTCTTCTTTTAAACTTTTGCTATTGACATGATATTTTTAATGAAATTCTGAGACCTTCAGCACATTTCCAATTGATAATTGATCAATTTCTGCATTAGCTTGTGCTAGAGAACCTGGCATACCAATATGGGATCAGATATGTGTTATGTATATGGAGTGATTCCTCTTCCTGATTATTTCTTGTAACTGAATAAATAATAAAGTCAATTTTTGTATCATCTGGTATAAATTCAGTGGTTTCAGTATGCAAAGCAACTGCTTATGCATATTGCAAATCAGTAACTATGTTGAGGTTCCTTAAAATCCATTAGTACCTTGAGAATAGCCCACTGGGACCAACCAGCTCTCCCACACTCCTCCTGGTAAGGGCCACCTATCCAAAAGTGCCAAGGGTGGGGTGGGGTTCTACATTTGCAATGTCCAGCTAGGGGCAGGGCTAGTGAGGGGTGGGGCCAGCTCAGTGTGGTCCTCAGATTTAAACAGGCATGGCTCCTATAATACCTGTGGCAACACGGACCGTGGGCATCATCACACCCTAGCTACCTCAGGATTACAGGCCCGGACATGCCCTGGGCAGAAGCTTAGACCTGGGTGTTACCATGACCCTGGAGGCAGCAAGGCAGCCCTCAGACACCAACATGCTCTCTGGTGGCTGTCCAGACCTCAGGCATCCACACAGCCCTTTTTGGTAATAGGAGCCAGGGATATCAATTCAGAGCCTTGCTGCTGCTGGGTCACGAACTCAGACATGGCCCTAGGCAGCAGCCTGTGTCTGGACGACACCATGGCCCAATGTGGCAGCAACAAGGTCCTCAGATACCAACATGCCACAGGATGCAACCTAGACATGTGACATCACAGGCCTTGGAACCTGATTGTTTTAGGATCACAGATTCTGGTTGTGGTAGGACCTTGGACACAGATGTCTTCACCGGTCATCTGGGTTCAGATGTCACCATGGCCCCAAGTGGAAGCACAGGCCTCTCAGATTGGCACGGTCCCAGGTGGTGGCCCAGACCCCAGCATTGGCACAGCTTCGACATTATCTGTAGCTACGATATCAGCACAGACCCTGGCCAAGACAGCACTGTGGCCCCAGGTTGGTGTGGCTTCAGTGGCAGCATGGCCCTCCAGTGTCAGCAGGACCACAGGTTATGGCCTAGACCCCCAGGTTTCCATGTGGCATTTGGTGGCACCATGGACCACTGACATCACTACCCTGGTTGTGGTAGGGCTATGGACTTTGACATGGTCCTCAGCAGCAGCCCAGGCTTTGATGTCACCAGGGCACATGCAGTTTGGCATGGCCCCAGGTGGCAGCCCAGTCCCCTGGTATTGTCATGGCCTTCAGTGGTATCAGGAGCCACAGACATCAATACAGACCCTGGCTACAGTAGGGCCATGGGCCCAGACATGGCATCTATGGTAGTGCAGGCATTCAGTTCTGTATGACCCTGGCTGCAGCATGACCCTCAGACACCAAAATGGCGACAGGTGGCAGCCCAGACCCCAGGCATCCCCATGGCCTTGGTGGCAACATGGTACATGAACATCAGTACAAACCCCCGCTGCAGTAAGACTGACATCACACTAGGTTCAGGTGGCAAGCAGGCACCAACATCAGTCCATCCCTCACTGCTCTTGCTTCTTTAGAACTGCCTCTTAACACAGCACACACCATTTCACCTCTCCTTCTCTAGTTCACCACACACTTGCTCATCATAATGGTACCCACCCTGAGGGCACTGGGCCAGCCTGTCGATGCCTTCAGGCAGCCTGGACCTTGAGGACCCAGGCTGGCCCCTCAAGTATTTCCCCTAGCTGCTTCTGGTTTGTTTTTTTTTAGGAGAGTATTTATGAACGAGGGGTCTCAAACAATTACCTTAGGCTATACTGAGACTCATTGTTATCAGTGTGATCTTGAACTCCTGGTCCTCCCGCCTCTATCTCCCAAGTGTTCAGATTGTAGGGATTCACGATGTTAGGCAGGCAAGCACTCTTACAAACTGAGTTATATTCCCAGCTTATGTTGCTTGATTTTTTTGTTTGTTTGTTTGTTTGTTTTTCGAGACAGGGTTTCTCTGTAGCTTTGGTGCCCATCCCGGAACTAGCTCTTGTAGACCAGGCTGGCCTCAAACTCACAGAGATCCGCCTGCCTCTGCCTCCCGAGTGCTGGGATTAAAGGCATGTGCCACCACCGCCCGGCCATGTTGCTTGATTTTTGCATGTGATCTTGACCCTCACAGTATGATTGGTTCTGTTCAGTAGACCCGAGTCTCTTGAATCCTCAGTGTGGATAGATGTACACTGTTGTGGAAAATGAATTGTGCTTGTCTCTTCTAATCTTGTTTCTCCTTTTTTATGCACTGGTTAGGAACTGAAGTGTACTGTTGAAGGGTCTTTAAATTTCTTAGAGATTAATTCCTTGTAGTAAGCAACCTTGAAATAGCCTTCTGAGAGTACTTGCTTCTTGCTGAACAAAGGTTTATCAGATTCATGAACAAAAGAAATCCTAAGATTTTCATTTTCTTAAATATGTCCAGGTGCCCACAGAGGCCACAGGTGTCATGGAGAATCAGGCAGTTGTGCTGAGAATTGAACTTGGGTCTCCGGAAGAACAGTGTACATGCTCTTGACTGCTGCACAATCTCCCCAGACCTTGCTTATCTTTTTTTAAATATTTCACTTGTGGGAAGCATATTTTATGGTTATTGCTGATGGTTCTTTTTTTTTTTTTTAAGTTGGTTTTACTACAGTTATTTATTGGCAGGATCTCATTGCCTGACTTGGAGTTGGCTATGTAACCCAGACAGGCTTTGAACCTGCAATCTTTCTACCTTAGTTGATGCTTAAAATGTTTAAGCATCTATGGAGCCTGATCAAAGGCTTGTATTGCTAAACATGATGGCCTGAGTTTGATCCCAGAACCTACACGTGGAAGGAGAGAGCTGACCCTGAAAGTTGTCCTTAACTCCACATGTATGTGCCCCCACCAATAAATTAAAACATAATAGAGGATTTGTATAAAATAATATTTAGATAAATAATAGGTGAGGGCAAAAAAACTGCATTGGAGATGTTTGTGGTATTTAACAAGCTCTCTACAAAGTTGATCTTCTGAATAGGAAGACAGGGTATAACTAATGAGGACATTAAAAAACAGTGCCCAACAAGGCTGGGGTGTTGGCCAGTGGTGGAGTGCTGCTTGCCAAACATTCTTGAGATCTGAGTTCCATCTGCAGCAGTTGGGAGGTTGGTACAAACATCTTTAGTTTACATGAAGATCAAAATTAAAGCCATGAAGTACTGCCCTGTCCATAGAATGGCAGCACCAACTCTTTGTGAATGGGGGGGGGGGCGCTGGAGCTGATACAGTGAGTACTGTTGGGAGTGTTTAGGTTGGCCAGTGAACTTTTGTTTTCTTTTTTAAGATTAAAAAAGGAACATTCTGGGCCTAGAAATACGGCTCAATGGTTAAGAGCACTGGCTTCTCTTCTAGAAGTCCTGAATTCAATTCCCAGCAACCACAAGGCAACTCACAACAGTAGGTAATTGTAGACCCATGCCACCTCATGCCCTCTTTTGGTATGCAGATGTACATGCAGATAGACATAAATAAAATGCATAGCTTTTTTTTGTTTTTTTTTTTTTCTTTTTGGGTTTTTGAGACAGGGTTTCTCTCTGTAGCTTTTGGAGCCTGTCCTGAAACTAGCTCTGTAGACCAGGCCGGCCTCAATCTCACAGAGATCCGAGTGCTGGGATTAAAGGCGTGCACCACCACCGCCTGGCTCATAAACTTTTAAAAATAGCATTTTGTTAGTACTATGAGAATGTCATGTTTTGATCGTATTCACACACACACCTTCCTCCTAACTCCTATTGAGCTTTTTTATAATGTAAAGGTTAATAGTCTCCACAGTGTCAGTTCTTCCACAGTGGTTCCACATCAGTCTTCTCGCTGCCTCTAGCTTCACTTCTTGTATACACAGTTCTCCATATCCCTACTGAAATCTAGGTATTGATTTTGACGTATTTACTCTTCCCAGTATCTAGAACTTCCCTATGTTTCTTTGGCCCACCCATCTGCCTGTAGCTGGCTTCTTTAAAACTCAGCTTAAGAGCCTGCTTGTGAGATGGCTCAGTGGCTTGCGGTTCTTGCCATTTGAGTTTGATGACCTAAGTTCAATCCCCAGAACCCATGTAAAAGTGGAAGGAGGGAACCAATTCCACAAAGCTGTCCTCTGACCTGCATGTGCACACTAGGAGCTCTTTCCACCCCATAATAGATTAGACAGCTTTAAAAACAGTTTAGACAACTTAAGCTATGTCCTTGAAGCTTTGACCAAACCTTGGCCCCTCTTCTCGGCCTCTGTATCTCAGGTGACCCATTGTCTGAACTCCCACAGGATCCAGTATTGGATTGGCAATGGTACTGATCTAAGCCTGTGGAGAAACGTCTGGGTTTTTCTGGCCTTTTCCCTCTGCATCCTGTAATGATTGCAAATGCTGGGAGACATCAGAGGAAATGAGCATATCCATCCTCTTAGCTTCTTGAAAACAGAATCAGAGCCCAGACTATCAGAAACAAGCTGATTTCAGTGAACACACAGTGGTTGAAAGGTCAAGGACCCCAAAAACTCTTATGTAAGAAGAGCTTTCTTGGATTTGAGGCTCAAAAAAATGTATTTAGGAATGTGCGATGTGCTTGTGGATTTGAAAGGTTTTGTTCACCTGAGTTTTAACTTTAACAGAAGGATGCTGTGCAGTGGTCTCGAAATGTAGCTGCAGTGGACGGAGAAGAACCAGAGGACTCGGCTGATGTGGAAAGCTGTGGGTCTAATGAAACCAGCACTGTGAGTGGTGAAAATGATGGTAAGTGCTGGAGCAGGAGATGGGGGAGACCAGGTGCTTCCTAGGGACTAACTGTTGTTCCCTTATCTTCCAGTATCTCTGGACGAAACATCGTCCAATGCATCCTGTTCTACAGAGTCTCAGAGCCGTCCCCTTTCCAATCCCAGGGATAGCCACAGGGCTTCCTCACAGGTAATGGGGCGTATTGGTGACAGGATAAGAGAGTGGGTTGGTGAGAGCAGACACATAACAGGGTTCTTTCATCTTCAGCAGATGTCAGAACATATGGTTGAAGAAAGGAGACAGGAAAATTGGTTATTACAGCATTTTACTTCATTTTGTAACAGAGTCTTACTGTGTAGTTCTGGCTAGCCTTGAGAATTGGCTATGTAGACCAGGCTGGTCTTGAACTCAGAGCAATCTGCTTGCCTCTGCCCTCCCAGTGCTGGAATTAAAGATAGAGACTACCATACATCACTCCTGGTAACATTTTTAGAAGCAGGCTGTAGGGAACTGCATATTAGGCCTGAGAGTAGTATCTAGGTAATTATGTTGATGGTGGTGGTTTTGTTATTTTGGGTTTTCAATACAGAGTTTCTCTGTGTAGCCCTGGCTGTCCTGGAACTCACTCTGTAGACCAGGTTGGCCTCAAATTTAGAGATCCACCTCCCTCTGCCTCCTGAGTGTTAGGGTTAAAGGGTGCATTACCACCACAGTGCTGTAATTATGTTTTTCCTTCCTCCTTTTTTGTCTTCCTCAGCTCTCATATAGCTCAGGCTAGTCTTACTTGCTATGTAGCGAATGATGGCCTTGAACTCCTGATCCTCCTGTCTGTCTCCTAGGTACTCCTAAGGGCTTTGATTACAGATATGTGCCACCATAGTTACCTCATCCTGCTCGTACTTATACCGTGTTTGTAAATGTCCAGGAACATGTTACAGTGCATTGAGAGTTTGAGAACATGAACTTCAGAGGCAGCGGTTTACTTTTCTTCTGCAGTACTGGGGATTGACTTCAGGGCTTTGTGCAAGCTAGGTAAACACTCTACCACTGAGCTCTATTCTCAGCCCACTATTGTTTCCAGTTGTGACAAGTTCCTTATCTATAGAATGGGAACAATGGTATATAATTTTTTTCTTTTTTTTGTAAGTCAGCTGAAGGGTATGCTTGGTGCATTGATATTGGCTTATACCTGTATTAATGTTGCCTGGGAAGTTTGTGTGCATATGAACTCTTTTTTTTAAAGATTTATTTCTTTTTATTTTATGCATCTGATTGTTTTGCTTGAGTGTATTTATGATATATATATGGTCTGGAGTAGGACCTGAAAAGGAATCATATACATTGGAACTGGGACTTGGAGATGCTTGATAGCTGCCATGTGGGTACAGGGAATCAGACCCTACTATAAAGCTTAAAGCCGGTGGTGGTGCACACCTTTAGTCCCAGCACTTGGGAGACAGCGGCAGATGGATCTCTGTGAGTTCGAGGCAAATCTGGTCTACAAGAGCATTCCAGGACAGCTAGGGCTATCTCAAAAAAAAAAAAAAAGTATGTGTTTCTCACTTACCAGTTTGTGGAAATTAAAGGACAACTTTGGAGAGTCAGTTCTCTTCTTCCCTTGTTGGATTTTGGGATAGAACAAAGGCCATCAGGTTTGTACAGCAAGTGCCTTTAGCTGTTGGGCCCATATCACTAACCCTTCACATGAATTCAAAAGTGAGTGAGTAGTACAAAGCCAAAGAGTGCGGTAGTGGCACTGTGGGTGACTCCTTTCTTCTTTTAAATCCCTCCTGGGAACACAGGCAAATAAACAAAAGAAAAAGACGGGGGTCATGCTGCCTCGTGTTGTCCTGACTCCTCTGAAGGTAAACGGGGCCCACGTGGAATCTGCATCAGGTATGTGTAGCCTTAATAGTTGTGGTACTTTTTCCTAGGGTTCTGGAGACCAGGCTGGGTCAGCAGCTTTTGACTTAGCAGTATGATAGCAGTAGAGTTGTTGAGTCCATGAAAGCCCAGGAAGGCAGTGTATTTATTTATTATTGTGGTGAGGGCTTTGTGTTGGGTTCTTCCATACACCCTCCTCTCACCTCCAGGGTCAGCTCTGAACATCTGATGATGACTTTGCCAGTGCTTTGTAATTTGTCATGAAAGCTGTGTTTTGGTGTTCTTTAGTGATACTTCAATGCCACACCATGAGGTGGTAGTCTCTGCTAGCCGAGGGCTGGGAGCCAGAGCATATCAAGGAGAGTTGGGAGAACTAAGCTTGTCTGATAGGTATAGTTTGTGATGCTTTTGACCAGTGGGATGCTGTGCCCTCAGGGTTCTCAAGCCGCCATGCTGATGGTGAGAGTGGCAGCCCATCTAGCAGCAGTAGCAGCTCTCTGGCCTTGGGCAGCACTGCTATTCGAGGTCAGGCTGAGGTCACCCGGGATCCTTCCCCACTCCTGAGAGGCTTCCGAAAACCAGCTACAGGTGAGTGGGTTGCCATATGTTTCTCTGCCTTTAAGAGAGCCTCCTGCAGGCCTGAATGTAAAAAGATGCTATCTTCTCCAGTTTCTCTTTCAGTTTAATTTTACTTCTTGGGTGACCCGCTGTTTTTTGTTTGGTGTTTTTCCTTATATTTTGATTATTTCATGTGAGTAAACTCCTGTAGGCAGAAATAGTCACATAGCTTCTTGTCCGTCCCTGTGCTGTCTGGCCCATACCTGCTTCATAAGTGTTTGAATTGCTCTCTTCGTGAAGGATCCCCATGTCCATTTTTGCAGGGTGTAGCATCCTTCTCTGCTTATACTCGACATCCAGACAGACACTGTGTTATTTTAGCCTAGGCATTGTCTTGAGTGGGAACGTGTGTTGAATTTGGAGCATGCAAACAAACTCAGTATGGCCATCTGTAAGACTAGTATGCCATTTGCTATTTCAGGATTGGTTTTAAGAAACCCACCCTGCGCCGGGTGGTGGTGGCGCACACCTTTAATCCCAGCACTTGGAGGCAGAGACAGGTGGATCTCTATGAGTTTGAGGCCAGCCTGATCTTCAGAGCTAGTTCCAGGACAGGCACCAAAGCTACACAGAGAAACCCTGTCTCCGGGGTGAAAAAAATGAATGGATGAGTGGATGAAAGGGAGGAAGGAAGAAGAAAGGAAGGAGGGAAGAAAGAAATAAAGAAAGACCAACCCACCCTGCTATCTATGGTCATTTTGTAGTTGGGCTGTATGAAATCATTGTAAGAAGAATAGCTATGGATTCTGAAAGTTAGAATGTGTCATTCCTAAGTGGAAATGAGCCTTTACTCTCTTGATGCACTTGCATTTTAGCAGCAGTACGTAATCCAAGATCTCCAGGTCTCTTATATAGTGATTTTTTTTTTCAAATAAAAATAGTGTTTACATACTTCAAAGAAGTATGACCCTTCACTTGGCTTTTAATAACCCTTAGTACATGTCTGCCTGTAGAACATACCTCATTCACAAAGCCTTCTTTGTAGGTGTTTCTGTAGTATACTGACTAGATTTGCTTCTCCAGTTTGACTTTGTGAAGCTTGTTCTCCAACCCCTATCTGCTTTTCTTGGGGAAAGTGTCTTCCTTAGGCTTTGATCCTGGAGGAGGCAAGCCTGAGTAGTCTCAGGATTTTTGATTTTGTTTATTTATTTTTTTGTTTAAGCTGAAAATCTATACCCTTACTTCCAAAACTACAGGTCAGATGAAGCGCAACAGAGGGGAAGAGGTAGATTTTGAGACACCTGGATCCATTCTTGTCAATACCAACCTCCGTGCTCTGATAAACTCTCGGACCTTCCATGCCCTGCCATCGCACTTCCAGCAGCAACTCCTCTTCCTTCTGCCTGAAGTAGACAGACAGGTGCCAGTGCACGGGTCCTCTTGGTCTCTGTCTAGGCGGGCTCCTGTTCCCTGCAGTTGCTTACTATTTTCATTTTGTCCCTTGCCCCCTAGGTGGGGACAGATGGCCTGTTGCGCCTCAGCAGCAGTGCACTCAATAACGAGTTTTTCACCCATGCAGCTCAGAGCTGGCGGGAGCGCCTTGCTGATGGTGAGTAGACTCCATCACACGTGGCTTCAGATGCCTGGTGTGTGTGGGATTTTGTAGCTCTGAGGTTAAGAATGTTGCCTGCCACCGGGTGGTGGCAGTGAACGCCATGAATCCCAGCATTTGGGAGGCAGAGGCAAGCAGATCTCTCAGTTCCAGGATAGGCAGGGCTACACAGGAAAACCTGTCTCAAAAAAAAAAAAAAATGCTATTCCAACCCAGTTTCAATTCCCAGCACCTACATGGAAACTCAGAATTGTCTATTACTCTATTTCTTAGATCTTATGTCCTCTTCTGGCCTCCTCCTGAGGTACTTACTAGGCATGTACACAGTGCACGGATTTACATGCAGACAAAACAGCCATACGTATTATGCTAAACAACAACGTAAGCACTATTACTTCTTAGGCTTTTGCCTAAGATCCAAGTGCTAATTTTTATTACTCTTTTTTTCTCAAAGATTATTAATGTAAGGCAGGCTTTACTCACAGTACTAATAAATATGGTGTTATTAATAGGATACACTGCTCTGAAAACACAACATATTAGGGATATCCTTTCTACATGTTCTTTTTATCATTAATACTATATATATGTATACCTCTGGTAAATGGCATTATGTAGATGTGTGGAAGAAAGCACTCCAAGGTGACATACTCAATGCCACCATGCTCTCCTTTTGTCATAGTCACTTAGAGTACATGTTAGCTTCTCTAAATTTAGTTTTCTATGGTAGCTTCATGATAAATGTGGGGGAGAGGATCCCAAAATTACCCCTGGGTTTTATTATTATTGAGAGTTTATGTGCAGAACTGGCATTTATTACAGCAAAATAATATAAAGAAAAATCAGCAATGGGAGAAGGTACACGGGTAAGATGCCAGGCATAGGTTTCAGAAGTCCTTTCTGCGGAGTCAAACAGGACAAATGAATATCTCAGTGTGAAAATGTCTACCAGGGAAGTTTGTTAAAGGCTTGGTACCCAGGATTTTTTCTTTTAATGTATGTATGTTTGTGTATGTGGATATGTGTGTATGAGTCCAGGTGCCTGCAGAGGCCAGAGGTGTTAGACCCCAGAGCTGGAGTGACTGGAGTTGGAACCATCTGATAGGAATTCTCAGAACCAAACTCTCAACCACTAAGCCCTGGCACACAGGATTTTATTGGGGTAATTCTGTTGGTAACCGTTGCTAGTCCTAAAAAGAAACCTTGCACTCATTTTTCACCATCTTCTTTATCAAGAGCTATTAATATAAGAGGAAAGCAGGTGTCATTAGCATGGATAGCTCTGTTGGCATTAAGAGCAGCACAACTCATCAGTTAGGGTAGTAAGAGTACTTGAAATCCAGGTTCCCAGAAGCCACCAGATGGGCCGACTCAGAGTCAAGTAAGTATTCAGGTCTGCAGTGGTAACTTTTTCTATAAAAGAAGAAAGAATGGAGCCAGATGATGGTGGCGCATACCTTTAATCCCAGCACTTGGGAAGCAGAGACAAGCAGATCTCTGTGAGTTCGAGGCCAGCCTGGTCTAAGAGCTAGCTCCAGGACAGGATCCAAAGCTACAGAGAAACCCTGTGTCGAAAAAAACTAAATAAATAAATAAAGCAAGAATGGTTCTCAGAGGTTAAGAGCACTGGCTGCTCTTCCAGAGGTTGAGTTCAGTTCCCAGCAACCACATACATGGTGGCTCACAACCATCTATAATGAGATGTGGTGCCCTCTTTCGTAGTGTCCAGGCAGAACACTCCACACATAATGAGAGAGAGAGATTTTCTCATTTGTTTATTGTTTTGATTAGTGTCATGCTGTGAGAGGGCCACTGATAGATACAGGAGTTATGTTCCTTTTAAAGCTGCCTGGTAGGAGCTGGAGGAGGTGGGACCACTGGTAAGGTACTTACCATGTAAGCATGGAGACCTGATTTTTGATTCTAGAACCAACTCCCCGCCCCCCCCAAAAAAAAACAAACAAACAAACTGTGTGGTAGCCTCTTGCCGCTCAGTGACAGTCATCAATCCAGCACTGGGCAGGTGGAGATGTGCTTGCTAACCAAATAGCCTAACCTAAGTGGTTAATCCCAGGCCAATGGAAAACCTTATTTCAAACAAAATACCCTGTATTTGGGTAGAGATGACTCTGCAGTTAAGAATACACCCTGCTCTTCTGAGACCGCATTTGGTTTTGGACACCCATGTTCGATGTAGGGGCTCAGTAGGCATCTGCATGCACACATGGCACATACTCAGAGACATAGGAGTAGAAAGAAAGCTTTAAAACAAAGAAACCAACTTTTCAGATACCTGCCAAGAATTTTCCTTTGCCCTCTACATGTTTGCATGGGCACATAGGTAGGTATACTTGTGCATGTACACGACACAAAAAACAACAAAATGTGGGACAGTCAACGTCACTTCCTTATCTAGGATCTCTGAGTCTGTACCCCCAAGACAGGCAGGGAAATTCTAATTTCTCTTTTAAGAAAGTAAATTTCCAATTCACCAGCAATAACCATCACAGGGAGAAAAACAAAAACAAAATGCTTGTTTTAGAACCAGAAGACTTGGATTTCTGTAGGACAGATATGTTAGTGTCCAGAATTTACTAACTGGAAGTCACTTTTCTCTTTAGGTGAATTTACTCACGAGATGCAAGTCAGGATAAGGCAGGAAATGGAAAAGGAGAAGAAGGTGGAACAGTGGAAGGAAAAGTTCTTTGAAGACTACTATGGACAGAAGTAAGGCGCTGAGTGCTATGAGTTTTGGTCTGAGCATTTTGCGGGGACAAAGACAGTTGGCGTCCATATCTGCAGCTTCTGTAGGCATAGATTCAACAAACTAGTTGAGATTGTGTAAGGGGAAACTGCGACTTTTGAGAGTATGCATTTATCAGCACAGCGTAACAACTGCTATGTCAGCAGTGAAACTGGGTCTGCAGATGATTAGGAGACGTAGGTACTCGAGGCTGAGATGGGCTTAACCCAAGTCAAGTGATCAAGGCAAGCCTGGACAATATAAAGTGAGCTCATTTTTTTAAAACCTATGATGGGAAGACAGAGTGGTTGTCTGGCATGTGGGAGGCCATGGATTGGATTCTTAGCATCACAAAACAAAAAAATTAGGGGACTGAAGAGATGGCTCAGAGGTTAAGAGCATTACCTGCTCTTCCAAAGGTCCTGAGTTCAATTCCCAGCAACCACATGGTGGCTCACAACCATCTGTAATGAGGTCTGGTGCCCTCTTCTGGCCCGCAGGCATACACACAGGATATTGTATACATAATAAATAAATAAATAAATATTAAAAAAAAACCAAAAAAATTAAGTATCCAGGAGCACGCAAGTAGGTTATATTACAAATATGCTGTTTTGTCTAAGGGACTTAGACATTCTTGGATTTTGGCATCTACAGGATGTCCTGGATACTAAGGAATGAAGGTAGTATTTACAAAAAAGCATGGAGGTGACTGTGGCTTGACTCATTTTTTTTTAATGCTATCCACGGTGAAGTTCTGGGATTAGTGGTGTGTGCCATGCAAATTTCTTTCATTCTAGCTAAGTTATCTGAGGTACATATTGTTCATAAAAACAAAGATATGCACTTTCTGGCCTATAATGGTGTGAATTTGATTTGCAGATTGGGTTTGACCAAAGAAGAATCACTGCAGCAAAAAGTGGGCCAGGAGGAGGCCAAAACCAAGAGTGGATTGTGTGTCCCAAGAGAATCAGCACGGCCGCAGCGTGGGCAGCGTGGGCCCACTACACGTCAACGGGATGGGCACTTTAAGAAACGTTCTCGGCCCGATCTCCGAACCAGATCCAGAAGGAATCTGTACAAAAAACAGGAGCCAGAACAAGCAGGGGTTGCTAAGGATGCAAATTCTGCACCAGATGTCTTACTCTCCAAAGATGGGGATGCTAAGACTGACTCAAAAGGGATGAGCAGTCCCCCTGGACCGGATGTGTCCTCCGCAGCATCCAGACAGGAGGGTCCTAAGTGTCCCAGTGAACCTGTGACTTCCCGGATCCAAGCAGAAACAGACAGTTTGGCATGTACCTCTACATCTCCAGACAGAATCCCTAGCTTACCTCAGGACACTGTGGCTCAAGAGACAAAGGATCAGAAGAGGAAATCCTTTGAGCCGTCAGCCTCCACGTCCTTTCCCGAAAAGAAGCCCCGGCTTGAAGATCGTCAGTCCTTTCGTAACACAATTGAAAGTGTTCACACCGAAAAGCCACAGCCCACTAAAGAGGAGCCCAAAGTCCCGCCCATCCGGGTAAGAGAATTTGGTACCTAGAGTCCCAAGTGCCAGATTTCTTTTGAGGGTCATGAGATTGTGAAGCTTTTTGTCAGGGGCAGGAAGAAGGGCAAGAGCAGAGGCCCTCGGGCCCTGGCATGAATTACATGGGGTACGGAACTTTCTGTGAGAAAGCTCTCCGGGACCGACTTAGGACGATGCATTTCTTTTCTTCATTTTGATTAAAATTATCTTGAGGTCCAAATCCTCTGAAGTTTTTACTGTTTTATTATGTGTCACAAGGCCTAATTAGAAATTAAATTTGAAAAGTGTGTTTGCTGGCTCACCCATACAATCCTAGCACTTGGAAAGCGAAAGTAGGAGGATTGCTGCCAGTTCAAAGCCAGCTTGGGTAAAACTTTGTATCAGTGAGTAAAGGAGCTTGCTGCCAAACCTGATGACCTAGATTTGGGACTTAGGGCAGAAGGAGAAAACTAACTCTATAAGTTGTCCACTGACCTCCACATGTGGTTGTGGCATGTATACTGCGTATGCGCAATTAATAAATGAAACAAATTTCGAAGGAGGGAAAAAGATGGGGAGATTTTAATGCAGCATAAATAGCTCTTTAGTAGAGCCTGCTCAGAATGAAGTGGTATCATGGGTCACCATTTGACTATGATTATTTTAATTTTTAGGAAACTGAGTTTTCTAGGCCATGACCTCTAAGATAACTTATGTTCCAGTTTTGCTATGTACTTCCTAGTTCATACCACCCTGTTAAAACTGCTATTTATGCTTCTTGCAGATTCAACTTTCACGTATCAAACCACCCTGGGTGGCTAAAGGTCGGCCCACTTACCAGATATGCCCCCGGATCGTCCCCATCACGGAGTCCTCCTGCCGGGGTTGGACTGGTGCCAGGACCCTTGCAGACATTAAAGCCCGTGCTTTGCAGGCCCGAGGGGCGAGAGGCCACCACTGCCATCGAGAGGCGGCCACCACTGCCATCGGAGGGGGGGGTGGCCCGGGTGGAGGTAGCAGTGGGGCCATCGATGAGGGAGGTGGCAGAGGCGGCGGCAGTGGTGATGGTGGTGAGGCCTGTGACCACTCTGAGCCCAGGGGAGCCCCAAGCACCTTTGGAAAGGGTGCGCCAAATCTACAGCGAACACAACTACTGCCGCCTTGTCCTCTGAGTGAAGAGCACACTCCAGCTGAAGCTGTCATGCCCAGAGCCAGAGGAGAGAACTTGGCTTCTCTCAGAAAGGAGGAGTGCTGCCTGTTGCAGAGGGCCCCAGGTGTGCTTACAAGTGGGCTGGAAGATGCCTCCCAACCCCCTATTGCTCCCACTGGAGACCAGCCGTGCCAAGCTTTGCCACCACTGTCCTCCCAGACTCCAGTGGCTGAGAAGCTATCA
Source organism: Microtus pennsylvanicus (assembly GCF_037038515.1). Taxonomy (NCBI): domain Eukaryota; kingdom Metazoa; phylum Chordata; class Mammalia; order Rodentia; family Cricetidae; genus Microtus; species Microtus pennsylvanicus. Next base: position 128,797,488 of record NC_134580.1, read on the forward strand.
GAGCAGCCTAAGTTGCTTCTAGATGGTAGAACTGAATGCAAGTCTGGTACCTCTTCCTTGGAGAGGGGTAGTGAGGATGAAGGATGCGCTGTCCCCTCAGTGAATCCTGTGCAGTCTCTGGTGGGAGATGTAGAAGGAGGAAAGGATCAGGCCTTTGATGATATTCCCAGTGTGGAAGAGCTTGTAAATGTGACACCTGCTTTTATATCTGAATTGTCATTGGCTAAGTACCTAGAGGATAAACATGCTGATGATGAATTAGGACTTGGTGACACAGGCCCCCGCTTAAGGGAAAGTGATAGACAAGAATCTTTGAAAACTGAGGCTTTTGCATCTGGCAGTGCTGCCTCCTGGGTACCCATTCTGTCAAATTATGATGTAGTGAAAGACTCTGAGTCAGAATCCAGAGAAAATGCACCATTTCTGGAGCCCCGGGATGGAGAAGAGTGGAAAAGAGCTGTTCCCCTCATTTCTGCCATGCCGGGGGAGTTGGCAGCCACAGAAAGTGTGCCCCACCCTGAGAGCTGCGCTTCACTCTGGACAGCACCTCCTCCAGGAACCGTGGCCAGTGCTGGCAGTGACAGTGAGCAAGTAGACCTTGAAAGGCTGGAGATGAATGGCATCTCTGCAACACCCAGTCCTCACAACGAGTCCACAGATACAGCCTCTGACTCGGAAGGCCACCTCACTGAGGACAGCAGTGAGGATCCAAGTGAAACCACAGTGGCAAAGGGGTTGTTGGTGGGCAGGAATGGAAAGCAGGATGGGGACTCCTACGTCTCACTGTCCAAGGTGAGCAGTAACCTAAGTGTGCTTAGAAGGACAGAAGGGATAGCAGCTTCTCAGAGCTGGGTGTCTAGAGTATGTGCAGTCCCACACAAGATCTCAGAGTCCCTGCTGCTGTCCAGTACTGAGTGCCAGCCCAGGTTCATGTGCCCACCTAAGCCTGCTTCAGTGGAGGTTACCAACCCTCTTGTGATGCACCTGCTGCATGGTAGCTTGCCTCTGGAAAAAGTTCTTCCTCCAGGTCATAGAGGCAGCAAGCCAGAATCCCCCCAGCTGCCACTTAGAGAGCAGAGCCAGGGTACAGGTGCTGTACAAGATACTGGGGAAGACAATCACCTAGTTGCCAGAAGCAGCCCTGGTTCTGCACTGGCTTGGAAGGAGTCTCTTCTGGCCCAGTGCTATGCAGGTCTTGGAAGGGCAAAAGCCTCCCAGGCTCTTGGAATGCCCCAGAAGATTGCCAAAATGGTTCCAAGTTTAGACTCCCAGCATCCAGTGGCAGAACTGACACCCTCCTCTGGCAACCTGGAAGAAATAGATTCCAAAGATCATTTCTCTTCTTTCCGTTGTGAAGAGCAGAAAGAAGCCCATTCCCAGTCCCAAGGCAGTGATCCTGGTACTGCCCCAGGCCAGTGTCCAGGGAATCACACTACCTCCGAAGTGCCATGTTTCTCCTCTGCAAATGTGAGCCTCTCCTTTGGTCCTGAGCAGACAGATAGGACCCTGAGTAATCAGAACAATGCTGGTGGTCAAGAGAAGAAACTATTTGGTCCTAGGAATACATTTCCCACCCTTCAGTGCCCCAGGTCTGAAGAGCAGACACCACTACCTGCTGAGGTCCCTCCAGTTTTTCCCAGTAGGAAGATAGAACCAAGCAAAAACTCAGTATCTGATGGCATACAGACTGCAAGGGAAGACTGGACGCCAAAGCCATCGCCTGATTCTCCTGGTGGCATCAAGACTGAGCAGATATTCTCAAGGGGTCCCCTTAAAGCAGATGCAGAGAATAGAAAAGCTGCAGGGTATAGTCCTCTGGAACTAGTGGGTCACTTGCAAGGGATGCCTTTTGTTGTAGACCTGCCTTTCTGGAAATTACCCAGAGAGCCAGGGAAAGGGCTAAGTCAGCCCCTGGAGCCTTCTTCCATCCCCTCCCAACTCAACATCAAGCAGGCTTTGTATGGGAAGTTCTCTAAACTCCAGCTCAGTCCCACCAGCTTTAATTACTCCTCCAGCTCTGCCACCTTTCCCAAAGGCCTTGCTGGCAGTGTGGTGCAGCTGAGCCACAAAGCCAGCTTTGGTGCAGGCCACACTGCATCACTCTCCCTGCAAATGTTCACTGACAGCAGTGCAGTGGAAAGCATATCTCTCCAGTGTGCATGCAGCCTGAAAGCCATGATCATGTGCCAAGGCTGTGGAGCATTCTGCCATGATGACTGCATTGGACCCTCAAAGCTCTGTGTATTGTGCCTTGTGGTGAGATAATAAATTATGGCCATTGGAAACATTGTACACTTAGTGTGTGTATTTTAATAATGGTTGATCTTAAATCTGTATACAGAATATCCTTGCTATAAAGAACTATCTCTAGGCAAGATAAATCTTGCCTTCCCCTAAAATTTATAGTGTTTGAGCGCTCTGTCACTTGACACCCTTCTAGTCTTGCTGGGAGGGTTTTCAAGGGGCCGGGTGGACTTGTGGTTGCCCACAACCAGCCAGCCTAACCCTCTTGGAGTCAGGCAGTGTAGTGTGGCAGGGCAACCTGTCTGACACCCAGATGGACTTGAAATTGAAGCAGGAAGGTTGGGTTCTCCATAGATGGAACTCACCTACCTGAACTGAGCAGGAATGTCAGTCTTCCACTGCCCCTCCCTGCCATCTTCTGCTACTTTGCTTGGGGAATTGATGGTTGCAGAAGCCACACAGGGTTAAAGTAACTTCCATCATTGCCCACCAGGGGTTCAAACACCTGCTGATCTTGATGTCATATTTCTGTCATTTGCCAGTTGATGGAGCCAAGTTGACCTTTGGTTCTGGTGCTTTACCCAGTTCGGAACTTTTATCTGTCTGTAACCCACGGATCCACAGATTCTTTTGGAAGCTTGAATAGCCCTTCTTGAACAATGGGGTATGGAAATAGGGCTGTCTGCTATGGAAATGCTATCTGTAGACCTCGAGAGTCAACTGTACAGATGTTCACAGGGGACTCCTGCTTACTACCCACCCCGTCACATTTGACCGTGGGAGTGGGCACCCATGCACCTGTGTATGTGAAAGTCATTTTACATTTCCAAGCAGTCTTGTTTCTTATTTTTATATTTTTAACTCTATTCTTGGATGTATAAAGTGAACTTTTTGGCTTCTGTAAGTATGCTCTATGCACCTCTAATGTTTTACCTTGTATTTATATGTTGTACACAGTACCGGCCAATTCTGTAAATGGATGTATTGTACAGAGAACATGACCATCTCTTCCTTATTTTACGTCTTCAGCACCCTTGATTAAAATGGTGTTGTTTACTTCTGTGCACCAATTGTCAGAGCCACTGAGTGCTGTGCTGCTGTCTGATGTGAGAAGGAAGTTACTGACTTGTGACCTATGGTTGGCCCTGTGCCTTGTCACCTGTCACCAGGGAATCTCCCACAGCCTCCAGCGCCACAGACAGCTGCTCACACACCACTGAGCAGACATGTCTTGTTCCTTGTATCTATTCTCTTCCAGCCTTGAGTGGCTGCTCCGCTGCCATATATGACAAATCACCATCACCAGTGTTCAGTGCTTCTAGATTCATGGGTGAGTTCCTTGGGCGGCCCCCAGACAGGCCTTTTGGATCTGGCTCCAAGGTCGTCACCTGTCAAAGCAATATTGGGGATCGCTAGGCTCCTTTTGACTTACTTTTGACAGTAGATTTCAGGGGAACAAAGCCATGCCTGCTGCCTGCCTCTCTCCTAACACGTACCATCAAGTAGAATTTGTCTGGCCTCATCCCAGTCCCTGCCGTTTCTTGTATCTTCACTTGAAAGTTGGGAGCCCTTGTTTAATTTAGCTGTCTCCTGTGTGAGTGCTACTGTATGAAGTATGAAAATTTGTGTGCCTTGAGCGAATTTCACTTTGTAAGTTGCCCCTCCATTTTATCTGAGGTGACTGTTTTTTGGGGGAAGGGTGTCCATCAAGTGTGAGTGAGGAGCTGGTAGTGATGGGATACAGATTCAGTATTGGCCGAGTTCATGTTGTGTGCTCATAAGTCTCTTCTACCAAAGACCAGGAGCAGGAGCCAAGCGTGTCCAGTCTTCTTCTAAGACCTTTGGCGTCTCAGAAGTGAAACTTGACAATGGTCTGGTCCATGGGGCTGCTCAGAAAAGCGCTGCTCTTGTATGTCTCATTGGTATTGGAAAAAATAAACCTGTACAACCTGTACTTGTCTCCCTGTCCTCTGTGGCTGCCTGTTAGTATGGGGTGGTTTGGTAAAGTGAGAGCTGGACAGGGTCCTCTTGATGGATCCTTTGCACAATGAATTGGCAGCTCCACTGGTCTTTGATCTCTTGATTTGATGAGCATTTCCACTGGGTGTAGTAGAACCAGAAAGCTAATAGAAGTGATGGGAACTTTAAAGGGCTTACTTCCTCCTTCCAGGAACTCATTCAAACCACCTGCCTCAAATGGAGATCTCCATATGGGTTCCCATGATTGGTAACCTCCTGGCAGTGACTCATCCTGACCTTGTCATAGTGTGAGACGATTCAGGGTCACTGCTGCTTGAGCAGCCTGAAGGATGCCCGGTGCTCCAGGAATGCCCAAGTGCACGATTTTATGATTGTATTCAAACATAACTAAGCAGAATTGAGTTGATGGAAGTGAACCTAAGCATAATATCTGTGAATGGGAGAGTCATGGGCGCTTGAGCACAAGTTTTCTAGCTCCTGTTGAACATTTCTACTGTGTGATGCAAGCCCCTGCTGGTGAAGATTTATTCTCATGCCTCTGCATGCTACCATGTCTAGTCGTCCCTCATGTCTTCAGTTTAGACTCTGCTGGGGACAGATCGTGTCACTTGTATCATATATGAGGCAGAGGATGGGCTGTATCACGTAACACTGTGGGCTTGGACATAACATAGCACTTTACCTGCCACTGTCTTGCCCAAATGTGGGTGCTAGTTGTATCGACATGGAGTGATTAGCACGCTTGCCACCTGGGAGGTACTTAATGCCAAGCCAGGATTAACAGCTCCACAAACCTGAGAGTTGAACTAGCTGCTATCACGTTTCACCATCGCCTCAGAGGGGGCTCAGGATCCAGGCCTGTGGGCTGTGCTGAGGTGGCAGTGCCAGGCAGGTTATGAGATGGCACCCAGTGTTCAGCCTCACTCTATAGCTGTCTGGTGCAGCGCTGAGATTGGACAACCAAGCTAAGGAAAGCACAAGGTATACATGATGTCTTTCTGGTCAGCTAACATGCTCTGGATGAACCAGAGCTTCTGCCGTGCAGTGGTGATGCAGGCCTTTGATTCCCACACTCAGGAGGCAGAAGTAGGCAGGTCTCTGTGTGTTTGAGGCCAGCCTGGTCTACAGAGTTCCAGGACAGCTAAGACTACACAGAGAAACCCTGCCATGAAAAAATAAAGAGAAAATAGAACCTCATTTGAAAGTGGTGCGTTCCCATACTGAATTTCTCTGTTAGGGGACTGTTGGGAGCTGTAGAGAAGATGGGGCTTGTAACCTCTCTACAGCTACTTTACACCCCAAAATGGGCAGCACTCACACTTGTCTCCATTTTACATTGATCTGGCGTACTACTGTTGGGGTGCTGTCTTGCCTCAGTAGATGGGTGTTTGTTCTGGGCACACTCCTGGGGAGTGCATCTGCTGCACTCTAAGTGCACACAACCTGCCTCTGTGTAATAGCTCCTGGATGGTAAGCCTAATTAGACTGAATTCATAAAAGGGATGGCGGGAGATAGACCTTTGCAAAGACAGATTTTCTAAGTACTGTGCTCACCCATGTGTTGTTTTTGCTTTTGTTTTATTGTGTTTGGGGGGTGTTTTGGGCTTTTTAAGATAAGGTCTCAAATAGAGACCTTCTGTGTTGCCTGGAATTCACTGTTTAGACCAGGATAGCTGTCAGCTAAGATCCCTCTGCCTGCCTCTGCCTCCTGAGTGCTAGGATTAAAGGCATGTACCACCCAGTGGTATTATATTTTTCACAGGATCTCCTATCCCAGACTTGGTCCTGCCTCTACTTCCCAGGTGCTAGGCATGGGCCAGTCACCATGTTATGTGGGTACTGGTGATGAAATCCAGAGCTTTGTGTATGCTAGGCTAGCCCTCTACTGAGGCTTTCCAGGTAAAAGGACAATATGTGTGTTTTTCCCGAGTGGATGAAGGGAAGGTTTGCCAGTATTAAGTGAACTTGTCATTGCTTAGGATGGCATTTCCCATTTGATGATGTCTTGTGTCAACTGTTGACAGTGAGGTCTGATGTACCACCTAAAGAAGCAAGAAAACGAACCAGTGTTTTCTGTACTCCAGCTGCTTCCCCTGGGATTCCTGTGTTCTGAGGAGGAGCAGCCTCACTGGGGAGGTAAGTGTTTTCTGATGGCTGAGAAGCCACGAGGCCCTGCACGATCTTGTTCTTTAGGTACAGTCAAGGTCGTGGGGCTTTTGTGGTCCCTTGCTTTGGCAGGATGGAAACTTCCCTTGGCATTACTGAGGATTTGCTGGCTGTTGGCACCCGTATCTGGCAAAGATGAGGTGAGGAGGCACATCTTATGCTATGCCATACCTAACCCTATCTGCACAGCTCAGGTATGTAGTCGGTGAGGGTTGCAGACTCCTTGCACTCAGCCATTAATGTGAGCATTTGGCTGCTTCATGGAATTTATGTTTTAGTAACTGGTAATGTAGCCAGGTGTGCTGGGCATACCTTTAATCATAGTTCTTGGGTGGCAGAGACAGGCAGATCAGAGATCTGAGTTCCAGGACAGCTAGGGCTATGTAGAGATTCTGTTTGAAAAATCAAAGCAAAAGCCTGCTTATATCTGCATATACAGTTTCATAGTAAAAATTTTGCTTTTAACTTCTGCATTCAAAATTTCCTTCAAACTTACGATAGTCAACTTGTTTCTGTAGCGATTCCTAAAAGCTTAACCTAAAAATGACTAATAGGGTGGAAACTATGTAAACAAATACTAGGGAAAGTGGCCTTTGTTTGCTTTCAAGGTAGGAGTAGGGTTTTGCCTAGAATTGGATGTCAAGTTACTGGATGTTGAGGACTAGGAGTTTTCCAGGCTCTTTGGGGGTTGCTATGAACTCAGACTCAGTCAGGCCTGGCACCTGCCTACCAGGAGAGAGCACAGGCCTTGCTGTCACACAGCTGTGTAGCCCTCTAGGGGGAACGAGGTGACTGTGAAACTTGGCTGCATGGCAGGAGACCTGCCACCAGTGCTCGGCACAGTGGAAAAGCACCCTTCCCTCCTTTTCTAACAGGCTCGGTGCCATAATGGAAACCTATTGATGATGTATGTCTGTGAGCCCACTATAGCTAGGGAAAGGTGAACTCTATTGGTAGGGAGATGTCTCCGGACTAGATTCAGAAGGACCAAGAAAGGTTGACAGTGCTGCTGGAGGTGGGACACAGGCAAAGCTCAGCTTTGGGTTTGTTGTTCAGTGTTTATTAAGTAGATTCAGTCTGGTATATGATACACAGTTTCAAAAGGAAAAGGGTTCCACATACTTATGACATCAGTGCATTTAGCAGTAATACCATGGAGATAACCGCTCATTAACAGCTCATTGGTCTTCTGGTAAGTGAGGGAAAGAGGGCATCGGCCTGTGCTAGTCATTCCACAAACAAAACAGAATTTAGTAGCCGCATCACGTAGAAAGACACATCCTAAGAATTAAAGTATTAAGCCACATTTACTGGGAACTCTACAGAACACAAACACTTTATAGAGCATTGAGGAGGAGGTCCTCACCTGCTTAGAAGAGCCACATTAAGTTGCATAGGTGCATATCTGTAAAAATATAATTTAGCGGTGAAACCATTGATTAATAAAGTCACCTTTAAAAGTTGGTGCCATCCACTGCTTGCGGTAAGTGCCTTATGCTTACTGTCTGGAGCCCCTGACCCTCCCCAGAGGTGATGGGAACCCTGAAGAAGTGCTTGTACCATCTGCACTGAAAGTCACAGTCTCACCTGATATGGAATTTATGCTCTTCCAACATGCATCTCAGTTATGCCAGCAGATTGATGACTTCTTGTCCCTAAATCCTGCCTGGCTTGCTCCCGAAGACCCATGAGTCCTCTTGACCTTCTTCTATTGCCTGCTGCCCAAAGAACTTCCTCCCAGAGCTGGGCAGTGAAGTCCTGCCTTGCTGTCTCCTCTGTGTGCTATCTTGATTCCTCTCCCAAGTGAACACATGATAGAGGCACAGGGCATCCACCAGGCAGAGTGTGTTGGCAAGTCTGAGTTCAAGGTGGTGTAGGGTTTTGTTTTTAGGTGGAAACGGGTACAAAGTGAGAGGTTTTGCTTTGTGGCTTTGCTAAGCAGATGAGCTAGTGAGGTGCATCTTCCTCCTCGAGCACGCGTCTTGCAGAACACACAGGGATGGGGCATCTGTACATGTAAACAGTACACTTCCACTGAGTCCAAAATTAGGAGCAAAATACAAAGGTTCACATTGGTCTTAGGTAGATACAGGCAAGAGAGAATTGAGCTGTTGAGCTCAGAAACAACAAAACAAAGTTTCTAAAGCACCACTAAATTATATAAAAATCAGACCACGGACGGATTGAAACTGGTATTCTGGTGAAATACTTTACTATCTTGTAAAAAGTTTTACAAAAAATTACAAATTAAAAGTATCAACCCTCTGAGATCAAAGCAGCATTTTGAGAATGAACTGGTAGTTAATCCTATAACCACCTGTGGAGTCATATGTGGCCCTTGAGAATAGGGAAGGACAGATGGGTTCCATCTGTTCCAAGTCCTCTTAAGATCCTCCTCGCCCTGCCTGCCCGCCCCTCCCCAACACCATCCTTGGGAATAAACTGTCCATTTGTTGAGTGGTGCGAGAAAAGGCCATGTACGCCATCACTGCTCTAGCGGGTCATCCACCACTTCTCTTGACACCTGTAGGATCTGCCCTGCAAGGACTCTGGCACTGGTGTACCCTACACTGCATTTCCACTTTGTGCCCTAAACCTTACATCAGCCTCAAGTGGCTGTAGGGCAGGGCTTTGGGGAGCTCCCCTGGGAAAAGGCAGGCCCAAGTCAAGGGGAAGGCTTGAAGCTGCATCTTTTAAAACAAAAGTAAAACAGAACAAGTCCCCTGACTGAACTAGGTAATAGAATCCTCTGTCCATATTAACTTGCTCCTGATATGGCTGTCTCTGAGGCTTTGGGGACAGCTTCTCTGGGAGGAAGTCCAGGTCAGCATGACAGCATCCACTGTCCTGCAGTCCCTCTGGAAGCCATCAGCACTGGCACTGGTTCTGCTTCTCTTGAAAACATGTAGAACCTATGCTTATACCATACTCTGGGAGCAGGCTGCTGGTGGCTGCTCCAGACAGTAGCTATGGTGACTGATCAAGACTGCTTGCACTTAGGAAACACCACTTAAGATGTAGATCATGCTTGCTCTTACAGATGTGTCCCACGGGGGTGGAGGGAGGAGTCCCTGCCTAGTCTCTTCTCTCGTCTTCCAGAAATGCAAACCATTTGTGTCTAGCTGGGTTACTGCCTCTGGGAGCAGAAACGACACGGTAAGCAATTGATACCAGAAATTCTAGGGCGGCGATTGTCTCTGCCAATTTTTAACATTAATATTTTCACAAATTGCTGGGGTAACATTTTGCAAAAGATCTGATTACTTTGTAGTATTCACACACAAAAATAAATATTTACACAAATTCAAACATCCAGGAGTCTTACTGAGCAGGTGGGGAACTGGGCACATGGTTGGCCAGCTGTGGGGAGGCCCTGGGCACTGGAGCTTGTGCTGTACAAAGGGGGCTCAGGTGTCCTGGCCCAGTCCAGAGGCCTGGTGAGCGGGCACATGAAGGCAGAGGTGGTGTGACTGGGTAGGCATTGGAGGCCATCTAAAAGACCACATTTAACCCCAGGGAGGACATGTGCAGGGTGAAGAGCCCTGCCTGGCAGCCCTGAATCTCAACAGGTAGGGAATCTGCGCTGCGCTGCCTGCCCACCTGTCTGGGAAGGGACACCTGCTCTGGGATCGAAGGTGGCTTTTTGTGGCTGTCCTAGTGTCCACTCAGCCCTAGCTCCCCTGAGGCCTCCTTGCTCTGAGGGAGGAAAGGCAAAAAAGGGCTTCTGCCAGCTCTGGGCAGGGGCAGGCAGCAGAGTGCTGCTGTCATGGCTACGGAGTGTTGAGGGAGAGGCCCCCTGGCCTGCTGAGGTCTAGGTGAATCCCTGGTTTTAGCAGCACTGGTAGGTATTGCACAGAGCAAGAGGAAGTGCCTATCAGGAAGGAAGGAAACCAGGTCAGCTTTTTCTTGTCCCTTGTCACACTCCAGGGACTTGGGTTTCTTAGACAGGCCTTTCCACAAGAAAGTCTGGTCCTAGGAGAACACAAGTACCCCCCCCACACACACACTTGCACCAATTACTCCCTTTACTCCCACCATGAGGTGAGGGTGGAAGCACAGTCCACCCTGGGGCACACAGGTGCCTAACAGAGCTGGCCATGAAGAAGTGGCCCTTCTAGCAGGTTATCTGGGGCTGAGGCCTGTGCTCATCAGACCTGGGTCCTTGACCAGCTCCCGGCACTGCATCCTTCCAAGATCTCTAAGAGCCAGGCAATGGCAAGCTGCTGGTTTGTAGGGCCAAGCCCCTCGGTCTGATGCAGATAGATACATTGTGTGGGAGTTGGGGAGACAGCCATTCAGAACACACTTGGAGCACATCCTGGAAAAGCCCACGCTGGAGTGTGAGGTAGAATACAGGTGACCGTGTGACTGGAACTCTGGAGGATGGGTGGGTGCTTTTGTTTGCAGTGGGTGCGGGTGAGGTCCTCCTGTTTGGCAGTTCCTGGCAGTGTCCCTGTGGCAGCACTGGGATCTGCAACAAGATAGCCTAGTGGAGTGTGGTAGCCTTCCCAAGGGTGTGCTGGGCACTCGAAAAGCGAGCTGGTGCCTAACTCTGCTGGCCTCCAGCCCACGTCAGTGTAGTGATATGGAATGTTAGGTACAGGGATACATCCTTCTGATCAGACAGACACAGACTGGCAATCTGTACAAACACAAAAGAATCCATTTCAGAAAAATAAATTACTAAGGGGAGAGGAAGAAAGGGTCCACGTTTGCTCTTCTCAATAAATATGCAATTCTGCTCACCTAAGACTTCAAAGGTAATAATTGGGATGGGGGTTCTAACATCAGGGTCCATGAAGGTGAATTCTAAGTAGAGCTGCAGCCCCTGTGCCTTGTCAGGGGAGCCCAATCCTTCTAGAGCTGCCCCATTGGCCTCTTTCCAAGCAGGTCAGAGCACCCGTGTGGTGAAATTAAAAAAAAACAAAAAACAAAAAAAAAAGGAAAAGGAAAAAAAAGTGTCCTTGTGCCCAAAGTCTCAGATGCTCGGACTGTGGCTAGAAACAGCTCTTTTGGATCCCACCTCTTTCAGAAAATGTACCAACTGGTGAGGCAGGAAGCTGGGTCCAAGCTGGGACAGCCTCCTTCCCTGGTGTCGTGCATTCTGGGGCCAGTGGGGTCAGTTCTGCTGTAAAATGAGGTTTTCCAGTTCATCCGCAGAACGCAGCAGGAAGGCTGCAGACTCTCGGTAGCCGGCAATGAGCTGCCGCACAGCGCTGATCTCTGTGGGGCTGAGCTGAGCCGTGGGCATGGTCCTGCTGGTGCTGTTGCTGGGAGGGGTGGGTGTGGGAGGGGTGGGTGTAGAGGCCCCACCTTTCATGCTGAGGTCTGTGGGCCCTGTGGAGATGCAAAGATGGTTTTAGACTCCATAAATTTTAAAGGAAGTAGAAGTCCCTGCCTGTATCTGGGAAGGGTTCCCTGTGGCTGGGCATAGCATTAGATGGAGATCACCCTGGACTATTTCTCTGACAGCTGTAATCCCAGTATCTAGAACAGGGCTTTTACATGACAAGGATTCTAGGCTGAACCTCACTGGCAACCACATGGCAAATGTGTGGACGGTGGACCTGCCTGAGGAATGGGGTGGCATGCATCAGGCTCTGCATAAGGCACAGCAGGGCTCCAATCTAGTTTCCTGCCTTTCACTATCTTTTGAGGACTCCCACCAGACACAATCCCAGCTCTGGTCCCCAGAAAAGAAAGAGGCAACCTGGAGACAAAGAAGCATGTATGCCTTTAACTCCTGACTCCTGCTTCTCCCCAGGTAGTGGTCAAGGTTGGAACAGCAATAATAGCCCCAGGAAGGAACTGTACTATAGGCACTGTGAGAAAGAGCTGTTGGTATGTTTGGGGGACAGCAAGGTGCATGTGCCATTTCTCCAAAAAAAGGACAGTTGAGAGGGGAGGCATGCAACATAGCACATGTTACAGTGCGGCCGTGAATAGCCCTCATCACAGCTTGGAGAGGCAGCACCTCTCCCCTTGAGGGTTTGTAGGTGCTTGTGGATGGAGGAGGGGCGAGGTCTGCTGAGCCTCAGCTCCTCTTCCTCTGAGATCTCTGTCCCAAGTGAGGAGGCTGATGCTGCTGGGGCTGAAGAAATAGAAACAACAGGACCCAAAGAGGATTTCTGGAGAAACTGTCTGTTGTCTGCCCTCTACTGGCTGACTGTGGCAGCAAAGGAGCCCAAGCTCTTAAAAGCTCTGGGTCAAGGGCACCACAAGCCACCTCTTTGCCTCTCCTTAACAGCTCCACGGGGTGGGCCGCAGCATTAGAATTCAGTAGGTATATGCTCAAGTCTTTCTTTGCCCCCTCGCTCCTCCAGACTTTAAATTCCAAAGCAAAGCCAGGAGCCTCTGGGGAACAGGGGGTTACATGGAGCTTGGGAAAGCACAGGCAGAGCCCAGCAGACAGGCTTTTCAGCCTGGGAGAGGACTAGCTGTGGTGCCCACCAGGACAGACTTCTCAGTAGGCCTGGAACTTTTGGGATAGATTCCCAGTAGTCATGGAAGTGTTAGGAGCTTGAGAAGCCTTGTAGATGTTTATCAAGAAGATAAGCAAAGAAGAGAGCTGGAGATGACAGACCATGTGCTTTGACGAGCACTGTCACCCTAGCAGCTCTTCTTTCCTGCCTGTTGCCCTGAGTCCCCTGCCTGCCCTCATCCTTCGTCTTGGAGGCTGTCTTACAAGATGCTCCTCTGGGCATCAGCATGTCTCCACTTCCCTGTAGGTTTTGATGGCCAGGCTTGTTCATTGCTGAGTTTACACTGTAGAGATGGACAAAACCTTGTCTTGGAGACGTCTAGACTAGAAGGAACGTCTGGCGATAAATTTTGGAAACAACTGTTGCTAAAAGGAAGTTGGTACAGCCCCTCATTGGGAAAAGAAGTTGGCATCTGTGATTTGAACAGTTTGTAAAGTTATTTTTTGCCTCTAACCAGAGAATGTGGATGGTTTGCTAAAAAAATTTCCTTGGGGATGTGGTCATTGGTGAAATAGCTACTCTGGGTTCAATTTCTAGCACTACAAAAATAAATGGCCGAACAGTGGTGGCGCACACCTTTAATCCCAGCACTTGGAAGTGGCAGGCAGATCTCTGAGTTCAAGGCCAACCTGGTCTATAGAGTGAGTCCCAGGACAGCCAGGACTGTTACACAGAGAAACCCTGTCTCAAACAAACAAACATTAATACAAACAAAAATACAAATGAATAAATAACAATGCTCTTGGAACTGAGAAGGCAGAACAGTTAGGTCTGTTATAATCAAACACAGGAAGAAGGAGAAGGGCTATGTGTTGTAGAAACAGAACCAATCAGGTGACTGGCTTCCATGTCGGTAGCCTCTGCTAGTTTCTCAACATCCCAAGTGCAGGACCCAAAGGGGATGGGACAGGCTTGATTCCCTCTGGCTGTCTCTGGTCTAGGCAATGTCCAGGGTATCAGAGGCCACCACCTGCCACAGTCAGAGGTAGTCCCAGGTTTCTCCCCCCCTCCCCAATTCCCAAATCTCAGCTCACTGTTCATGGCTGCTTAGAGAGCTCTCCCACGCCTCCCCATCCCTGTTTCCTGTAGCCTGTATGATGTGGGACCATCCCTATGCAGGCTCTGGTTACAGCCAGACTCTCGGGTTGCTGGTGGCCCCTATAGAGCTAGTGTGGGCACAAGCTGCCTAGCACCCCAGGCCTGAGGAGCAGGGTCTGATTCTATCTAAGCTCATTCCTACCTCCAAGTGACAACATGAGCAAAGTGGGGAGGATGAGCCATTGGCACAGCTATTGTGGGGTCCAGCCTGCACCAAACAGGACAGAGGAGGGACGGCTCTGTGACACAGTAGCTCCCCGACCACTGGAGCCACCTGTGCTCACAGGTCAAGGCTGTTCCCGGCAAGGAGGAAATGGTCAGCATGTTGTTCAGAGATAGGATACCCCTTGATCTCAGTTCTGACTGCTATTATTGTCTTTCAGGACCCACACCCTCTTGAGAGGCCAGGGAGCCACCACAGCTGCAGTCCCAAGACAGGCCATGCTGCGTGTACCGGGTGAAGACTTAGCATGTACTGCCTGGGCATGACTGGTTACCGGGTCATCCCTACCTCAATCCCCAAGAATTCTAACCTCCCTGATCCTGAAACCCACTTCAGATACCCCAGCAATGGGGCTGGAAGGAGGGTGGCTCTGGGTCAGCCATTCTACCTGGGGTGCGCGCCACTCTGGCCTGGCTCTAGGGATTTAGGCCAGACAGCCTCTTATTTTAGGTTAAGATGCATAAGAAGGGATGAGAGGCTAAGCCCAAGCAAGGACCTTCCAGACACCAGCACTTCCTTCCAGTCCTGGAGCACAATAAGCATGAAGGTGTGGAGCAAGGGAGTCGGGGGGGGGGGGGGGGGCGGTGGTGGTGGAGATGGCTTGGGCTTTCTCCCACAGCTAGGAACCGGCTACTCAGGGACAGTCCTAGACTCCTAGACCCCAAGCTCCCCTGCCAGAAAGTGCCCTTTCTTCTACCTGCCCCCTTCAGTAGCAACATGAGGTCTTCCAACTCCCTTCAGTCCTTGGCCCCTGAATAACATTGATGCATACTGCCTCTGCCTCCTGCCCTAGAAACATTCTCATCACTGGGTTACAACAGGACGATGGAGGCCAAGTCTTCTGTGCCTAGGAACTCCCAACCCCAGCAGAGCCCGACCTCCCCTGACCACACTGTGCCTGCTGGCCAAGGGCTGAATGCCTCTTCCGCTCCCATATAAAACAATACCTAATGCTACAGGAGGGGTGTAGAAGGTATCTCTGTCTCTATCTTCCTCCCACTGCCAGGTGTAGCACCTGTACCACAGACTCCTGGGAAGCACTTGCCGAGCTGCCCAGTTTAGGTATGGAGCAGAGGAACCCAATGTCTAACAATCACCAAGATGACTTAAATGGCGGCTCAGTGCATGGACGGCCTAAGTCTGGGTCAGATCCTGGCTCTGCGACCAACTCACAGGGAGGGAACTTTCAGGGAGTGAACCAGAGATGGGTACTTGCAGTGACTGGCAAAGGCAATGCCATTAGAGATGAGAAGGGAGTCAAGGTTTTCCTGACCTCATCTGACGACTGGCTGCTAACGGGGAATCCGAGCCATCGCCCCTCTCCTCCCAAGGGCAGACCACGCTAGGCACTATCTGGAGAACAGGCCTGACCCTACTTACCGTTACTGTGATTTCCTGTCTGGAGGGAAGCAGAGGGCTGCAGGTTGCTGCTCAAGGACCCATAGCTACGGTAGCTGTAGTTGAGGCCACCATTGACGTACACAGGGTCCTGGGAGTAGGCAGAGGCTGGCAGTGAGTAGGTGGAATGGGTGATGGCTGTGGAGTCCCGAGAGTGTTGCTTATCCAAGGCTATGGGTTCGTCCTGCAAAAGAGGGAGGACAGTGCTGGGAACCCAAGGCACAGCAAGCCTAGTCACCGTCCCTGACACGTGGAAGGCAGGGCACAATCCTGTGGTTCCTGGGACCCAGTGACGTGACTTAAACTAGGGGATGCTGTTGGTTCTCTTTCCTTGGCATCTTACCCCAGGGATCTCGCCTGACTCCATCCTTTCTGCCCCCACAGTGCCATCAGCCTAGGACTATGTGACAGCTGCGCACCCAACTGCAGGTGAGCGTACAGTGCCCACTGGCCTCTGCCCCCTGGGTGAGACCCCGCAAGCAGCCAGCACGAGCACGTACTTGTGAGGACTGGTAGATCTCCAGGCGCATCCTTTTAGCTGCTTTTCTCGTCTCACTCTCACAGGCAGCTGCTAGGATGTTTTCTGCCATGGCTGAGGTCAGGTGGGGAGGAGTGGGTCTGGTCTGCAGGCAGAAGGGACACAGAGCTGGTGTTTGGGCTGGAACGGCCCTGGTCAGGGTCAGGGTATGGCAAAGCAGGTGTCTGGACCTGTATTCCTCATTTGTGAAATAAGCCTATGAGAAGTTAGGGTAAAGGGGTCTGGAGAACAATGATGGTGTCACAAGCCAGGGTGGCCTGGAGGAGACGCTCACCATCTCCATGCCATTCTTCTTCATGCGACGACAGGACTTGAGGTATGTGCGAATGCGCTTGCGGGCCCGCTCCTGGAACTCAGGGAACTGCCGGCTGCATGACTCAATGATGGCCTGGATCTTCTCCTTGGGCTGCTTGGAGATGGGCACCATGCGGTCCAGGTTCTCATCCACAAACAGCCGCACAAACATCTAGGGAGACACAGGCCATGGGAGGGGCTGGCCTTGCCTGAGACTCATCCCTGTCTTACCAGCCCTGCCTGGTACTCACATTGAAGGCCTTGAGCCGCTCAGGGTCCATGCCCTCTGAGTCATTCATCTTGTCATTGTCCTCATGGTCATCATGATCATCATCGTCATCATCTGCTGTGGGGGCCCGGCCCACTGTCAGGTCCTCAGGACAGCCACTGACCTCAGTCTTGATGGAATCATAGCTCCCAGAGCTGTAGGGGGGAGACTGAAACAGGGCAAGAGACGGGAAAAATCAGAAGGCTGCCTACTTGACCTCTCATGGTAAGCTTAGGGGACCAGGTGGTGAGCTCATCCAGCTGCCACAGGAGTCTTAGATGCAAGCTCCTCAGCAAGTTAACCCTGCCTCCCACTATGAACCAAGAGGACCAGCTCTGCCTGCAGTGTCCCTGGGCGACTGCCAGGAGGCCTGGCTGCAACAGCACCTAAGGGCCTTGCCTCTTGGAGGCCATGGGTAAAGTGTGGTGGCAGTGTCCACATTGGGACCTGCCATGTTGAGGGAAGGAGACAAGAAGCCAGCCTCTTCTGTGTGCCAGGCTCTGTTGGGGCTTCCAAGGCTCCTCCTGGATCCCCAAGGGACTGCAGCCTTGAGTTGACAAGGGAGCTGCCATCAGAGCAGCGAGTGTGCTGTCTATCGGGAGGAACAGATGGGCTGGGAAAGGGGGGTTGGGGGGCATGAAGCAGGGCGCAGTCCCCAGCTCGAAGGCTGGGCTGTTTTTGCCTATCTCCCAAGAGATTACTCTAAGTCCCGGGAAAGCAGGTATTCAAGAAGAGCGGGAAGGGCCTGCCTCGCACTGCCTCACCTTGAATGGGTTCAGTCAGACGACAGGGAAAGGTGGTCACACCCGGGAAGGGCACAAAGGATTCCCTTCTGTGTGCTAGGACCTATTTGGGCTTCTGGGTTGAAGCCTGCACTGACTGCCTGTTCCTCCTCAGACTATGGCTTCCGCTTTCTCCTGCTTCCCAGCTGTAGCTTGCCCCTTGTGCCCCAGCTCCACAATACTCCACAGAGCCCTGGCTCGAGGCTGCTGTCGTTTGCATCTGTGGCATGTCCTGACCGGCACTAGTGTGGTGGGTAAGTTGGGCTCAGGAGGACACACAGTTGTAGTCTGGCACTGTGATGGTGGCCACAGCCTGGCCTACAAGGACCTGTTGCTCAACTCTGGTCCTCAGGCCCTTCTCGCTATGACATACAAAGCCTTACAGAGGCAGAACTCCAGCCGTCCAGAACAGAAGTGTGGAGTCAAAACACATGCAGGGCACAGGGCTGCATTCTGGTGCCATGGACATGTCAGATCGGCAAGTGATTCTTTAGCTGAACCTCTGCCAGGGCCAGAGCAAGTAAGAAAACTGTAGGAGCCCTTAGTGCCACCCTTGTGCCATATGGCCCTGGGAGCAGTGACTAGCGGAGGGCTCTGCCAAGCAAACCTTGCTTCCACCCTGAAACAGCTGCTCTCTCTGGTCCCTGGACCTACTTCTCCCTTGATCCCCATGGCTGTGCTACACATGTGGTACAAACTCCATTCTGTCGCTTTAGATCATGTCTTGGGGCTTGTGTCCCACCCCTCTGCAAGAGACAGGCAAGGACAGAAGAGTTTGTTGGGAGTAGGCAGGTGTTCAGGGAGGCAGATTTGAAGAGGTGCTCCAGGAAAGCTGGCACCTGCTGTCAGGAAACCTTAATGACACACAACAATGTGTGGAATTACGGGCCATGGTTGGGGACCCACTCTGCCCACTTCTATACCCACATCAGCCTGGTCAAGGGAGGAGTTCCGCAGCCCTTATTCTGACAGCTTTCCCCTTTTCTGCATCATCTGAAAAGTAGGGACAGCAGACTGAAGATCCAGGAATGAGGTCTGTGCTGCCTTTTCAAAAGGTGTGGGTGTGGGTGCGTGTATGTGAGTGTGTGTCTGTGTGTGAGTGCACATGCGCAGTGGGGAGGAAATCACAACCACGATGCGTGTGCAAGTCAAAGGACAACTGGAGAGGGGTTCTCTCCCCCCATCTTTATGCCGGCTCAGAGGATCAAACTCGGGTCACCTTAACAACTGAACCTTTTCTAAGTGTTTTTTTCTTCTCCCTTGGAGGTGGCACTGTGTAGCTCAGACTGTCCTGGAACTCACTATGTAGAGCCTAGGTTTGCTTCAGACTGCAGCCCCCCACACTTTAAGCAATTCCGAGTGCTAGCATTACAGGCATGACTACTATGCTCAGCAATGTCTTGTACTTCTGTGCCACATGTACCACTTGTTGCTATTCTTTACAGCAGACTGTCCCAGAAAGGAAGTAAGCCTCTGGGACAACAGGGACAAACATCACCTGCCATCTCTTCACCAAGGCAAGAGCCATCACTTCTCAGAGAAGTGAAACCTATATGGGACACATCTGCCATTTTAGTGTGTCTCGAGGAAACCATGGCAAAATGGCCACAGCTACTAGCCTGCGTTGATGTCACACATGGGCTGGCTCAGTTCCCACTGCCCTACAGTATGTATGATGTATGACCTCATTCCAGCCTCCCAACAACCCAGAGGCACAGTCTGCAGCCCCACCCACCTCAGGAGTGCTCTTTACCCCATACTTGACACGGCTCCGCAGCCCGTCAGTGCCACAGCCATCTGAGGGGTAGGACGGTGTGCCCAGCGCTGTGCCTGGTGGGAGCTTATCACACAAGTTGATCGGCTGGTCCTCAGCAGTGGCAGTGAAGTCCATGGGGGCTGCAGTACCGTTGCCATTCATCTCAGGGAAGGCAGGATCACCCTGTGTGCTGCTCGAAGTGGATGGGTTCAGGGTAGAAGAGCCATTGCCGCTGCCGCTCTCAGAGGAGGAGTCGTCTGGAATGAGAGCCCTGGCCATGAGGCCCTGTCCCTGCATCCACCGTCTCCAGAGGCCCCGCTGGGTGTGGTGGCCTCAGAGTACCTGTGCTGTTAGCCAGAACCTCCGCCATCTGCACTGAGCCTCAGGCTTCCCACCTGAGCTGAGGTGAGGTCAGGAGGTGGGACCACTAGGAGCTAAATGGCCATGACCAGCATATGCAGAGCACAGAGGTTTCTCTTCACCTCCAAACCTACAGATGCCAGAGACAAGCTCAAGGGAGGCTCCACTTCAAGCAGCTCACCACAGGTCCTTAGACACTTCCAAGGTTGCAGGACTGGCTTCTCTGGCTGCTCAGAACTGCCTCCTCTCCCACCTTCATGTCCCTCTACACAGGGGCCCTTGAATTTCTCCTTCCTCTACCCAGGGAAGGAGACGGCTCTAATGCCCAGCTCCCCATTTACGGGTGCCTTTCTGTACAGTCTAGCCAGATTTGCAGCCTATGCACAGAACACCACTCTGCCTCCACCCTCTGTGCCTGGCCAAGTGTCCTCAGACAGCACAATGCCAACTGGCAAGTCTGGGGGGCTGCACCTCCTGTTTCTGGGGGGTCTTCCTGCTTTCTGGAGGTGGGAGCCCCCTGCTGTGGAGAGTGCAGCATTGCAGGACCCAGAGGATGCTCCAAGGACATAGCCATTTTTAGATAAATTCCAGGTTTCTCTTCCCACAGGCCCCAACCTCCTGCTGCATTAGTTGGGACCACAGCAGCTACTCTAGACCTCCTGGGGTCACTGTCAGCTGAGCACTCATGTGGATACCAATGGTGCTTAGGTACCCTGGAGACTGCAGCTAAACCCAGCAAGGGGATGGGTGGAGTGGCAAAGGGAGCCCTGATCATATCCCGGGACCCTTTTCCCTAGGCCAGGGTCGCACTGAACCCCACCCCCACTGCTAGCAGATTATGAAGATTTAGTCCCTAGTGTTGAGCACTGGGCATGAGTGCCGCCTGAGCGTCCCCATGGTGACTGAGAGGCTCTAGTGCAGCAGCCAATCACTAGCCTCTCAGCTGCCTGAGGGCGGGGCCGGTCTGCCCATCAAGCAGTCAGGGCCCTGAGTAGAGGGGGATGGGGAAAGTGTGGTGCAGTGGCACCCCCTCAGCTGCTGCAGGTCATCTGGGCCAGGCTACACTGCTGCATCCTCCCTTTATCCTGTGAGCTTGATCCCAAGCCCCTGAACCTATCTCTGAGACCTCAGTGCCTAAGTCCTCTGCCTTCGTAAATGGGCTGGGTTTTTCTCTGACAGTATCTCTAGCAACTAGTCTAGAAGGATGCACTGAAAAACAGATTACCTGAGAACCTACTATGGGCTGGCCCCACCCCAAATGTAGGAGCAGTGATGACCACTGCCGGGTGCTGGCATGCCTGAGGACCAGCTACATCTTAAGGAAGTTTACCGGTAACTGGTGGGTGTCACCTACTCAGCAACTGTCAAGCCCCACCTCTGCGCCGCTGTCTGCTGTCCTCAGCGCCCTTTCAGAGCTCAGGGCCTTCCCTTTGTCACTGTCCAGGCTCCAACCTCGTGACCTTGCAGACTGCCCTGCCAGCCCCCACCCTAACTCCTGGGTCTCCAGGCCTGGGTTAGGGCTTTGTGTGTCCTGGTCCGTTCAGCTGCGCCCTTTTCAGTGGGCTTTCATGGCCTGACTCTGCTCTCCTGTCTCAGGGTACCTGGGAAGGAGGTACTCACCAGTCCTAGGTGCCACCCATACAACCATGGTAGAACCTGGCACCAGAGAGGCTCAAGTAGCTGAGATCTGGGGAACAAAGCTGAATACCTACCCTGGCGCCTTTGTCTAGTCTTTGTCTACCCTACCTCAGGCCACTTGCTCTGGAGGGATGAGCTGCTCCTCATCAGGTACCATGCCAACAGTCACTGTATTCTCCACAGGCACCAGGCTTAAGGACTGCTGCATGGGCACAGAGGTAGACTCCCTTGTCTGCCTGCTTAGAGCAAGCAACCATGTATGTGGTTCTGGAACTGCCCAGGACACACAGGGCAATCCTAGGGCTTCAGCCTAGGGTCAAAATCAGCCGTGATGAGAAGCTACCAACACTGTCACCTGGCTACAGGCCCAGACTCATGCTGCCTCACTTGCTAGAAAAAACAGGCACTAGCTCCCATCTTTCCGTTTTCAGAGGCCATCCCCATCTGGCAAGGAAAGTGGTTGGATAGATGTGGCCCACAAGACACCAGAGCCTGCAAACTGCTGTGGCCATGGACCGGAAACTCATACTATTACGTAAATACCCAGAGTGACCAGTATATGCCATTAGCACCTTGAAAAACCACTAGAAGTGAATAGGCAAAGTGTGACCTCGCCATGAAATAGAAGACTCAGCCTTAAAATGAAGACAGACGTGGGAGGGTAAACAGTGAGTGAGTCCACTTAACTGCACAGGAAACGGGCTAATGCTTAGTGAACTCACAGTGTCTGTCTGGCATGATGAAAAGTTTTGGGAAATAAGAGTGCTGATAGTATTTTGAAATATTGAAGTATACAGCCCAGAGACCTTATATTTAGTTAAACACACACACGCTGCCGCCGCCGCCGCCGCCGCCACTGCCACCACCACCACCACCAAAACCCTCCAGACAAAAAAAAAAACACCAAACTTTTGAGCAAGCCAATGGGCCCTTGCCCATGCTGCACCTTGGAGAAGCTATCAATCTGAGGGGGGAAACAATTACAAACGCCTACATTCTACAATCCCACAGCATATGGGTCCCACCTGGTGGGCTAGCTCTTTTTTTACACAGCCTGCTCCAGCGCCACCTAACAGGAGGCGCATGTTTTCCAACTGGCGAGTGTTAGCATAATACAAAGGAGCTAAGGACAGGGTGGATGTCCCCTATATGACCTTAAAGAGGCCACCTCTACTTGTACCTCAATTTTTCTTTCAAACAGCTTTTGCACCAGTAAAACAGAATTTATGTCGTTATCAACTCTCCCTGACATGAAGCAGGGACTCAAAAACTTATTTCACCCCAAACCTCCTTATGTCATTCTCACCTGCTTCCTGCATCCGTGTCCCCAGACGGCAACAGGGGGCCCAGCAGTATAGTATCAGAGGTGGGCACAAGGAGAAAGGGAGGGTAAAGGCCTGGGAGGAGTCCTCCTGCCTAGGACACTGGGAACCAAGAGCCAGGAGAGTGTCTCACGGCCCACACCCTACACTGCCCTTCCTTCAGAGCTCCCTTGAGCATCACCTCCACGGGGAGCCTCTGAGTCTGCCTATCCCATCTCATCCTGGCACAAGCTCTGACTTCTGCAGAATTCATCCCAAGGAAGGTGGCCCTACAGATACTGTCCATCAGCCCCACCATTGTGGCCGCAGCCCCTTTTCCCTATTGAGCCACAGGGCCTCCTGCCATGCCTTCCACTTGCAGTTCAACCCAACTGTAGCTTGTACCCCCTGCTGCTTGCTACACTGTCCCTGGCTCTCCTGAGCTTGTCCTTCACTTCCTGTTCCTTTGTTTCCAGGGCTTTGCTTAAAGGTTTCTGTGTCAGGAAGCCCTCCCCTCCCCAGCCCCCACACTGACACGCTAACCTCTTTACCTATTTCTCACCACACTCAGCCGCCTTTGCCGTACTATTCATTTATTGTGTCTGTAGCCTGTAGAGAGGTTGCCCCTGGGCCTTGGCAGAGTCCTAGTGCTAGGCCTGGATCACTTCTGC
Source organism: Microtus pennsylvanicus (assembly GCF_037038515.1). NCBI lineage: Eukaryota > Metazoa > Chordata > Mammalia > Rodentia > Cricetidae > Microtus > Microtus pennsylvanicus. Next base: position 128,820,687 of record NC_134580.1, read on the forward strand.
TTCCCTGTAAGCCACACCCCTTCTTCTGACAAGACCGGCTAGGTCTGCTAGGGTTCCTCCGGGTAAGCATGGACCAGTCAACACCACCCATCACAGCCACTGGTAGTCATATGACCGAGTTGGACCCACCAAAGTCAGAGCTGAGCTTTTTCTACCTGTTAGGCAGTGCACACCCTGGGGAAGTTCAGAGATAGCTGACACAACCTTTCCAAAATCCGCCCATGCCTTAAACCAAAGGCAACCCTAGACTAGTTATGAGAGTAACAACTTCCTTATTGTCAAAACTAGCTGGAGGCCACTTTGCCTGAGTAACTTACGGTAGGCAGGGGCCAGGCCTGGGGGCTGGACTTTCTGCTTCCCACTTATCCTAATGCTGCTAATACTGACCCAGGGATGCCACAGCCTCACCTCCTAACCCATAGGGTTCAGGGGTAGGGAGTAGAGACCCAGCAGCTGGGATCTGGCCCATGGCAAATTCTTCCTCACTCTCCAAGAGGCACCCAACCCCATGCCTGGATGGCATATGGTGGGTTGGGCCAGTACTGTCGGCTGGCCTCACTTCAGCCTGACCTTGGGCACAACCACCTCCTGGGCTCTTCTTATCTGCAATTCAGGGAGTTGCCGCTGACGCCCTCTTGGGCTCCAGTGTTTTATGACTCCATGAAATAACCAGCTGGCCCCACAGCACTGAAGGCCCTAGTGCCCTGGCCCTTTTGAGGCTGTGTCCTCTCCTGGGACCTACTCAGACCTGAAGCTGGAAATAGAAACACAAGGGGTTCAGGTGACCCTCTCGTCCCCACCTGGTCCTCATCTTGCAGTTGTGCCGAGTCCCCTCTAGGACATGCACCTACCTGAATCCAGAACAACTCTGGCAGGGCACAGCTGCCCAACCTGTGACTACATGAACAGACTAGAGAGGTACCCTGGGAGCAGCAGGAATGTATCCCTTCTGTCCATTTCCACAAAAATGGTAAAGGGTGACTCCCTAGGCTGGGAGGACCCAGAGCCCACCACCTGTGCCTGGAGAGCCCTAGGGCAGGGGAGGCCTGCCATGCCCGTCTACTGTAACGGGGTGATGTGCTGCTATTCAAATGGGAGATCACTGATGAATGGGGGAAATTGTTCCTCCTTCTGTCCTGGCTCCAGAAGGAGACAAAAACTCCTTTTACCTCAGCAAACAATGCCCTTATGTGGGCGCCAGCGCCCTGCAGCCTGCACAGGCCCAGCTCTGTGCAAGCCGCCAATCACCACTCTGGGCTCTGGGGCCACAGCCAGCGGTACCCTTCCCCAGTGGGCAACCCACACCAGCCCCCAAGCCAGGCTAGAGGTGGCAAGGCCACAAGAACCTACAAGTTGGGCACACAGGCAAGCTGCCTGCTTTAGCAGAGGTGCAGGGCTGAAGGCAGCATGGTGAGGCTCTGGTCAAAGCCGCAGCCAGGCAGGGGCAAGGAGGGGTATCAATAATTCACATCCAAAAGCTGGGAACCAGGAAGGAGGGGGAAGGTGAAGGGCTACAGTTAGTAGCTGCCCCCACCCCCAACTGTATATGCCAAGCAGGAGTCACTGAAGGTCTGGAAGGAAGCTCTGGGCTGCAGGCTGGCACGCTGACTCCTCTGAATTAGGGGCATACACCTTGCTAGGGCTCTCCACCTCATCCCTCACTCCCGCCTGCTTTGACAAAGGCCAGTGGCCTGGGTAGTGTTTACATAATGCATAGTTCCAAGGAGCATCAAGCTCCTGGCGCCCATCTGTGCTCTCTGAAGGCAGGCAGAGGGACTGGGGTCAAATGGGGGCCAAGGGATCCAACTGTCCTAGGTGATAAGCCACACTGGGCATGTGACCAGCCACATGAAGCCCATATTCTCCACTTGGTTTTCAGGCTCTGCCGCCACCCAGCTTCTCTCTTGGGCTCCCTGGCTCTCTCCCTGTGGTTAAGCAGTCTGCTAAGTGGAGGCTTAGGGGTCAGAATACCATGCCCACCCCTCATGGGCTCCACTCTTTCTCCTTTTTAGGACAGGCTCTCACAAATCCCAAGCTGTCCTTTGGTAGCTCTACAGCTGAGGATGACCTTGAATTTCCCATCCTCTTGCCTCTACCTCCCAAGTGATTATAGATGTGTGCGCCACCAGGCCCAGCTGCTGCAGCACTGGGGAAGGAACCCAGGGCTTTAGGAATGCCAAGCAAGCACTTCCCAGCTGAGCTCCATCACTGACCCACTCAGGTTTCCTGACACCCAGATCCATAGCATCTGCCTCCACAGTGCACTGACATTTTTACATCTCTGGCTCGTTCCTCAGGCACCAACGCCGAGGCTCACCATCATATTTTTAAAACGCGAGACAGAGTTGAAACTGAAGCCATGGTCTATTTGGGGTTTGGTGGTAGCTTTTTGTACAAGGCTAGGAATGGAAACCAGGGCCTCATGTATGCTAACCAAACACATTAATTTTAACAATGTATTGTAAAGTCAATTGCAATGATACAATCCTGTAATCCCACTATCATATGAGGCTGAGGCAGGAGAATCAGCTTTTACTACACATAGGAAGTTCAAGTCTAACCAGGATTACAGAACCGGACCCTGTTTCCAAAAGGGGAATCTGAGTTTCTTTTCCCTAATATAGCCAACATATCTCAATAGGTAATCGGTAGCACATTTCTGTTTTCATGCTAAGACCACCCAGCCAAGTGTGTTTTCCTGAGCGCCACACACCTCTGCACCAGCCCTTTCTGAATGTTCTGCGGCTACTAGTGAAGGAAGTCTCTCACGCAGCGCAGGGCTGCGGGGCCCCAGGATCCAGGCCCCTGGAGAAGTTCCAAGCTTCAGATGAGGTATTAGAGAGCAGGGGACCGAAGCACCGAAACCACGTTTGTTGTGAGAATGGACACCAAGTACACACCAGATCTGAGTGTCAGGCTCTGTGCGTACAAATGCCCTTTTACAGGACACAGCTCAGTGAAGGCTCAGAGGCTCCCAGGGTGAGCAGCAGCGCCCAGATGGCTTCACAAAGAATGCCTCAGCCCACCCCCACCCTGGATTCCCCCAACACACACTGGTAAATGACTCCCAGAGGATATGCTCCCAGTGTGGAACCCTTGGCTTGTCCTCCCGGGCACAAACAATGAGAAATAAATACCAATTCCAAGTGCAAAGCTCTAAGCTAGACTCCCCACTGCTTGCTATCACCAACCCCCACAAATCATGTGTTCTGAGAGTAAGCAGCGCCACTTCAGGCTACCATGTGTGAGTGATTCATGGGGCAGGGCCCTGCCTGGGAGCTAGTATGTGGAGTTGGCAGGCCCCTAGTAACCCTTCCTGTCCTCCCGGAAGCTGGTCTAGGGCTGGTGCAACCCAGTCCTAAGATCAAGGTGATGATGACAATGTGGCCCAGCTTCATGGTTCCTGGGAATGCCACCCCCAGACAACTCAGGCCAGGGTGGTACCTGCCAGTATGGTCTTACCCAGCCCCTGTGTGTATGGCACAGCAGGGCCACCCTAGCAGAGGAAGGGCTCAGAGTACTGCTGGATAAGGCAAGGCTGCTGATAGCAGGGCTAGCATCTGCCAGATGGTCCCAAGGCCAGGGCTAATCTTCCAGGTCAGGGAGGAAGAGAGGGGGCAGGATCTCCCTCCCCTTTGTTTAGCAGGTAACCTTCATCCTGTTGGGTCCCAAAACTTGTCCTGCCTTAGTGTCCTTACCAGGAATCCTGGGGCCCCAGTAACCTAGACAAGGTCAGGGCACCATGAAGCCCTGCCTGATCCTCTGATAAAGGAACCCCTTGGAGCTGTCTCCTAGCTCCTCTTGTCTTTGCAGGCCAGGTCTAGCCCAGCCTAGCACTACTGCACTGTCTACAGAGCAGCTTGAGGGATACTTTCTGAGACCCAGGATTACCACATGTCCCATGACCAATCCCCAGAAGAGCTGAAATCCTGGAGTAGGGTAAGAGAGAGTCTAATGGAGACTATGGTCAGATGTTTGGTGCCTTGAATCAAAACAAACAACTCGCTTTACAGGGCGAGAAGAGGGCCCAGGCCTGGCTTCCAGTCTCACAAGATACGACCTGAGACAAACAGGGTCTGAGTGATAAACAGGACGAAGACCCACAAGTGTGGGGAAGAGAAGCTCCATTTAAAAGTCCACCGTCGGTAGCAGGGCTATAGACTGGGTGTAAATGGTGTCTACCAAGCACAAGGTCCTAGGTGCAATCTCCAATAAAGTAAAGGCAGGGCTGGAGAGATGGTTCAGAGAGCTCTGGTTGCTCTTCAAAGGACCTGGGTTCAATTCCCAGCACCCACAAAGTGGCTCATGACCATCTGTCCCTCTGGTTCCAGGGGATCCGACACCTTCTTCTGAATTCCATGGGCACCAGGCTCACAAGTGGTACACACACACACACAGGCAAAATATCCATACACATAAAATAATAAAAATAATTTAAAAGAGAAAATGCAAAGATAAGAGCCCAGTGAGGAGTTGGGCGTGATAGAGCTGGCCTATAATCCCAGCGCTCAGGAAGTCCAGAGAAGGACTCAGGGTTCAAGGCCTGCCTGAACTGCATAATGAGACCCCTATATCAAACAAAGGCCCTTTAGGGTCATCCCAGGAGGCTGTAGTAGGTACCACTCCTTCCTCCATGGGGCGGTATCCAGCCATGAGGACTGAATCCACAGTGACTCAGCTGTAGGGGTCAGGAGCTCCAAGCCTGTACTAAGTGCTGTTCTGTGTGAGTAGTGGGCTTACTGAAGGGTGGCCATGGCAGAGGGAAGACCAGAGGTGGCACAGGCCTGGCCCCAACACTCATTCACCCCTTTCTCTGCTAGTCGTGCAACCACTCACCTAAGTTCTCACTTGCTAGCAACACTCTGGGTGGAGCACACAGGAGGCATGCCATCACCTGGCTGCTTCCCCTCAGCCACCTGCAAGCCTGGGAGTGGGTGGTAGGCAGAGGCTGCGTACAGGGAGCAGAGGAAGCCCTGAGTGAATGAAATCCTGAGGGCATGTGTGCTGTTGACATGGGCGCAGTCATGTCAAGGACTCCGAAGTCTCAGACCCGTGAGAAAACAGCAAAGCCTTCTCCAGGCTAGGTTCAGGAAACCCTTTCTCCAGGTTTGAGTGTGAATGTTGACAGTATGTGCGGAAAATGTCCACCACAGCTCCCCCTGCCCCGCGGTGTTTACAGCCTAAAGACTGCCCACCCCCAGAGACTGCTCCTACCAAAATTAGCTAGCCCTGCCTCCTTGATCAAGCTGAGTACCACGAACCCTGCCTCCATGTTTAGCTGTTTGCAGTAACCCCGCCTCTCTGTTCAACTCATATGTATTGTAAACGTGCTGTGCTTCCAGGGTGCTGCAGTTTCTCTATCTCAGAGCTCAGACTACCCAATTCCAGCTGTCTGCTGTCCACCTGTCTTTTCTTCATCCCCTTGCTTCCCCCATTCACATCCAAGTCCCTAGAGCCATCCAAAGATGTAGCAGCTGTCAATCAACAGGCAGGGTCTTCATACACCTGTGGGTGGGAATGGGTCAGGAACTTGGGATGCTAAGGGAAGCTGTGAGAGCTCAGACCCAGCGGCCATCAGGGCCCTGGTCCAGCTGTTTAGCTAGCTTTTAAGACATGCTCTTTGCTATGAAGCTTAAGTTGGCCTCAAACACGCTATGTTACCTAGCCTCACCACCACTTCACCATCCATCCTCCTGCCTCAGCTTCAGTGTTAGGGTTACAGGAGTGCATCACCATGGCCAGCTCTGGCTTGCCTTCTCAAGTACCAAGCAAGATTCTAAGGGTTAAGGACACCACTCTCCATGCAAGAAGATGGCTGTAGGCAGAGGCCCATGGGGCCTGAGGAGGCCAAGAAGCAGGACTGGGCCAAGTGAGTCTGGAGAAGAGCTCACATAATCTGGGAGAGGTGGAGGACCTTTTATTGCTCACCGACCCCCATCCCTACCCACAACTTTCTAGGCCTAAAGGTATTAGCGGACCAAGAACCTCACTTCCAGCCTGGCCTATGATCCTTCCCAATGTCCACACACCATCCAGTCCTCAACAGCCCAGTAAGGTGGGCACAGGATTATTATTGTTTTCTTTGTTTGTTTTTCAAGACAGGGTTTCTTTGTATATCTTTGGTATATGTTCTGAAACTAGCTCTTGTATACCAAGCTGGCCTCGAAACCACAGAGATCCGCCTGCCTCTGCCTCTTGAGTGCTAGGATTAAAGGCACCACCACCACCCCGCCTTAAATAATTCATCTTTTTGCGTGCTTTGGTGTAAAGATTTCAGATACCCTGGAACTGGAGTCACAGACAGTTTGGGAGCTGCCATGTGAGTACTGCGAATTGAACCCGGGTCCTCTGGAAGAGCAGCCGGTACTCTTAACAGATGAGCCATCTCTCCAGCCCAGGCGCGGGATTATTATTCAGCCACTAAAGAGGGGAAATGACTTGCTCATGATCACACAAGCAGGAAGGAGCTGAGGCAGGGTCTGGACCTGTATCAAATGAGAGAGCTAGCTCCTGAGTCTTTCCCCACACCTCTCAGAGCCCATGGAGGAGAAGCTGAGAGAGGAGACCTGGAGACCTGGGAGGGGCAGTACCCTGAGACACGGGTCTGGCTGGGAGAGGAGGGACAGAGACGCTATAGTTTGAGTCAGGGCCACTAGACCTCACTTGCTCACAAGGGGCTGCTCGAATGCCCAGTTGGCATTTCTAGGTGGCAGAAGGCCCTACTCAAGGCAGCAGGAACCAGAAGGTTCGAAGCCTTGGTCTTCTGAAAGCTTCTAAGGGCACACCGAGATTAGTTCACAGCAGACAATCACACTAGACAGGTGCTGAGCCTGGCACAGGGTAAGCAACTAGCTTAGAACATACTGGGCACCGAGTGCTGGTGGCGGGCACCTTTAATCCCAGTACTCAGGAGGCAAAAGGAGGCAGATCTCTGTGAGTTCAAGGCCAGCCTGGTCTACAGAGCTACTTCCAGGACAGGCTCCAAAGCTACACAGAGAAACCTTGTCTCGAAAAACAAAAACAAACAAACAAAAACAACAGAATGTGGGGAAGAAAGACCAATAGCAGAGGACAGGACCTGCCTACAGGAAGCCAGGTCCAGGAAAGTCCTCAGGCCCACAGAGGTGGCCCTATAGCTGCCTAAGCTGCAGTCTGGCTGAGGCTGCCCTGACTTGCCTTTCTTGACTGTGGCTTGGGATCACAGGAAGCTTCTGGGCATTTAGGGCCCCAGGACTCCAAACCCAAACTGCTTCCTCTGACAGGCTGCTGCCCGGTGCCTCCTCTAGGAGCTCTTCCCTGGCTCCCATCAGTCCACGGCCACACAATAGTTATTGAGCATCTATCTATACAAGCCAGGGGCTGGGACAAAGCCTAGGACAAATGACTCTAGCTGGTTGCTTCCTGTGGTCTGGACAAGCTATTTCCATGTCAGAAACCGAAGGAACTCAGTGCACAGGGCTGGCTGGGGCCGGGGGCACAGTAGACTTGGGTTCACAGGGTAGACTGGACCATTTTTACATCAGCAGAACCAATGATAGGAAAGAGGGAAAGCCATTATGTAAGGAGCAACGCAGCACAGTATGATCCTCCCAGCAGAGAAGAGTGAAGGGTAAGCCGTGAGAGAAACCTGAGGAAAGGCCCCCAATACCGGCAGCATTTCTTCCTTTCTTCCTGTGCTCCCACCCCCAATTCTCTGTAACGCACAAGCTAGGGAAGTGAGGGGAACACTAAGATCTATTTGTACAGTCATAGCTGCTGCACTCAGGAAGGTGACAGCGCAGCAGGGTCCCCAAGTTCCCTGTGCTTGGTGCTCTCCGGCCAAAGCCAAGCTTTGGAGACCTGGGAGGGGCTGACAACCTTGTTAGTCACTTGACCAGACTACTGAAAACCCCTCTCAGACTCTGCCCAGCTTAGTGCTGGGCACCAGGAGGCTACACTGGCCTGCGGGAAGTAGGAGTCCCAACCTAATGGAGGCAAGCACCCATGTCCAGCAGGTCCCCAAGAACAGGCTGCAGGGGGGCCTCGTCTGGGAAGGAGGGGCTCCGGTGCTCTGCATAATTCCCGCCAGGCAACCCCAGCCTGTGCTGCAGAAGGGCGGAAGCAGGACCCTCCACTGTCCCCTGGCGTGAGTTTCCTGTCTGCCGGTGGAGGTGGGGATGAGTAACGTCCGTTCCCTGCCCCCATGCATCCCTTCGGAAGGCCAGGCCTCAAGTTTTCCATTCAGGAAGGGGCACAGTGAGGGGCCTAGTAGAGTCGTGGCAGGGGAATAGGAGGAGCAGCAGACAGGGTTAGGACCCTGGCCCGCATGACTGCCTTTCAGGAGACCTGCTGGCTTCTCCCCTGGGAATGCGCACACGCATCTCCATCCACTCATTCACTCACTGATGCTTCCCCAGCACTGCCTTGTGCTGGGTCCTGTCTTATGGTCCCTGGGGTGCTTGCTAACAGTATGGGGAGGAGATACGGATGGGTCATGATAGGATGCCTTTCAGCTCCAAGGCAATACCAGACCTTAAGGGCTCTGCAAAACGTCTCAATGGTTGTCTGTCTTTGGCAACTCCTAGACCAGAAGCTTTCCCAAGCTTTCAGAACACACAGAGCCCTGACAGACCCGAGAGAGAGCTCAAAGCCGAGAGTAGGAGGAAGCCTGTGCCTCTCAGTGTGTGAGGACTCTTGCACTTTGACAAAGGCCCGTCAAAGTGGAGGGAGGCGGGAACCTCTCCTGGGGCCCTCCCCTGTGAGATAGGAGAAGACGGATGTCCTCAAACAGGCCTCAACCAGGCTTGCTACCACCACCCAACAAAAGGACCTCAGCAAAGGAGGTGGGAAAACTACCAGAGGGGAACCTGGGGGGAAAGGCCTGGGGGATAGGACTGGGCCAGACGCAGGCTCGGAGACAAGCCCAGTGGTGAAAGTCAGCATGCTTTCCACTCTCTAGGTTCAACTGTCCCTACCAAGGCCCAGTTTTGTTACAATTTAAAGAGAGAAGGAGGAAGTGGTGGCCCAGGTCTGTAACCCCAACCCTCAGGGCTGAGGGAACTAGTTTGAGGCCAGTCTGGGCCATAAAGCAAGACCCTGTCTCAAAATCAAACACAAAAATAATTTAAAGGGCAAATTCCCTAGAGGTATAACCTGTACAAACTGCCTGGCTTCTTGCCATCACTCTGGCTTGTATTACGGGTAGACAGGGGTGATGTGCCCAGCAGCCCTGCAGTCCTGGCATACTGGGGTGCGGTCTCAGGAACAAAGAAGCCAACTTGTCCCTAACAAGGAGGGGGGCCTCTATTTCCCTGGCTGCCATGCTCAAGGGCAGTCTCTATAAATGTCAGCTCGCCTTTTCATTTGGGCCACAAACATTCAGCAGGCCCCTGTAATGGGCCAGGCATGCAGCTGGAGGAGCACAGGGCAGAGGCCAGCATTAACACAGACTACAGGGCACCTTATAGAACTAGGGAGAGGGACAGTCAGAGACCTCTCCATCCACTGCACTCCAGAGAACTAAGAGCCAGCTGTGGTTATAGGGGAGTTTGGGGATAGACACGCAAGCAGAGTTATGGCTGAGTTTGTCCGCACCCCTTAGTCCTTCAGCAACAATAAGAGACACAGGCTCACTCATGGGGGCCAGATTTCAGCTTGCATCTACACTGACCACGCATTCTGAGACACGGCTGGAAGGCTGGACCAGGACTTCAAGCTGTGATCATGACCAAGCGAAACCCTGTGGGAAATCCTGGGACCTTGGTCACCAGGAGGCCCCAGGGACGCAAGAGGCACCAGAGACCAGACCAGATGTCTGGGTTTTCTTATTGCATATATACCCTCTGCCCTGGATCTAGGCTGGTCTCCGGCTAACAAATCAGTCTGCAGCTTCCAGAATCAGCCTCTGATTCAATAATTAAATTGGTGGCTCACGATCAACACCATCCTCCCTTTTCCTAGCTCTGCTGTTTGCCCGCATAAACACTAGTCCTACCAGCAGGCCAGCCTGCCTGTGATTCGTCCAGTGCTTAGAGCCAGGAGGGGCCTGAGATATGTCTGACTCTACCCTGCAGGTGGCTGTGGGGCAGCTAACCCCAGAACCTCTGCTTCTTTATCTGCACTGCATCACCACCAAGGGATACTAAGGACATCACAGCCCCAGCAGAAACCCCCAGTTAGTTTGCTATTTATCCTGAGGACCTCAGTCCACTGAGACTCCAAGGTAGTGTTCTCGGGCAGTAACCATGGTTCCAAAAGGTACACTGAGGAACAGCAGCACAACCAGACCTTTGGAGGACTGAGACAGCCTTACTAAGCTGGACCTTGGGGTGGGGGGAAAAGTTCTAGATCTTTCTTGAGGAGGTACGACAAGGGTGCTTACTAAGCACTGTTAGCAAAGCTCTTAGTAGGCTGCTGGGTGTGGCTCTATCAGTCAGATGAGGCTGGAGGTCAGCTGCTGGGTTGTCCCAGCCCCAAGAACCCCCATGTGGTAGCCCCCATTGGGCCCCACCCCCGTGGGAATGCCATAAGGCAATAGTAGTCTGGAGGCTCACAGCACGAGGGGGTCTTGCTGACCTCACAAGGCAGCAAGGGACAAAAAGCCTTTTCTTCTCCAGCAGCCTGGCACCCCACTCCTCACACAGCCACCCCCAGCTCCCCAGCTCCAGGCCCAGACACTTCCAGCTGCCTGTATGCTAGACTCCTCCCAGACAAAGCCGGACTCAGGCTGGGAGGGAAGACCAGTGTGTGGGTTCTGCCATGGAGATGAACTTTGACCCAAACTGCAAGGCTCCTACCCCTTATTTGCTCTTTAAGGCTCACCCATTTTTTTTTTTTGCAGAGTTAACATTACACCCCTTTTCAACCCTGAACCTCCCTTCCACATTCCAAGCTCTGACCTTTGACCTCTCCTAATTACCAGTCCCTATACCCCAGTTCTCTGAGGTCTAGCTCTGGGCTCATCCCTTACTTCTAGAGATCTAGGCCCGGAAAAAAGAGCCCTACCAGAGGCCTCTGACTACAGGTGTTATCCTACATCTCCAATCTGGTCAGGCCCAGGTGACGCAGAACCCAGGAGCCCATTCCAGGACTCTATATGGAATCATGGAGTGGACATCTGACTTCTGACCCTGACTCTCCAACCCCAAGAAAATCCAGACATAGTAGCCTAGTCCATCCTGGTCAGCTACTAACTACCTGGCCACTGACCATGTGGCCCTGTCCCAAAGCCAGCCTTACTCAAGCCATAAGAACACAGCTCCAGATCACACACATTCTTACCTTCCCGGGCCTGAATCCTGGCGATTCCGATATCCTTATCCAACAAACCCATGAGCATAAACAGGTGCAAATAGACAAGAGGCCACCCCACAGTCAATCGGGGGCCCTGCTTATGAAAACACCCTTCTCTCCCTGGGGCAGTGGGGCTTGTGGAGATGCTGACAATACCAGCTCTCAAGTACAACAGGGACGCCCCAGTGTCACCTGGGTCCCACCATCCGGAGCACCTGCAGGCCTCTTATAGAACAATAAGTGCCCTCCCTGCCAGCTGCCCAAGGGGCACTCACCGTCCTCTTGGCTATGGAGGTTTTGCGGGCTCCGCATCCTCTCCTCCTGGCTGGGGCTCAGGCTGGAGGCCAGGTGGGGGTCAGCTGACATCCATGTGGAGTCATTCATATCAAAATCCTCACTGCTCACAGAGGTTTCATCCTGAGCAGAGACAAAGAAGACAGGTGTTCAACAAGAGTAGATGCACACTAGAAAGGATCCCAGAGGGTACAGGAGCCCCTAAGACCTTGTAGTGAGGGCTGGATGGCATTCCCTCTGACCCCCTCAAGTGGCTTGGGCTCTGGTTCCTAGCGGAAGCCAGGGTTAAGAGCCCGTGCTGTCTGTAATTGAAGACAATTAAGAGGTCTCACATCCTGTGGAGCGGATAGCAGGGCCTGGCTCTTACCCTTGTGAGCCAAGGTTGAAATGAGTGCTGTAAACAAGAGCTACCATTCCCCACCCAGAGCCTGAGGAAAAGGGCTCGCTCTACACAGTGCCTGCACTGAGTAGCGGGACATGCTGGGCACTGAGGAGGCCAAGGTGGCAGCCCCCACCAGGCCTGGTGCCAACTCCTGTGGAGCATACATGGAATTCCTTTCTCCCACTCCCCCAGCCCAGAGGACATTTCTGTCTTCCTCCTTCCTAACCTTTGCTGTGCTTCAAAGATATGCTCTTGGGCGGCTTCCAGGGTTGAGCAGGCCAAACCCAGAAGTGTGGAGAAGGAAGGGGGTGGGGCGGGCCAGGGTTCGGATCACACCAAGAAGGGACAGGGAGAGAAGGTGCCAAGGCTTTCCAAACAGCAGACAGTCTGCTGGAGAGGACAGCAGCGGCTCCTCTCCCGACTGCTGGTTTCAGTGTGCCCTTGGCCAGTCACTTGGGAATCCCCAGGATGGGGCCCCTTTAATTCAGCCTTCCAGCAGGAAAGAACCCCACCTCCTTCTGCTCCAGCCCCTTTGAAGAGCAGCAAGCAACTGGGATGGCTCTCCAGTTGTAACACATGGGGAAGATGGCCCCGCAGTGCCACACATGGAGTCCTGACCTTGTGCCCCAACCCCTAGCAAGATACAATAGCTTCTGTGGGTCCATGGCAGAGCACCCTTGGGGCCTTGGAGCCACTCCTACAGGGCCCTCTCACAGACATCTCTTTTATGGTGAGCAAACACACTTCGGTTTGAACTTTCTTCAACTGCTGTCCCTGAGGCAGACACATCTGCTCCAAGTGCTAGGGAGCCGGAGGTTGAGTCTCCCTCCCTCCCCCAACCATGCCTGCTGGCAGCAGTTTCCTGGAATTCAGTTTCCATACAGCAGTAGAGACCCTCCGTGCTGAGTCTGGAGGACAGGAGCTGAGCCACAATACTGCAGGTCCAAATGAGCCCAGTGTTCTCCCCATGCAAGTGCCGGTCACACACACTCATCCTCTGGGCTACCTACTACACACAAGCTTCCTCCAGCCTGCCTCCATGACAACACATGTGCTCACATCAACAGGGGCATGCATGCTCAACAGGCTCTCTTTACACAGAGTCTAACAGGAAAAGGTCTCTTGGAGGTACGGAGCAAGGACACAGAGCAGGGATTCTGTGCTCCCCTGCTGGCCTGGCCTGGTGGGTGGGCTTTGGGATTCTTCCCTTTCTTCCCTGGGCCTCTCACAGGCAGAAGCAGAACTCAGAAGCACTGTGGGGAATGCATGAATCAAGTGATTCTATCTCCTAGTACTTTTTTTTTTTTTAAATCTTTTTGAAACAGGAGCTACTTGAGCAGGTTGGTCCTACACAGGCAGGAGGATCTCAAAGTTCAAGGCTAGCTAGCTTAGTCTGTAGAGTTGAGTTCTCTGACACTTAGGGGCTACACAGAGAAAACTTGTCACAATATAAAACAAAAGAGAGAGGAGCTACCTATGTAGTCTAGACAATCCTCCTGTCTCAGCCTCCAGAATCCTGCAGACACCTATGTAAACCCATTCATTCACTCAAGTATTCCCTGGACACCAACTATGGGCCACGTTTGCTAAGTGTTGGAAATCCAGCTGTGAGCAGACCCTGTTCCTGGCCTTCCTGCTACTCCCCATCCACGGAGAACAAAGTGGCTGCTGCCGCCCATGCTCCACAGCTCCCCTTCTTAAACAACCTGCATGTCTGTGCCACCAGCCTCATCACAGCACAAAACTGCTGTGGGGCTCTATCCTATCACCCCAGAAAGCTCTCAGGTCATCCAGGAGTAGGGACCAGGCTGCCTGTTCTCTGAATTCCTCATGAGGTAGCAAGACTTGTTGAACTGACTAAACTGCCTGGCAGGATGTGGTGTTTAATGAGGATGTTGCATTAATCTGACAATTAAGGGCTCTGGTCCCACTGCGCAGTTCTTGAACGAGGGCCATATGAAAACCGGGACCCTGGCTGGAGGGCCAGAGGCTGCATGCTTCTCTTAGCTACAGCTGTTAGCTATCCCACAAAAAGGAGCTAAAGTTGCTCTTGCTTAGACACCTGAACTGCTCAGGAAAATGCGCTCTGCCTCACCCTGCCCAGCAGATGAGCTGCATTTCATACTGACATTGAAATCACCTGGAAAGAAAAAGCCAGGTTCCAGGCTCTGGGGCAAGGGTTTCCTAAGATTTCCTCATAATGGCCCCATAAGGCCCCACAGGGCAGGCCTCTCTCCAGGTCTAGTCATACAGCTCTTCAGACGCTAGCCCCAACTATCCAGGGTGACAGAACTTAGGGGCAGAGCTGGGGTCTGAATCCAGACAGTCTGCACCCAGAGCCATGAAATTACACACTCCACCCTTTGATCAAAAGTGCCTGATTCCTTAATGACGAAGTGCCTCAATATAATACCCAAAGGCAGCGGGGCTACATATGCTTGATGGCATGTGCACACACGCATGCATGCAGAGCTTTATGCGTGCACATTACTGAACATCTACTTTGTGTTGCCCTAGGGATCTATCTATATGGCTAAGGAAGGTCTCCTACCTTCAGACTTTATTTAGGGAGAGGAATCAGCTGAAACTTCTGGCTCATTTACAAGTATGGGAAAGAGCTGGGGGGGGGGGCTGCATAGTTACTGAACATCAGTGGCTCCCTCCCCAGGGACTTTTCCATAGCCCCCAGGTTTCTGTCATCCCAACTGCTGCTCTGTGAATGGTGGCTCTGGGAATTTTGAAAACCCAAACGCTGACTGCGATGTTTTTTTTTTTTTTAAGTAATCAAGCCTATTAAACCTAAACTTCCCAGAAAACAAACAGAACTGAGTAAGCTGTAGCTGTGGACGTGGCCAGACTGGCAGGACCACCGCCAGCACCCACAGGTGCAGGGCTGACCTGGAGAGACCCTTCTGCAAGCCCTGCTGTAGCAGAACCGGGCTGTCCATGGGGCAAAGCCAGCCAGCACAGAGAAGCAGACTCAGGCCCTCTCTACTCACCTATTCGCCCCTGAGCTGAGGCTGGGAAGGCCGGCTAATCACACAGGCAATTACCAGAGCACACAGTTCAGACCCATCACCCAAGTCCAGAGGGACCTGGGGCGGGGGGGGGGGGGAGTGCAGGGAGGAAGAAAGGGAGGCAGCCAGGCAGCCAACCCAGGTCGGGAGTGTCTAAGACCCAGGCACTCCCCTGCCCCCCCATGAGGTCACAAGTAGGTCACTTCTTGCTCCCTTCTTAAATCTCAGGAGAATTGGGGCTACTAATTTCTCCCTCTCAAATAACTTCACCGAAGATAAAAGTACATATGCCATGCTTCTAAAATCCCTCCTGAGATTCTGTGTGACTGGCCAGGGAGCTGTGGCTAGATCTCCCAGCCTAGCCTTTGCCCTTTACATCCTGAAGTCTGTGGCCTTGCCCACCTGGCAGTAAAAGTTCATCAGAACATGCACCATAGTGCTTTTGCCATCATGGGCCACAGGGCATTAGGGCCAACTAATCTTTTGAAAAGCGGAACTCTTGTGTTGGCCAGGCAGGGTGGGTAGCACCTAGTCTTTAGGACACACCCCCAACCTTGGAGTCTTCACTCTGGGCAGAGAGAGAAGCGCTGACTAAACCCTTGAGCCTCTTATCTTCAGTCCAAAATTCAGAAGCCAGCTCTATTTCTCCCCACCCAGCTAGCCCAGGCCCTTCCTTCTCTACAGGCCTCGGCAGCACCAACCACTGTGCAGCCCGGAGGAGGGGAATACGGGAGACATACGGAGGAAAGTGGAAGCAGGCCTGTATCCATGGCTGTAACTACGGGCAGGTGCTATCAGTAACCTGATTATTTTACAACTGGGGTCAACTTCTCTGGAACTGGGTTCCTGGTGCCTCTGAAGCTGAGCCATTTGCATCTTCCAGGACTCAGAATTCTGGGGCGTGCCTCCTACAGTATTTTCCAGGCCTTTCCTCAGAGCTGTAACTCTATCTCAACCACTCACTTGAGAAAGAAAGGGAGGAGGATTTACGGAGAATTCAGTGCTAGTGGAGGCCATAAGGCCTGATCTGGAGCCCTGGGTGTGGGTTTCAGACCGTGGTGGGGGTGGGGATGTTCAAGGATGCTCCTAGGCCAGGCAGGAAACAGGCACTCCAGGCTGGCTGCCCCCTCCCCCACCATCCCCAGGTTTTTGGGCAGCAGGAAAGAATACCAGTGTGGGCAGTTCTCCAGCCCCAGCTCTCAACCTAGCATATATATTAGGATGTGGGAGGTGGCTTCTCAGTCCAGTGTTGGGCAGTGCCTTCTGGGTCACCTGTGAGCCTGGCCAGGTCAGGGAATGCTCGGCCTTGGAGCTGCTCAGGTTAGCATTATGCTCATCACTCCAAATATGCCAAGAAAGTGCTGAACCACATTTGACCCCAACCTAACCACTTCAGGCACTTACTAATGGAAACTGAAAACTCCCAGGATCCAGAGCAAGCAAAGGTTCATGCCCCTGTTGTGATGTTGTGATACTGTTACATGAAAGAAACAGGAGGGTGATCTGAGTCAGCTCCTGAGCACTTGGGGCTTCCAAGGCGGTTGTCAAATTCTGTACCCCATCAATGCCCACCTGGCCACCAGAAAAGGTGATGCGTTTTCCTGAGACACAGCACACAATTCTACTTCTTGCTAACAGACCTTGGCTTACCAGCCATACAAACACATTCTTGGGGGGAGGGGAGACAGTGAGGAGGCTTCCATCCTCCCCCTCCCCCCACTGACTCGCAGACTCTCACTGCACCTGTCAGAACCATGTTCATGTACCCATGTGCTTGCTCAACTGTCCTTGCCATAGTGCATGCCTGGATGCTAGAGTGAGCATGTCCCACACCTTCCCTAGCGTATGGGCTTTTGTTCCTAAGCAAAGGCAACGGACTGTTTCCCCAGCATTCCTCACTATGAGACCTCACTGATACCCCAGCTCCTGCCATCAATGGGCACCTGAGTTTCTTGGGCAAACTGGGTTCTTCCAGCCAAAAGGATGGCCAGAGGGGAAGCACTCTGAGCTAACCCTCTCCAGGTCTATCCTTCCAAGAAAAGGACTCAGGCTAGACTAAAAAGTTCTTGAGCAATTCAGAGATGGACCAGCTTCCCATTGCCCCAGGGTGGCTGAGGCCCTGGGAAAGAGGTTCCTCCTCAAAGTTAGCCTTCTGAGCAGGGAGGTAAAGCTGGGGTGCTGTTTGCCACTGGTAGGTGGAAAGGTGCTGAATGGGGTAGAGAGAGCAGAAGGAGGTGCTGCCTTAAGACTACTCTATAGCACAGCCCAACAGAGGAGCCTGGATTGCATTCAAAGACACATTTGGACTCAAATGGCTTTCCAATGAAAGGGTAATTTACAACCTGGGGTTAAGCTACCCACTGGGGCCTGGGCCATTAATGGGCTCTTTTCCCCACACCAACACACAGCTGAGAAACAGGCACGTTTTAGGGGTCAAGGGACCTGGTTCCACCATCACAGGCTCTGCCCACAGGAGTGAGGAGAGCACCAACACTCACCCCAGGCCCCAACACTGGAGTGTGCAGTGGGGGGAGGGGGCTTCCAGCTGATTCTGGGATAAGTAGGGCTTTATCTCAAGGGAGAATCTATTTCAGGCCACAATCCTCAGAAAGGGGGAAATCAGAGTCCAAACACCATTTCAGGTGAAATCAGGAGGTTATTCATCTCCCCTCAGAGCAGACAGAAAGAAAAATCAATGTTTCAGAGGGGGAAAGGGTTCCATTTGAATTAATGGGTTTGTGGCTTCTCCATTGATCTGCGCCTCTTCACACTTTCTTTTTGTGCTTTTGTGCTCTGAGGGAGAGGGGAGGGAGAAGAGAATGGCAGGGAGGGGGCTCTCGGTAAGGAAAAGGACGGTCTAACCTTAACCTTTCTCCGGGAATAATGCTAATTAGCAAGGCTTAATGAGAACTTCCCCCAGGAAGCTCGGCCTGGTAGGGGCGGCCAGACTACCCGCAAACGCAGCTCTGAGAAAGAGTAGGGTCACTTCTGAACCCAAGAGGCCGGAATAGGAGGGCGAATTGCACTCCCCCCGGGTATCCTGCCCGGGAACCCTAGGTGAAGGGCGGCGAGCAGCAGGAGGGCGGAGGTGTAAATCCACCTTAACCCTTGCGCGCGCTCTCCGCAGGCCCCCGCGTGGTGTGTTCCTTCACCAGGGGTCTTCAGAACCCTTGCTTCTTCTCCGAGGGTGCACACGAGAGGGGCTGTCGCTCCCCTGGTGGAGCGACAGGAGCCTGCCAAAGTGGTCTCAACTGTGCAAACCGCGTCTCAACTCCCAGCGCCTTGGCAAGGAGCCCCTCCCTGCCACTGTACGCTTCCCGTCCCCACATCCCCAAACACAGTCCACTTCCTTTCTCCCGGAGGCAGCGGCCACCCGTGCCTGGCCCCCGCCCCGCTGTCCGCGAACGTCTTCCTCCCGGGGACGCGGTGCGGAGCCCGCTGCAAACGGCGTGGCCGCGGCACAATACCGCGGCGCGGCGCACACAATCACCGCCCCCCAGGACCGGCGGCGCGCACGGCCAGGAGTGGGGTGCGCCCGGCAGCTCCGGGCACTTGAAGCTAGACGCACCTCTCCAGCGCCCCGCAGGCCCAGGAGCGCAGCCTCCGCCCCTCCCCGCTCTCGGGCACACTCGCCCGCCCCCAGCCCCAACCCACTCCACCCAGGGCCAGCAGCTCTCCCGGCGCAGGAAGCTCCCCTTGAGTCCCCCTCCTCGAACCCCACAGCTCCCCTAACCGCAGCTCAACGGCCAGCGGCAGAGCAGGAGGAGGGGGCGGCAGCCGAGGGCCCAGGACCAGTCCGGTCGCGGGGTCCCCCAGGACTCTGTACCTGGGCGGGCGGCGAGGCGCAGACCGGCGGTCTGGCTCTGGGAGTGAACCGGGCGGGAGGCGGTGACAGCCCCACCGCTCCAGCTGCTGCTGCTGCTACTGCTGCTGCTGCTGCCGCCGCGGCCGCCCGGGGAGAGGGGCTGGCACCGCTGCGGCGCGTCACTGCCCGGCCCGGGGGCGGGGGTGGCCAGGGGGAGGGCCCAGGCGAGCGGCGGCGGTGGCGCCGCGGCCCGGGAGGAAGGGGGAGGGGGGCACCGGGCACGGGGAGGCGGGGGAGGGGGCGGGACCGGGCACGGGGCGGGGGCCGGGGGGAGGGGAGCGCCGGAGGACGCACTCAGGGGGAGTAGGAGGAGCAGCAGGAGGAGGAGGTGGAGGGGCGGGAGAGAGGGAGGAGTGGGCATGGGGGGGGAGGGAGAAAGAGAGGAAAGGAGGCACCCAGGGAGAGGGGAGAGGAGAAAGGAGAGTGGGGGGGAGAGAAGGAAGAAGGGGGGGTGCTTGGCCAGGTATGAGGACCAGGGTGCGCTGGACGCGCTGCCGTGCGCTACTGGATAGAGCTCTTCTTAAGGGAGAAGAGCTTGGAGGAAGATCCCTGGGGGCGTGCGGCCCCGGAAAGGAGGCGATGGGAGCTGGGTTCGACCCTGGCTCCCAGAGGCTGCGGACTTCAAGTCTTGGGGCGGGGTGGGGACGTACCCTGCAAACTGTCTGCGTTCAGGCCAGGAGAGGGAGACTTGCCCCAAAGAAAGTGACTAAGGGAGGCATCGTCGGGAACTCTTGGTGCCGTAGGGCCTCTACACAGCCCTCGACCCTAGGCGTCTCTCAATCCCGGGCACCGCGGGTGTTCGTCGGGCAAGGCAGCGGGACCCGCGGGCTCAGCCCTACCTAGGAGGTCTTAGTGGGACCCTAACAAGGAAAAGCCAGGCACGTGGCCGACTCTCGGTCGGGCCCCCGCCCACACCGCAGGGCCCCCTTTTCTCGATCAAGTTCAAGCTTGAGCTCCTGGGCACCCTACCCACGGGCCGCCTCCTCCCCTCCCCTCCCCTCGCCTCCTTTCTATTCTGTACCATCTCGCTTCTCACTCTTCCTTTGTCTCTTTCCCACCACTTAGTTTGCACCCGCCCCTGAACCCCTCCTCTCCGCCCCGCCGCCAGCTCCAATGTCCAGACTGCGCTCACCTGTTCGACCCAAACATTCCGGCGACCCGGAGCGCTCGCCGCCCGCTCGCTGCCGGCTCCCTTTGAGAGCCCCCGCCCCACTCCGCGGGTCATTGTGCTCCAGCAGACCACACGGTGCCGGCTCCTTACGGCGCTCTGGCTACCGTAGTAAAGTCATAGCATAATATTAAGACTGCTGCCCAGACCTGGGCGCGCGCAGTCCACAGGGACTCCGCTAGAAAAGGGAAGACGCACGCCGACCCAAGGTGAGGTCTCGGGGCAAAAACACCTTCCGTCTTGGCATCAGGAGAAGACAGAATGGGGCAGCACGAGGTGGCTAGAGGGGTACCCTAAATCTCCGGGCAACCTCAGAATCGCCGGCGACCTAACAAGGTAGTCTCCTTACGGCAGAATTAAAACATCGACAGAGAAAAAAATGGGTTAGGGCAAACGCCCCCCGAACTCTCTACCACCAAGTCCAAAGGCCAGGTTAGAAAACATGGGCCTCGAATAAAGCTGAGCTTTAACAAGGATAGAGACGTACATGAAATTCTGTAGGGAGATGCCCCGCCCCCCAAAAGAAACCCAATAACGAGCCCTCCTCCTGGTTCCTATGAGGAAGGACAATTTCTACAGATTCCTTTACGCTACAACTCATTCACAGTGGAACCAGCAGAGGAGAGCAAACGAGACAGCCACCACGATTGTTTGCAATTTTGAAACAGACTGCCTTTAACCCTCCAACTTTTCTTTAAAAAGCCCTTTTCTTTCTTCCTCTGAAAGCTTTGCATTGTGAACAATCTATGATAGACAAGACTCCCTCTACAGGTTTGATCTGTAATTACAGTCACAGGTTCGGAGCTCCCTGTTCACGGATTAGAAAAGATGACACTTCAAATTAACAACACACAGACTTCATTCTGCACATGCTAAAGATCTTACTGTCAATATGAAACTCACGCTTAAAAAAAAGGATTTAGGCGTGTTACTCATTAGCGCCTTTTACTCCTGAAATCAACTGTGTTTTCAAATCAATTCACCAATTCACTTTTCCCACTTTCTCTATTAGACCTTTACTTCCCATCTTTTTGGGTGGAGGTATCTAGGGTCACAACCCTGTTGAGTCCATCTAGGGCAATGTGGGCGTTTCCAACATGGAAGCTGTCCTTCGTTGCTCTGAGTGAGATAATTCGGGCTCAGGATTTCCTGCCTCTTTCCAACACATTTCTTAAGACCTTTGACCTCGCCTGGCCTGAGTCACAATTTCACAGCAGTAGTGGACATCTGGGCTTGAAATATAAAGCCCAAAACAGCTGAAGTTCAAAGGTGAAATTGAACCCAGATAACCCTCCTCTCCTCAGACTCATCAGTGAGCAGAGTGCCGCTAAGGCCGGTAGGACTGTCCCCGCAGACACCAGTGTGCACTCATTTACCATCCTCCAAACACAACACCGAAGCCCCATGGCCCACAGACACCTTGGCTGGCTGGGAAGCACTTCTGAATGCCAGGAGCCTCCCAAGCATTGTCCCCACAAGGGCTGCCCCTCCTCAAGGAACCTTGAGCTGGTGGTTTTCAGTGTCCTTGTCCCTCTGACCAGTTCCCTCTGACCTTAAAGAGGCCACAGTGTGGCTCCCAATGTGGGGGAGGGTTCCATAGCAAGAAAAACAACAACAAAACCTGGTCCTTATTCCTCACTGCCCTCACATCACCAATCTCCTGGCTCAGCAGTAGGCACGTTTGGAAACAGATGCTAGAGGCAGATGCTCTTAGGAGCACCTACAAGAATCTTTTATGAGCCTGGCCAGGGGACATGAGGAAGGACAGGAACTTAGTTCAACCGGAGTGGACTCTGTGAGAACACTGAAAAGTCATTTATCACCACAAATTACCTCTTAATGACAGAGACAGTACCTGCCTGCTAGGGTGATGGAGCAATCACCTCTGAACTATGCCATCAAGTCAGCTGTCACAAAAGGGCCGTCACCTGATCTGATTCTGTGCACCTTCTGAGGTAGTTAGTAGGAAAACAGCTTCTATGCTGCTTATTCTCCGCGCCAGATCCCTCCCCACAAAAATGTTTGAATCTGAAGAAATCCAGAAAGATCACTCTTCACAGACAAACAGTTCTGAACTTTTCAAAAACAACCATGAGTGGGGGCTGTGGTTCATGCCTGTACTGCTAGTTACAGGAAGCAGGGCAGGAGCATCATCACAAGTTTGAGGCCAGTCTGGTCTGCACATCAAGATGCTATCCCAAAAGCCAAAATAAAAACAGCAAACAAAAATAGGGTAGCAGGTGTGGCAGTAGCTGTAGCAAATTCCTTTAATCCTGGAACTTAGTACTCAATACTCGGGAGGCAGGGGAAAGCAGATCTCTTGAATTTGAGACCAGCCTGGTCTACTAATGGAGTTCAAGTACAACCAGGATTGGTACATAGAGAAACTATCTCAAAAAACCAAACAAAAACAAAAAAAATCTCCCCCCAAAACCAAAACAACAACAACAACAAAACAACCAACCAAACCACTTATTGTCATACATTTAACTGCTATAGATGATGAGACTAAGGAAAAATACCAGCTAAAGGCAACATATGGGTTCCAGCTGGACCTTGGACTTAAGGGTACAGGTAGAGGGAGAGGCAGAAAGTGAGGACAGAGGAAAGGGAGAAGATGGGCTGGGAGGAGGGTCAAGTGCTCTCAAGGAGTAGACCAACATGCTCCTGATTCTAGACAGCAAAAATTGGCAACTGGGGGAAGACCTTGAGGCATGGCCTTTCTGGCAGATTCGGCAAGTGATATAAAAGTTCTAGGAACACAAGGGTGATGAGTGTTACCTCAGCACGAGGGATTAAGGGAGGGTGGGAGGTGAGACAGCGAGGGCTGCAATTCAGGCACTAGAAAAGGTTTGGTCAACAAGAGGCATAACAATAAAATTACAAGTCTATGAGACACTTGTCTTAAGCTGCCTTCTTTACAACTCTGAAACCTGGACAATGAAAGGCTCCTTAGAACAGTGGCTGAATGTGTTTGAGATGGCATGTCTCAGAAGGATTTTAGGTGTCACACGAAGAGACAGGCTGCACAACAATGACATTAAGAAACACCTCCATTGAGCTGGAGAGATAGCTCAGAGGTTAAGAGCATTGCCTGCTCTTCCAAAGGTCCTGAGTTCAATTCCCAGCAACCACATGGTGGCTCACAACCATCTGTAATGAGGTCTGGTGCCCTCTTCTGACCTGCAGGCATACACACAGACAGAATATTGTATACATAAAAAAATAAATATAAAAAAAGAAACACCTCCATCTATAGAAGGAAGTAAACTACAGGATACGGCTTGAGATACTTCGGCCATGTTATGAGAAGGGATGATGGAAGATACCCGAAGATAGCACTGCTTGGAGGACTACATGTGATAAGGTGAAGAGGAAGGCCCAAAAAACTGCATAAAGGAAGATTGTGGAACCTGGGTATGACAATAACACAAGCAACTAGGACTGCTCAGGATAGGAACAACTGGAGAACTGCCATACCCGGCTGCCCATGCATGCTTAAGCATTGTTGGGGTATTAATGGTGATAATGATAATGATGGGAAATGAGATGGCAGGGTCATATGGGGTCATAGGGCCAAGTGTGCTGAGCCTGGACACAGCTGAGAGGCATGGACTTTCATTTGGCCTGCTGAGGTGTTACAAGCTCAGTTAAGTTTCCAGATCAGGGCACACGGGATTTGAATGATAAAAAAGGGCAGCAGGAGGTAAATAGAATCCAGGAGGTCCAGCCTCTGTAGGCCTCCTTTCTCCAACTACAAAGTGAGCATAACATAGTATGTTCAACCCAGAACTTGGCAGAAAGTGTTCTACTCTGACATTAGAAACTCCAGGGCTAAGGATACAGCTCAATTGGTAGAGTACTTATCTAGCATACAGAAGGTCTTGAGTTCAATCTCTAGCACTGTAGTAACTGGGCATGTCTATAATCCAGCACTCGGGAAGTAGCAGTAAGATCAAGAGTTCAAGGTCATTACTACCTATGTGGTGAGTTCAAGGCCAGCCTGGAGCGCTGTCACTCCATAAAGAATGTGTGTGTAGGGAGCTGGCAAAATGACCCAGTGGTAAGAGTGTTGTTTTCAAGCTTGATGACCTGGGTTCAATCCCCTGAATCCACACAGTCAAAAGTTGAGAACACACATACTGTCCTCAACTTCCACACTCATAATGTGGTATGCATGCCCCCGAATAAATATGTTTTTGTTGGTGTTGTTGCTTAAAAAAATAAAGAAAAATGAAGAACTGAGTAGATGGCTGAGTGGATAAATGTACTGTGCTGGCTAATTTTATGTCAACTTGACACAAGCTAGTAAGTCATCTGAGGGGAGGGATCTACAGTTGAAAAAAAATGCCTCTGTAAGATCAAGCTTTACGCAAGCCTGTGGGGCATTTTCTTAAATAGTTATCCATGGGGCAGAGCCCAGCTCATTGTGGGTGGGGCCATCTCTGGGATGATGGTCCTGGGTTCTTTAAGAAAGCAGGCTTAGTCAACAAAAGGCCGGACTCACATCTTTAATCCCAGTACTCGGGAGGCAGAGGGAGGCAGGTGAGGTGGATCTCTGTAAATTCGAGGCCAACCTGGTCTAGAGATCAGGTTCTGGGACAGCCAGGGCTACAAAGAGAAACTTTGTCTTGAAAAAAAAAAGAAGAAGGAAGGAAGGAAGGAAGGAAGGAAGGAAGGAAGGAAGGAAGGAAGGAAAAGAAAGAAGAAAGTATGCAGGCAGGGTAAGTGAGCGTGTGGAGCAAGCCTGTAAGCAGCAGGCACCATGGCCTCTGCATCCCCTCCTTCCTCCAGGTTCCTGCCTTTTGAGTTACCGCCTTGACTTCCTTCAGTGATGGACTGTTACCTGGAAGCACAAGCAGAATAAACCCCTTCCTCCCCAAATTATTTTTGGTCATGGTGTCTCATTACAGCAATAGTAATCCCAAAACAAGTACTTATACAAGCATGAGGATTTGAGTTTGGCTCTCCAGTATCCACATAAAAAGCCAGACATGGCTGTACACACGCCTGTAATCTCAGAACTAGAGGTAGGAACTGGAAATACCAGCCTGTCCAAAAAACAGCAAGCGCCAGGTATAGCGAGAGACCCTGTCTCAAGGGAGTAAGGTAGTGACCACTAAAGGACGACGTTGTGAACACACGTACGTTGGTGTATTTGTGCATGCTTTTTTTTTTGCTTGCTTGGGTTTTGTTTGTTTTGTTTTGTTTTTTAATATTTATTTATTTATTATGTATACAATATTCTGTCTGTATGCCTGAAAGCCAGAAGAGGGCGCCAGACCTCTTTACAGATGGTTGTGAGCCACCATGTGGTTGCTGGGAATTGAACTCAGGACCTTAGGAAGAGCAGGCAATGCTCTTAATCACTGAGCCATCTCTCCAGCCCCGTTTGTTTTGTTTTTGAGACAGAGTCTCTCTGTGCAGCCTTGGCTGTCCTGAAACTCACTCTATAGATCAGGCTGGCCTCCAACTCACACCACTGCCTGGTTCTTTTCTACTGCCTTTTAATTTTTGGTAATTGTATGTTTGTTTATGTTTTGATGTAAGAAAATTTTACAATCTTATAATCAGGTTTAGTTGGGGTTTTCTCTTCACCAGGTTTTATTCCCAAATTTTCAGTGATTTTATTATAATTCATCTGAAGTTTCTTTTTGAAAATCTATATTAAATTTATCTCCACACAATTACTGAAGTAGAAGTTCAGTTTGCTTTTTTGTTTTTGAGATAGGCCTGAACTCAGTATTTAGCTGGAAGGATAACCCCTAAACTTTGGATTCCCCTGGGTGCTGGGAGTATAGCACTTATGAGCCTGGAGCTTTGTGTAACCTATGCAAACACTCTACCAACTGGGCTACAAACCCAGCCCAATTTGCTTTTGTTTCTAAATGGTCTCATTCGTATTCAAGCCCCCCCCCCACCTCCCTAGAGTCTCACGTGGTGGCTCATCATTACCTGTAAATCCAATTTCAAACCTTTTTCTCACCTCCTCAGGCACCAGGCACACACATGGTACAAACCTTCAGACAAGCATTTACACATTCACATAAAATAAAAATAAATATTTTTAAGAGGGATCTGTTCATATCTGGTGAGGGGGTTGGAGAGATGGCTCAACAGTTAAAGAGCACTGGCTGCTCTTCCAGAGGACCCGGGTTCAATCCTCAGCACCCACATGGCAGCTCACAACTGTCTATAACTCCAGTTCCAAGGAACCTGACATACATGCAGGCAAAAGACCAATATACATAAAATACAAATTAAATGATAAAAGAGATAATTTAAAAACTTGTTAAAAATATTTGATAAGGCCAGCATGCACCTCAACCCCATAAACTCTCTGCCTGTGTCACAGAGGGGAGTAACCCAGAATGGGGACACCCTGGGCACAGCACTGTCATGAAGAAGAGAAGAGCCTTCTAGGTGGGGAGAAGGGTCCTGAAAAGTATCTTTTCTAGGATGGTGAGGGGGGTGGTGTCTCCAGTTCACACGACTCTGTATTACTACTGGGGTGGAGGAGTAGCTTAGTTAATCCATTCACTCTTCCCAGTGGTCAGTTCGGCTAGCTGCAGCCTCCCAGCCAGCTCAGGCCCCCAGCTGAAGTCTAGAAGTAGCAGTCCAGTGTGCCTCCCTGCTCCGTTGGTTTCCCTTGTGAGCACACCAAAGGAGCCTGACTGGGGGAAATGCGGCCCCACCCCGACAGCCATGGCCACAGGCCATTATTCTCCTTTACAAAAGCACCTTAAAAAAAAAAGATTTATGTGTAAGAGTTTTTTGCCTGTATGTATGTATGTGTACTGTGCCTGTGCCTGGATCCAGTCAGAAGAGGGCGAACTCCTTAGAACTGGAGTCATAGATGGTTTCGAGCCACCAAGTGGTTGCTGGAGATTGAACCTAGGTCCTCTATAAGAACACCAAGTGCTCTCAACCACTGAGCCCTCTTTCCAGCCCCTTAGTGCCTTGATTTAAAATGCCATCAGGTACCCTCTGGTTTTGTCACTCTCCTAGTACAAAACCTTTATAGCTCCCAGCTCCTGCTCTGGTGTCCTAGGCTTGTGCAGCCCTACTGGCCTAATCTTCTTGTCTTTTCTGGGAACTCTGCTATGATGGAGTCACCATCTTTTGTCCCTCTTCATCCACGAGCAATCCTCTGTGCCTCTGATCATGCATGCTTTCAAGTATGTGCTCCTTCCACAAGCATGTTCAGAGCCCCTCACCTGTGCTAGGCACCATGACCAGTGCAGGTAACACAGTAGGGGATGATACAGGATGCAGGTCTGTCTCTGGGTACCTGCAGGCCAGCCGGAAGGAAGACATTAAGCAGATGACCATGTGGCTTCTTGATCTGGTGCTGTTTGTAGGAGGTGTATCCTATCTGAGCTTGACAGTTATGTGGCTATGAAGAAGGAGGGGGCATGTCCAGGAGGTCTCTGCTCAGGTGACATGGAAGCTGTGTTGATGGATGCACGGGTGGAGAGGGATTGCTAGGTAGGAAAATGCATAGACTGCCAATAAAACCCATCCACTGGAGCCTGCTGAACTCTGCTGAACTCAAGAGGCTGTCCGTAGGCAAATACCTGTCAATTTTGTCATACAGTGTGGAGCTGACAGTTTTCTGCATTATGCCTCTTGCCCCATCAGACTGCAAGCTCAGGGACAGAGGCAGAGTGCTCACATCATGCCATACACTGTGGTCTACGAGGGTCTTGCTCAGACCCCATGGCCCTCACTCCAGCAGAGTTGGCTTGGTGCTGAATGCAGGCCACATGCTGGGACTCTGAGGGAATGAGTGGAGTGCCCAGGCCTCTCCTCCCTTCTTCCCTGGCCTCTTGGGAGAGGCTTTACCAGGAGACCAAGGCTAGCTACCATAGAGTGTCCACTTCTATGGGTGTACAGACAGATGGCCCCTGAAGAGCACACCTTAGCCACCGCATGGTGGGAATCCTTCAGTCTTAGTGCTCGGGAGGCAGGGATACATGGTGAGACCCTGTCTTTACAAGAAAACCAAACCGATGCCACCCTAGCCGGGTAGGAGAATGACAGTAGCCTATTGTTGCTCGGCAGTGACGCTGTGTATGGTGATGCTCACAGACCTGCGTGTGAGAGCACATGCTGCAGCTGCAAAACCCAAACTATGCTATTAAAAGTCACAACAGTGGTCACCTTTGCTTGTGGCAGTGACTAGGAGGGACTAGTCTCTGGGATTTAGACAATGTTGTTTCTTGCTCTAGGTATTGGTTACAGGAAGTGGGAAGTGTACGAAACTCTGAGTTGTCTCTCCATACTTGTCCGCATATGGGTTGGTATGGACAATGTGCATCCACTGGAAGCTTGAGAAAGGCAACAAGTCAAGCCAGCTGCCATGTCCTAGTGATCCACAGCACTCTGGAACCAATCCTGCCACCCCACAGCCTCCCACCCAGGCTAGTTGTACAGTCACCAAGCAAAGGGGGTGATAATAATGCCACATGCACAGGAAGGCTGGAGACTTTGAGAGACTAGGTGACCCAAGTCACCCAGCAGTGAGGAAACTGGTGGGCAGAGCCATGGGGCAAAATAGTCACAGAGCTGGAAGCAAGGGGTAGGCGAGGGTCTGGATGGAGGTCTGGGTCTGTTGGATGCTTGGCAAGCGCTGTTAGAATAGGGTTCCTGAGCCAAAAGGCCTGTGGACACTAAGCCTCGCCAACTGAGTGAGGACAGTCACAGGCCAGCACACAGTATGTTCAGGGACCATGGTAGATTGGCAGACCTGGGCCTGTCTGGTGAAGCTGAGGGTATTGGAGCCCTGTTGACCTCAGCCTGACCCTATTCTAATGTCTGTTTTCCTTCCTCTACTCCTCCCCCTCCTCGGGAAACAATAGTGTTAGGATGCAGGGATGTGTGCTTCCACTGACCTGACTTTGCAGGTTACTCAGGTGCTCTGAAGTGGAGCCTCAGTCTTTTGCATGAAAAACAGACTTCTGGGACTCCTGCTTTCTCCTCATCTCCTGATCCCACCCCCGTTTCCTTTCCCTTTTCTTTCCTGCCCCAGTCAGAACCATCTTACTATCCAAAGGCAATGCCAAGTTCAGATGAAGGGACCCAGGCCATGGCAGGTCCCATAGCAGAATCTAGCTTACGTGGGACCTTCACAATCTTTCCCGGTTACATAGAATAAAAAATAAGAGTCCTCTCTTTTGCAGCCTCCCTTCTGCCTATAGAGGCAGCAACATGTCTGGAGTTTGGCCTAGAAAGGCAGCAATGTGAATCCGCAGCCTTCTAAGAAAACTTTTGTTTTTGCTGAACTAGCCTTGCTCCACCCTCCTCTCACCATGGATGGGATAAGATAGCAAAGCCAGCATGGTCCAGACACTAACCAGGCACTGCAGACCTCACAGCAGGACCTCCATCCCTCCACTTCACACTCGCTCCACAGGCTGCTAGTATTCCTGACTGAGTCACAGGGCTCCTATCTGGGGACAGACCGGACAGTCAGGAAGCCAGCCGCCATGTGCCTTCTCCCCAGTATTCAGAGCCAAGTACCTCCTGTTTATCCTGTGTTGTGAGGTCAGAGAGACATGCAAAGGGCCTTAACTTGCAGATGCCCTGGGAAGGAAAATAGCTTCCTCAGCATGGTTCCAGTTGGGCAGTGTGATACAACCATTTTAACTGCCCTCAGGTGGTGAGGCCTGCAGTGTTACTTGTGCTCTTGAGGAGTCTGTAGTGACTGGATCCTTCTCTCCAACTGTCTTCAGCCCCCTAACTTAAGGATCTTTGCGTCCTGCTATTGGGGAGCAGCAGGGAGGTGGGAAAAGTGGCGGAGATGAGGGCCAGGTGGGTGGGCTCTGGGCCTTGCCCGGATTTGTCAGTGACACATCTGTGTGATGCCAGCTTGCAAGGCTCTAGACTCCACCTCCACTTCCCTTGGGAAAGGGGCTCCACGGTGAACACCAGCCCTGCTGCTCCTCCTAGGACAGGGAAACTTCAGCCCTCAGAAGGGAAAGTGAGGCAGCCGTGCTGCAAACCTGGGCCACTAGATAGAGACCTTCACTTGCTATCATACCTGGCTGGTCAAGTCCTGCTCTGCTCAGGTAGCAGCATGCGGCATACAGCAAACTGTGTATCCAGCTGGCAAGCCCTTCAGGAGCTGTCTTTGCAGGCTGCTCCCCCTCTCTTCATTCCCTCTATTCCACCCCAGGGCCTTTGTACCTGCTCTTTCCTCTGCAGGAAGCCCAGAGGACTGGCTGGTTCTCAGCAGTCAGAGCTCTCTTCTCGGAAGCATATCCTCTTACTCCATTTGAACTCTGCCCCAAACACCTTGCTCTCTCCTGTTTTCTCTTCCTGACTTATTTATCATCTCCACAGCCTGTAAGTGTGGAGGGTGGACATGTTCTCTGTGCTTGTCACTGCCAGATTCCTGGTGTTCAGTGGCTCCCAGCACTTATTACGAACAAATGACTTCGGAGTGAATTAAGGAAGCGATTTCCTCAGCTGCAGCACACACAACAGTGGCAGTGTCATTGGGGGAGGGGTCTGGGGGCCACTCTCTCCATCTGAATGGGGGTAGCAGAGCTACCAGCCCGCCAAGGGTCCACAGTGGTCCCTCTGCATTAAACAAAGCTTCCAGCACAAATCCAACCTCAAAGGAGAGTGAGCTTGTTAATGATGTAAACACGGGTACAACCAGGAAAAAGCTTGGCCACGGCTTCTCCAGTCCACACAGAGCCATTATCTCTAATTGATCTCCAGACATCAGCTGCTGAGGCGGCTGGAACTCTCCTGTATCCTTCAGGTCTGGTTACAAAGCCCTAGGCTGCTGCCCATGCATGGAGTCAGGCTCGTGCGGCCCTGCTTGCTGGACCGACAGGTCTGTCTGGGCCCCATGGGAGTGTGTGAGCCACAGTCACTGTATTCACAGGCTGCATTTGGGTGCCTTAATAGGAAGGTCATGCCCTCAAGAAAAGATGACAAAAACAAGTTAGTACCCAAAAGAGCCTGATGCCCCAAATATCCCACTAGCCATGGAAGGAAAAGATACCTAAAAACCAGGATGAGAGTTTTCTTCCACCAGGACAAGGGTGCAAAAATAATGTGCAATAAAATCCAGGCCCAGGGACAAGATCACAAATTCTCACTGGGTCTCAGCGACGGGTCACAAGGTCAGCTTTCAGTTCAGTGACCATCTGGACATTTTGAGCTGCTCCTTCCTGGCCTAGCCCAAGAAAGAGGCACTCTTTCCTGCTGGAGCCCTCTTGTCCTTAGGGACAGAGCTGGGCTGAGCTACTGGGCTGCATTACAGCGGCTCTGGGAGGAGAGAGCTTCTCTCTTCATCTCTGGGCCCCAGCTAGTGGCTCTCGGCCTCCATCCCAGCTTTCCCCCAGATACAGGTAAGGCGTGCATGAGCTAGGCCTGCACGTAGGATTTCTGTTCATGGTCCACACAGACATGGTTGGTGCCTGTATTAGAAAATTACAGGTACTGCAGACATTTTTTTATCTGGTTAATGAAGTTAAAAAGGCTGCCTTGAAACCCTCATAGCGTGGACAGGGACGTGAGGAGCTGCCAGAGGCAGCAACCCTTTTAGGCCCAGGCTATCCAGCCCAAGAAACAAAAGGAATGCTGGCTACTTCTGTTTATTTTTCCACATAGCTTTAGGGATGTGGCAGGAGAGGAGGGCCAGGCCTCTGTGAGCCCAAGCTGTCCCAGTAAAAGCACGTTCATTCTCTTGGGAATATTTGGAAGTCACAGGAGATTTCTAGAAAACACTTAAGGATAGTCCATGGTATATTGATCTGGAAAATAATGCCTCTCAACCAGATACATCTGACAATGAGCTTCCCATGCTTCTCTCTGTCGTGCTCTGAGAGGTCACTTCCTCTTGAGGTCAAGAATGCCAATAGTGGGGCTGGAGCAATGACTCAGTGGTTAAGAGCATTTGCTTTACTTACAGAGGACCTGGGCTCATCCAGGGCCCTCTTCTGGCCTCTGAGGGTACTGCACACACATGGTGCACATACGCACACATGCAGACAAACACCCATACACATAAAATAAAAACAAATCTTTTATGAAACAAAAGAAAAATTCCAGTTGTGCTGAAGCCATTTTCAGGATGGCAGGGGCACCACCTGTCCCCAGCAGGTTTTTGAGTGAGCAAGAGGCTTGGGGCCAAGTGTATTGCTTAATTCTCACAGAGTCAAGTCAGGTGGGCCTCCACCAGTAAGGAGAGGATATGTTTAAAGAAGTATTTCCATCGCCAAATGACCTTTCTTCAAGTCAGTAAAACTTTGAAAAACAAAGTCAGCAAGAAGGCATTTATTCCTGTGATTATAAAGCCTTAATACTTAGCACAGCATGGGGCAGGAACAGGCAAAGGCCAGTGGCGTGAACACAAATGGATTCTGACTGGACAAAAATTTGGTAAGGTATAAAAGTAGTCTCAAAGCTGTGGGGAAAATAGGTTCCTCCTCCTCTAATGTCTAAATGGACAAAGATAATTTTTTTCTTCTGAGACAGGATTTCTTTGTATAATAGTCCCAGTTGTCCTGGAACTCTCTTCTCAGGCTGATTTCTAACTCACAGAGACAAAGATCAAATATTAAAAAACGAAAAGTTAGAGGCACCTGTCACCAAGTCTGATGACCCGAGTTCGATTCTGGGAACCTAGAGTTGAAACAGAGAACCGATTGGTCCCCAAAGTTGTCATCTGATCTCCAGACATGTTGTAGCACACGTGCCCATATGCATATGCACACAAAATAAATGAATAAATGATGCAATAAAAAATTTAAATGAAAACATGTTTTTCTCTGTCCACCCAGAGGGTCTGAAAGAGAAGACACTCCAAAAGCAGCACACTTAATACCCCAATTTTATTTTTAGCATGACTCTCCAAGAAGGGGAAAAGGCTTTCTGGGGGAAATGGCTGGTTCTGGAGCTGGGGCAAGAAAGATGAGGTGAACTGGACTGTTGTAGTGCCAAGGAGTCATGATAAACCAAAAAACCAAACCAGAGCCCAGGCCAAAAGAACCAGAGAAAGCAGACTCAGAGGGGTACATGTGAAAACGGCACAGGAGCTAACGGGAAGGGTGCCCAGTGGCCCAGATTGGAATAAATTTGATCAACAAAATGGAGGGGCATTGTGAACAGAATATGAAGGGAGCAGTCAGGCAGCCATTAGGGGTGGGGATGAGGAAAGTCAGAAAACTGCACTGCTTGGGAGGCCACAGCTCTGCCACATCTTTGGCAGTTCTCCTCAAAAACGGAGCGGCCAACTCTACAGGGAGATCAACAGACATTGCCTCAACCAGGTGCGATCAGAGCCAACATCAGATAAACCATGCTGACAGCCAGAAGCCGATGTGTCTGTGTCCTTCCTTGGAATGACCATAAACATTACCGTTTATATTGAGAAAGACATTCAAGAAATTCTAAAATCCCACAAAGCACATGACCAGCACTCATGACAACTGTCAAGGTCATCACAACCCAGGAAAATCTCAGAAAAATGCCACAGCCCAGGGGAGCCTTAAAGCACAGGGCAGCTCAGTGTAATAATGCATCCTGGACAGAAGGGACAAGAAGACTCAAGGAGTGTAAATAAACTTTGACTTCAGCTAACCGTGTATGGAGTTGGCCACTGTAACATGTTACTAATAGTTGAAACTGCTAGTAGGGTGGAAGGGAGTGTGGGCGTCCCCTCACCTCAGCTTTTCTGTAAATCTAAAACTCTTCTCAAACATTATCTATAACGAGAATGAAAACATCACTAAAAGGAAACACAGGGCTGGTGTGGTTGGCTTTTTCTGAGACGCAAATGTAGGCGGTATTAAAGGAAGAAGGAAAGAAAAAAGAAAGAAGGAAAAGAGAGTGAATCTGAGCCCATAAAAGATAAATGATAGGCATTCTCAGCACAAGAAAGATCAGAAGACACAGGGAAAGGCAGGGAAAGGCACTGGCCAACTGGAAATCCAGGAAAGCAAAGGCAATCAATGGCACGCTAGCTGGGTCAGCTACAAGTACGACCTGCACACAGTAACAATGTGAATAATGAGTAGTGATTTATCTAGACAGAGACACGGGCACACTGAGGGGTGGATGAAGAACTAGCGAGGGTGCTTGCAGGACAGGGAAAGACTTCCAAACTTCGTCTCCTGTAGCAAGAAATTCTTAAAATGACAATGACAAGCAAAGTCCAAATCAATACAATAATAATAAAACAAGTGCCAGAAGTATAAACTTGTTATTTAGAGACAGAAGGAAAATGCAGAAGAGATGGCTGAGGAAAAGGAAAGAAAGAGGCCTTCTACGTTGAGAAGAGAAACTAAAGTGGACAGGTTGGGGCAGGATCTACTGTTTTTGACAGTTGTTTTTTTTTTTTTTAATGTATTCTCCTGATAAAAGTACAAATGAAGACAAATAAACAAAAACACAGAAAAGAAGAAAGGCCTCCAGAGAGGGAGAGGCCACTTCTGAGGGCAAGCTGCCCTGGAGTCACAGGCAGATCCTGTCAGCATAACCCCTCGGTGGAAATGCCCCAAGGACCACACTTGTCTGGAGAAATTCAGGTGGCCACCTTGGCCAAGGCCAGTACTTCAGTTGCTTTTGTTTTTCTTCTGTAGCTCAAATCCTCCTCCAGAGTCAGAGATTTACTGAGGCAAGAGATTCTGTGATCTTGAAAATATAGCCACTGGTGTTCTGGGCCTCTCAAGATAGCAAGCTGAGCCCCCACGTCAGGTCAGGGACAAGAGGGCGATCCCAGAGGCTCTTTTTCCAGGAGGACTAGAGGTGGGACAAGAGAGGAGGCCAGCAAGAACAGAGAGTTCTGGGGCGAGGGATGTGAGCCCAGGGAGGAAGGTGAGAGTGGCCTGGCCCAGGTGTCACAAGGACATGGATGCCTCCAGGTCCACGCAGACACTGACTAATGAAAACTGAGGAAGGCAAAGCCAGACTGAGCGCCACAGCACAAAACTGCTGCCTCGCAGCATCTGACCTCTCCGCTCAAGGGCTAGCCAAGGAGGAAGGCTCTGACCATCCCCCCGGGAGGTTGCCTTTCAGCATGGGCACGTGGCACTTTCTGACAATTAACATGTGTTTGCTCAGCATAACAGCAACACCTCCTCTCACTCTAGTTCTCATTTTCCTTTCTGGACCATTAATAAATATATCAGGTAAATAAATGATTAGATTTTGCTGGCAACAAGCAGAGGCATGGCTCCTTTAAGAGGTTTCCTTGCTCAGCATTAGAAGCAAAAACTACAAGGTTTCTTTAAGAGACAGCTTCCTGGTTCATGCTGGCAGCACTAACTCTGGCTCTTTGGGGAGGTCCAGCATTTAAATGGGGTTTGTGAGCAGCTTGCTACTAGTTGCTTAATAATGATATACACCCACTCTGTCCCTGGAACTGGGGCGGTGAGCATGGCTTGCAGAGCTGGCAGTAAACACACCTCCACCATGTTGGACAGGGCGGAGCCAACAGGCAGGGGCAAGAAGGTGGTCCTAGCCACACCTGTTTAGCATCTAAAAACAGAGGTCAGAAAATTACAGAGATATAATAAGACAGAGAGCTCTGAATGGGTCACAGTGTTGAATAAATGTACATGAGCTTAAGAAAGAGTACAAACAGTCATAGATTAAAGGAGTAAAGATAAATATTAAAAAGTAATAATAAGCCATGTAAAGATGGAGTATACACAGAAAGTCTGAATTATGTATATTATTGTGTTTTCTTTGAATTTTTTGACTGTTAATGAGATAACTGCAAAGAGACATTTGATTCTGGGGAAGGCTAAGTTAAACCAATATAAAGGTATCTTGACTTCAAAATTTGAATCAAAGGATTTGTTGCTTTGGGAAAGAGGTTCTGCTTTTGTTTCCACAGAAGATGAGAATCTGTGGGTTCCTTCTAGGCTAATGTGGCTTGATGAAACAAGACATCCCCCCGAAAGGTCTCCATGAACCCTAAAAAAATCTTTGCCCAACAAACAGCAGGAAGCAGTTTAGAAATAACAATGAAAACTCCCAAAATTACTGTTTGTAAATGTTGATTTTCATTTAAAGGGGATTGATTATAAGTGATTGATGGTCACAGTCAATTTCTAAAAAACATAAGGGGATATGATGTAGAGATGAATACTTTGCATTGGTATGAATCCTGGTCTATTGAAACAAATTTAAGGTTGATTTTGTTATACTGTGTATATGTAATTCTGTTCTTGTTTAAGGTATTATGTTTATACAGTTCATTTAAAAATTACAGATTAATAGTTATCTATAATAGTCAAACTTGTCATGTTAGTTAGATTTTCTAGATGCACAGAGATATATTTCAGATGGGTAAGTATTCTTCAAACCTTTCAAAGCCCTACAGAATATGGCGTTTAAATTGTTTTAAGAACTTAGACTTTTCTCAACAGTGAGACATTTCTGCTTCTGGCAGTA
This sequence comes from Microtus pennsylvanicus, assembly GCF_037038515.1. NCBI lineage: Eukaryota > Metazoa > Chordata > Mammalia > Rodentia > Cricetidae > Microtus > Microtus pennsylvanicus. Next base: position 128,857,103 of record NC_134580.1, read on the forward strand.
CCAATCTACTTAAGAGGATGATGGGCATAGAAGTGGCTTCTTATGGAGTTTGTTAGCCATTTGGGCAAGAAACTGCTCTTGCCTGGACTGCTTGACAGTATGCTGTATAAACTGGACATGCAGGACACACAGGAAAATGACTGCTGAACTTTCCAGAAGGTGAGACAATCCTTCAGGGTTCTTGTTCATGAAGAACAAGATATTCTGGTCAGATATTCTGAAGGACTCAGAAGAAAGTGATTGAGAAACTGCCAACATAGGCAAAACAATCTTTCAAATTTCCTGCCTCATGGAAAAGTCTTCCAGATACTATAGGCCTGGAGGCTGAAGATGGATGCCCCAATGCTACATAAGAACTTTGGGTGACTGTCCAGGTAGCAAAATGTCTATGTCAATTCTAAAGTTTTGGAAGTTGCTTGCAATACATATCCTGTTTGTATATCCTTCTGGGGTCTTTGAAGAGTTGAAGACAGATAGTTATGGATAAAATTTTCCTTAGTTATGATAAAAGATAAATTAGAAATAAAACTCTCCAGATACAAATAGACTAAATATTGTAAGTGTAATTCTTGCTTGATACCCATTTTTTATATATAATTTGACTATGTTAAAGTTAAAACCTTTAAAAGTTAAAAGGGGAGATGATGTGGGATTCCCCTCTGTATGCTATGAATATGTTTTATTATCGTTGGTTAATAAAGAAGCTGCTTATGACAGGGCAGAATAAAGCCAGGTGGGAAATCTGAACAGAGATATACAGAGAGAGTAGGCAGAGTCTACTAGTAGACGTCATGTAGTTGCTGAAGGAGGCAGACACCATGTAGCAATCTGAGAAGCAAGAGGTAACAAACTATGAGCCTTGTGGTAAAAGATAAAATAATAGAAATGAGTTGATTTAAGATATAAGAGCTAGCTAGAAAGGTACCTAAACCTTTGACCAAACAGTGTTGTAATTAATATATTTTCTATATGATTATTTGGATCTGGGCAGCCAGGAAACCAATGCACAGTTTCCATTTATAAATCAATCAATCAATCAATCAAATCTTAGTAAAAAGGCCACCCAAGTTCATACACACTGAGCAGTAGCAGATATGGGCACGCAGATACCACACCGCTGGGGATGACCTTGAAATCCTCCTGTAGTGCTGGGACTGCAAGCATCAGCCACTATGCCTGGTTACTGTAGTGTTGAGGATGGAGCCCCGTGCTTCAGGAATGCTGGGTAAACACTGTTAGTTAGAGTGCTAGCTAGGCTACACCCCAGCCCTTACATTCCCTTACATTCCCATTCTGTTGTTCCTCCACACTCTCATGTGGCCTGACCTACAGAGGATAAAGAAAAGGGCCTCACTGTCTTTGGGCTCCTAACCCTTTCTGCCAAGGGCTACACCTAGGAGTCAGGCACAGTTTGACTCACTGTGACCCAGGGACAATGATTCTCCTTTGCGTCTGTCATTTTCTTGGGTTATTCTGATCAAAGAGTAGGTTGGAAAAGTTTGTGAGACAGAAAAGAGGAGGAAGGCTCAGAGACGAGAATCACTCTTCTGCTTTACTGGCTCCCTTCTTCAAGAGATAATTCAAAAGTAATGTGGTAAAAAAAAAAAAAAAGTAATGTGGTTGTGGGGCTGGAGAGGCGGCTGAGCAGTGAAGAGCACTTCCTGCTCCTGCAGAGGACCCAGGCTGAGCTCCCAGCACCTATATTTTGACTAACTCTCTTTCCTCTAGTTCCAGGGATCTGATGCCCTCTTATGGCCACTGTGGGCACCGGACATACATGGTGCACACACACAGTAGTAATAAATAAATATAAATAAAATTTAAAAATGAACGATATGTTGGAAGTACCGGAAGCTCAAATGTTCACTGATGATCAGAGAGATGAAAGAAATAACAGTCCCATACAAAGAGATTTTTCTCAGCTGTGAAAGGATGGAGTTCTGAAACAGCCCTTGACTTAAAGGACCCTGAAGATACAGCACTAAGTCAAAGCGTCCAGCCAAGGCAGGACAGTGCTGCCTGAGGCCACACCTGTGAGGGAAGTGCAGCAGCCAAATCACGGACAGAGAGTACAGTAAAGGTTTTACACACCTGGAGAGGCACCGTGTGGCTCCTTTATGGGCACAAGATTTCATGAAAAGGGATGAACAAACCATGAAAAGGGCTGGGGAGATGGCTCAGTCAGTAAAACACTTGCCACAGCCCATGTGGAAAAGTTAGATGTGGTGGGTGCATGCTTACAGCCACGTGGTCAGTCAGCTCCAGGCCAGTGAAGAGAGAGACCATGTCTAAAATAAGGTGAAAGAGTTACACCCCAGGAATGACAGCTGAGGTTATTCTCTGCCCCGCCCCCCCCCCGCTTGTCTTCTCTCTCTCTCTCTCTCTCTCTCTCTCTCTCTCTCTCTCTCTCTCTCTCTCTCACACACACACACACACACACACACACCTGTGAATATAGACAGCTGCTGATGGTTGTTACTCAACATGATAGGAGTATGTTGTAGCCACTTAATCACACACTAAAAACAGCTTAGTTATTGTATGTATTTGCAACAGCCTCTGCGCCCCCAGCTTTGTTAGTGTTGTTTTCCCATTTTCTTGGGTTCTTCTGAGCAAGGGATCCGCTGGCCTTGAACTTACTACCAGGCAGCTGGGGATGACCTTGAAATCCTCCTGTAGTGCTGGGACTGCAAGCATCAGCCACTATGCCTGGTTACTGCAGTGTTGAGGATGGAGCCCCGTGCTTCAGGGATGCTGGGTAAACACTGTTAGTTAGAGTGCTAGCTAGGCTACACCCCAGCCCTTACATTAGGTTTTTGGGGTTTTTGTTTGTTTTGTTTTAAGTGAATGTGGTGGCTGAGGGGGTGGGGTGGGAAGATGGCTCAGTGATAGAGATCTTGCTTAGCCTGTGTGAGTCCCTTGGTTCCACCCCCAGCACCGCAAATAAGAAACAGCTTTGGAAAGTGCTTCTGATGTGCCCAGCCCAGTGCTCGCTATGTTTCACATCACCTGGCTCCCTTACAAAGAAGGGCGCTAAGACGATTCAGTGGGTAAAGGCAGCTGTTGCCAAGCTTGGCCAATACCCTAAGTTCAATCCACGGACCCACACAGTGGAAGGAGAGGAACATGTCCTGAAAGTGTCCTGTGCCCTCTACACCAATGCCGTGGTGCACAATGCTCCCCCCACATGCATACACAAAATAAATAAAGAAGCCACAGTAGTCAAGAAATGCTCTCAAAAAGGAACAAGTTTGATTCCTAGCCGGCAATTCACAACCACTTGTAACTCTGGTTCCAGGAGGCTTCCCAGACACCAGAACACACGTTCACATACCCACAGTTAAAAATATCACCTCTTAGAGCAGGGTGGTGGTGGCGCACACCTTCAATCCCAGCACTTGAGAGGCAGAGACAGGTGGGTCTCTGAGTTCAAGGCCAGCCTGGTCTACAGAGTGAGTTCTAGGACAGTCAGGACTGCCCCACAGAGAAACACTCTTGAAAAAACAAAATAAAAAGAAAGGAAAAAAAAACCAACCAAAGAAACAAACAAACAAAAAGAACCTATGCGGAAAGTGTTTTCTTTTGACGTTCAAGTAATTAATGGACAAAATGGAGGACAGAGAAGTGAAATCCTTTAGACAAAGTCACCCAGGGTGAAGTGGGGGTGGTGGTCTGGAATCCTGACTGGAAACAGGGTCAGCTCTCTGCTTTCCAGGCAAAGAGGGAAATCATCTGGAGAACCCAAGTGAGCCTGCAGGTTCCAGGTGTAGGTCTGTTCTGACCATTTGTCTGCCCTGGACTAGGGTGGCATGAAAGAGAGGGAAGCAGAGGTTAATGGAGGCAAAGTGGTGCCCCTAGCAGGTTGGGCTGAACAATAGAGCTTAATACTGCTTCACACAGCTATGAGAACAGTAAAACCATTAGGAGACATTAGCACTGCTGGGAGGACAGACAGGTGCAGACAGTCTTCCCTCTGGACAGAATTTGGGGTGAGGAGACTGAGGCGTAAAGTAGGGTTCCACAGATAAAGTTTACATGGGGTGAGGGCAAGATGGTCCTGCTTCCTAATTGTGACTCCTATAGTAGGATCTCCCTTCAAACACTGCAGTCTCAGGAGCAATCAGGACAACCAGGACACTGAGGGCACGTGGACTTCTTGTGGCCACTGCGGCAGTCGCAATCTAGAAGAGATGCCCATTGGTGTCCCCACCCTCACTATTCCCTTTTTTGTTTTGTTTTTGGTTTTTCCAGACAGGGTTTCTCTGTGGAGCTCTGGCTGTCCTGGAACTCACTCTGTGGACCAGGGCTGGCTGCGAACACGGAGATCTTCCCGAGCTCCGGGTTTAAAGGCGGGCATGGACAGCTCTAAGTTTCCCTCTTAAGGCAGTCACCCCCCAGTTTCCAGGCAAAGCCAGCAAGGTACTCCTGAAAATGGGTAGAAGTGGACAGGGTTGGGTGGAAGATGGGATCTTTTTCACTATCCTCTCCATCTTGTGCTTTCGGCAGGGGAGTTGTTTAGTCTAACTGTTGTTACTGGTTTTCCTACAGAGTCTGCGTGTTATTTCATTACAAAAGGATGAAAAAATAAGAAAGGGGGAATGGCAGCAAATGGGTTATTCTGTGACAGAGACAGGGTGTGGCTCTCGGTGCCCACAGCACCCTCTGGGAGGGGACCGGGCCACTGATAGGTCGGTCGGTGCCTACTGGGTAGCCTGCATCCCCTCCTGGGACCTGACTGTCACAGCTCACTGCATGTCCCTTCCCTGCCTCCTTTAAGAAGATACGGCTACCATCTCTACAACCAAGGGTGACTTCAGTCCTTTGTCTCTAAAACAGTTTGTGATAGGCAAAATCCTCTTGTTTTGAGTTTTTGAACCCAGGCTGGCCTTCAACTTGGGGTCTTTCTGCCTCTCCCCTCCAAGTGCCAAGATTACAGTATGGGCCACCACCCCAGCAGGAAATAACACCTCTTTTAGGACACTATTCTCCATATTTTCAGCTCCCTGTGGTCACTTCGATGATAACTAGAGCCATGCTCTTTGGGGAGGTCTCTGTAGAGAGTGTCATTTAGTGTAGTGGGGGTGCCGGTGTCAGCCCCTGGTGTTAGGGTTCCATATTTCTAATATCTGACACAGAGAGGGACTAAGTTCCCAGCTGCAGAAAAACCCCAGCCCATCTTCACCATCTCATCAGACAAGATGAGGTGCACATGCACCGCCCTACCTCCCCGTTATCTCCTGGACATGCAATGTTGGAAGACCCCAAAAGGAATGATTGGGCAGTTGCTCCCCACCAAGTGTATGATTACATTGACCTTTTCTACCCTGGCCCGGTACTGGGGACTGACTGCTTTTGCTTTCACGTAGCTCACATTAGAAGCTTGCCAACACCACAGGTGTCAGCCATTGGCACTCGGGTCAGTGATGGAGTGAAGCTTTGTCTCGGAATGTTCGGCGTGACAGGGCAGAACTTAGGCCAAGGTAGGCTCTGGAAGAGAGAACTTGCCTGAAAGGAGGACCCTGCTCTGCCTTCACTGTGAAAGGAAGAGGCTACTAATGCAAGGATATGTATTTTTAGTTTCAACTCAAGCAGGAGGATCAGAGACTTCAGGTCCTTGGCCCCTTCCTTGCTGCTGTAGATAAAACAATCGGGTAAGCAGAGTGATTTCTCGTTTTCCCTTGTGCCAGCCATAAAGCAGGGACAATAGTGCTGCCTGCTGCCTGTGAGACAGAGGCCTTGAAACTCCTTGCTGTTCATGGGGAGGTGAGGCGTGAAGGGGGGAGAGAGGGGTGCTGGAGATTGACATTTCCCAAGGAAATATGGGATACTGCTATTGCTTCACCCGCTAGAATGCAAGGAGGGTTTGCCCTTTGATCCCCCTCTCCCACAGACAGGGGAAACTGGTATTCTGAATCTTCTCACTCCCAGCCCCAGCCGCAGTCAGCTCCTAGAATACTTGGGGACAACGACTCTCGCAGTCTTATTGTGGGAGTAGCTTGAGCCAGGCCAGGACAATCAGTCTGTGAGTTTTGGTTCGCTAGATACTTGCCCAACACTTGAGTGTGGCTGTAAGTTTCCCCTTCTCCATCAGCAATGGAACTTCTCACATTCTGTCTCGTACAGGCTCTGTCCTCCCTTGACCATAGGGCCTTTGTGTAGGTTCTTCCTATGGTCTGGAACTTTTCTTTCTTTCATGTCTAACATCATCTAAGGCATCCTTTGCTGTGGGAAGCCTTCCCTGACTCTGCCGCGGACCCTCCGCTGGACATCTTGAGTACCCAAATCCACATATCCCGGAGGGCAAGCTTCATAGCAGCACCGCTCGGCCCCTTTTGCTAAGCTCTAGAGCCTGGCTCACAGGAAGGGCCATCTTTGTGAAGCCCTCACCCCCTGCCCTTGTACCAATGCAAGGGAAACTAGAGTAAGATTTTAAAACCAAATAAAACCTGACAGGAGCATGGAAGAGAGGTCACATCTGCACACCACACAGACCACACTGGCCTCAGCAGCCACCCAGATCCAGTTGCCTGCCCCGGAGAGAAGAGGCCATGTGGCACTGCCCTCAGCTGTCTGAGTTTTGTGCCTGGCTCTTCGTATGTTAGAAGTGACACTGTGATGGTTATAGAAAAACAAAGGCCACGATTCCTCCTGAAAAGTCACCAGGGATCTGTGCAACAGGACTGAGATTTCCTACATATTAACACAATGACATCCTGAGACTGCCACCCCACAACAGAAAAACCCAACTCCCCCATCCTCCCATTCCCCTAGCCCCCACTCCCTCACCCTGCACACACAGACTTTGACTGCAACCATCTAGGACAGGTACTGTTGGAGGAGGGGGAAACACGGACACAAGAGGCTGACCTTCCAGAGCAAAGGTGGCTTCCTTCCTTTAGCCTCTAGGAACCGGGGTTGTGGGGTGGGGGCAGCTCTGCAGGTCAAGCCAAATAGTGTGAGTGCTCACAGTGAGCAGCAGAGGCCCAGCTGCTGCGCAGACTCCCCCTGCCACATCCAGGCCCAGCCATGAGGCTCCCCACCTTTCATGCTCCCCTACCCCACCCCACATATACATGTTCACATTCTCAAGGAGGCTTGTAGACAAGACAGCACGGACCCAGAGTTCTGACCTGGATTCCAAGCTCCCCTTCCTTTAGTTTTAAGCCTCGGGGACTTGATATCAGCAGAGGTGGGGGTACATGAGATGAGGTGAGGAAGGAGTGCCCTGATTTTGGTGGCAGCAGAGGGAGAAGACAGCGCTCACCCAGATTTTCTTTGAAAGACAGGCTATTTGCTTTGTAAGAGGTTACCAAATGGGCTGTGTGGGTCGACGCAAGCGCAAAAGAGGTGGAGTTTTGGAGCTTGTTTTCATGGTGCCTCACATCCCTTGGCAAACCACATCTGGAAGTCTTGGACAACCAGGGAGCCCCAAGGCCTTATCTAGCCTGGGCCACTGTCCAAGGCCCATCTTCCTGGCCTGTCTAGGACCCAAGAATGACAGAGGCCACAGGCAAGTAGCCAGCAGTGCAACAGACAGAGGGGAGGACCTGAGAGTCAAGGCCTGTGGTTCTGGAGCATCCCTCCCTTGAAGGTCCTTGGGGAAAGCCTGGCAAGGCTGCGTTTTAAGACTTCAAAAGACACCCCCAGGAAGGGTGCGGCGCTCCCACCCTCCTGCTGGTGGTGGGGCCAGATGACCAGATAAGGGTCTCTTTGATTTGCCCATTTATACAGGCTGCTGTGGCCCCCAGTCCTGGAAAGACTTGTCAGCCACAGCCAGGCAAGGTCAGCCCGCCTAGAGAGCAGGCACCTTACCTGCTCCTGAGAGTTCATCACTCGCAGCTTCATCTGCTTCAAGTAGGTGGAGGTGAGGGGCATGTTGTAGTCAATAATGCCAGACACCAGAGGGGACGGAGGCTCGTTCTCTGCAGGAATAACAAAAGGAAACTCCTTTCAGTCCATGTTGGGGTAGAGGGTGGGGGTAGGGGAAGATGCCTCCAGGAAGGGCAGGGCCAGTGGTCACTCACTGGTCAACGCGGTGTGCAGCACACAGTGTTGAAAATGCTTGTGTCATTTTTTTTTTTTTTTTTAAAGTGAGACTTGTGTGTTTCAAAAGAAACGGAAGGTCTGGTCACATGGCCCTGCAGCAGCCACTCCTTACAGGCAGGGCATCTGCGCTGTGCCACAGCCCCATTTACCACAGGGCACAGCTCTGCTCAGTCGGGCCACCTGCCAGGGCCCTGAAGGCATTAGGTTTCCAACTCTGGCCAAAGTCGGCTCCTCCTGGTAAACACCTGCCTCTGCCTGTCCCACTCCAGCCTCGGCCCCACAGTGCCCCCCACCCCCCATCCCCACCAGCACCCTCTGGGACCAGATGGCTCACAGATCTGAGCCAGGCCCCCAGTGCCATCTACCCTCCCAGATCCTGGTGCTGCCATAATCGCATGCAGAGGAGGATTTTTCTCTCTGCTGTCCCGAGGATCAAAGCTACGTGTGTTTGCTCTTTCTGTAGAAAATCTGCAATGTGCAGAATGGTGTGGAGAAGAAAATTTAAAAGCGTAATTGCATCAAGCAGCCTGGCATATGCCCTGTTTATTTTCCCTTGTACTTCTCTTTGCCTACTTGATATCATAATGCATGCAGAGAATTACGGTTCAGTTTCTTCTCAAAAAGGGTATTTAATTTAATTGAGTTATTTATTTTGAGGCAGGGTCATGCTTTGTATGTAGCCTAGGCTGGCCTTGAATTCATGATCTTCCTGCCTCAGTCTCCTGAGCAGTATAGGTAATTTTTTCCCCTTAAACATTTTGCCATGCCTATTTTCTCATAATTTACCTGAGCCATATACGCTTAAGATTGATTAGGTACGGGCTAGTGTAACCAACACTGCAAAGGACATCTCTGGGAATAGATACTAGTCTGTATGCTCATCTTTTCCATCACAGAACTACTCTAAGAGATGGAGTTTATGGGTCATATCGTAAAGATGACTCGAATTTCTGCTCAAGGTGGCCATGACATCAGCCTGGCTGCCTATCCTCTGGACCTCTCCAGGTTGGTTTTACTGTAGACTTTCCATCAGAAGGTCTCTACTTCATCAAAGGGTGGGATCCTAGTGGAGAGGAATGAGAGCAACTTCCCCACCAAGCAAAGCCTGCCCTCCTCTGTCACCACCACAGTCAAGAGCCAAGCTGTGGCAAACGCAGATGCCAGGGACAGGCTGCAGGCAATCACAGGACCATTTGCTCCCCTTATCCCTCCAGAGCCAGCACCCAGCTACAGACACCTTCACCCATGCAACACCGTGCAAGTGAAAAGGCTGCAGAAGGACAAACACGTGTGAGTAATGTCCAGGAAGTGTAAGCACAGTGCGTCTAAAACGGCTCAATGAAATATTACTAACAGCACTCGGGAGACAGAGGCAGGCGGATCTCTGTGAGTTCGAGACCAGCCTGGTCTACAGAGCTAGTTCCAGGACAGGCTCCAAAGCCACAGAGAAACCCTGTCTCGAAAAACCAAAATAAAAAAAAAAAAAAGAAAAAATGAAATATTACTAAGACAGTTCATCTCTAAGTCTTTGGCTACAGTGAGAAAAGGAGAGAGAGCTTATGAAACACGGGGGCAAAGTCACCCCAGTTCCCCTCGATCCCCCACCAAAAGAACAGAAGAGAAGGAGAATGGCCCCAGACCAGACTGGGCCCAAGACTTCTGTATACCCTTTCTGTAGCTTGTATACGAAGAAATGTTTTGTATACTAAAAATGTTTGCTGGCCACCTAGGAATCTGGAATACAATTCCATACTGATTACTCTGACTCAAAATGGTAGTTATTGAATTCATGCCAGCCCACTAAAAAAAAAAGAAAAAGAAAAAAGAATGTAGCATCACCGGTGCCAACGAGTCACTTGAGTTTGTGTTCTTGTGGCCTGCCTCTACACCCCCTGAATTTCACTTCCATACTCGGTTCAGACCCCTGAGACTGCACTGATGTGCAGGAGCACTGTGTAGAAGGTAGGGAGGGCTGGTCCTTATTTCCCACCTTTTCTGGGTGGGGCAGGGAACGCTGTGTACATGGGCCTCGCTTATAGGAAAACGGAGCTGGTCTTTTCCTCAATAGACCACCATTAACCTAGAGTTGATTTCCTTAACTCCAGGGAGCTTTTAAGCCCTGCTCTGCCAAGACAGATTGGGTTGGAGGCAGCCCAATTATTAGATAAACCATTCCAGGGACAGTGAGATGGGGGTCACAGACAAGAGTCACGCTCCTGTCTCCAAATCATGGCACTTCTGGCTGAGAAGTGCGACTTCACTTTAATTCCTTCAAAGGTGAAGTTGTCCAGTATGAAGTTGTTGGACAACGTGGAGGTTGTGAAGGGCCACCCACCCACACAATGGCCTTGGTCATCTACACAGGTGAGAAGTCCTGAGGCAGCTTACACCGTACCTGAATGCTAGAGCTGCTTATCAAGAAGCAGTAAGAAAGCAGATGACAGTTTAGCCTAGGGAAAAATAAGAAGAGCAGCAGCAGCCAGGCTGGTGAGCTGTAGGCAGAAGGGAAGGGTTTTCCCTGGTTTGTGCTCCCCAGAATCTCCAGAAAGCGGAAAATGCTTCTGGGACCCAGAAGGAGCTGGGACTGCTCTGGAAGAGGTGGGCAATACCCCTGTGGCAGGGAAGCAGACAAACAGCTGTCAGAAACACCTGCGTTGGTTGCTATGCAGTACTTAGTCACCCAGTTCCAGGAGTGAGCACTTTGTTGGGGCAGCAGTACAAAGGTGGGCAGAGGACATTCCCAGTGAGGAAGGGAGCCATGGAGCTGGCATGGGAGGTCAGAACTGGCTCATCACAGCAAGGAGAAAGGCAGAGGGCTGGGGGAACCACATGAGCTCTGGATATGGTGAGTGGAGAAGTAACAGCAGCAAGACTGATGGATACCCACTGTAATGATGCTCACAGGTGGGAAAGATGCCGCGCCAGGCAAGCTAAGGCAGGGTGTAAACAGGAAGAAGGGAATTCTCTTGGCTCTCTGAACAGAGTGCTCCTCTGTGCCCAGGCCATATTGCTCGATGCTACTGCACTGGATGCTGTTACTATGGAGAGAGGAGAGCTAAGAGGCATCACCTACAGAGGCTAAGTGATCCAGCAGGCTGCTGGGAGAGAGGCTGAGGAAGCTCCCCTAAGCAATGTTTCAGCACCTCCTTGCCAAGGAAAATGGAAACCAGCCCAAGTGCTCAGCCTAATTCTCTGGGGCTCTGGAAAGGATCAACAACTTGGGCTCTGCCCAGGATAGAACAGGCCAAGCCACACTCAGCTCCACAGTGGATACAAATGGTACCTGCCAATCAACACAGATTCCAAAAGGGAACGACCAGTCTTCACATTCTCCAGGCGCCCATTCTCACAACCTTTTACCTAAAGAACTCCTCAGTTCAGAGATGACAGAAGTGTCCAAATATTGGCCGGGGGGAGGGGCATAAGAGCTCTATTGGGCACTGAAGGGCATGTGCAAGAGGAGCAGAAAAGCCACAAGACCAGCCAGCCTTGTGGAGTTCAGACACAGAGACAAAACAGGGATCCCGAGCCTCGGTGGAAGGAAGGTCAACGGATGGGCGCGCTCCAGAGGCCTGCAGAGTGGGCACTTTTTACACATCCACATCACACACCACTCATATTTACTGCTCACTGCCTGAAGGGGAAAAAGAGGCTGAGAAAATAGGAGGGGTGGACAGGGTGAGGTAGGGTATATAGGCATCCATTAGAGTCAAGAGCACCCTGGAGTAGCTCAAGAAAGCTTTTCAAAGAGCATGAAGTGGATTCCTCAGCCAAGAAGAACTGAGCATGTCCTAAGGACTCCACAGGGACCCAAAGGCCCCAGGAGATGGGCCCCTTTTTTGCAGCTAGGACAACACCACACAGAAAGGTTATGCAGCCTCCCACTGTCACACAGAGTATGAGAATGGGGAGAGAAAAGGCCAGCCAACAAGACTGAGGAGAGCCATGGGCAGGACGGGACTGGAAAGCACAGGAAGCTCTGGAAGGCCAGCATGGTCCTGCGAACTACAGAGAAGTCTGGCTTGGTGATTCACATGCTCCTAAGGAAGCAGAAGCCCAGCCCACGTTGTTCACTGTCAGCTCAGAGTTTGCAACCATGTCACAGTAGAGAAAGCAGGAATGTGCCCTCCGAGGCTCCTCTGCCCAGGAAGTCAGGCTGCTCTGAAGATGAGTTCCCCTGGGATTGGCTGGAGAGGTTGTGGTGTAGAGGCCCTGGAATACAAGGACTTCCAGATCCACTGTAGATTGCTTTGTTGTAGGGAGCTGGGGGCTGTTGGGCCCCACATTCTGCTGGGGACAGGCCACTCACTGGGGCCACTCTGCTTCCTCCTTTTCTTTCCAGCATGAGGCCAGGAAGCTGGGCAGTCTACCAGCAGCCTCCAGAGAAGACTCCATCCTGTCCCCTGTCCCCCCTCCTCCCCACCTTCCTGGGCCAGGAATAAGAGGCCTGCCTCTGGGGGAAGGGAGGGCTAGCAGGTAGCGATGCAAGCTGAGAGAACACATAGGGCAGAGATCTCTCCTGCCAGGGAGAAAACTGGCGACAAGGACTTAGATAGGGGCTGATGCCCCAAGCCATGGAGCAGAGAGGGAGCCATTCAGACTCCAGACTTCCTCACTAGCAGCCTTGAAATCTAGCGCATGTGTGGACCCAGCTATTTTGCTGAGGGTGGGGGTTAACCTTACCGTTATGGCCACTGGCTGCGAGTCTAGGTGGGGAGGGGAAGCCACCTGGGCCTGAGCACCACAACCTAACAATGGAATCCAGGTCGCAGGCCCTGCACAGTGCGTCCCTCCACTCTGCTGACAAGGACAGTTTTGCTGCTTTCCTCTCTAGGGAGATGGGTGAGGGAAACCTGGATGAGTGATTTCACCCAGCACCTCTTGGGGTCTTGGTTTCCTTGGCTGTATGCCAGGACTGACAACTCATGGCTATTATGAGCAACAGATTCTCAGAGAGGTTCCCTAACCTGCTGTGGGACACACAGCAGGAACAGGACTGTACACCAGAACCCCTGGCCTGGTGCCTACTCTTCCACAGGCTGTGCGCTGTCTGACTTCCTGTAGCCCTCTCTCTGCAGTGGGAAGGTCAGCTGCCCAGGACTGAGGATGGGCAGGCACCTGTCCTCTCTCCTGTCAAGACAAGCCCAGGAGAGAGGTTCAGCACATAGTCCTCAAGCTGGTTTAGATTCTATGCAATTCCCAGCTGTGAGCAGCCCCCCTTCTCCTCCTTTCTGGGGTTTGGAGGTGGGAAGGACCCTCCTAAGGTGGAGGCAACCAGTGGAGAGGGAGCAAGTTGCTGCTAGGCTCCTGTGGACCTTGCAGCCTTTGGGGAGGAGCACCCTCCTCACAGTTGGAAGCTGAGCAGGAGAGCTGGGAGGCCAACAGTCCCCCAGGGTAGCCTTGCCTCTGTTCCTTCAGGCAGCAGTTCTGTGCCTGACTCTTCCAGTTGCTATGGAAACAATTAGGGCAGGAACAGGAGAGGACCAGCATACTTGGGTGGGCAGGATACAGGCAGTTAGTACTGGGCCTAAACCTGCAGTGTTGGGCGTACACAGAGAAAAGCTCTCCAGGCCCATTGGCAGGGCCAAGGATTATCTTGGCTTGACCCTGGGGTCAGGTTATATGTGATAGTGTGCCAAGCATCCCTTAGGGTCACTCTCCCATGCTAGAGCTCAAGTTTTACTAGTCCTCAGAGTAAGGACACTTCCGAACCCCAAAGACAGAGCTGAGGCCTACAGCCTCACCGCCTGGCCCAGGAGCCTGCTCTCAGCAACAGAAGAGCATTAATGGGTTCTGGTTAATGTGCCTGACAGGCATCCACGGACTAGTGATTCCCAGGCAGCAGATTCTCTTCATTTGGTGAGTCAGCTGGTATCACAAGTTGCTCAGGTGCCTCAGGGGTACACATAGGAAAACCTTGCCTACTGCCTGTGCTCCTGTAACCTGGCTATCATCACATGGCTGACATTTCCTCCCTAGGTGGGTGGAGGCCACAAAAGTCCTACCTGGATAAGTGGCTTCCTCTCCATTCCTACTTTGTTCTCATGGTCAGGCCACTGCCCGGCCCCCCTTGCCCTGCTGACCATGGCTCATCATTTGCAGGCCTGAAGCCAGAAGAGGCACAGCATGTTATGGGAGAAGGGCCTAGAACTCTGATCAGTGTCCCTCCAACCCATGACACACTAGAGCCATGAAAATGTGCTGGCCTGTGTTACAGTTAAAGCCAGCTGCAGCTAGACAAATCTGATGGGCTGTTATGGTTGACAGGGTGGGGAGATATTGAATGGGTACCTTTGATGTTCTCATTGGGCTGAACATAGCAAGGGGCAACTTCATCTACTCACAAGTGGTCTGTCCATTTTCAATTCTAATCAGGCCTCACTGGTCTACTGATTGGAGGTCACATGGCTGTGCACAGGGGGGGAGCAGACTTCAGTGAGGACCCAACACTAGAAGGTGTTAAGGGCCAAAGGGTAAGAGGAACATGACTCACGGGGTATGCGTCTCTCTTCAGAGACCAAGACCCGTGTGTATGTGAGAGGAAAAACAGCCCCAGGGGCAAGGCCAAGTGGCTTGGACAGCAGTGCCCAGAGAACAGGAAGGGGACCCATTTTTTTCTTTTCTTTTCTTTTTTTCTTCAGTTTCTCGAGACAGGGTTTTTCTGTGTATCTTTGGAGCCTGTCCTGGAACTTGCTCTGTAAACTCCTGAGTGCTGGGATTAAAGGCGTGTGCCACCACCACCCAGCAAGGGTACCCATTTCTAACCAGAAATGAGGAGGGAGGAGAGAGGCTAGCCTAGGCCTTGAAAGGCAGGATGGATGGGTTGTTGACTTAAGTAAAACAATGTTAAAAAAACAACCCCCCCCCCGAAACAAATAATCTGTGTAGTGGTGCACACATAATCCCAGCGTTTGAGATGCCGAGGCTGGAAGGCTGGGAGTTCGGAGTCAGCCTGGGCTACACAGTAAGACTCTGTCTCAAAAACAAATAAGCAAACAAGTAGTTAATTAAAAAGTTAAATGAATCCAAACAAGGTTTCTGGGGCAGTACCACCAAGCACACTGGCTTCTGGGAACAGGGGCCCCCACCTTTGGGCTCCGGGCCGCTGGAGTTAAAGTGCATCCTCTTCTGACATTCCGTGCAGCTCATGAGGAACCGAGTCACAGCCTCTCTGGGGAGGAAGGCGTAGGTCTCCGCGATCTGCCAGAAAACAGTTTTCACGTCATGTGCCACCTTGGAGGCATCTGAGTCACCAGCAACAAGGCCAATGGCCTCCATTCCTTGCTGTAAGATGAGCCACTTGTTTGTTAAAACTTGAATAAAGAAGATTAAAAACTGCAAATGAAAAGCATTTAGACATTTAATAATATTACTTTAATAAGTAATATTCTTCTTAGAACATTGTATTGCTGCCACTAAGGGGTGAGCTTACGAACGTTGCTCTAGAACACAACCTTTGCTCCGAGATGTATAAACTAAGACCCACTTCTACTAACAGAGCCCAAGGTCCACCACTGATGTCCTGGCTAATTCACAGGCCAAGAGCCTTTTCCAGCAGAGCTATTGGAGGCTGATTTGGGGGCATCCAGTTTTCCACACTGTACTACTTGGGGACCTTATGTTCATCCTTGTAACTAAAGATTCAGCTGAGGTCACACAACTCCTGAGAGGCAGTGTTGCAGTTCACACCATCCCACAACGAGGGAGGCGAGCTGGTGAGGGAGGAAGTGGAGACCGAATGGAGAGAACATGAGAAGGCTGGGTAGGAAGCAGGAAGGGTGGGTGTGGGCCTAGAAATCTAGTAAGAGGGTCAACTTTACTCTAGGTTTTGGGAAACTTTCTGGTTCTTCTTTGGCTGTTCATGTGAAGCCATTGATCCCCTTCCATGCTGCCGAGAGCCCGGTTCTCCCGTTCCTCTCCACTAGGGGGCAGCATCACCAAGCATTCCTGTCCTTACAAGAAAGTTGGGGTTAGGGCTTTGGGGCCACTCTGGACGGCACTGGGTCTGCCTGTGGCCAGCACACAGTCAGCTTCTATAGGGACCAAGGATAAGGACTCAAGGGCATTCTGAATCTCTGCTGCTAGAGGAAAGGAGAGTTGGGGTATGTAGGTGGCTAGCTAGGGTGAGCTGCTGTCCTGCAGCAGCTCCCTTTGACAAACCTTCAAGGCTCTCAGCCCAGCCACTGGCCTGCTAGTTCCATGGCTACTCCTGCCAGCTGCAAACTCAAGTTAATTTTGGTGACACAGTTGTTACTTCTCAGCTGATTTGAGGCTCTGCAGAGCAGGCAGTCTCTTTGATGAGCTATCTCCCTTCTAAATCCCCTGCCTGATTGCCTTGCTCTGGAGGTCAAGGACAAGGGCCAACCCTCGCATCTCTGGCTGCAGCCACAAATGGAAGATCCACAGTGGAGGAAGAAGACAAGGTTGGGAATAAGGGATGGAAGGTGGGGGTTTTCCGCTAGGAAGGTGGGCATCTTCATCCTTGCCTAGAGACCTGAAGTCCCTTTCAGAGCATGCTGATTGGGAATAGTGAGCTCGACTGTAGAAGGGCAAGAGGAAAAGAGAGAGGTCCAGACAGAGCCAAGGCCCAGACTGACTGGCCAAAAGATGAGGTCCTGGACACCCCTGAAATACTGCTCCCAAAGTTGGGCCTCAGAAGGACTGAGTGGATGTGGGGAAGAGAGCCATAGTAAGCTGGAGGAGGTGGAGGCTCACGCCAGAGTCTAGTGAAGCCTCCCTGCTCACCTGCACTGGACAGTTACTTCAGAGGACTCAACAAATTCCCCTGGCCCCGCTGCTCTGCTTAGCGCTGCACACAGGATGAAAATGGCTATTCTTGCTGCCTGGCCTGCAGCATACACAAAAGTCTATTTCCAGGGTGGGATGGTGACCAAGACGGTCTCCTGGTCTTGGCTGTGCATCTTACGACCCTGGGTCCCACAGGGGAATAAGAGAGGTGAGAAATCCTTGGAGCTATCAGAGGGCTGGGCAGAGCGTGGAAGGAAGCCTGGGGAAGCAGTTCTGTATGACCAGAGAGACCCACACGGACAACACACAGTCCCTCTTCTCTTATTCCACCACCAGCATCTTTTGATTCACCCTTTGGTTGGTCCAGGACTAGAAATGGAGCCTCTATTTCTGCCTGAGTGCCAGGATGCCACATACTCACAGGAACAAAATGAACACACACACACACACACACACGAGACCAGAAAGGCAATCCTCACAAGATATCTTGTCAGGAGGATGGTGGCTTTCAGATGGCTCCAGACCCTGTTTTAGAAATAGATACACATGTACAAAACTGAACCAGAGAGCTGCCTGTATAGTTTGGAAGGAGATGCTCCAGGGCTGGGCCCTGTCCCCAGTTAGGTTTCCCTCAGCTGCCCTGATCTGCCTGCTGAGTAGCTCTCAGAGTCTCCTGCTGGGACCTTGAAACCATGTGTGGATTTCCCTTTTCTGTTTTCCCCAGTGTTAAAAACTGAGAGATTTCATGGGCAGGGAGAGAGCAGAAGCTACCTGCCAAGTCCCTGATTTACAAGGCCCATTTTTGCTCCCCAACTCAGAAGCCAACGAGGTGGGTGGGGTGGGGTGGCGTGGGGATTTGCACCACTTTACGAGATCCTCCTTCTGCCCTGTGGTGGATTAGCACCATGGTGGGCCTGGAACAGCTGTTGACCACATCTGGCCTCAACTCCAAAGTGGCCTGGGTAGCCAGATCTGGCCTCTAGCGTCCCTGGAGGGAAGAGGAAGTGAAAGGGTTCCTCCAACCCTGATTGAGAGAGATCAGGGAAGTATTTGAGAAAAGGGCTCAGGGAACTGAAGAAACCTTGAACTTTCTGTGTGTTTAGTGAACTTTCAGTGAAGCTCCTGGGATCCTTGGACTGTCAGGTTACCTTGTTTGGAAGGCTATGGTGGGGCTCCCTGCTCAAAAGGGGGCTCCCCCTGTATCATCTGACGGAAATGCCTTTTTTTCCTGACTCTTAAAGACTCCAGGCCCTACAAGCTCATAGCCCTTCCTCTCTAATTCATGGCGTTGCTAGAAAGACTCTCTCCTCTCCTGAAGAATTGGCCTCCCTTAGTGCCACGAACACGGCTGCCCAGTCCCCTACTGTCTCCCAACCCCTTAAGATACTTCAGGCCTGGAAAAATTTTCAAGTCCTTGTGCCTTAAAGATGGAAAATCAGACCCAGGGTTCAGTTTTGGCAAAATACACAGTGACAGATCCAAAAACCGCTCATCCGAGGGCTTGATGAAACCCTGCAGTGCCAGGCTGTGCCTCTCTACAGCCGTCAGCACAGGGTTTGCTTGGGGGCTCTTTCTAAAGGCAATGGGCAGGGTGGGGGAGTTCCTACCTGCAGAGCAAGGTTGAGGAGCTAGGCTGGGGTGGAGGGAAATGGAAGCAGATAAGACGAAAAGAACAAGGCATCCAGGTACCACCTCTGCCCCAGAAACAGAAAGGGTGGCACAAGAAAGGTGGCAGATAGGAGAGAGAGAGAAGAGTGGAGAGGCACAGGGGGAACAGGAAACACCGGCTCCTTGGCCTTGAACCACTGCAGAAGGGACCTGGCCTGCTGGGCTCAGCCTTGGCCCTGTGCTGAAATTCCAGCTGTGTGTGCAGCCCAGCTGGCTCCATGCCAGTCATGTGCCAGCTCCAGGCTGATCAGAGAAATGGGGCACATGGCAGCATACACACCAGAAGCCAGGAAGTGTAAAGGGCTAGCTGTTCATCCACTTAGTCCAGCACACAACGGCTAGCAAGACCGGATGTCTCAGAGGCCTCAGACACCATTGAGGATTGCCTGTGAACAAGGTTTGGTGCTAGGCACTAAGGAGCCAGGGAAGCCACCAGATCCAGACAGTCAGGCCCACGTGCCTGACAATAGCCAGTAGCTGGCATGAGAGTTTGCCTCAGGAGACCTGTGGCAAGGAAGCATAGATACTGGTCAGTTGCCAGGTTCTGCCCCAGCTGGGTGACCTCAGGCAGGCTGTGGCTCTCACCTTAAAATGGGGCTCACAGAAGGCCCTGCTTCATGCCTGTGGCCTTTATATGGATCTGACTTAGAAGGTGAAACTGGAAAGGACTGAGGATGCAGCCTGACATATGGGCCCAGCACTACGTTAGACTCAATGATGAGCAAACACTGCCTTCTCGATTCCAAGGGGACCCTGCTGGTTCAGACTGATGGTCCTCCCTTCTACAGCCTCATTTGGAAATAACCTCAGACTGGCTTCCTTTCTCATGGGCATATATACTGCCAGCAGGAGGGGTGGGAAGACAGGGTGACAGTCCTATGGCCCTCAACTTGGTTCCTCACTTCTCCAGGCCCCTAGCAGAGGACCCATCCTAAAAAGAGATGGCTCAGTGGTTAAGAGCACCAGCTGCTCTTCCAGAAGACACAGGTTCAATTCTCAGCACTCATAAAGCAACTTACAACTATCTATAACTCCAGTCCCTAATGCTGTCTTTTGGTCTCCATGGGTACTGTATTCGCATGGTGCACAGGCTTGCGTGAAAAGCAAGGAGCTAAATAACCATTCAGACAAAGGCCATCACCTGAGAACAAGGATCTCTAGAATTTTGGATTCTGTGAATTGGGCCATGTGGGGAAATCATACTACACGGGCCATCTCCACGACTGCCCAAGGCTGTCTACACACAAGAGACATTCACACCTGGTGTAGGGGCAAGCCTGGCCCTAGAAAGACAGAACTATAGGATTCTAAAGAGAAGATCAACATGGAGGGCCTGGAAGACACCAGCTTACTGCTTCTCAGGGTCTGTGTGACCTCGGACAGGAGGCTGGAGGTTCTGGGTCTGTTCCTTTAACTAGGAAATGGACCACAGTGCCTTAGTCACCGGAGGGCCTTAAGGACTCAGCTGAGAATACAATGTCTGGCTTGTGGACTCAGACCTGGGCATGAGCCGCAGGTATAGACTGGTGTGGGGCCAATACGGGAGGGGGCCTTGGCCTAGCAGGCTCCTGAAGGTTGGGGCCACTGCTCTATTTTCCAACTCCCTGGTGTGTACCTTTTCTCTAGGGAGCCATTCCACTCCTCTCAGCCCTCCTAGAGGTAGCCAGTATACATGTTGCCTTCTCCATGAAGTCCCCCAGGAATGGGGTTCTTGCTCTCTCAAAGCAGGTCATGGAGACATTTCTCCTTTTGTGTTTATCTCTCTGCCTTCAGCCTCTCTGGCTCCAAATTGTAACCTCTTGAAGGTAGGAAGCAGGTCCTCAGACCCAGAGCCTCTGGGGAACTCACAGGGCTGGCTGACAGTGTGCGGTAACCTGGCTAAGCTCACACGCAGGAGGCATCTAGGGCAGGCTGGCAAGCGGTCCATGCCATGCTGTGGAAGCACTGGCCCCTGCAATTCTTATTATCTGTGCTCCCCCAGCAGGCTACAAGAGGCTGAAACTGGGGAAGGAGGGCTTCCTCCCTGCCCTGCCCAACCCCTCTCCTTCTCTCCCTCTCCCTCCCTTCAACCTGCTTCTCCTTTGTGCTCTGACCGCAGAGCCCGCCCCTCACCCTATGAGCCATCTCTGGCTGCCATGCCCTTGCCCCATGCCCCCCTGGATCCCCAAAGGCCGCTTCATCACGCCTCAGCTCCCTGCCCCGCCTCCCGCCCAACATGTGCGGAGCCCATGGCCTCCTGCCAAGGCCTGGGGCTGCCAGCAGAGGCAGAGACAGAAATCTCACCGCTCGGTAGGTTTTCTTCTGCCCAGCGTGCTTGGGGGCTTTGCCTGGCTCTGCGGAGCTCTCCACGTGCATCGAGTAGATGATGTCAAAGAAATCTTCCACCACAGCAACCCGCTTCAGAGAGATGCCCTCGGGCTCCGACAGGCCATCTGCCCCCTGTGACAGGATGGACAAGCGGTGTTAGTGTCAGGGCTGATGGTGGGTGAGAGCTGGGCCCTGAGGCCAGGCCACAGGTCAGGGGAGGGGGGTAGGGACTTTGCTGCTCCCTGGCCCAGCATGGCCTCCAACAGTCTGGCTAGAGGTTGGAGAGAAAAGGGCGCCCGCTGGGTCTGGGGGAGGGTACCAAAGTCAGGGTGGCTGAGGGGCTCCTAAATCTACCAGCAACAATGGGCAGAGGAACACGACAACACCAGTACAAATTAGGAAACCAAGAGGCTCAATGTTCACAATTCAGACAGATTGTGCCAGACTCCCAGAGAGCTCTCGAATCACACGCTGTGCCAAGACCATCCTAGAAGTCTCTGGGGAGGGGGAGTGCTAAATAGATGCGGGGCCCCATCAGGAGCTTGCCAATTAGCAGTAACCTTTCACTGTGGTCCTGGGTCGGGGTCCCAGGGGACCAGCTCCCATCACCTGGGTGGCTCCTGCCTTCGCCCAGGCCTTTCGGAAGAGCTTTTCACTGCTTTCCTCCCTCCCCACTTCAGCAGCTGAAGCCAGCCACTGCACCCAGGCTCTTTGTGTGGGGAGATGCGCAGAAAAACAGGCTGGAGGCCATGTGGACGTGGCAGGGGTAGGAGCCTGATGGCTACGGGCCCCAAGCCTCTTCTCAGGCTGGCCCAACAAGGTATGCCAAGGTGAAGACTGAGTTCCTTGCAGCGGCTGCGGTGGAGAGCTGTGGGAGGCACCTGAATCCCCGCCCCAGGCGCCACACCCCTGAGGAAAGAGGCCTTAGGGAGACTACAAGGCTTGAGTTCTAGGTGAGGCCAGTGCGCCATGAAGGTGTTTCCCTGGCCCTCAGAATACGAGGTCCACGGATCTGGGGACACCAGCTCTCAGCCATCATCTCCCTAGGGGAAGATTGGGACGGCTCTAGGGGACTTCAGAGATCAAGAACAAACAGTGCGCAAGGGGCTGGATGATGCACCCAAAGATACAACTCTAAGACAATCCCTCCCCAGAGGAGGCATGCTCAAGGACAGCAGCCCTGTGGAGGTGTGGGATTCATCTGCTGGCTCACACCAAGAAAAACGCCCGGCACATGGGGGGTGATGGATGAACGACTGCAGTTGAGCAGGCAGCTGGCTACCAGCAGCAGAGCCACGCGGTGTGGACATGCTCCACCCCACCATGTAGGGGCCGTGTGGCCCTGAGTAGCTGGTTATCCTGCATCTTTGAGCCTCGCGCTCTTCATCTATCAAAGGGGAAGAAAGCACCCTATTGCCTACAAACTTCTATGAGGACAAAACGGGAGCGGGCGCAGCACTTGTACCAAGCCTGGCAGGCAGGGCTGTTCCCATAAACACTGTTATTGAGGAACGCTTTGGAATGAGTGTGGTGGTGCATGCCTTCATGTATATCTCTGTGAGCTTGGGGCCAGCCTGGTCTACATAGCAAGTTAGACATTCAGGGATACATAAAGAAGAGAGACCCTGGGGCTGGAAAGAAGGCTCAGGAGTTAAGAGCACTGATTGTTCTTCCAGAGGAATGGGGTTCGATTCCCAGCACCCACAACTGCCTGTAACTCCAAGATCTGGCACCCTCACACAGATATACATGCAGGTAAGACACCAATGCACATAGAATAAAAATAAATAATTTTTAAAAAAAGAAATGAGACCCTGTATAAAAAAAAGTGCTTTGTGACTGGCCAAGTTTCTGAGTGTGTGACAGAGCTGCACTCTACAACTCTGGGAGGTTCTGATGGTTGGGACATGCCTGGAAACTGGACAGGCACAGATAGCTTAGGCCCTCAGACTTTGTAGTTGAAGAATACAGGTCTTAGCAGCATGCAACAGACAGGCTTCTGTTTTATCCCTTGGCTTTCCAGACAGATAAGCAGCGATGGTAGAATGGGAAAGCCTTTTAGCCATCGGCCAGCTTGGGGCATCTGTGGTATGGGCTGTTGAACCCTAGAACCCCCGGGCATCTCTGTATGATGACTCTGGGCTAAGGCCGCACCTGCCTGATACAGCTCTCTTGCTAGTCAGGATCTGTTTCAGTGGGGACCCCTCAAACAGCAGGCATCTGTGTAGGCACATATGTGTGTGTACAATGCACGGGTGCAGGGCGGCTACATGCTGGTCCACCATCACTGCTCTGCGCTGTGGGCAGACTTCCAGCTTCCCTGGTGGTCACTTACGAGATGAGCTATGAAATAATAACATGTCTTTCCAGGTTCAAACTCGTCAGAACTCACTTTTACCTCCTTCTCGGGGGGAGGGGGGTTCCCAGCCCTCTGAAGTCCTAAACTGTCTTTATGGGCTCAGCAATGGCCAGCTTGTTTATTAGCTGACTGGTAACTGCCAGCATTTGGAGATCTTCAAATACTGCCCTGACAGAGTTGAGACAGTTCTGGCTGGCCTTGAACTCACAGAGATTTTGTTTTTAAGATTTATTTTTATTATCTGTGCATATTTTTTATCTGCACATATATATGTGCACCACACATGCGAAGAGCTGTGTCAGACATGCTGGAACTGGAGTTACAGTTGTGAGCGGCTATGTTTGCTGGGAATTGAACCCACATGCTCTGGAAGGGTAGCTGCTGCTCTTAATCACTGAGCTGTCTCTCTAGTCCTCCTGCTTCTACTTCTACAGTGCTGGGCTTACTAGTGTGTGCTACAAGCCCAAGCTCAGTTATAGGGAATTTCTTTAAAAAGACACTGCTGGCTGTGGTGGCACAAGCCTTTAGTCCAGCATTCAGACAGCAGAGGTAGGTGGATCTCTGTGAGTCTGATGATAGCCTAGACTACATAATGAGTCCCAGACCAGTCAGGGCTATACTGTGATAACAAGTCTCAAAAACAAGCAAATAAAATCCCAGTTTATTTATGTGTTTGGATGTTTTGTCTGCTTAAATGTATGTGCACCCTGTGTATGCCTGACGTCCACTGAGGCCGAAAGAGACACCAGATCACCTGGCACTAGAGTTACAGTCAGTTGTGAGCCACCATGTCAATGCACGTAACTAAACCCAGGCACTTTGCAAAAGCAGCCAGTTGAGCCATCTCCCCAGCCTCCTCTAATATACCTTTTTTTTAAAAAAGGGGGGGTATTTATTCATGCACATGAGTGCTCTATTTTGCATGTATGCCTGCACATGACAGAAGAAGGCATCATATTCCATTACAGATGGTTGTGAGCCACCATGTGATTGCTGGGAATTGAACTCAGGGCCTCTGGAAGAGCAGCCAGTGCTCTCAACCGCTAAGCCATTTTGTGCTTAGGAATTTGCCTTTGTCACTCTGATCTAGTCAGCTACAAACTGAATCCCAGGAGATAATATTCACACTCAGAGATGTATAGTCTTATTTCATTCTCAAATAATATGCTTAGGCTGTCCTCAAACTTGGACAAGTAAGTTTTTCTGGAGTCCAACCTAATGTTTGTTAGGTGTGTTAGTGCACACCACTAATCCCGGTACTTAGGAGGCAGAGGCTGGTGGGTCTCTGTGAGATTTTTATTTTAAGATTTATTATGGATACAGTGTTCTGCCTGAATGTATCCTGCCGGCTAGAAGAAGACACCAGATCTCATTAGGGATGGTTGCGAGCTACCATGTGGTTGCTGGGAATTGAACTCAGGACCTCTGGAAGAACAGCCAGTGCTCCTAACCTCTGCGCCATCACTTCAGTCCCATAATCTCTGGGGATTTGAAGTTCACCTGGCCTGCACATCAAGTACCAGGCCAGCCAGAGCTACAAAGTGAGACCTTGCCTCAAAACACAAACACACAAATAAAAAACTCCCCAAACGAATATACCTAGATAGAACAGCAAAAGATATTACCGAGTGCCTGCCCTGTCCCTGGCCTACCCTCCCTGCTATTCTTAGGTACACTTGGGTAAGCAGTGGCTTTGCACCTGGTTCGGTGTGACCATAAAATTATCCCAGGGAAACTTCAAGGGAACATTTATCACTAACTCCCTCTTTAAAAACTGATTGCTCAGCAGGGCGTGGTGGCACACACCTATAATCCCAGCACTTTCTGAGGAGGAGTTCAAGGACAAGTCCAACCTCGGCTACTTAGTGAATTTCAGACCAGACTGGGGGCCATATAGGAAGTCAAAAATTAAAAAAAAAAAGACTAATTACTTATTTTCAACCTTGGGTCTTGTCTCTGGTAGGGGAGGGCCTGTAACAAGAACTCAGATCACACAAGGTTAGTCCTCTAGTGAGTTGGGGCCACCTGGTCATTGTGTGGGTGACACCCTAAAGGAAGAACACCAGAATGTACGTCTGGCCTTAAACGAGAACCCCAGGAAGAAGGTAACAAAGCAATCTGTCAGCAGTCACAAGCCCTGCATCCATGAAGGTCATGTGACCTTTCTGGTAAATGCTGCAGGAGGGGCATTCCTTCTCTAGCTGGGAATACAGACAGGAGTTAAGGGGACACAAAGTGTCTTCCTGATAGCCTTGGGAACCTTGTCCACCCCCACCCCCTGCCCTGGACTGATGATTCTGAGTCCAGGGCCTTGTACATACCAGGCAGGTGCTCTGGTTCTCCTTAGCCTTGGGATGCCTCTGCCCACCCACTTCTGCCTAGGACCCAAGTCAGCATCATCCAGTGCTGAGAAAGGAATTTCATTTTTCTTATGGGACTGGATCAGAGGGGACCTGGCCTCTCCTGACTCTCCCAGCTTCCAGAAATGCCAGGTGGGAATGATGGTAAGAAACTCTATAGCATTTCATGGGAAAGGACATTGGGAGATTTTTCTCTGTAAGAAAGAACATTTCCATGGTAACATACTAAAGAACCATCCAACTCCTGAACAACCAAACAGACCCAAACTAACCTAACTGGACATGATATTCATTTTGAAAATTGTAGAACTACCAACTTTCTTAGACATTGCCAGTTCCCTTAAAGCTAGCCCATTTGAATTCTGATCCAGAAGTTGGTTTCCAAGCAACTGAAACAATCACAAAATGTCCACTTTAATTGTAACTGATGTTTCAAAATATTTAGAACTCTGATCCTCCAAGTGTGGGTCCTACATAAGCAGCATGAGAATTGAGCAGTGGTGGCACACACCTTGAATCCCAATACTCAGGAGGTGGGGGAAGGCGAATCTCTGAGTTCGAGGCTACTCTGCTTTACAGGCTACACAAGAGAAACCCCATCTTGAAAAACAAAAACAAACAAAAGTTTAAAAAGGGGGGCTGGAGAGATGGTGCAGCTGCACTGGTTACTTTTCCAGAGGATCCACATGGCAGTTCACAACTGTCTGTGACTCCAGTTCCAGGGGATCCAACACCCTCACACAGACATATATATGCAAGCAAAACACCAGTGCACATTAACTAAAACATACAAAAAAAGAATCATATGAACAGTTGCTAAAAATGGATGTTTGGGGGCTGGGGATATGGACTAGTAGGTAGAGTGCATGTCTAGCATGCATGAAATCCCTGTCACCACATAAACCATACATGATGAGTTCCACCCATGATACCAGCACTTCCAGAGTACAGGCAGGAGTATCAGAAGTTCAAGCCAATTTTCACTGTACAGGGAGCTCAAGGTCAGCCTAGGCTACATAAGTAAGATTCTGCCTCCAAAAACAAACAACAAACAAAACGCACATATTTTCATAGTCTATCTCAGTCTACCAAGCCTTTGCTGTGAGGTTTTAAAAAGTCTATCCCAAACAACGATAATGCAAAAAGATTTTGAGAAATGCTGATTAGAACATCTCCACAACTGAGACATGTTCTGGGCTTCCAGGCCTTGTGTGTTAATGTTTTCATCTCTAGCAAAGGCTTCCTATCCCAAAGGGGGGGGGGCGAAGACTCCTATTGGGCAATGTTACTATATATTCAAGAAATCTGCCCAGAGACTAACTGTGGATTACAGGGATATGGACAGGGACCCCTGGCAAGCCTGATCCCGCACTTTGACTTCTTGGCAAAGTTACTTTAGGAGGGTCTTGACAGGGATTTTCTGGATTGCTCAGTTTCTTCAAGTGACCAGAATACTCATCAAAAGGAGATTGCTATATACAGGGCTGAAGACCAATGAGAGGAACCAGTACAACTCAGCCAGCCAGTAAGCTCCTGCCAAGTGACCTCAAGGCAATCTTTGGGAGTATTCCTTAGGTCAAGCCCTCTGATGGAATCTTGACCATCTCCCACAGACCCCTGGTCTTGACAGCCACCACAGTACAAGTGCTAATGGACGGCAGTTCTGTCATCATCTGTAGTAATACATTACATACTTATCGAGGTGGGAACACCGTTTCAATCCGCAGGGCACCTTTCAGTCCAGCACCATCACTGTAATAGGGCACCATGCTTCCCAGCCACAGGAAGGCCATGGTCGAGAGGATGTTGCTAAAAGCAGGAACATTTCTCAAGTGGGCTCCTCCTAAGGGAGAGGAAGGAACCATGGAGAAAGTCCTTAAAATATGTGGTCTTGGTGCATTCCAGATCCAAGTCTTAACGAGGCATGAAAATCAACAGGATTGCTGCTGGAGGATGGCATCAGTCAGCAGAACACACCCCAGGGGAAAAACCTTTGGCTTCCACTTGTGTGGGAGTTTGGGACTTCAGGGGGTTGATTGCGCAGGCAAACTCAATGATGCTGCTCCATCCCATCTAGGCCAGCTAGTAAAGAAGCTGAGAACACAGCAAAAGGCACTGGCCACGCTCCTCCCAGATACTGACAGGGCTTGTTCCCCGCTTTAATCAATTTGACCAGGACTTGAATTTGGGAAGTTTCAGGATAAGGAATTGCCTAAGTCTTACTCCAAGCCCTGAATGGAGCTTAAAAAAAAAAAAAAAAGAACCCAAGGGAGGAGTCAGCCCCCTGCAGGGGAGCCACAGAGGGGTAGGGAGGAGGTGGGGAGATCTTAAAACCACAGAAAACCGAGAGATGGAAAAGTAAAATGAGAGAGCTTCGCCAAAGCTCTGAAAGTCTCTCTCAGAGTCCCAGGAGCAGCTGGTGAGGATTTGTAAGGGGCAATCAGACGGCCAAGAAGGGCCCTGCTCAAATATGAGTGACGATGTTTATTTCTCCTGACCATATTACCTAACTGAAAAGAAGCAATCCCTTCAAAATGAGGCTCGCCCTGGAATTCTCTGGCCCCCAGTGCCACCGAGCTCTGAAGACCTGGATGGGGCAGAGGACCTCCCCCCATAAATAAATGCATATGCAAGGCACGGAGGACTCAATGTAGCACCTGCCTCTTCTCCACCCTCGTGCTCAATCTCCAACTGTTAGTGCGGAGCACTGCCACCGAGTCGCACCTGCCATCTGGAACAGCCTCACATATTCCAAGACCTCCTTTCTGCTTCGCTGCACCTCTATCTTCTCTCAAATCACGCCGAGGACGGACATGCACTCCCTGGGCCACTGAGAAATTGCCCGGGATGGACCCCAAAACCACAGCGAGGTGCCACATCCTTCAAGATGCTCCCAGTAGCCTTTTCCTTTTCTGCTCTTTTCTCTCTCTCTCTTTCTTTTTGGTTTTAACTCTGGGGTTCTTGACAGGGTAGGGGAAGGGGAGGGAGTGCAGCGACCCAAAGCAACGTTTTTGGG
The DNA here is from genome assembly GCF_037038515.1 of Microtus pennsylvanicus. Lineage (NCBI taxonomy): Eukaryota > Metazoa > Chordata > Mammalia > Rodentia > Cricetidae > Microtus > Microtus pennsylvanicus. The sequence continues at coordinate 128,885,607 of NC_134580.1, forward strand.
AAAGAGATGGGCTGGGGAAATAGGTGACAGACTGGAACGAAGTCCTCCTTGGGAGATACTGCACGGTCAGGGGTTGGCTGCAGGGGTCTGGCTGATCTGAGCAATAAGAGTGCTCCTAGAAGTGAGTCAGAACCTGACGACAGGCCAGCCCTGCCCTCAGACGAGGAGGGCTGCGCCTCAGTTTCCTCAAGTGTGAAATGACACCATATGCACCATGGCTTTTACCACCTCACACAGGAGGGCTTGCGGGAACCCCAAACGAAGCACAAACATGCCTGCCCTCTCGAGACATTCATAAATGACCGCTGTCGTCACCACTGCAGGACGGGCGCCCTCTGAGACTCTGGGGTCCTGCTTCCCTCGGGAGTCTCGGCTCCCGAGGACTGGGATTGGGGACCGGACCGCTGAATGGGTTCTAGGCAGAAGGAGGAGGCACTGAGCCCGACAGGTCCCTCCGGACCTAAGCGGGAGGCCCGGGTACGCTAACGAGCAGGGGGCCCCAGGTGCGGGCCCCACCCCAGGCTGGGGGGGGGCGAGGGGGAGGGGCGCGGCGCGCGCTAATGACTGTTGACAGCGCGCGCAGGGGCTGGGGGGCCGCGCGCGCCGCTGACAGCTGCTAGGGCGGGATGAGGGGCAGGGGTGAGACCGCTCGCTCGCGCTCCCCACGGCGCACGCGCGTGTGGGCCCCCCCTCCCGGAGAAGGGGCGGGAAGACAGGCGCGCTCACGCGCGTGCGCGTGCGCGCGTGTGTACCGGCCCGGGTTCGGAGGGCCTGCTGGAGCGGCTCGCGCGGCTCCTCGCGGGCAGGCAGGTAATGAGAGTAACCATGGCAACCCACCAGAGGAAGTGTATTCTGCAGGAGACGTTAATCCCCTCTCCCCGGAGCTGGGACAGCCTGACTTTCCATTCTCACACAGTAATTAGATACCAGCTGTCAGTGCAGGGGGGACGGCTCCGCGGCTGCAGCCCGGCTGGGGGGGGTGCACAAAGGGGTGGGGGGGACGTGGGGAGGGGGGCCGTTAAAGACACAGGGACGCTTTGCGGCCGTGCGCCCAGGGAACCCGCCTCCCTGCGCGTGCCCGCGCACCTGGAGACCCCGCCCGCTCGGGGGCCCCGCCCATCCCACGCGCACCTGCTGCGCGCGGGCCCGTCCACCCTCTCCCTCCCGGCTCCTGCCCCGCCTCCTCGCTCTCCACACACCTGCCCTGCTCCGCCCTCCATCCCGACGCTGCCCACCTGTCCTTTGTGCGGGGCGGTACCACTGGAACCTTCAGGGACTGCCCACTATGTGCCAGGCGCTGTGCCAAGCCTGGGCTCGTGCAGTCCTCCCAGACCCTCCGAGGTAAGCGCCTCACTGCTCCTCTCCCAAGGCTCAGCGGGGTGTGGCCATTTGCCCAGGGTCATGCAGACTTGAACACCCATCCTGATGGCTCCCATTTGGCCACGGAACCACAATGCCTTCCCTTCACATCTGTGACAACTCTAGGACCTCCCAACTACTCTGGGGGACAAAACAATCACACTGGTGGCTGGCATCGTGATGCACCTACTGTGTGCCAGACATTCAGTGCCTCATTTCACCTTCCAGAAGCCCAGGGGATTTATCACTCTCATTTTACAGGTGAGGAAAGAGATGCAGAAAAGTGATGCTGGCCTCCACACCCTGGCAGCCCTACTCAGGGATCCATGCCCATAACCCACCTCTGTATTGAGGGGGCTACAATCCAGCTCCCCTCTTTCCCGTTTCTCCTGGCTCAGCTCACTCACGTCCTGTCCCTAGCATTGTTACAAGCCACCTCTCCTAGTCACTGAAAAATCCAGGAAGCTTCTAGGCCTGAAGCCACTGTTCCTAATTTATGCCCAGCCTTCCAGGTCTCAGCCCAGTCACTTGGAAGTCATTCCCTCCCCGTTTCCCAGATAGAAAAACTAAGACAAACCAGGGCAGGAAGCTGGCCTTGGGATGCTTTAGGAAAGAGGTCAGTCCCCCTCAGACTCAGTTGGACCCAGAGCCTCCCACCCCACAATAAGGGGGGCATGCCAAGGAAAGGCAGGAAGTTCAGATAAGGAGAGCCAGCTCTTGGGACCAATGGCAGCTAGTGTCTGGGGCAGGAGAACGCTATTTGATCCCTTCTCCACTGCCCTGGCCATGACCTCTTCTTCACCTCCCCCCTCACATCCCTGATGGACAAGGCAGCCAGCACCCTGGACTGCAGCACAGAATCCAGTGTTCCCCAATTATGCTTCATTCTAGTGAGAAAAGAGGGTGGGGAGGCTAGGCCCAGGGCTTTAGGGACAGGGTACCCCTGGGGCAGCCCCGCCCTATACAGGGGCCTTGGCTTAGCAGCCTCCATCTCAGGGTTTCCTGCCTCTTCTCTCCCCATCTCTCAGTAGCAGAGCAGCCTAAATTTGGCTCGAGGAGGGAATGGGGGAGGTGGCAGCAGGCGGGTGCTGTCAGAGGCCAGGGCGTAGCTCCCGTCTAGCCGGCTGGCATTTTTGCTGTCTGGAGGAGGGCAGGGGGGCCTCCGGCAGGCAGCCCTCTCCCGGAAAGGGAGATGTTCGTACCTTCTGACACACACTGAGTAATGTGCAAACGACATGCAAACTGAGTTTCAAATCAGCATCTCAGCCAGAGAACAGCTTGGTGCTGCTTTGAGGATGAGAACAGGGCCAGCAGCCTCCTTGCCAGGGGCTCGAGTAGGGGTCAGGGACACAGCTGGTCTAGGGCTGGGCCTTAGGAGAACTCCCTTTCTGGCCAGTTACAGTGGCTGAGTACCAGCCCAAAGGCAGGGCCTTGACTTTCTCTGTCTGCACTGCCAGAGCTGAGCACTCCCTGTTGCATGGTATAAGCAGCCACCTTGTTCAAGTCTGACCCTGGCTTGTCCCTGGACAACTGGGCTAACTCCTCAGCGGGGCACCGCATTCTAGACAGCCACAGTGCACAGGAAGTGATCTGGAAAAAACCTGTGCTTTAGAATCAAACCTAGATCCCAGGTTTGGTTGAACATGTGAAGCATTCTGGTCTTAGTGCCTCACATCTGGAAAATGGGTTCAGAACCTCACGTCCACGGGCTGGCTTCCACACTGTGGGCATACTACAGGTCTTCACGGGCTGGCTTCCACACTGTGGGCATACTACAGGTCTCCACGGGCTGGCTTCCACACTGTGGGTATACTACAGGTCTCCACGGGCTGGCTTCCACACTGTGGGCATACTACAGGTCTCTACGGGCTGGCTTCCACACTGTGGGCATACTGAAGGTCTCTACCAGCACTCAGACTCTGCATGCCTCTGTCCTACCAGCTCTGGTCCTCGGCTTGGGTTTTCTTATCTTTAGGTAATTGTGAGCACCTGGCTCTGGTGACCTTGGAAAGGTGGGCGGGGGGGGGGGGGCTGCCTGCTCTGAGACCCAGCAGATATGTGACTGAGGCAGTTCTTCTTTCCAGCCCTCCACCATCATTGCAAATGACCAGGAGGGGTAGGCTGGCCCTCCACACTATCGGGTATGGGGAGTTGGGGGCCCCTCTTCTTGGTAACTCTGTTTAACCCTAGATAACTGCTCTCCTGTTCCCTCAGTTGGCACTGATATGAGCTGAATCCAACTTCCTGCCACCCAAAAGCCACTTCCTGCCAAACTTGAGCTGATACCAGAAGAACTTGTTTTCTGTACACAGAGCAGTCCCTAATGGGGTTTCTGCATTGGCCAGTCTACCTGGTAGGGCTGGGTGGGGAGGAGGGGAACTCTGCCCTCCTTACCTACTGCACCCACCTGCCGTGCCCTAGCACAGCTTCTGTGCTTGCCAGCCTTCCCAACCAGGTATTCCGCTGGGCCAAGACATTGTTTAGGCCATGGCACACAGTCTGACCCAGCCGCATACAGCCAGTCTGAGAACACTATGTGTGGGCGAGGCCATCGGAAATGTGAGTGACTGTCAATGCACGATAGCAGTCATAGCTGCATACATGAACATGACCTCACAGCCACACAACCATATGGAGTCACGGGACAGTCTCACACACAGTTAACTACAGTCATACTCACAGTGCATGGTATCAGAACCCCTGGCTTCAGGCACATGCACAAGGTGAGCGTGAGTGTGTCCACACTCTGAGGTCTGCCTGGGCAGGGGCTGGAACAGCACCACCACCATGTACACATTACAGCCCAGTAAACCAGGGTTTTTCTGAGACAGGGTTTTTCTGTAGTTTTGGAGTCTGTCCTGGAACTATCTCTTGTATGCCAGGTTGGCCTCAAACTCACAGAGATGCACCTGCCTCTGCCTCCCAAGTACTAGGATTAAAGGCGTGCATCACCACCGCCCAGCTCAAGTGAACCAAGTCTTAGAAGTGTCCCATCGAGGCACCAGCTGCTCACACTGCTGTTCCAGCCAGCCTGACTGCCCCCCCCATCTGCACACGTACTGTTTCTTCAGCCTGCACTGCTTAGAACTGTCAACTCACACAGCCCTTCCCACAAAACCCAGGGAGTCCCTGTTCATTTCTTCAGAGTCTGGGTCATTCACAAAAGAGCACACTGCTTTAAGGGACAAGGAGATGCAGCCTTTGGTCCTGGCTGCAGCCATGTTCTGTTCTGTGGCACAGAACAGGTGCTCAACAACTATTTCAGAATCGAAAAGACTACTAAGGACAGAGTCTGGACTGGAACCCAGGACGCCTGAGGCTGGAGCTCATTTCTGTGCTACTATGCTTTTCAGGCTGCCCAAAGGCCCTTTAGCAGCAGCGATGAATGAATGAATGAATGAATGAATGACCCAAGCTCTCAAGAGCCTAGGCCAGTGATCCCCAGGCTAACCTCCTTCATTTTCTGGCAGTGGGGACACGAGCCAAGCTCCAGGCCCCTTGGATAGTGGCAGGGCTGACGGCCGCCTAAAGCCGGCTGTCAGAAGCTTGTCTGGCCAGAGCTGCCAGCAGAGGAGACCAGCTGGCAGTGCAGGGTCCATCGTCCCAGGCCTGGAATCTGAGACGCCCTCAGAGGCCCAGCTTCTCTTTGGGCCCCCACAAACTGGCCTTTGTTCCTGGGCTAGCCAAGACCGGCAGCTTGGGCTTTCTCTCTGCCTGCGGCACCCGCGCTGAGCTGGCGAGGTAAATGGGCCAGCCTCCCCTCTGTCCGTGCCCAGGACGTTGCTTCAGGACTAAATGGAGATGTAATTTTCTATACAAATCCATGACAATTTAGACGGAGTGATTGTAATTGGCTTTTCAATGGAGGTTTTGTCCAGCGCTGGTGGCTAGAACTGGGTGGCCTGTTTGAGGCAGGCTCCATTTAAATGACAATAAAGCAATAATATTGAGGACTTGTACAACGCCCAGTGTCCCTCCTGAGCACTTGGGGAGCCTCATGTTTATGGATCTGCTCCTTCCAGGGCTGTCTGGACAACAGGGTGCTGGGGGGTCACTGAGGCTAGGAGAGAGGTGGCTGTACCTTTGGGTTTCAGGAAATAACTATAGAATGGCTGAGGCAGGGCCCATATCCCCAACTATCTGTTCCCTCATTTGTTACACATCCACTAGCCAGTACCTCCCAGGGCTGAAGGCTAGCTCAGGTGTTGGGGTGCTAGTAACCTCCCAGATAGGTCAGAGGGAGGAGTCTGCCATGCCACAGTATATCAGTGTGGCAGGCATGACCAGGCCCCAGAGAGCATAAACCAAAGTCTGACCCTCTTGTGACTGGCTTCCCAGGGCCTATCCCTGAGTTTCCCAGCCGAGGTGGTGCTGTAGATGTCCCAGAGAGGATGGAATGTCTTCAGGGCTCAGCCCAGTACCTGGCATGTGATTGCCGGAACTAAGGGCTCCTGCTCAGGCAGACTGGCTGGTAACCTCAGGCAGGACATGTGACTAAATCTTCTCAAACTTCCATTGGTTTCTCTTTAAAATGGGGCTTTTAGGGGAACTGACCCCATGGGGTTCTGAAGATTAAGGCAAGGGCGTGTCCAAGCACTTAGCACAGGCCAGGCTCCAAGAACGACAGCTTTCCTGACTACAGCTCCTGCCTCCAGCAGCTTCTGTGAGAACAGTACTGAGGGGACCCACAACAAGAGGACCAAGCTGACAGGAGCCATGGTGGGCCGTTTCTGCTGCCTAAAGATGCAATGGGAAGGAGTGATCTGGAGGAGGCTGTGTGAAAGAAGGCAGCGCAGAGAAAGCGATGTTTGGCTGGACCGCTTTGCCAAGAGGAAGGGTACCTACAGTGTTACCAGGAAGGTTCTGCAGCCTGGTCACTAGAAGGAGAGATTCCCACCTGTCAGTGAGTCACAAAGACTCTGTTGAAGAGACAGTGTTCATGTCACTATAGAAGGCAAGCAGCCTGGGCAAAAGGCCAGTAGGTGGGAAAGCAGCTGCCATCATAATCATAGCAATAAGTCAGAGTGACTCACTATGTAGCTCAGGCTGGTCTGGAACATGTAGCAATCCTCCTGCCTCAGCCTCCCAAATGACAAGTATAAGCCAACAGAGTCCTTTTGGCTGTTCATAGAGAATGGGCTCTGGAGAAAGGGATAAGAAAGAGAACAAGAAGGCTTTAGAGCCGTGGGTGAATCACTGGAAGAAAAGTGTCAGATCTGAGAAACACAGACACTGGGTAACTGTGGGTGGATAAGAAGGCTCTGGCAGGGGGTGGGCGCCAGCACCAAGGGACATGTGGCCATCGAGGTGGGAGAAGCTGTATGTAGCTAGAATACACGCAGGGATAGTGGGAAGGGGCGATGGAGGGCCGGCCCCTCCTGCCCACGCCAGGCCAGGACTCTGGAGCTTATTCCTGAAGGCAGTGGGGCATCAACATCAATTTTCTCCAGGCAGGAAAAGACCATGCTGAGATTTGTGGTTTTTGAAAGATCATTTTGGTGACAGGGTAGAGGGTAGGAAGTGGCAGGTAGGTGAGGCTGAAAGGAGGGAGAGAGGGAGAGAGGGCCGTTAAAGCGGCACTCAGAGGCCTCCGGAGCACCCAGGACATCTTCTAACTCTAAAAGCAGAACACTGCTTTTCTCAGAAAGGACAGTAACAAGGCCAGGGTCACACAGCGAGTCAGTGACAGACAAGACAAAAGCCACCACGAAGAAGTTTTATCTGAACTGTCAGTCCAGAAACTACTGTGTCACCAGGAGGTGGCACTGTGATTGTTCCCATTTTCCAGATGAAGAACCAGAAGCTCTTCAAGGCTGTCACTCACTCACGTGGGGACCTGCAGCTGGGACTGGATCCTGCAGTCTGGCTCACCCTACACACCAGAGATCCTAAGCAGGAGGCCATAGGTCCAATGGAGCCATGAGAGTGTACTACAACTTTAAAATTATTGCTATTATTAAAAAGTTGAAGAAGACCACAGAAGGAGAAAGCCTGAAATTAAGATCTCTTTATGTTAGCATCCTCAGGGATCTTGTCTATCTCCCATCATCTCAGAGTGACACCAGATTCACAACAACAGTTTGAGCCTCTTCTCTGCCTCCAAACAGTCAACTGGATAGCTCTGAAAGATAGTATCCAGGCATTCTCTGGGAGACCACAGGAAAATATATGCTTATTCAGTAAGCATTTGGTCCTTTCTCTCCTGTGCACAGCCCCAAGCCCTCAGCACTCAGCCTGCTGCACCAAGGGCCTTCTCCACTGTCTCTGGCTCAAGCCAGGCACCTGGAGGGATCCTTAACTCTCCTCTCTTCTTCACCCACTTCCTGCCTGTTTTCATCTTGGAGCTCTATCCAGTATTCAAGGGCATCCTACCAACCTTAGGAGCCGGGGAGAAGCATGTGCTAACGGTTCAGGGCCAGCCTCTACACTCCTGTCCAGGTCTGTTTTGTGAAAAGGGCAGGACAGAGCAGGCCACGCCATTCCCATTATCCTTCCATCCAGATTTTGGAGTTTGGCAAAAGCCTGAGTGAGAAGATACTAGGTTAAAATTCTAATTCCTGGCTGGATGTGGTGATGCATGCCTATTCCAGCTCTTGAGGGCAAAGACAGGCAGATCTCTGTGAGATCAAGGCCAGCCTAGTCTACAAAGTGAGTTCCAGGTCAACTAGAGATATGTAGTGAGACCCTGTCTCAAAAAAACTGTTTCTTCTTTAATTGCCAAGCTGAAGATATGGCTCAGAAACAAAGGCACTTGGCTAGCAAATATGATGCCTGGCCCAGGACAGGTGGAACACAGCGAGAAAGTGTGGGTATCTAAAATGATGAGTTTGGTTTTCAGTGCCCTTGGTCAGGTCCGAGTTCCGTGAGATGGCCCCACAATATCTTCTAGGTCCTGGCATAAGCAAGTGCTCACGACGCATTTGCTGAAAGGACTGGTGATGAGCGATGAGCCCTCCAGATCTCCTGAGAGCCTGAGCATCCATTCATTCGGAAGGCCTTGGCATTCCCAGTCAGAAACAGGACGCATGCTCTCCTGCCACGGCCTTCCATCTTTGCACCAACCACCACACGGACCATGCACTGCGTGCCAAGCACGGGCCTAAGATCCTTATGCTCTCCACTGTGAACCCAGAAAGCAGCAGCAACTACTTCTTATGGCTGAGTAAACTACAGCCAGGAGAGGCTAAGTGACAAAAATGGCCAAGGTCACAGAGCTCATAAGTGGCCGAGCTAGAATCCAACCCGGGCTGCCTGACTCCTGACCCCTCATCCTTCAGCATTATTCAGGTCGCTCCTCAAGAAGAAATAAGGTCTAGAGAGGGAAGACTGTGCGGGTTGCAGATGAGGACATAGTGAGCAGGACTGCCAGCACCATGGTGTGGTCCAACTTTCCCAGCTATGACACAGAGACTTATTCATTATGAAAGCTTGGCTTTAGCCTAGGCTTGCCCCACTAGCTCTTATAACCTAGGTTTTACCATGAGGCCTTTAGTTTTCTCTCATTCTGTATGTCCGACTCCCTCCATGTAGACTCTAGTTGGCGCCTTCCTGTGCCTCAATTATCTTCTACTTCCTCTCTCTGCCCAGAAGTCCTACATCTCCTGCCTAGGTATTGGCTGTTCGGCTCTTTATTAAGCCAATCACAGCAGTATACGGTACACAAGTATCCCACAACACACGGCCCTTCCCTGGCTTCTATTATGTATTTGACGTCATCTAGATCTTTAGGCTTTCAAGCTACTCTGGAGGCTCCCACAACTCCTACCTTGGAATCAAGGCAAATCTGATATTCCTACCACCACCACACCTGCTTGACTATGGACCCTGCATGCAACAACACCAACATTCCAGGCAGGACTGTCTGCTTCTGCAATAGTGGCTCCACCACTGGGTAAGAGCAACAGCCTTCCAACTGGATTTAAGGCCCATTCCACAAGAGGAAGGTTAAGCCTGGTACTGTAATCCGGAATAAAAACCTGTGGCTGGGGATCTCGTAGGTCCCAATAGGAAAGCAACTTCTATTTTTTTTTCTAGATAGATGTGATGTGCCTGTCAATCTGCCTTCTAAACATGTGTATTTATGCCCATAGATCACTGTTATCAGACTCACTCATGACCACTGGGGAATCTCCTGAGAACTGTTACCGTGACATGTGGCCTGCTTTGTAGCCATAGTGGACACCTACAGTCACCCCCTCCAAGTCTCAGGGATAACGGCAGAAGAGTGGGCCAGAAAGAGTGTAAGAGCCAGCAAGTCCCTGAAACTGACCAGATCCACTAGGCCCCTCCCTACCAGAGTCAGCAACAGGAGCCGAAAGCGCTTTTCAGAAGGAAGCTGAGCTGCAAAGAAGACTGACCCCAATCCAGCTGCCTGGAGGAAGCAGAAGCCAGCCAGGCTGCCTTAGACCAACTGAGATACACGCAAGGACTTCAATGGGTTGAGCTGCCAACAGGCTGTGCAGTGAGCTCCAGATTCCCAGTTTGTGAGCTGTCACCCATGCTGAGGTGGGCTTTGGTGATGCAGTTGTCTTTGAGTCACTTCTGCTCTTATAAGTAACCCCTCACCCATATTTCTGGAAGTAACCCCCATAAAACTCATTAGTTCAGCAAACTGGACTTCAGTGGTGTCTGTCCGTCTGGTCTGCTGAGGGGACTCTGTCTGGAGTTAGTAGACTGGATGTATGTTGGGTCTCCCCGGGAAAAGTTTTGTCACACAGTATCCTCATGCCTGGAGAATCATGGCAGTTGGTGCTCTTTGTAAGACAGAGGGCAGCACTCCCATGAGGAGGTGGAGGCACCAGGAAGGTGCCCAAAGACACTGCCTGAGCAAGGACTGAACCCAGTCTTATATGACTTCAAGTTAGACTTCTAGACTTCTAGGATGGGCTTTGGCTCAGTGGTAGAGCACACTTTCTGTGCCCACACAAATGTGATATCCAACTCTCCAGGTATACCTGCCAATCTCATCCTTCTGGTAGTTCAGAAGCAGCCAAGACCCTCTAAAGATATAGGGACTGATTGGGGGAGTGGAAAGACAAGAGTCACACAGACCATGTGACCTTAGCTCCTTGTTAGGTATGAATTTTCTTTTTTTAAGATTCATTTATTTGTTATGTATACAGTGTTTCTTTCTCCATGTATGCCTGCACACCCCAAGAGGGCATCAGATCTCATTATACATGGTGTAAGCCACCACGTGATTGCTGGGAATTGAACTCAGGACCTCTGGAAGAACAGCCAGCGCTCTCAACCTCTGAGCCATCTCTCCAGTACCCACGGTATGGATTTTCACTCTGGCTTTCAGGATGATTGTTTAGGGACCAAGAACACGTTCGAATGTTTGATACATGGCACCCAGAGTCATCAGTGAATGACTCACATTTTAGACACAGTTGCTGGTAGTGACAGCTGGTGCCCCATGTCAGTGGAGGGAAATATGGCATCATGGACCCAGCAATTCTACTTCTTACTATACACACCTGTGTGGGGTGAACATCTATATTCAAGATGTTCACTGAAGTCTTGTGAAAGCAAAGTACTGGAAGGATTCTGAATGTCTATCAATGGAAAATGGGGTAAATAAATTATAGTATGTCCATAAAAGTGAGTATTATACAGATATAAAAAAGAATGAGAATGTCCTTTTATGCTCTTACTTGCTCTTGTGCCAACAGTGCATAGATTTACTGCTCAGGAAAAAAACAACCTGAAGAATGGAGGGACTGAAACTCTTAGATGAAAACATAAAGGAACCTATGACCTTGGATTAGGCAATGGTTCTTGGATGGTGACACACAAAGTATAAGCAATAGGAAAAATCAGACAAATCCAACGTCTTCAAAATGTGAAACTTTTGAGCTTCAAGAAAATAAAAGGCAGGACTCAGGGATGAGACAGGAGCTCACAAGTTTAAGGCTAGTCCGGGTGATGTATTAAGAATGCTGAACCACGGTGGTGGCACACACCTTTAATCCCAGCACGTGGATCTCTGAGTTCAAGGCCAGCCTGAACTCTACAAAGTGAGTTTACTAGGGTCTACAAGACACCTAGGCTACAAAAAGAAGCCCTGACTTGAAAAACAAAAACAAAACCCAAGACTCTCCTGAGAGAAACACGTATGAGCGTACACACACACACGGGGAGGAGGGACTGAATGACTTATCCCTGTCCTTGGAATGCAGGCCTATAACCCTAGCTACTCCGGAGACCAAGGCAAGAGGATCCTAAGTCAACACCTACCTGGTGGGGTTGGCAGGATGACTCAGGTGGTAAAGCACCTGCTCGCCAGACTAACAACCTCAATTGAATCCGCAGAGCCCAATGAGAACCAACTCCCACAAGTTGTCCCCATGTTCCCATTCACACCTACACAAAATAAATAAATGTTTTTTAAAAAAGAACAGTTTAAATCTGCCTGAGAAACTTAGTAAAATCCGGATTTTTAAAAAAGAAAAGTAAAAACCCAGCTGAGGATGAACCTCTGTAACTCAGTGGTAGAATACTTGCCTAACATGCACGAGGCCCCACTTCAATCCACAACATGGAAAGTAAGAGAAGGGAAGGAAGAAGGAAGACAAGAATGAAGGAAGGGCAGGAGAACTCACAAACCTGAAGTAAATATTTATAAATAGTTCATCTGAGGGGGACATCTATCTACCATGTGTAAATGCTCTCACAATTCAATAGTCAAACAACAACACTTTTTTTATGAGCAGCAGATTTGAGCAGACCTTCTCCCAAGTCAAGTATATAAATGACCAATAAGCAAGATGATTAACATCATCAGCTACCAGGACATGTGACATCAAAACCACAGTAAGGGGACTAAGGAGATAGCTCAGCAGTTAAGAGCACTGGCTGTTCTTCCAGAGGTCCTGAGTTCAATTCCCTGCAACCACATGTGGCTCACAACCATCTATCTAGAAATCTGGTGCTCTCTCTGGCATGCAGGCAGAACACTGTATACATAATAAATTAATTAAAAAAAAACACAGCACAATATCTCACTCCTGCTAGGATGGTCTAATCCAAATGACAGAGAATACTAAGTGTTGTCAAGGATACAGAGAATTACAGCCCTGGCAGGCTGTGATGCTAATAGGAATGACAAGTCAAGTCTTTGGAAAGAGGGCAGTTCTTTAGATAGTTGAACATGAAGTAGCCATGAGACCTTAGCAAGTCCGTTCCTAAGTATAAGGAAACTGAAAAGTGTGTGCCCACTAAACTTTGCACAAGACTGTTCACAACCACATCACTTATGGTAAGCAAAATATGGAAATAACTCGTGTCCATCATCTGCTAAATAAAATATGGTATATCTATAAAATTAAATATTACTTGGCAATAAAAAGGAATGAATGAGCCGGGCGGTGGTGGCGCACGCCTTTAATCCCTGCACTTGGGAGGCAGAGGCAGGCGGAACTCTGTGAGTTCAAGACCAGCCTGGTCTACAAGAGCTAGTTCCAGGACAGGCTCCAAAACCACAGAGAAACCCTGTCTCGAAAAACCAAAAAAAAAAAAAAAAAAAAAAAAGGAGGACTGATACATGCTGCAACATAAAGAACCCTAAAAACGAAAGAATCGAAAGAAGTCTGTCAGGAAAGATCAGGCAAGTCTGCAGGGCCAGAGGCAGATTAGTGGTTGACAGCCTCAGGTCAGGGCTGAGAACAGCAAGGAGTGTGGCTTTAGGGGTATGGGGAGTCTTTCTGAAGTGATGAAAATGTGCTAACAACTGATTGTGGTGATGGTTCAGAACATAGTAAAACACACTGCATTTGATATGAGTGAATTGTGCAGTATGGGACATATATATGCATGCAACTTAAAAATCATAGACAACATACTTAGCATAAAGATAAATCAGGGATGTCAAGACGGCTTAGTAGGTATAGGTATTTACAACCATGCCAGGGACCCACATGGTACAGAGAGAACCAGCTCTCTCAAGCATGCATACCATGACCTCCACAGGCATACCATGGCACATGTCTCCACACACATACACATGCACTAAAGAAATAAATGTAGCTTCTTTTAATTAAAAAAAAGAAGAAACCAAACTCAGAAATATCCTTGCCTATGTATGTATCCATGAATCATCTCTAGAGAGACCAAGAAGGCCCTGGTAGCCCCTGGGAAGAGCAGAAGCAAGACCAGGAGGCAGCCTTGTTTGTTACTGTATCCAATGAATTGGTTTGTGAGATAATGAAATTCTAGTACACGAGAAAATGTTACACTTTGGAAGAAAAAACAAAAACAAAAAAAATCAGTAGCTTATGACTCACTGGCCCCTGGCTAGAGGATAAGTTGGGAGGGGCGGGTAGCTCTGAAACAGGGAGCTTGCAGAGGGACCCCGCAATCTTTAAAGTCTGCCAAAAGGGCCAACACACATGCTCCCTCTCCTCACACGGGCTCGGCTTCAGCACCTGTTGCCACCAAAAGTTCCCTCTAAAGAGCCTGGAGACCAAAGCGGAGGCTCAGAAAGGGCAAGCGAGTGGTGCAGAGCCACACAGCCAGAGGTAGGTGCATCTCTGAATCTCCGTTCTAGCCTGCTCCCATGCCTTGGGGCCTCAGCTACAGCATCTGCCAACAGAAGTGCTCTGAGCCCTGGGGGAAATTACTATTCCCCGTCCATCAGCCCACTCAACAGGTCTGAGCTCAACAGAGGAGGGCTCCTCAGGAATTCACCTCAGGTCAGCAGAGGTCCCAGGGCACAGGGAGCAGTAGGCCACCAAAGGTCATGCAGCAGGTGCACGGTGAAGCCAGAAATGGAAGACACAGAGTCCGAGACCCCGCCCCCACCCCAGGGTCAGACGTACAACCGTTCAGAAACTCAGGCTGCGATCCTCAAGAAATACACACTGCGGAGTATGGGGCATCACAGGACTCAGTAGCCCACATTCAAATGAGGCCACGTGATCTCGGGGAAGGGGCGGCACCTCTCTGGACCATTTCTGCGGACCATTCACGGGGTTAATAGTGTCTACCTGGTAGAGAAGGGGTTAAGCGCTAAATGAAACAAGCTGTCTACTACACAAAGTGGGGTCATCTCCCAAACCCACTCCAGAGATCAGGATCGTCCGTTCACCACAGACTGGAGTCCTGGCAACTGTTCTGCTCTCCTGGTCGACTCTGGTGTGTGTGCAGGGACCAAGTGCATGAAAGCCCCAGGTGCCTCGCACTCTGGATATGACTCCTGCTGACATCACCAAGGTAGGCTCCTTATCTTACTGATGGAGAAAATGAAGTATGGAGCTAAAGGGACTAAGAACCAAGGTCATACAGAGCCAGCTCCAAGACACCCCGGCCCATCATCCTGCGCTGCCCATCCCCCACAGCCCAGGTGGGGGCATCCATCTGCCCTCAAGCCTTCCATGAACCCTCAAGAAGCCACATGGGCAGGTGGAGGCTCCAGGGGGTCATGACCCCTTCTTCAGCCTCTGATGCTGAAGGGTCAGCGATGCCAGGCCCGGCCAGGCCTCAAAGGCTGCAGTATGGAATCTGGGCTTTGTCCTAAGAGCCCCTGGAGAGCCACTGAAGGGTTTCAGGCTAGGCACTGATATGGTCTGATTTATGTTCCAGAAGATTGCTCTGGCCGCTGGCGGAGTGGGGTTAGAAAGTAGAGAGACTGTGCCGGCTGACGTAAAAGGCGAGGCTGCTGGGACTCAGGGCTGGGACCCAGCTTAGAGCCAATGTCTAAGAACCAATGTCAGAGGGCAGGTCAGCTGTCTGCAAACAGAAACAGTGCGTTCCTCCTCAGACGGTGAGTCCCCCACCTCCAAACATGTAGAAAGCAGGACTGACCACATCCCAGAACCACCTCAGGGAACTTCGTGGGCAAGACTACACTGCCAAGACTGAAAACCGCTTCCTCCAAGAAGTCTTCCTGAGCCTCAAGGTCAGGTCCACAGCCCTTATGCTGCTCCGTTAGATTATCCTGGGTAATTGGGGCCCAGATTTCCTCATCCACATGATGGGCAAGCCCACTTGGCTCTGGATTCCAGTGTAAAGCAACGAGCCTGGCACACAGTAGGAGCTACTATATTACCTTCTTCCCGCTTTCTTTCTTCCTTAAGGCAGGTCCTTACTATAGCTCAAGCTCTGCAGGCCACGCTGGCTTTGAACTCATGGCAATCTATGAGTTCTGCTCCTGAGTGCTGAGATTACAGGTGTGAGCCACCACACCTGGCCTCTTCCCTTCCCTTTTCTTCTTGTCAACACCTGGACTTTCCTCTGGCATCCTCAGTGCCCATCTGGAATGGCAACGCACAGTAGGTAGACAGTTCTTGATTGAAATCTCCTCAGGGCAGAGCTGAGGACAGAAACGACAGCGGCAGTCTGAGGGCCTGCTCTCTCCTCGGCACTCCACAGAGCTAGAGGTAACTGCTTCCATCACCCTGCACGCCACAGGAGGTCTCCAGACAGCAGTACCAGCCCCACAGCTGTCAAACAGTAGAGCACCAAGCCAGCATGGTTCCAGCCTGTAGTCTCAGGCGGCTCTGACAAGAAGATTGGGAGTCCAAGACCAGCCTGGGCTACATAGCAAGAGCCTGTCTCAAAACAAATCAAGAGGGGCTGGAGAGATGGCTCGGCGGTTAAGAGCACTGACTACTCTTCCAGAGGACCCAGGTTCAATTGCCAGCGCCAACAAGGCAGCTCACAACTGTCTACAACTCCAGGATCTACAACACCCTCACACAGACATACATGCAGGCAAAACACCAATGCACATAAGAATAAAAATAAGAAAACAAGAAAGTGGAGGGTGGAAGACAGAAAAGAGACAGGGAAGGGAAAGCGGGGAGAGAGAGTAGGAGAGTGAGGGGGGGAGAGAAAGGGAGAAAGAGGAGAGGGAGGGAGGGAAGGGAGAGAAAAGGAGAGAGAAAACACGTGTGAGCATGCAAGCCATCAGACCTCGGGACCAGATTGTATAGCCCAGTTCTAGGGGCTGCCCCTTCTCTTGGAACATAGGAGGTACCAACACATGTCTGTAACTGGCCCCAGAAGGACAAGGTCACCCCAAGGTGATTTTAGCCTTCCTTTCACCAGAGTGGGCCAGGCTGTCCCAGGGGGCAACTGCCAGCCCAGGCCTTGCCGCCCACAAGGCCTCCCTGAGCAGCCAGCAGGCTGGCAGCATGATCCGCCCTAGGGGACCCAGCCTCTTCTGACTGCAGGGCCTAGACAAAGGCCGGTGGCGTGCCAGGCCCCCTGGCCCCTGGGCCGCCTCCTTCTCCTCCTCTTTTCTCTCCAGGGCACTGGCAGAGGTTATTTCCACAATGGAGGTGGAGGGAAGGGTGAGAGCTGGGGCTGGGCAGAAGGGCAGAAGCTGGAGCAGGCACAATGACTGGGCAGGTTAATGGGGGTGGGGGTGGGGGGCGGGGAGCAGTGCAGGCCTGCAGAATGGAGTGGTCCACAAGGTAGGTGAGAGGGCTGGCAAAGGCAGCCTGGCAGGTCCTAGGTGGGCACCCAGTGTGCAGCAACTGAGGTCTGCTGAATAAGGAGCACTTGGATCCAGAGTGCTGCCAGGGTGGGGCCCAGCTGTGCAGTCCCTAATCCTGCCAGTTATAAATGATCTTATTCACACCGAGAGGACGGGGTACCAACATACCTTCAGACCATCTGCCCAGCTGAGTCAGGAGAAAGCCAAGGCTCGAAGGGACTTGCCTAGGGTCCTACACCTAAAAGTGGGGCACACACTGTCTCTTTGACTACAACGAAAACTTCGATTCCCTGCCACCTTTCCCTCCCTCTCTCCCTCCCTCCTTTTTCTGAGCTGGGCTCTCACTGGATAGCCCAGACTGATCGCAAACTCATGACCTCATGATCCTCCTGCCCTAATCTCCCAACCACTAGGATTACAGGTGTGTGCCACCATGCCCAGTACCATCGCTTCTCTATAAGCAAGGAATAAAGAATAAACACTCATATTTATAGGGCACTCACTCTGTGCTGGGCACTAAGCCTAGGGCATTGCTCATCTAATTCCTACAACAACCCTACAAGGTAAGAACTATCATGTCCACTTCACAGATGAAGAAACTGAGGCCCAGCAAGACTGGGGAACACACCAAAGAACAAACAGCCGAATCGTGGTCTGGAGCCGGCATGTAAGTGACCGTCCTATCCCACAGGCTTGCGACCTGACTGGGAGAGAGGCCCTGTGTGCTCCAGACTAGGTATCCAATAGTACTTGGCCAGCAGAGGCCATGCGACATTGTGCTTCCTAGAACAAGCCCTGCCAGAGGGCCTCCCATGCTCAGCAGGGCCGTGCTTGGGGGCCGTGGGATGTGTGCCTGGGCTGCGGGGCCGGCAGCCGGAGCTCCCTCGCCAGCAGAGCTACCGCATGACGGATGTGCCCGCCGCCGCGGGGAGCCCAGGGTAGAGCAGTTGCCTGGAAACAGACTGCTCTCGCGGCCCACACTCAGACCTTTGTCACCATCTCAAGGACCTTTTTTTTTTCACTCCTCCTCCTTCCTCACTGGAGCTAGACCCTGTGTGCAGGTGAGAAACTGCAGCCAATGCCACCAGCAGCACCTGCCACTGGGGACCTGGGAACCCATGGCCCCAGGAGGGGAAGAGAGAGGAGGTTCTGGGAGAGATGGAGGGGAGGGGGGTGCTCCATGGAGGCCCAGCCTGGCTGTGGAAAATCCTGCTGGGGCACTGAGACACTTCTTTCCCTGGCTGTATCGTGCCCTTCATCACCTCGGCTGCCCCAAGGATCTACCCAGGGCCAGACCTCCCATAGCTAGAGGACAGGTGCATTGCCCTAGCATGAAGGCACTAATTGGCTCTTGGGCTGGTGGGCCTTGAAAGGGGATTAACTGGGCCCAAGGGAACAGCCGAGGGACTGGGCCACGCCCCAGCCAAGCTTGAGGACAAGACTACCCAAGGGTGAGCAGCAAGGATCTTGGGGTCAGAACAGCCTACGTTCAAATCCCAGCTATGTCTCCTGAGCAGGTCTTTTGTCTCAGTTTCCTCTTCAGCAAACGCCACAGGGTTCCTGGACACAGGCATAAGGATGCTATTCTAGCCCCCCAAACACTCAGGGAGACAGGAAGCCCACACCCACTCACTGGATAAAAACAGAAACTGGGGCTGGAGAGATGGTTCAGCGGTTAAGAGCACTAGCTGCTCTTCCTGAGGACCTGGGTTCAATTCCCAGCACCCATCTGACAGCTCGCAACTGTCAGTAACTCCAGCTCCGGGGGATCCAAAACTCTCACACAGACATATGTGCAAGCAAAACACCAATAAAATAAATAAACAAAAATAAATAAATAATTTAAAAAACAAATCAGAAACCGAGGCAACCTCAGGCTCACCTTACCCAGGTCAGACACCAGGGAGGGGGAGGAGTGCGTGCCTCTGCGTGCAGGACTGTGTGCCCACTCTGACAAGCGGATGCCAAGCCATGTGCTTTGAGCTGTCTAGGCCTCCTCAGTGCCGAGATAAAACACAGACTGATGGCTGGAGATGTGGCTTGACGCATGCAGAAGGGCCAGGGTTCCACTCCCAGCAACAGAGTGCTGGCTGTGGGTGGTGCTTTGAGGTCCCTGCACAGACTGTCACCCTTGCTGGGGACAATTACCCTCTGCTTAGCTTCTTGAGGAGCCTCAAGCCTGAGGCTCACTCTTCCAGAAAGTCTTTCCAGGTCAAGCTGGGGACTCCTTCAACTATGCCTCATCACCCTCAATGCCCAAGAGCTTCCTGAAGCTTCAGAGCCAGCGGGGAGAACCAGCCTGGCCTGGCCTTGGAGGACGAAGGCAGGACCCATCTCCTGGTCTTAGCCTTCACTCATCCTCCACAACTCCCAGGCTGGTACCCTCTGCCCTATGTTCCCAGCCTCACCTGGCCCTGCACGTAGCCTATCACCTGTACCTCTACTCCTTTGCCTTTGCGGCACCCCACATGCCCCCACAAGGCTGAGTCTCCTGTCTCTGCCCCGTTGGGTACAGATCAAACCCCTCCTAGGCCTTTTCCTGAATCCCCAGTGCCCTAGGGGGCCTTGCCACCCACTCTTCCTGAAATGGTTCTGTTCCTGCCCTCACTCAGTACCAGCTGGATCTTACCCCAGTGCATGGCCCCACATCTCAAGAGAAGTAAAAGAAGGCCTGGGCTTGCAGAAACTAAGCCCTGCTGTTGCCCCAGGGATCGAGGCCTCGCTGGGCTCCTCTTTCTGCCTGTGCCACCAACATGGCATGACAGGGCCAAGGGCAGTCACTGAGCTTGCATTCCTTGCGTTCCCTCACCTGAGTTAAAACAAGCCCCAGGCGGTGGCGGTGGCAACAAAGATGTAGCAGTAACAATATCTGCCATTATTTAGGTACCAGCCTCCCAACCTCACACAATCCCCACATCAAGGATGGGGAAACCTGCCAGAGAGGCAAAATGACTTATCTAAGGGCACACAGTTTAAAAGCCAGAGCACCAAGACCGAAGCCCAGGAGAGAAAAGCTGTACCACCCTGGGGCCCAGGGCTGCCTGGTCTCTGCCAAGCTAATGCCAACTCCCAGGCGTTAGTAGCCCCAATTCTGACCGCTAGGCTCCAACCTTGTCTCGGGTGGCCGCCCACTAATTAGCCAGGTGGCTTCTGCGGAGCAATTCTCCCAGGAAGGGCTGAGCTAGGAGCAAGAAAGGTAATTGCTAATTTGCTCGAGAGGAGACAAAGGGGACAAAGACGCCCTTGGTGCAGCTAGCTTCTCATCCACAAGGACCTGTCCCCAGCCAGGCCCGGCCTCCTGTCCTCTGCAGCATCTGCACAGTTAGGTCTGGGCCACCTGGCCACACCTCAGGAGGAAGAAACCCTTCTCTAAAGGGAGGGTAAGGGAGGGGGGATTGAACAATGGAAACGGCCATCTTCCACCATGTCCCACCGGTCCTCTCTTGGTGCCTTGCTCATGGGACCTCACCGAAGCTCACCGAGTGGCTGTTGCTCTCAGCCCACGAACAGGTGAGAAACTGAAGGGGACATGATGGGGTGGGCCAAAGCCCCAGCCAGGAAGCCAAGAAACCAGATTGGAATTCAGCCAGCTCACTCCATGCTGTTTTCTGGGCTCTAAGACTCCTGGCTCAGGTCTCCTACCATGCAGCTGTCCACACGAGGACAGAAACTACACACTATGGGGTGACGGGGGGATGGGGGAGCTGAGTTGGCTCACACCAGTAACCCTGGCCCTCAGGAGACTGAGGAGGAGGATGACAAGCTGGAATTTGGCATGCGACCTAGGATTCCCAGCTCTGCCTCTTATGTTTCAAGACACAATCTTCATGCTTATGTGCCTCAGTTTCTTCACCTACAAAATGGGTCCAGAAAATGAAGTTACTGGTGTGCTGGGGAAAGGCTGTCTGGGTCCTTCACGGTACCAACCAAAGTGGGCTCCCTGGCCTTTCCTTCGCGGGAGCCAGGCTGTCTGCTGTCCTCTACAAGGCTAGTGTATAGCTGGATGTGATCAGTGACCAGAAGTCTGGAAGGCCAGAAAGCGGGGTCAAGAGAGAAAGGGGTCCTCCTGTGCATGCCCACCTGCAGGCACCGGGGACTTGAGATCGCACAGGCCTGTTCCAGGTCCTGGCTTCCTCAGCTGTGATGTTCCCTCGTGGGGCTGTCCTGAGGCTCAGAGATGTTGATGGAGCAGCTATTTTGGGGGGCACTATGGCTGAACAGCCTGGAGATGCCCCTCCTTTCCCTGGATGGACACACAGGCCAAGCAGACAGTCATAAGAAGCCCTCCTTCCTCTTCTCCCAGACCTGGCCCCATGCCTCTTGCCCTGTGGCCTTTCTCCTAGTCCTGGCCTTTCAGCAGCATCACCACAGCCCTCCTGACCATGCCTTGCAAAACCTGCTCTGGACCACAACTCTGAGTGGTTGTTACTGTGTGTGGCAGGGGTGAAGGATGCCATGTGCAGCTGGCCTGTGTGTGCCAAGGGGACCTGTGCACTCATGACTGCAGATGGGTACCCAATAGGCCCCATGCACCTGGCGCCCAGGAGCCATGGTCTTCATATCCATCTGTCCTACTACTCACTCTGACCATGGGCAACTCACTCATGCCACCCAGACATCGGTTTCTCTCTCCTGAGGTGGGCTATTATTTCTTCTCCCCCTCTTCCTCGTGGCACTCTTAGAGACCCATGTAACAAGGTAAGCTTGCAAAGTAGGAGAATACTTCAAACCATGCAGAAGATCAGCCTCTAAGTTTTTTTGTTTTTTTCTGAGACAAGTTTCTCTGTGTAACCTTGGCTGTCCTGGAACTCGCTCTGTAGACCAGGCTGGCCTCAAACTCACAGACATCCCCTCTGCATCTGCTTCCCATGTACTGGAGTTTAAGGCATGGGTCACCACCACCTGGCCAGCCTCTAATTTTAAACATTGACTGAGCTCACCCTACTGCTAGGGCTAAGACTGGACTCTTACACGCTTTCTGGAGGAGTCTCTGTAATTCCACTGCCACTCTGATCTACAGGCATCCTGTCCTCACTGAGGACACTGATGCTAAGAGAAGAATTTGCCTAAGGCCATACTGAAAAGTGGTAGACCTATAATTCAAATCCAGGGCCAGGCAGGAAAGAGTCACTCCAGCGAGGAGTCGAGATGACAGCATTTCCTCAAGTCCTTACAGGTCATAAAACTAACTCCAATGGCTCAAGAAGCAGCCCCTCCTCTCTTAACCAGCTCCGTCCAGGCATGAGCTATAAAGGCTTACAAATCATTTGGTTCTGATACTTTCAGAATCCTGAAAGGTAAAAGCTGATCTTTTGGACAGGCATAATGACACACGCCTTTAATCCCAGCACTCGGGAGGCAGAAGTAGGTGGATCTCTGTGAGTTCGAGGCTAGCCTGGTCTACAGAGTGAGTTCTAGGACAGCCAGGGCTGCATAGTGAGACCCTGTCTCCAAAATAAATAAATAAATAAATAAGGCAAGCAGCTCCTTTTGATTTCTCAATACCAAGGTAGCAGGAGTTAAAGACCAGGGCTTCCTTACCAGTCCTCAAACTCACAGACACACCCCTGCCTCAGGGTCCTTGTGCTTACTCTTCCTTATCCCTACACAGCTTACTTCTCGGCATCCTCCAGGGCCTTGCTCAGCTGTCACTATGAGAAGCCTTCTCTGATACTCTTTAGGATTCCCTCTGCTCTTCCCTCTCTGGCATTTGCCAGCCCCTGACAAGTCAGGCACGTCCCTTCTTTCTTGTGAGGTGTCAGTCCCACCAGGTGACAGTTCTCTGAGGGCATGGGTTTTCTTTTTTTTTTTCATTTTTTATTACAGTCATTTATATGTGAGGGGCACACATGCTACGGCACACATGTGGAGGTTAGGGGACAGTCGTTTATATATGGGGGGCACACATCACGGTGCACATGTGGAGGTTAGGGGACAGTCGTTTATATATGGGGGGCACACATCACGGTGCACATGTGGAGGTTAGGGACAACTCTCAGGAGTCAGTCCTCTCCATACAGCAGCCTCAGGGTGCTGGGGTTGGGCAGCAAGGGTCTTTACCGGCTGAGCCATCTTAGCCACCCCTGGCGATTGTCCCTTGCATTTCCACTGAGCAGCACCTGGATACAGAGCAGGCACACAGCAAATGCTTGGACAAGAGAGTGTAACTGAGGCCCGGAGTGGAAATGGGGCATGACTTGGGACACCCAGGAACATCGAAGCCACCTTTGTGTCTTGGCCTTCTGCCTTAGACCTGTTCCTTCCTTTCACCTTCATGGGATCAGCTTGGATTTGTAAGCACAGAGAGCAGACAGCCTGGGTCCCTCCCTCCTGAGTGCAGTCTCCCCTGCAGAGGGCTTGTGTAAATAATCAGCAAGGTGGGTAGTGAGTGTCCTTCCAGAGCCCCTAGTCCCTGCTGCCACGCCCACTCCAGATCCCAGAAGTGGGTGAAAAACAGAATCTTCTCTTTTCTGCCTCCTGAGAAGCCATCGTCTGGGGAAAGGGAAACTCCTTGACTCGCAAGTGGTTCCACAGAGGGCAGCTCTACCCTTCCAGACGAGGTGCTATGTAGAAGACAAACTAGCACAAACCCTGCTTGGGCAAGTTGGACTCAGGCACTTTCCCCCCGTGCTGGTCCCAGGAAGCAAGAAAGGAGGAGACAGAGGAGGTGGCTGTGTTGCAACTGGCAAGCAGCCATGGCTGAAGTGACTGCTGGTCAAGCAGCCTGCCTGAGCTCACATCCGGCTCACAGGGGCCTTGGCAAGTTGTGTAAAATCTCCATGCCATGCAGCACTGGTGCAGAAGCCAATGTGCAAATACACAGGACGGGCCAGGCCATGAGTGCTCACTGACCGTGAGCTGACATAGTACTATCATCCTGTCATCACCACCACCATTATGCTTAGAACCCACCAGCCCATGATCATCACTGCCATCATTACCTGCGTCATCACAACCATAATCATCACCATAACTACCACCTCATCACCAGCACCATCACATTGCCACCTCCATCATCACCGCTATCACCACCAGCACCATCGCAATTACCATTACAACCACCCCCACCATCATCATCATCACCATCCATTACCATCACCACCATCACCATCACCACCATTGTATCACCATCACCATTTTCACCATCATCATAATCATCAGCGCCATCATCATCACCACCCCATTACCATCACCATTATCACCATCATCAAAATCATCAGCATCACCACCAGCATCCTAACCACCACCTAAGCACTTCCACCATCGCCATTACTACCACAATCCCTATCATCACCACTGTACCATCACCACCAGCACCAATTGGGGTACCACAAACACCACCATTGTAACTATGTAGCATCTGTTTACCACAATGTATCCTGAGCTCTACCAGGGCAGAAGCCATACCTGTGGGGGCTCAGCGCTACATCCCTGGAGGCCCCTCTAAGTAGCTAAATGAATACACAATGAGTGGTGGTGAAGAGGAGGGAGGAAGGACAGTGACCGCTACTGCAGAGAAGTGACAAGAATCGGGACACAGTGTCCTTGCACCTCCATTGTTCTACTTCCTAGAAAAGGGAGGCTCCAGATGGGGCAGCCTGTGGGCACTGAAGATAGCTTACAGAGTGGCCACCGTTACAGAGCTGGCACCATTGGGATAAGGGTGGCTGCCTAGCTCCCCTGCCTTCATATTCTTGGAGGAAGGAGATCAAGTCTGCTGTGCCCACTCCTCACTCGGGGCCTGCTGCCTGGTGCTGAATGAGTGGCCTAGCCCTGATGTCTATACTGGATGTTTTGAGAGTGTGGTGGGGTTTTTTTGTTTGTTTGTTTGTTTTTTGGTTTGGTTCAGTTTTTTGAGACAGGTTTTCTCTGTGGCTTTGGAGACTATCCTGGAATTTGCTCTGTAGACCAGGCTGGCCTCAAACTCACAGAGATCCACCTGTCTCTGCCTCCCGAGTGCTGGGAATAAAGGTGTGTACCACCACCGCCTGGCTTGAGAGTGTGTTTCAAGAAAGCACCATGTAATGTACTCAAACTGCCTCCCACTCACCCCTCACCTACTGGATTCATGGATGGAGACCACCATGCCCAGCAGCCGGGTGCCCCTCACTGGTGGCTTGCATTTTAGTCTTCATTTTTTTAAAGTAACTGCAACAGCTGCTAAATGCAGAGGCATGAGGCAGGTCCTGGGCCAGCAGCCCTTGTCTGCATCAGACAGCTGTGCACATAAGCATCTGTCACCAGGTTTGCCAGACAGAGGAGGAAACGGAGGACTAGACTGGTCCGCTCATTCCCCACAGTGGCCCGGGCCACTCAACAGCACTGCGGTGGGGTCCTTCCCTGTGCTGTGATCCACAAAAGGTAGCAGCATTCCTCCCATGGGCAGGGGCCTGCCATCCAGGTCCTCAGTGAGAAACCCCAGCCCTGCATCACACCTGAGGCGTTTCCTGAGCTCCCACAACAAAGTAGCACCGCCTCCCCTACAAAGCCCAGGGCAGGAGCTGTATAGGTTTTTCAAGAAGTGCGGGGTTGCGGAGGGGCAGGGAAGGCCATGCACCCTATTGCCGGAGCCTGACCACAGATCTTTCTTTAGCCCTGTCTCCTCCTGTACCCACCATCACCTGAAGTACCCTGTCTAGGGGCAGAGGATCTGTCCACCTGCCCTGG
Organism: Microtus pennsylvanicus; assembly: GCF_037038515.1. Classification (NCBI taxonomy): domain Eukaryota; kingdom Metazoa; phylum Chordata; class Mammalia; order Rodentia; family Cricetidae; genus Microtus; species Microtus pennsylvanicus. The sequence goes on from NC_134580.1 coordinate 128,911,072, forward strand.
ATGAAGCAGTGAGGTTCCCGGGACACAAGCAACCAGGAAACTCTTTACACAGAAGCCTGCTGCAAGATCTGGCGCTATGGGGCTGACCTCAGGCTGACCTCTCCCCTTGCCTCTTTCCCAGTGTTGGGGGGCATAAAAACTGAGCTTTGGAACTTGAGAGGGGATCTTAGCAAACATTTAAACTTACACAATAATAATGCCAACAACAGCAGTGATGGGGGCAGTGGTGGTGGCGACAGCAGCCGCAGCGAGTCCATACCCAGACCCCAACCATGTGCCCAAGTTAAAGCCCTCCACTCTCACTGAAGCAGGTCGTGTAATTTATCCCACGCTGTTCACATATGGAAACTGAAACAGAGAAGTTAAGCAAGTTGCCCAGGTCACACAGCAAATAAATGGTGAGCCCAGGATCCAAACTTGGCAGCCTAGCTCCGGAGTCCAGCAGAAGGACAAGGCTGTTCACTCAAGGACTGGAGAGCTTGGGGCAGGGGCAGGAGCTGGCCACTGGGGGTTGCTGCTGAGTTACTGCTGCCTTAAACCATGCACACAGATTCCCTGTAAGCAAGCCTGTCCCAAGCCATGGGGTCCTAGTTCCACTGAGAGGCCCTGGCCCTTCCTCCTTCCCCAGTTCCAGAATCAGTGGTTCACAGCAGCTCCCCCACCCCACCTGCTCGCCATCCCTCCCTGATTCATGAGACCCCTCACCCCACCCTCAGCCCCAGTGCCGTCCAGACCATACTGGACTGAAACTGCATCTCCTGCCACCCCTCAGCGCTGGCACCAGGCTCTGCCACTGGGCTGATGGGAACGGCAATGTGGCCCAGAGTTAGCATCCTGCCATATGGGTTCACACTGCCCTGCTCATCCCTGCAGTCCGGTGGGCTTCAGTCCAGCTGTCAAGGGGATGGGCAAGGTGGGGAGCCAAAGCGAGACTTCATCATTGGCTCCATGTCCCTGCTCTGCCTCTCACAGCTGGGAAGCCTTGACACATGGACTTGACCTCTCTGAGCCTGACTGTCCCAGCAGCGGGAGGACAGGAAAGACAGGTAGACAATCACACAAGGCCCAGCACACCTAAGGTCCCTGGCACAGAACCTGGTACTTACTTCCAGGTATCAGCAAACACAGGTTGTGCCGTCGTGGTCACTGTTTTCACTCTGGAGGTGTGCAGGGGGCACTGACCGTACACACCCTTAACTGTCCCTTCAATCCCAAGAGAGCTTTAACATCGTCGCTCTTCCATTTTGCAGATGTGGATGTGGAGACCTGAAGAAGTTGTTTCTAAGGTTTTACAGTCAGTGAGGAAACAAGGATTTGAATCTGAAGCCCCCAGACCTCAGGGAATACACCACACAGCAATTCTTTTGGAGGAGGTGCGGTGTTTCCAGACAGGATTTCTCTATGTAGAGCCCCGGCTGTCCTAGAACTCATTATGTAGACCAGGCTGGCCTTGAACTCAGAGATCTGCTGCCTCTGTGCCACCCCATCTGAGATACACAGCTCTTAATGGGCAGCCTGGAGTCCAAGAAGCTGGCTGGGTTCCTTCTCCTGCCTCCTGAAAGCCACCTTCCCGAGTGGCTCACCCTCTATGACTCAGTGACTGATCTCAGGTCCCATTCAATCCTAGAGGCTGATGTCCTCTTCCTGGAAGCCTCCTCCCCACCATCCTGTGTCCCTGTACCCACGCCCCATTCACTCCTCTCACCTTGGCCCGCTGCTTCTTTGACCCCTGGCCCCCAGAGTTCCCTGCAGCTGCTGTCACTACAGCTCAGGTACAACAGCAAACGCCTCTTGTCTTCAGGGCTGAGCACTTTGCTGGGAGTCTCCCCTACTGCCCACAGTTTTACCACGCAAGACCACTGGGCTCACAGAACTGAAACCTGGCTAAAAGGGAGGCAGGGACTTTCTCAAGGTCGTTGAGTGTTAGCTGAGAGCTCAACCAAGAGGCCACTGAGCTCAGAGGCCTGCAGGCTGCACTGTTGCCCCTGTGGCTCAGTGGCTATTCATTCTATCAGAGCCCTGAGAGCAGCTCACAGTTATTGAGGACAGGGCTGTCACCCTGGGGTAGAAGCCCTCCTGCCAGAGTGGCCTGGAGCCTACAGGGAGAGGAGTGGAATCCAGAGCTATTTCTACTCCATTTTATTTTTACTCCTTAAACTTACTTTCTGGTTGGGGCTGAAGAGATGTCTCCGTGTTTAAGAATAATACGTCCTGGTTTTGCAGGGGTCCTGGGTTCAGTTATCAGCATTGGTGTGATACAGCTCACAAGTACCTATAACTGCAATCTGGAAGGATCCAGCACTCTCTGGTTCCCATGGGCACCCACCCGTATACATATGGCACATATAAACTCATGCAGGCACACATACACACAGATGAGTAAATATTCTGTGGTTCTGAGGATGGAACCGAGGACCTTGCTCGTGCTAAGATCACAACCACTGAGCTACACTGCCAGTCCCATTGTTCCATGGGATAAATGATGAAACTGGGGGTTAAAAAGGATGTGTTCAAGACCACAAGGTAGTAAATGGCAGAGCTCCCTGGCTCAGACCAGCCCCCTAACTCCAACTCCCCAGCGCTCCACATACATGCAGAGAGCCTCAGTGTCAACCTAAAGGGCTTGAGGGTACAGCATGCACAGGCCCTGGGTTCTAACACCATCACCAGAACAATACCACCCATAACCCTTGACTCCCCTAGGCCTCTCAACCCAGAGTCCTGGAGAACTCCAGGTCCCTAGAGACACTGACTGAGCTCCAGGAGCTTCTTCCCCCATCCAGCCTTCCTGCTGTCCCAAAGAGGGTCTCACCAGAGGCTGACAGTGACCTGCCTTTGGGATCTTTGCAGGAGCCTCCCCCTTCCCCAGGTGCCTGAGATGGAACAACAGCCCCTACTCTAACCGGCCTAGCAAACTGAGCTTCATGCCACCATCCCACCAAACCGTAGTGTACAGACTGTGTCAGCCCAAAGGGCCAGGATCAGAACAGGCAAGCCTTTTACTCAATGTCACAGTCACTGGTGGGGCTCTAAAGGCAGGGCTGCCACTTGTCCTGTGGCCCTCTGGTCTTCCCTGGACTCTAGCCCAGTCATGAGTACCAAGTGTCTGTGTGGCCCCCTTCACATACCCATGAGGATGGCAGCCCACTATGTAATGCATTTAACTCAATTCTTTCCTTAATTTCCCCACCAATCCTGAAGGACTGCCATCAGACCTCTTTTTCTATACACACCACAAAAATCAGAAGTCGTTAGCGGCTACCTAGCTGGGTGCCCAGCACAGGCTGTGCCTTGGTTTGCTAACCTGCAGAATGGGGTCACAACAACCTTTTGAGGTGGCTGAGGATTGTTCAAGACTGGAGAAGCTAGGAGCCAGTCCATGGATGGATCTCATGTTTTCTCGCTCACCCCTCACACCCCATCAGGCCTGGCCTGGTGAGGAAGGCTCCATGTCTGCTAGACCATTTGCTCAATCCTCAGACGCTGAGAAACGCTGAGTCATTCACCCAAGCAGAGGCCTTCCAGGAGTAGGGGATGATGGGTCCCAACTCAGCAGGAAAGTTCCAGGCAGTCCAGGGTTCCTGTGCTCATGGTGGCTCCTGAGTTGGCCACTGAGGCCTGAGTCACTAGGACTCCCTATTGGCCTCCTCCTGCCACCCTAGGGCTTGTGGACCCTTCCTAGATTCAACTTAGTAGAGTCTGCTCAAGAGTGCCCCCCGCCCCTGCCACTCCCACACACCTCTGTAGCCCCCACACTTCTGCCACCCCCCCACTCCCCTGCCATCCCCCCATCCCCACACACCTCTGCCACCCCCCACCCCCCACCCCCTGCAATCCCCCCATCCCCACACACCTCTGCCACCCCCCACACACCCCTGTAGCCCCCACACCCCTGCCACCCCACACACCCTCCACAGCCTCAGCCATATCCGCAGCACCTACACATCTCCTGGCTCCCTGGATGCCTCTCTTCCCATCTCATCCCCACCTATCACCCCATCTCAGCTGCCGTCCCATCTCCTGTAAACAGAGTCTCCAGGCCTGCACCCTCCCATGGTTGTTTCTCCGATGGAACCCCTTTTTTCTTCTCCAGAGCCCATATAACTCCATGACTCCAAGGCTCCTTCTAAACCATCCTAACCTCCATCCTTACTTAACTACCCTGCAGGTATGGCACACTTCCAGATCCTTCACCCCCAACTGGTCCCATCCAGGTTTCCCATTCTGATCTGAGCAGACTAAATCGTGGCCAACCCCCAGGCATGGGGAAAGGCAGCCAGATTCCATCCTGCAAAGGCTTCACCAACTGCACTCACCTTGCCTCAGCTACAGCCGCTTCATTTCTAGGCTCACTAAACGATGCTTTGGGCACCTTAAGGCCCAGGTCAAAGGTCAATTCCCTGAGGACTTTCCAGACACCCACGAGTTGAAGGCTATGTCTGTACTTGGGGCTCTGGGCCCTGGGGTGCAGGGCTGGACAGAGAGTCCCCAGAGTTTGACTCAGAGAGGAGCATCTGTGCTACCCTTCCCTGCAGGGAACCCCAAGGCGCAGGGGCTACCCCAGGCCTCTGGGATGTAAACTGAACAGCCAGAGACCGGTGGAATCTGACATCATGAGGGAGAACACCGAAGCAGTACCATCTACCAAGTCACAAAAGAGTGACGGAAAAGACACAGAGATGGGGACAACATCCAAGAGACCTCAGGGAAACCTCTCTGAGGTGGTGGTATTCAGCAAAGATTTCAAGGAAACAGAGCCAGCCAACCACACAGAAAACTGGGGTGAAGGGAGACAGCAGGGTAAGCCAGTGCAAGGGCCCTGGGACCTCGTGCACTTGCAAAACAGCAGAAGCCAGTAGGGTGTGGCCAGATGGATGAGGCAGAGTGGAAAGCCGTAAAGACCGCAGGCAGCTGGTCAGATCTCACCGGGTTCTGTGACTTCCACCCCTGCTTTGAGTGAAGGGGAATCCTGCGTCTCACTCTATTGTCCCAGCTGCGTTCAAGCTGTCCTCTGAGTACTGACGGTCACATTACAGGTGTGTGCCACTATGTCCAGGAATCAGGTAAAGTCCTGGAGGGCTCTGGCTTGCTTCTCGAAAAAGTCTCCTCTGGTTGTGTGGATAAAGAAGGGATCCTCTGGCCAGAGTGGATTTGGGAGCCAGTAGGAGGCTAATGCCCCTTCAGGCTAGCCAGAACTGGTGGCCGTGGAGGGCATAGATGTGGGGCTTGAAATGTTGAAGACAGAATCAGGGTTTTCAAATGAGCTGGCTGGGTAAGGCGTCAGAGATAAGAGAAAGAGGTAGAACACTTCCTAGATGACCCAGAAGGGTAAGATGGAGGGAGGTAGATGGGGAGGAGGGGCTTGAAATCAAGGGGGCAGGGGCTGGGCTTTTACAACCAGACCACCAGATGTTTGCTTAGCTCTGGGATTCTGCTGGACCGTGAGTGAATTCCCTCCGCGCTGCCTCACTTTTCCTGTCTATATCAGAGGAGTTACATGTCCCATGGTGGCCAAGAGGAATGAAGACGGAGGAGCTGGTGACCTTGTCCTCCAGAGCCAAGCAGCTTCCCTCCAGCCTCCCCACCCCCTGGAATTGCCCAGGACAGGCCTGCAGCTGCAGCTGAACAGGACCAGGAGGAGGGGAGAGGAAAGGGGGGAAGGGAGGGAGGGTGGCATCTGCCTCCCCAGGCTGGGCCAGCAGGTGGAAGGGCTGACGGAGGTCTGGGAAGCCTCAGAATGGCCCTCAGGCAAGGGCTCTGTGAGTCTGGGGTGGGCGGAGGCTGAGGACACTGGGCTGCCACCCCTCCCAGAGTACAGAGAAGGCCAGACAGAGCTCTGGCGCCTGAGCCCTGCTGAATGGGGAACCCAGGAAGGGTTTCTGGCCTCCCTAGTCCCATATTTTGGGGGGGGGGAGACATTAATTGGCATAGGGTAGAGGCTTGGGTGACTGGGAGACCTGCTCAGACCCTGGCCTAATGGATTAGCAGGAGGTGGGTAGGGCACTCAACAGGACCCACCAAGCTGGGGTAAACCTCCCCTTCCTTCAGCCTTCCTAGCAGCAAAAAGGGGTACAAGATACTGAGGGTACTTAGTTTCCACCAAGTTCCCCAGCCCCTGATGGCACAGCAGCACAGAGACGCCTTAGGCACAATCACAAGGGACCAAATCCTTGCAGCTGCCTACTGAGTGCCAGGGACCGGGCTGGGTCCCATTCAATGTCCATGACAGCTTCCATCACCTTCCCCGTTTGCGGGATGAGAAAAGCAAAGCTCAAGAAGCTCACAGAGCAGCTAACTTTCCCGAACACTGCTGTCTGTGTGCTGTGTGCCTTGAGATGCGAGCTTCACAGCAGTCCCCTAAGAGAGGCTGGAGCAGGGATGTAAACTCACGGTCCTGGGGCTGGAAAGCCCTTGCCCTGAGTCCCACTCCATGTCTAAATACAGTCTTTACTCTAACAAGCCAGTGCCACAGCAGGCTGCCACCCAGCTTCCTTCTACCCCTTTGCCTGCTCTGGCACTCAGGGGCTAGACCTGGGTTTGACACTAGCAGGGTGACCTTGAGCACACTCCTTAACCACCATCCTCAAGGACAACAGTGCCTTCTCCAGGTTGTCCGGGTTTGGCATCCGTTGACTGTTTTCCCAGCAAGGCAGCTAAGGCTTGCAGATGGCTGGCAGGCTACCCACCACCAAAGTGGAGCTGAGATCCTAAGTTCAGACCTCTCTCCTCGGAGCATCCATCCTGCCCTAGGGACTTGACTTTGGATCTGGGGGATGGGAGAGGCTATCAAGGAGGTATCTGAGTTCCCAGCATGGGGACAAGGCCCCATCTTTCACTCACTTTCTCTAACTTGGCTTCAGCTGGCCAAGAGGGACACTGGAGTCAGGGTGGTGGCTTGGGCTAGCCTGGCTGTGATGAAGAGCACCCCGCTAACAGCCAGGGCTGTTCCACCAGCCAGCCAGGGCTTTCCACCAGAACCTCACATGCAGTCACACCATGGCCTGCCAGCGCGGCACCCCAGGTGCTTCCACATCTGCCAACACAGCCGCTCACAACCACATACATCACAAGCACGCTGCCTCCCTCCACCTGCACACACCGGTGCCCCGCACACATTCCCACCACCATTCTCAGCCAGCACACGGACAGGCATACCCCCATGGCTGACTTGTGCCACGTGCTCTACACACACACGCTGTGCACATGTGTTTTACCCCACGACCTCACGCTCATGTAAACTCTATCATCAGCGGTATAACCTCCAAGGTAAGAGGTGGAGAGGCCACGGCTTGTCTGAAGCCATCACCCTTTGTCCCTAGAGAGCCTAGCCACAGGCTTCCTGCTCCAACTCCTTCTCACCCACCTACCAGTGTTCCCAGTGGCATTTTCAGAGTCTGGCCTTCTAGACAGGAAGGTAGCCCATTTAGGTCACAGAGCAGAGGGCGGGTTACTTAGTGAAGGAAGAAGTGTACACGCTGTCCCCACCCCAGTAGAGTGACCCAGAGCCAGAGAGGAGGTCACGGAAAGCCGTGGCCTGACACTCAGTATCCAAGTGACTCTCAGCTCTAAAATACCTCCCCAAGGCTCCATGACCCTGTTACCCAAATTATGGAGGTTTAACGAATGAAAAGGCTTCCTTCCTTCGGCCACTCCTGAGAAAGCTAAAAGGGGCCTGTGTCAGACACCACTGTCAACTCCCCCCTCCCCAGTCTCTCGAGGCCTTCCTCACCCATGGCTACCCTGTTGTGCTCCAGGAAAATCCCAGGTATCTTACATGGCACCAATCTACAACTCCAGACTTCTTGACCAGGGGATTCTTCTAAACAAATTCAGACTGAAATGTCTATCTTGAAGGGTTTAGATATTCAAATTACATTAGGTTCCAGTATATGTCAGAGTCAGGACAGCAATGTGTAGGAGACAATACCTACACTCAAGGCCTGCCCACTCAGTAGTGTGGTCTAGGGACATTTTTTTACGTTCCCTGAGCCTCAGTTTACCTGACAGGTGATAGTAATAGCAGTGTTGACCTCTATGCTGCTGTCAGGGTCCCACAAGCTGAAGTGGCATCTCAGCCCAGTGACGGGCACAGTCACCTACTGAGGAACAGGTGCCATGAATGCTTGCCTTTAACCCAGCACTTGAGAGGCAGAAGCAGGCAGATCTCTGTGGGTTTGAGACCAGTCTGGTCTCACAGGGAGATCCTATCTCAAATTTAAACATGTTTTTAAAGGAGGAGGAAGAAAAAAGAAGAGAAAGACAGAGAGAGACATAGGTGTGATGACAGCTTGAAGAAAGCCAAGAGAATACTTAGGTAGGCATTCCGCTAAAGGCGGAAGCCTGTTACTCAGTCAAAGCCTGCTACAGTGTTACACTGCGCACCAGAAGCCCTTTCCCGCCCTGGACCAGTGGCCGCAGGTGCCAAAGGTTTACACAAAAGCTCTGGGGAGGAAGACTTCAGACTGTGAAAACGCTTTCCACTAAATGAACGTCATCTGCAAACTGGGAAAAGACCACCATTAGTCAATTTGGCCAGCGCAACACCTGGGGTCCAGCGCGCAGAAGCCTCGTGTTGACAGTGGAGTTGGGCAGTCACACAGGGCACCCTGGAGGAATATGGCTCTCATGGTGGGAACCAAAGCACGGGCTAGCCCCAGCAGAGACTCTCCCTGGGGCCTCAGCTTGTGTACTGGAAGATGGTATGGTTGGTCTGAGACTCTCTCTCTCCAAAGAGCCTTGGGATTCTCTTGACCTAGGTAGGCAACTGGCTCAGGGTCCTGCCCCAGCCTAATCTGTGGCCTTTCCAGGTCCCAGGGACAGCCCCACTCAGAGGCCAGGTAAAAAGAAGAGGAGTGGGCTCACTATGTGGCTGGAACAAAATCAGAGGTTCTTCCCCTCCAAGGGGTTCCACTTCCCCTGCTTAGCCACCCTATGTGGTCAAAGCAGGCCAAACACAAGAAATAATAAATTAGCCTAACTAGGCTTTCCCCAGCCAGAGGCCCCGGCTGGCTTTTATCATTAAAGATCTTATCCCCAGAGCACCAGTGAGGGACTCCGCCCTCTCTGTCTTCTGCCTGCACCTTCGACTTCCTGTGACAACCTGCACACTGAGACCAGCCTGCCTCCCCAAAGCTAGGCTTCCCTCCCCCGCCAAGCCCCACCCCCCACATGGGCCCCAGCTGCAGGAGGCCCTGCTGAGTGTAATTCCCTGCGCCCTCCTCTCTGCCCTGCCCCGTCCGGACAGATTAAGCCTTTGTCACACACACCCAGAAAAGCTCAGGGCCAGATGGGACAGGACAAGTGTCAGATCATCGACCTGAGGGCCGGCCTGGAAACTGGGGAAAGAGCCCTGACCACAGACAGCTCTTCAGTGAACTGAAGGGGGAGGCAAGGGGACCTGAGGTGGGGGAGAAGAGAGAGGTCACATATGACGGTCACTCTTGGATCACTGAAGCCACCCGTGGGCTTATCTCTGGCTCCTCAATTCTCTGCCCTCCCTCTGGAGTCTCTGCAGACTTTACCACTTTGTCAGCCACACCTGTTTTCCTTGCTGGGTGTCCCAGGAGAAGCCACCCACTCCAAATGCCCAGTGCTCATCTCAATGGCGCAGGGTCTACCCCAAGGCCTGGAGACACCAAATAAATGTCATAGACAAAGGTTTATGGCCCAATGACCTTCACAAGAACCCACCCAAGACAAATTACAGAATCTTTCCCACTGACACCAGAAGCAATGACAACTTTAATTTCCATGTGCATGCCTGCACATGTGTGTATGCACGTGCACGTGTGTATGCGTGTGGATCAGTAAAGGCAGAGGGACGACCTTTACAGCTTTCAAAAAAGTCCCATTCAGCCTCTCCTAGGAAGAGGCCGTGGCTGCCTCAGAATTCCCAGCAGGGTCTGCTCCTTAGATCAGCGAAAAGGAAAATGGAAATGGAAAAATGATAACAGCACCCCAAGAAAATACTTGGAAATGGGGTGGCAGCACTCTGGACATCTCCAATGGCTGGCTCTGGTTGGCTAGGCATGTGGCAGGCAGGTAACTAACAGGTTCTCTGGGGACAAGCAGGCCAGGCAAGCAGGCACCGGGAACTGGAGGGGCAGGCTGTCACAGGAGGGCATGCCTGTTGTGTTTGTCATCCTCCCGGCAGCCTGGGCAGGGAGGCCTGGGTCCCGTTTCTCTGCCTCCCAGGCAGGTGTTCCCCTGGGGAAGGTTTATTATTGGTCTAGAGCCAGGGTGGAGGCTTGTCAGGTCCCTGCTGTGAAAGGCAGGCAAGGGAGGCAGAGTGGGACTGGGAAAGGGCTGAAGCAGCCAGCTAGCTAGTTAGCTCAGGCAGGACCTGAGCCCAAGCCTAGCACCGGCTTCTGCTAGGGGATGCGGTGACAGCTGTATGAAATAAAGGGATGGACAAACTGCCTCACGATTCCCACTCCCTAGGGGAGTGGGTGACCCACAGAGAGCCAGTCAACCAGCTGCCAGGTGTGGGAGCATCACCACACCTGAACTCCAATAGCGGGTGGACTGAGGATCTTACCTAAAAAGGAGTTGGGGCAAGACTCTAAGCTGATGGGAAGGGTAGCCAGGAGAAGGATGAGGTGGGGACTGACCTGGGAAGCCCTGAAGGCTGAAGGCAAGGATCTAACTATAGGGCTAGTGGGTAGTTGCCCTGGGAAAAACCACCTGGGGGAAAAGGGGCTAGCTCAGGATGGGGAGAACCAAGTGGAAGTCCCAAACTGGCAGGGTGGGAAGGGCTGACCTAGTGTGCTTGTAGGAGGTGACAGCTCACCTGCCCCATAAGGGCAAATGGACAGTGATTTGGTTGAGGGAAGTCATCGTTGGCCCATCGGAGCAGGGGACAATGACCCAGACTCCCTGGGTTTGGAGGCGAGTGCCCATTTGCGTTGGGGGGGTCTCTGTGACCCGCGCCGCAGGGACGTGGCCCAATCTCCCGCTCCGGGAAGCCGGTGGGCGCGCCCCTCGGCCCTGCCCCCTGTTCCCTGTCCGGCCGGAGGCGGCAGCGGCGCAGATGGGCTGCTGGCGGCCTCAGCGGCAGCGGCGCGGTTATCAGCGCTCCTCGCAGATGGGCCGCCCGCCCTCCGCGCTCGCGGCTCCCACTCCCCGCGGCCTGCAGCCCCGTCCCCTGGGCGCGGGGGGGAGGCGCCTCGGGCTCCGCTCCCTGCCTCCCGCCTCCCTCCCTCGCGGTCCCCTCACCCCGCGGGCCCGGCCCGGGCGGCCGCCGGAGGGGGAGGGGGAGGGGACAAGTGCACTTTTCGTAACGACCGAATCAATTGTGTGTGAAGAGCCCGCTCCGGCCGGGGACAGGGCTGAGCGCAGGGCGGGCGCGCCGGACGGGGGAGGAGCGCGGAGGGGGGAGCGGGGGAGCAGGGAGGAGGGAGGCCGGCGCGGGGCGGCCGGGCTCTAGCGCTCCGGCCGGGCGAGGCCAGGGAGGGGCGGCGGGGAGGAAAGCTAGGCTGGCCCGGGCCGGGGACAGAACAGACTACCCGAAGGTCTGGGCGACGGAAAGTTCAAAGCTCAGCAGTGCTCCAAGAACAGCCGCCCCCCCCAGCCCCCACCCTCTGCAGAACAATGAGGTCCCGGCGGGGGGAGCTGCGGGGCCCCAGCCGCACGCCCTCTCCAGGGCGCCCCGGGCCGAAGGGGACGCCCCCGCCCGGCCACTGGCCTCCTCCTTCTCCGGGGCTGCGGTTACCCGCCCCCTCCCCAGCGCCACCCGGGCCGGCCCGGGGGACGGGGGAGGGGAGAGGATGGATAGGTCATGCCGCCCCTGTCCCATGATGGGGGGAGCGCGAGGCCCGGGGGGCGGCGGGGACGCCCCACCCACCCTTGGGAGGCTGCTCCTGCGCCAGGCTGCGGCTCCTGCTGCCCCTCCCCGGGCCAGCGCCGGGTGGGGTCGGGGCGACAGTGCCAAGGCTGGCCCCCTCCCCTGGTGCGTGGAGGCCCAGCGGACTACCCGTCCCGCCTCTGCCCCTGCCTCCCCACCCCCGCAGCACCACCTTACACACACACACACACACACAGCACACACACCGCCCAGCCGGCCCGGGGGCGGGAGCGCGAGGCGCCCGGGACAGGCGGCCCCGAGGCGGGAGGGGGGAGGCTAGAGCTCCCGAGCAGCCGCCTGCTGGCGGGGGGGCGAGGGGGAGGGGACGGGAGGACAGAACACGCTGGGGTGAGCAGCCCGGGACAGCCCGCCCGTCACAGCCACGGCCCGGGCAGCGGCGCAGAGGGGGGGCAGGGACACCCCAAACCCAGAGCGCTGCCCAGGCTGTCCAGGGAGGGTTGGTGAGCAGAACGCGCGCGCCCGGGTGGGTTAGATACACCGACAACCCCAAGAACACACCATTCGGACACACATCCACACCCCCACCCCGCCCCCGCCCGTCCCGAGCCCTGCCGCGGGACTGGCCCGCAGCCGCCGCGCGCGCACTCACCGAGCCCGTCTTGACCGGCACATACACCACTTGGCCCATCTTGGGTTCCCGGCCGCTGCCCAGGCGGAAGCCCTTGGAGCGCACCCAGAACTGGAACTTGCCTTTCTCGCCGGCCGCCGGGCCGCTGCCCGCGCCGGTCCCGCCGCCGCCCTGCAGGACCTCGGCTATCCGCTGGTATTTGCTGCGTGTCACAGTCTTGGTTTTGGCCGAGTCGCCGTAGGTGCGCAGGCACCAGTCCCGGAACTGGCGGCCCAGCTCCGAGTCCCCGGGGCTGCGCTCACGCTCCCAGCCCCCGCGCAGCAGCAGCGTCGGCTTCGGCATCCTCTCGCCGCGCCCGGCGCCCTCGGGGGCGGGCCGGCCACCGGGCCGCCCGGTGCTGGGACTGGGCTGGGCCGGGCCGGGCTGGGCAGGGGCGCGCCGCAGCCCGGGCTGTCCCGCGGTGTGGCTTCGGCGCGGCTGCTGGATGGGCGCGGGCGGCGGCCGGACGCGCGGGGCTGCGGCGCGCTCTGTCCTGCTCGGGCGGCGGCGGCGGCGTTGGCGGCGGCGGCTCCGGCTCGCCTCCTGCTCCGCCTCCTCCTCCCCCCGGCCGGGATGCAGGAGCGATGGAGGCAGCTCCGGGCCCGGAGGTGCAGAGGGGGCGGGCCGCCCCGCGGGCGGCCAGGGGAGGCGGGAGGCGGGGAGCGGCCCCGGGCGCGGGGAGCGAGACCGAGCCTGGGCGCGGGCGGCAGCGGTGGCTGTCAGCTTGTGCGGCTCATCCTGCTCCTGCTCCGGCTCGGGCTCCCGCTGCCGCTGCTCTTCCTCCTCCTCCCGCGCCCGCCTCCACCACGCCGCGGGATCCCACCTGTTAGAGCGGCGCAGACTGCGCCGCCGCCCGCCCCCCTCCCTCCCGCGCCCGCGCGCCCAGCCCAGCCCCGCCCGGTCGGGCCCCTGGGGGCACGGGGGCCGCCGCACCCGCAGCGGCCGGAGGGCAGCAGCCGCAGGCGCGCAGTACCCAGCTAGGGACCGCGTTCCATCTGGCCGCCCCAGCCTACAACCTAAGGCCGCGCTCTGCCGGGACGGGCTGGCTGTCCCGCGGGGAGTAGGGCACAGATCCTCGCCCAGCGACCAGCGTCCCCGGCCTCCTGGGTTGGGTCGTCCTAGCCGAGGTTGCCCGATTCGGGCGGTGTGGACAGGCTCTTCTCCCTCCCTCCGTCCCTTCCGGAATTGGCCTGACCTCTCTGGTGTCAGTGTCAGCCGCAGAACAGAAGCGTTCCCGCTGGGGAACCCCAAGTCACCACCCTTTAGGCCCCCAAACTTCCTCTCTTTCTGCCTCATCTGAATCACCCGAAGATTGGCCGCCCTTGCCTTAATGGAGGTGGGGGTGGGCAGCCCCAGGCCCTACAGAAGTCACCTAGTCCCGTGGCCTCACTAAAGCCAACCTCACAGCGCCACTGAAGACCTTGACACACCCACAAGCCCGTGCTGGGAAGCCTGACCTTCTTCCCTGGTGCACCTTGACCTAGAATCCCTGGGTGAACAAACTTCGCGTCCCCTCGTACATGAGCAGATCTGACCAGAATAGAGCTTCTTCCCACCTCCATGAAATTACAAGCATAAGTAAAAGTTCAGGCCAATTCTCCAGGATTTCTGCCTTCCTTTCTTATCAGGACCTAAGAAATTACTGCACTATCTACCTTTCTGCTGTTCCCTAGGGGCCACCCCCCCCCATCCCCAGGTCACTCTTACAGGTTTGCTATCACTCAAGAGTTGAGTCCCAGAACAGGATCATTTTCTGCCTCAGAACTACTAGGTACCCGTTCCTGAGTCGTTGGGACTATTGGGTGCTAGGCCCTGGCTGCTGTGAAGACATCTCTATCTTCCAGAAGGTTCTGGGGATTGGAGAGTTGGGCCTGTTCTGCTCAAGGTCATGAGGAAGGAGTAGGTTTTTTGCTTAGTTCTGCCTGGCACCCGTCACGGTTTCACACACAGACAGGCCTTCCCTTCTCAGGTCGGAGCTACAGCTCACTCTTCCTACCCCTCCAATCAGAGGACCCAGATGCTCAGGGCCCTATCTGACTCATCCCCGAATTTCCCAGCCCTGGCACAGCAGCTGGCACACAGTAGGTGCCAATTGATGCTGGGAGAACCTAAGGGGTCTTCCAAGTTCCAACCTCCCTGCATGTCACATCAATTATTTTTAGATAATTTACATTCCATGTTACTTTATATACACCAACAACTCCACACTCACTTTTCCTCTTTCTCTTCTCTTTTTGGATCTGTGCCACCATACCCACTTTAAGGAGGTGGCCACTGGGAGCTGGGTGTGGTGGTAAAGGAGGCAGAAAGATCAGGTCCAAGGCCAGTTTCCATAGCATAGCCAGCTTCGAGATAGCTTGGACTCCACTGGGGTTCTGAGGAGTCCTTCTAGCCAAAGATGACCATCGCTGCAGTCTGGGGGCTTCTATCTGCCTTTGCCGGGATGCAGGCATTCCACAGCTGGCTCCCTTTCTGAGAGCCAAAGTGTTCTGCCTGGCAGTGCTCATGATCACTGAGTGAGGGCGTCCTGTAGATGGTGGGGACCTCATCTGAACCCACTTGAATAACCACTAAGCCATGACCCCTCTCCATCAGTCTAGATCTTTGCCTGCTTTTCAGACCCTAAATGCCTGATTTTCAGTCCTGAGCTGAGGTTAGTGTGTCTGGTGAACCTTGTGCAGAACCAGACTTGGAATTGAATCCTGTTGGGACCTGCAGTAGCATGTTTCATGCTTCCAGGTTCTGCCCGACAGCTTCCACCTTGGCTGGTCGACCCCAACTTTATCATCTGTGGGATAGGCAGCGTGCCATGTATATAAATACTCAAGCTGATATTGGATGGGAGGCTATCTGTTATGTAAGATGCCCAGTAAATGCCCACTTCTTCATGGGGGCCACGAAGTATTAAAGGTAGGACATGCGCTTTACTGATACTTTTTGGTATTTCACTCACTCTGCAAACATTGGTGGAAACATGTTCATGAGCTTCTCAAGGTCTCACTCTCCTGAAACTCCTCAGTGGGTGGGATGAATGGCCTTCAAATAAACCAGCTGTCAGTCCTCGAAACTGCAGGAAAGGGGCCGTGATGGAAACAGGGTACTATGGAAGTAAATAATGCAGGAAGTGACTGCTATTCTTAGGGGTTAGGCAGGCCCCTCTGAGGAGGTAGGCTTGGAGAGGTGCCTTAAATAGCAGGTATCTTGGAGTCAGACATACCAAGATCTGAGCAAAAAGCTTTCCAGGAAGAGGGAACAGCAAAAGCCCCGAAGTGAGATGGGGCCAGCAAGATGGCTCAGCAAGCTGGATGACTAATCTGGATGACCCGAGTTCAATACCCAGGACCCACGTGGTTGCCAGAGAGAACCAATTCATGCAAGTTGTCCTCTGACCTCCATGTGGCATGTCTCACTGCCCTCCCCGAAATATATAAAGGTAATTTTAATTTTTTTTAAAACCAGACGTAGTAGCACATACCTTTAACCCCAGCTCTCAGGAGTTAGAGACAGATATATCTCTGTGAGTTAGAGGCCAGACTGGTATGCAAAATGAGTTCTAGGACAGCCTGGGCTATGTAGAGAGACCCTGTCTTAAAAAATGAAAACAAAGGAAACAAACAAACAAAAATGTTCCAGGACAGCCATGGCTACAAAGAGAGACCCTGCTTCAAAAAACAACCAATGAACCCAAACCCAGAACATTTCCCTAAAGCTCTTGGCAGGAAAGAAGTACCATCTTTTAGAAGCTGGAATTGGTGAGCAGAGAGGGGATTGGAAAGCAGGAGTCTTATTTCCTTCCTTCCTTCCTTCCTTCCTTCCTTCCTTCCTTCCTTCCTTCCTTCCTTCCTTCCTTTCATGGTTTTTCCAGACAGGGTTTCTCAGTAGCTGTTGAGCCAATCCTGGAACTTATTTTGTAGACCAGGTTGGTCTCAAACTCACAGAGATCTGCCTGCCTCTGCCTCCCAAGTACTGAGATTAAAGGCATGTGCCACCACTGCCTGGCTGTCTCCTGTTTCTTAAATTGGTCTAAGTGTATAGTCCTGACTGGTCTGGAACTTGCTATTAGACCAGGCTGGTCTCTAACTCACAGAGATCCACCCACCTCTGCCTCCCGGGTACTGAAGTTAAAGGTATGTGCCACTCACTATGCCTAGCAGAAGGCAGGAATGTTGAGGTCCAGAGAGGAATCTTTGGATTGTATCCTAGATCCATAGGCGTGCCTTAGAGACTGTGGTACAGCTCCAAGGCTACATGATCAGAAGCCTGGGCCGCTCCACAGGGCCAGCTCCCTGACACCAGGCACCAAAAGGTGCTGCAAAGAGACAGGAGATGGCTGAGCCCTGGGGTGAGGGTGACCTTCTGCCTATCCCTACCGCTGTGGAAACAGATCCCTGGATCTTTGGCCTGTTCCTGTCAATGGCGTCTGTCCCAGAGAATGAAGGCTTAGGGACCCCCTCCACATCCATGGCCCTGGAGCAGTTAACTCCTCTCTTCCTCTCCTTCCAGACACCTGTTAAGGAGCCAAAGAAAGCTGACCTGAACACTAGTCAAAAACTCGTGAAATGCTCTGTTGTTGTTTTTTGAGGTGCATTTATTTTATGTATATGAAAGGTTTGCCTGTATGTATGTGTGTACCGGGTATGTATGTAATACCTGTAAGAGGCCAGAAGAGGGTACTAGATCCTCTGGAACTGGAGTTCCAGAAGGATATAAGACTCCATGTGGGTGCTGGGAACTGAAACCACATTCTCTGCAAGAGCAGCAAGTGCTCTTAACCTCTGAGCCATCTCTTCAGTCCCTGCCCTGGGTTTTTTGTTGTTTCTTTTTGTTTGTTTGTTTAGTTATTGGTCCAGACGTCCAAACCCCAGACTTACAGCCCCTTCCAGTAGTACTAGCAATACATGAGGTCACTAAGTCAGTAGACGAATAAGCCAAATCCCCAAATGGAAAGAATCTGGTTCCCAGAACACTGGCTTTGTCTAGCCTGTATCACCTGCCTGTCATAGAGCTCCCCCATGTCCAGGATGGTACAGGACTATGTACAAACAATGGCCATGTGGCCCGTAAGGCTGTCCTAGGAAGCTCCTGGCTTCGGCTACCAGTCAAGTGAGGCAGGTGCTGGCACCAGTCTATCAAGCCACCTCCACCTTAGTATCTCCCTGCCAGTTTGCCAGGCAACCTGGGTTTCTCACCCCTCAGCTGACTCAAGTATTTCTGGTCACTGATGGACCGCTGGCTTTTCCCAAGTGTTGACTCTGAGCCCACAATTGCAAGTGCAACACCCTCTACCCTCTTCCCAGGATAAGTGTTGTGGCTTAGTAAATAATTATTGGATGCATGCATGCATGAAGAATGAATGAATGATGCCGGACTGAACTCTAGTGTCTACTACCTCACCATCAACATCTGTCATTCTCCTAACACTGCTCTTGGTAACATAGGTCCCTTATCTGTAACCTCAGTTTTGAATGCTGGCAACATGGGGATATTGATGATAGCCTCCAGCTCACAGGACTGTGAACAAATGAGAAACTGCCAAATACTAGCTCCTGCTATTATTATGCCCATCAACCCTTCATCTGGATATTTGTTCTAGCATCCTCTGAGTGTCAAACCATCACTGGGTATGGGAAATCAGTAGTAAGTGAGCTGGACACTGCTCAGCCTTCTTGACACTAACCGCATTTTTTTTTCGACATAAAATCTCAAGCTGGCCTCGAACTCACTGTGTACCTGAGGATGACCTTGAACTCCTTCCTGACTTCACTTTCCAAGTGCCAGGATGATAGGTGTGCACTACCACACCTAGTTTATGGGGCGCTAAGGATCAAACCCAGGACAATATGCAGGCTAGGCAAACTCTCCTGATGCACTATTTGTTTGTTTGTTTTTTTTTTTTTTGTTTTTCGAGACAGGGTTTCTCTGCGGCTTTGGAGCCTGTCCTGGAACTAGCTCTGTAGACCAGGCTGGTCTCGAATTCACAGAGATCCGCCTGACTCTGCCTCCCGAGTGCTGGGATTAAAGGCGTGCACCACCAACGCCCGGCTCAGAGACAGAAACTGAGGTTCAACTTGAAGACCAGAAAAGCAAAGCACCAGTCACTGGCTCTTACCTCGACCACCTCAGTCCGAAAATGGCCATCCTGCCTCCTGGAATCTCAGAATGAGACTGAGACTGAGAGCCGCCTCCTCCTGTCTTACACTTCTCTCTAGTTCTGGGATTAAGGGCATGCACCACTACCACCTGGTTTCTATGGCAACTAGTGAGGCTACCGGGATTAAAGGCATGTGTCATTGCTGCCTGGTCCGTAAGGTTGGCCAGTGCGACAGTTTTACTTTCCTGATTTTTAGGCAAAGCTTTATTTATTAAAATGCAAATGAAATGTCACTACACACTCCCAGGCTGAGACTAGTAGATTGAGATTTCAAACTCAAAGGCCATCAGTGAGGCAGGAAATCTGGCCTGAAAATACCTGGGAAACCCATGGGCCAGTAGTAAGATAGAAGTCCTTAGGGCAAGGAACAGAAGAAGGGCGGTTAGGTCTCCACTTCTGCAGTGGGCTTCACTGTCTATGGGTGCAGAGTCAGGTGGAAAAGCTCCGCCCACATTCACAGCCCCTTAGGTCCAACAGCCACCTTTCCAGAAGTGAAAACTTAAGGCCATACCGAAACTAACTTATTCAGGGGTTTTGTTCAAATATCATTTCCCTGGAGGAGCCCCCTCATCCCCTTCCCTGCTGGGTCTGCCTTCCCAAACTCAGAAGCTCCCTCCACTGTGACACCTGTTCCTTCACTCCTAGGCATCTCACCCACTGGGATGTGTGTTCAGAACAGGGACTTAGTCCTGTCCTACTGTAATCCCTAATGTCCACAATGGTGAAGGAATGAATTTTAGCCTGTAGGGTGGCACACATCTGCAATCCCAGCACTTGGGAGGCACAGACAGGACAACCTTGAGTTTGAGGCCAGCCTGAGCTGTGAGCACTTTGTCTCAAGCTCCCAAGAAGAAACGAAGTGGTAAGGAAACCCTAAATGTGTACGCACACAGTGCACTTGTCTTGTAACTGAGACTTCTGAGGCAAAAGAGAAGCAAGGCCGGTGAGTTACCCCCTTCATGTGGCCTCAGTTTCCTCACCTGTAGGATGGAGCCAGTGCCGGCTTGGCAGAAGCTTTGTGAGATGTCATCCCGACATGGGGCAGATGGGTGTGCCATCAAGGTGACAGATGGAGCCCTCCGTGGGGGAGGCTGAGGAAGGGGGCCTGGAGGCTTCCTATGGGACACAAAGGAAGCTGACACTGGATCTGTCCCGTCACCTGAACTCACCAGTAATTTATTGATGCTGGACTCCAGGTCAGCTTCACAGAATGGGGTAGTGCCCTAGGGCTCCCCCTGCCTCACTCACAAAGGGCTGAGGTGGGGAGCATGGGTCTGGTTGGCACAGAGAAACTGCCTGGTGAGCCCCCCCTCCGTAGCCCCTACTGTGTGCCAGGCTCGGGCGAGACGGGCCCTGCCTGCCTGAGTCAGATCAGGTAGGATGGGTGGATTGGATAAATACTGAGAGCTGCTGAGGGCCTGCCAGTAACTCTGTGTCATATGTGGCTCTGCTTGTATGGGTCAGAAAGTGCCATCTTGGGGAGACTAAATGCTGTGCATATTATCACACAGCCATGTAGGCTGTAGGAGCATTCAAACCCAGATCTGCCTGGCACCAAAGCCCGAGTTTATTTGGTGTGGCTGGCCGGGGGATGTGGAACAAATTGGCCCCAAAGAGCTCCATGCCAGCCTGCTGGCACAGCCTGTGATCCTGGCTCTCAGGAGGAGTGTCCTGAGTTTGAGGACAGTCTGGGCTTCAGAAAGAGACTCTGTCCCAGAAAGGAGAAGAAGAGGAAAAGGAAAGGATAGGGGAAGGGGATGGAGGGGGAGGTGAGGCCATGAGAGAGGAGGGAAGAGAAAAGTCCGTGTGCTCACAGAAGCCCACCCCAGGCGCGCGCCTTTAATCCCAGCACTTAGGAGGCAGAGGCAGGCGGATCACTGTGAGTCTGAGGCCAGCCTGGTCTATAGAGTGAGTTCCAGGACAGGCTCTAAGACTACACAGGGAAACCCTGTCTTGAAAAATAAGAGAGAGAGTGTGTGTGTGTCACTCTCTAGAGACTGCCCATTCCACTGGTGGCCTCCTGGTACCTTGGGAGTGAGCAGAAGGGGCAGGGGCGGCTGTGTGTGTCTGCCAGGAAATCAGACAGAACAATAGTGCCACTGACCCAGGTTCTAACTTGGAACGGGGTCATGGCTCTTGAATGGGCTATGGCAGTACTTCTCAACCTTCCTGAGGCTGCGACCCTTTAATACAATTCCTCATCTTGTGGTGACTGCAACCATAAAGTTATTTTGTTGCTACTTCACAACTGTAATTTTGCAACTGTTATGAATTGTAATGTAAAGATCTATTATGCGACCCCTGTGAAAGGGTCCTTTGACCATAAAGGAATTGTGACCCATAGGTTGAGAACCTTTGGGGTTTGTGGAGCCATGGAAGGTGGTGGAGCAATGAATCTTTGTTTCCCCAAACTCGGAGACTTGAAGGGGACAGCTAGGGTGTTGGGATGTGGCCTTCAATGTGGTCCAGTGTACAACTCCAGCTTCGCCGCCTGGGCTCCTTCTGAACAGGACACCTCCATGTTACCCAAGGTCCCCTTATCACACCATCTCCCCAGGTTTTGTGCCCTTGGCTTAGGGGCCTGATTCCTCAAGGAAGCCATTTCAGTTGTGCCTTACCCTCAGAGGTACAAGGTGAGCTGGGCAAGGGCTGTTCTTCCAACCACACGGCAGCACTTCAGTGCGCGGGGACCTGGGTCACTCTTCCTCCTGCCCTGCACCGCATCCCATGTCCTCTGAGAAACGCTGCTCCCTTCCCCATCTCCCCCATGGGTGCAGGTGAGGCACGAGGGACCTGAACTTGGCCACTGAAAATCTCCCAGCCCCAAGTGATCATGGACAGCACCACAGGGACCTGGGTTCAGTCAGGCCTGAAGCCCTTTTTACATCCCTCCATCTCTTGGGGCTGGGTTTCTTGCCACTTGAAGAGCCCTGTCTCAGAGCCACAAAGCCCAGGGTCCTGCCTTCCTGCCTGCTAAGAAACAGGTGTCCACGGAGTGGCTCATAAACAAGACATCCAATCTGAGGTCATACCCCCACGAGGTCTTGTCAGATAGGTGAGCTGGTCAATTCTCCAGTCAGCCAGGACTTCGTCCTCTTCAGATCTTCTAAGAGGAGGAAAACCAACGCTGGCTTAGACCCCCAACTTGAAATCATCTTCCCCAACTTCTCCATCTCAGAAGAGGGGAAACGGAGGCCCAGAGAGGGTAGACAAATGGCAGAAAATCTGGGTCCTAGGTCCAACTACCCTTCCCCTTAGCCAGTGCTCTTTCTCGAAGCCCCTCAAAGCCTGTCGTTCACCTACGCATCAAAATATTAGGAGTGAGGCTCCATAGCCAGCCTCCTGCACTCACCCCCTGCACTACCTCTGGTCAACTGCATGACCTTAACAGCTAAACCTGACTCTTAACGCAGTATGGGGAAAAGCCCTTGCAGGGTGTCTGACACACAGTAGGCCCTCAAATCATGCCAAACTCACTGGGACCTCGGTCCACACTAAGCTCACGGGTTCTTGGTCCCACAGAAGAGTGATGGTCCCTCCAGAAAAAGCTGCCAGCGCTAGCTCCAGGACTGCAGATGTAGCACCAGCCTGAATTCTAGTCCTAGCATGGTTTTAAAAAATCGAATCTGGTTCAGGTGGGCTTTCTCCCTGAGCCTGCGCAGTCCGAGGCAGCAGCCGGCCTCTCCCAGATCTGACGAGGCTCGCGCTGTTGTTAAACTTAGTGGCCTCTTCCTGCATTTCACCCCAGCTCTCTGAACCAGGTTCTGTGGGCTGGAACGCAGAGAGGAGACCACAGGGGAACTGAGGCCTTGGGCTCTCTGCTAGAGCTTGCTGCCGCTCCGCCCTTGAACAGTTGCCTCTCAGGAAGCGTTTGTCCTTGGGCTGGCCAGAAGGACATCATCGTTCCTGGAGAGCTGCCTTCACCACCCCACCCCTCCGCACACCCCAGCCTCGCTCCTCTCCTCTCGGAGCCTCCTACCTCACAGTTCATCTCCCAGATGGAGCGTCAGCATCACAGAGCCTCTCCACATCCCCAGTAAGGGAAACGGAAACTCAGTAGCTAGGCAGATTGCAGTTAGACTGCAGGAAGGATCGCTCACTACCTTGCCAGATGGCTATAACCTGGATTGTGTGTGACCTAAGGGGAGCCCTACAGTGGGAACCAGGAGGCTGTGACTACATTTGTCACCCCCTCTGGACGCCCACAGATGGGGACTGTCACTCTTCCTCTCCACAGAGACTTGGGGTGAGAAGGTGTGGGAAGGCTGGAGATGTTGGTCAAATAGCTCCCCTAGGTTCCTCTTGCTGTCTTTGTGGAAGGAATTCCTAGGGCCAGGCCTTGGTCTTGGCCCAGGGACCCACCAGTGGCATGTGTTCCCCCAGGACCCTGACTCAGGCAGATACTTTGCTAACGACAACCATCCCCCTCTTCTCCGGCCACTCCTGAGGCAGAAAGAAGCCTGGGCAGTCAAGAGGCTACAGAACTAATCCTGGGTCTCCTCCCTACTTATTCTCAACCTGGCCATATCCCTAGCCCAAAATAGTCTCAGTTTCTCTATCTGTGCCATGAGACATTTGGAAGGTTGCCAAGGCCCCTTCTCACTTGGTCTGGAAACCCCTTTACTGAGCCTGCAAGGTTACATCTGCCTACCTCTGCTATCCCTGGAGGTTTCAGATCTGCTGACCCTCTTTTGTTTGCTGGAATTTCCTCAGCTTCCTCCTACCTTAGGGCCTTTGCACAAGCCCTCCACTCTTCCCATCTCAAATGCACCTAATTGTCTCCTGCTCGTGCCTGCATGCCTGCAGCTCTCAGCTTTGTCCACTCCCTGCACAAGTCCCCAAATCCTCCCCCCCCCACAGCTCACTCCCACAGAGTCCTTAGGTCCCAGCCCCCCAAGCCTTCACATGACTTCTGGGTTGATGATTCTTTACTGTGAATTCTGAGAGCAAAGGCTGACCCTGCCTGGTCCCAGCCAGGTCCCCAGTGTCAGCACTGGGCAGATAATCAGCAGGCAGCTGGTGAGTCTGTGAATGCATGACCTCCCGACCTTTGGGGGCCATGCAGGGTCACCTCTGCTCACTAAGCGCTCCCTTTCAGTACCTGTGTTGAGGACAGAGGGGACCTGGCCTTGGGGCAGAGGAAAGGCCTTGAGAATCCACTGTGTCCCCACACTTTAGGGAATGAAGAGGGATAGGCTCCTTCAGAAGGTGGAGCCAAGACAGACAGGCTGTTTTCTGTGAAGGCTCCCTCCCCTCTACTCTCTGAGAGGTTTTCTGGCATGTCTTGGGACTTGACAGAGTCCCAGACCTGCAGAACTCATATCAACTCTGTTTCGGGGTGCACTGGTGGGAAGACAACCACGCAACAGGCTACAGCAGGGATGTGCAGGACCTCAGGCACGGAAGGCCGGTTGGCAAAGGTGGAAAATGAGGCACAGAGCGGGGACAGATGAACACTGACAGCCCGCTGTAATTCTTGACTTCTGGGGGCTAAGGGAGAATCTTTGCCTTTGACCCAAGAGCCCCTGGTTTCAGAATACGTCCCACCGAGGCACCCACAGGAAATGCCCCGAAGGTCCGGGCAGCAGATGGAAATGGCCCCAGCCCTGCCACTCACTAATGCCTTCTCTGTCTCTTTCACTCTCGGCCTCTGTTTCCTTACCTGTGAGACGGAAGCAGTCGGGCCAACAAGTCATCTGGACACAGGACTTCTAAGTCCTTCTAAGTCCAGGGCATAGCCAGAGACATCCACACTCAGGCTCTATCTTGCCCACCCAGCCAGAAACAGGAGCAACGAGTTCTCATCCTGCACCAAGGCCAAGGACCGTCAGTCGGCTTTTGACCTCCTGCCCCTGGGCCCACTAGGCAGGAGTGGGAAAGGCACTTCAAAGAATCCAGTGTTCCTTGGATGAGGTGGCACATACCCGGAGTCCCAGCACTCCAGAGACTGAGCAAGGAGGATCCCAAGTTTAAGGCCACCCTGGGCCGCAGGGTGTATTTTGAGCCCTCCATGTGCGAATGAGGCTGTTTGACCCAGCCAGCTCTCCAGTGTGGAAGTCTGTGATCCACATGCTGTGACTGTCAGAAGCGGAAGTGGCACCCATCGTGGCTCCCATGGTCACCTGGTCCAGGCGCTAAGGTGCACAGAGGTATTGGCCCAGAGAGGGGTGGCCACCTGCCAATGAGGCAAATGAGGCCCAGGACCTGGAGAAGCACAGGCTGAGCTCCTCTTCCTAGCTGACTCCAGCTGATCTGTTTGTCGGTCACACCATGTGCCTTTTAGGGCCAGGTGCTTGCCAGGCTTTAAGGGGACCAAACCACAACACACATAGGTTACAGAAGCAAGATCAGAATAGGGGAGGGGCTCACCATAGGTCACCCAGGTCTGTTGGAAGCCTTACTCTCCAAGTGATAGCATAGGGACCTGCATTCTGAACCAGCAGTAGGAAGTGACTATGGGAGACTCCTGAAGGCAGATAAGACTGCGGGGGAGGGGACACTGGGTAAGAAAGAAGCAGAGATCAGGTAGCCAGGAATCCCCAAGCCCACAGCTGAGGAACTTACAGACCCTCTTTTGGAATCAAGGGGACTAAGTCCTTCTTGCAGATGGAGAAACAGCCAAAGTAAAAGGATGTTTACATTTGGGACACCGAATTGGGGGCAGACACGTCCAGCCTGGGGAGTGCAAAGGACCTTTGGTTGGCGCAAAGAACAGAAGATCAGAGAGAGGGGAGGCTGAGACCAGGCTAAGTAAGTGGTTTGGACTCTGAGACAGAGTCATTTGAAATCATTGGTTTGGAAAAGTCTGGTCACCATCTGGCTAGTCCAGTGCCGGTGCATGCCTGCAACCTCAGCACAGGAGGCAGAGACAGTATGGAAGCTTGAGGCTAGTCAGGAATACACAGGAGTATGAGTAGTGTGTGTGTGTGTGTGTGTGTGTGTGTGTGTGTGTGTGTGTGTGTGATATGAAAAGGTTTGGTTCTCTCCCCTCACCTCCAGACTCACTAGCCCCTGTTGGGCAATCTCAGCAAGATGTGTTAACACCTGAACCCCTAATCCCACCTAGAGCCTGTTTGGCCCACACCTTCCCATGTCTGCCCCTTGGCTGAAGCCTCAGTCATGTTTGACCCTGCCTTGACATCAGATCCACTTTGTTTCCCTACTCCAATGCTACCTCCGTCTGAAGCCCCAGGACAGTCCTTTCTGCCTCTCTTGTCTCTTCTGACCTACAGCTGGACCCACAGTGGCTCACTCTATCCTGAAGGAGACCACTAAAATGAACCACACCCCCAGTTCCATGCTCCAAAGTTCCCTGTGTCTCCCCACCTTCCTCAGAATAAAGTCACCCCCTCAGTCCTTGGGGCTTTGATGCTCTGTCCTCCTGCCCTACATGGCCTTTGTCCCCCAGTCTCTCACCCTGGTAGCCTGCAGCGCAGCTCTGTGGCTCTCCTGCCTTTAGGCATTTGCACGTGGCCTCCTCTACTTGGCATGCCCCTCCCAAGGGAGGCGGCTGCAAGGCCAGTGCTCCGCCATACCTGTGTGTCGGTCAGCCACTATCATCTTCTTCGGAGGGCTCCCTGATCTCCTCATTTAAGATGGCAAGCCTGGGATGAGAGGTGTGGCTCCTGTCTAGAATGCACCAGACTCTGGGTACCATCCCCTGTGCATCATACAGATCTTTCTGGAAAATTCCACATTGCTTTCTAAAATCTAATGTAGTTGACATAATCATTCTGGTCTTCTCAACTCACACACCCTGAAGAATTTTAGCTTCTTGAGAACAACAACCAAAAAAAAAGGCTTTGGATCATTCAGGCCCAGATCAGCATCTGGTGCCTTGGGTACAGTTGGTAACTCCATGCGGCTCCGCTCCACCAAATCCCCGAGGGCTCTCCTAGCAGGAGAGGAGGATAGTTGAGTCTTCTCTCACCCAAGGAACTGGAGGTTCAGGGGGATATACATGAAGTCTCAAGTCCAGGACACAGGGAGGCAGGCCCTAGCCTCCAAGCCCAGCTTCCCACAGTCCTGCCAAGCTGAGTGGCTCAGGATGGGCAGGGGCAGCTCAGAGCACTGTGTGGTCAGGGTCAAGAGAAGGTTAGCATCAGGGAGGCAGTGGAGGGTGCAGACCACAGTTCTGGGTGGGGCAAGAGGGTATTGGGAAAGGCCGACTCCATTCTGCTGTGGCCCAGTCCTTAGTGACAAAGGAAGTCAGCAAGATTGAAAATAAGTCTGAATTTTGGGAAGTGAAAGTGGGCGCCGAGAAGGCTCAGTCGGAAGAAAACATGGGCCTCCTGGAGAGGCCAGGGGATGTGGGCAGCGTTGCCTTCTGAGCCCAGAGACTGTAGTGCTGGAGAAAGGGATAGGCTCTGCCCTGACCACATCGCTTCAGCTCACCCAGCCTTTGTTCCCTTGTCTATAAAGCGGCCAATGTGACTCCTGATTTCCTGGGACCCAGAAAGCACAGAAACAAGACCCTGACGCTGAAGCTCCCAGATCTGCCTTGGTGCTTCCTCAAGGGAGCCCCTGGTCTCTAGGCAGAAAAAGACTCTCCCTCCTAGGATTCCTAGCTCCTCAAAATTTCTCTTGCTTTCTCTTCATGTGTCTTCCATGAGAAGAGCTGAGATGCCTTTTGGGTCTTCACGCTGCGTTTAAGACACAACTAGGGGCCTGACATACGGGAAGTGTCCCACTCTGGGCCCCAATAGGGGATGTGAGGGCAGACACTGACAGATGTCCCTGCCCCTAGGGGTCAGCCTGGATTTGTGGTAAGGGGAGGGTACCAAGGGTAGGGTTCATGTTTCCCTGGCCTAAGGTTATTCATTTTCAAAATGGGAGCATTTGGAAATGAGACATACAGCTTCTCTGTCCCAGGTCATGAGACGAGCATCCCACAAAACACCACGGCAGGCTCGCCAGAGGGTACCTCAGCTGGCGGGGGAATGACTGCTTTCTCCAGCTCCCACTCTGGTGGGAAGCTAGGTTTAGAAGCAGAAAGCTTCTGTGGTGTAGCTGGGGACTCCTCATCCACCAAAGACAGAAAGCTCCGAGAAAGGTCAATGCCAACTATCTGCAGGGGTCCAGTTGTCATCCAGGCTTCTGAAAGGCTAGACCACTTGCCTACAACAAATGAAGTCCAGGCAGGGAGGGTACCCAGCCTTCTTGACTTCCCATGCCAGGGAGCAGACATGCCATCTGCTCTGAGGGAGCTGCTGGTAGCTGGGACAGGGTGTGACTTCAGAGTACACCCGACACTTAGAATTCCTGCACACTAACAACAGGGCAGTTTCTGATGGGGGTGAGCAGCAAGGGTCTCTCAGGACATTCTCCTCCCTTCCTGGAGTCCCTGCCCTTACCAGTTCTTAAGGGTTCCTGCTGTCTCTAGGAGACTTCAAGGCAGGGAACCAACTCAGAGCTGCGGCCCAGGCCTGCCCTCTTGTAGGCTTTAGTGCCCTGTGGGCACTCACAGAAGGCAGAAGGGTTATCATACCCTCACTTGGACATTTGCTCTGGTCAGTCTCTCCTCACAGATGGGAGAGAGCCTTTCACCTGACAGATGGGACTCAACATCTGAAGGCAGCTCCTCTACAGGCTCTCAGCCTCGGGAGAGAGAACATTGCCTTGTCCTTGACAACCTAACACCAATCTCCAACTTGGCACTAGCCAGCTCTCTGAACTAACTAATCTGACCACCCCCGACAAACAGCCTGCAAGTCCTGGACAAGCAGATAGAGGAGATTTGAAGGGACTCACCCTCATTGCTTGGCTGCACGACCCTGGGCTGAGGGTTTGGGTCTATGAAGTGAGGGCTGTGGCTAACTGCCTGGGCCTTGAGTTCATGAACTGCTCCTTTCTGTGCCTTTCTGGGCACGCCCCCACCCCCTGCAGCTCCAGTTTCTTGTGTTGATACTGACAGCCCTGAGCTTCTTTGAGCTCCAAAGTCCACTCCTTTAGGCTTGGTGGTCTCTTCAGCTTGACTGTACTCCCTTCTCCACCTGCTGAGTCTCCCCTGGGCACTTGCAGGACCCCTCAGACATCAGATCACTTTATTTTATGATATGATTCTGGGCACATAGGGGCTTCTGTCCTGTGTTCTGGCCCGTTATGGGACTTGTGGCCTACCAGCTTGTGCCTAGGGAGAAGGCCATTCGGCAGAGGAGCAGGTGGCAGGGACTGTTCAGCTCTCAGTGGGTCACCACCGCCTCTCACATCACCTGTGGGCCAGCTCCTGGCTCTCTGAAGCTTCACCCGGTCTCCTGCCTTCCACTTGACCCTGCCCTCTGTGATTCACGATGCCAGAGTCTTCAGGGTAACAGTCCCAGTCCCGCAGCGGTATGGAAGCCCTTCCTTCCGGCTGTTTCACGGCTTCCATGAGGAGCCATTTCTCCAACAGGTGCTTTGTGCCCAGGTGCAACCTCAGCCTCCCATCACAATGTAGTGTGGGGCCACACTCGGAGCTCCTGGGCCAGCATGAGCTCCTGTAATGACAAGTTCACGGCAACCCCAGACTACTTTCAGCGTGCCAAGAATGGAGCAGAGAAAGGAAGCTGTGACCTTCTTCCCAGGCACACTGGTGGGAGGGAGGGAATTCCTCTCCGGCTTTTGCCCTGCTACAGTTCTGCCTCGCTGCCCCTGGCCACCAGCCCCACCCCTCTGCCTTGTCTGTTTCCTCCACTAGCACATGCCCTCCAAGAAGGGCAGGCAGGGGCTGTTTGTTCTGTCCCCTGTTCCATCCCCAGCACCGAGGACAGTGCCAGGCGGAGGAACTCTTGGTTGCAGAGAGGAACAGAATCCTTGTGTGCAGGGGAGACTGGACGGCAGGCACTTCAGCGTTAAGCAGAGTGATCACGGAACCTCTCCAAGGAGGTGGCATGGCAGAGGCCCAGCGACTTGTTCAAGCGAGGAATGTTCTGGTACGGGAGGCAATCGGTGCAAAGGCCCTGGTGTCTGGCTCAGCCTGGTTCAGCAGCAGGGGTAGTGGGGGTTGAGCGGCTCAGTGGAGACCAGAGTGGGCAGAGCCAGGGCGGAAAGTAATCTGAACCTTTTTCCTGGAGAGTAAACTGAGGCTGAGAGAAGCCAGGGGGTCACAAAACAAGGAAGTGTCAGAGGTCAGACCAAACCTGGAGCTGCTGGGTCGAGAGGCCTGAGACTCAAGGCTTCTCACCCCAGGGGGCCCCAGGACTCTGCTCACTAATAGCTAACCAGGGTGGGGCCCTGCTGGGCTAAGTGTGGGCTGAATCCTGAGCCTTTGGGGCAAAGCCCAGTAACAGTGAGGATGGCCTCTTCCCATTTTGTGGCACCTTCTTGTCCTTTGAGCGGGACCGTGGCCATCAGCGGTGAGCAGGACCGTGGCCATCAGCGGCCATCAGTGGTTTTAGTGTCATGCAGACTGGCTGAGAGATGACCAGCACATAGAGACACACGGCAAGGCATTGGCCACGTAGAACCTTCCCAGCGTTAGGTCACAACCAGGACCCCAGAGTCCTCCCCGCCCAGCTTTCCAGCAGCTCCTCAGGCCCCATCTACTCACAGCCAACCATGCTCACCCCTTCTCTCCATGGGGCCTTTACCCTGGCCAGTCCCTGTGCCAGAGACTCTTGTCCTTTGTCCTCAGGTTTGGGCAGCCACTCAAAGGCCACCTCCTCAAAGGTTTTCCCTGACCTGTCACACAAGCCTGTACTAGGCCTTGCTCTCCAGCACAGGGCCCTTTTGAGTCTCTCGGGGGGGCTGAACAAAAATGAACCTCTTCATGGCTGCTGGCCCATCCGTTTTAGGTGCCCTGATCTATTTGGGATGTAAGTGCCCCCAGGATCTTGTTCCCAGGAGTTTCCCCAGGGCCTTGCGTAGGGGAATTTATCTATTTGCATAGATAAGCAATAAACATTTGTGGAATCTGAGAGTCTACCCCTCAGTCTACAGAGGCAGCAGTTAAAGTTCAGAGAGGTTAAGTCGCTTGCCTAAGGTCACACAGCAAATGAGAATGTCAGCCAGGGTCCAGCCAGCTCAGCTCACCTGACTGCACCAATGTTCTTTAACTATTTCATTCTCAGGGCTCAGCCAGACCCACACACTCAAATGAACTCTACCCCCAAGCCCAGTTCTAAAGAGAAGGAAGAAGAGAGCAGGACAGTAGAGGGAACAAACAGAAGAATAAGCATGAGAAACGAGTGGCACCCTGGGACTCCCCTGTTCCCATCTGACGGACCAGCAAAGCTGGGCGCGTAGTCCGGGGTCTCTGGGCCTCTGGAACCCCTAGCCCCCAACCTGTCTTGCCTTTGCCAGTCCGAGCTGGAAGGGGTTAAGTTTTGTGCTTGGCTCCTGCCTTGCTGTGGACTGTGGCTGGGACAGAACATCTGTCTGTTGCTATGGTTGCCGTACACTTGAAGGGGATGGCTGGATAATTATGGCAATGCCGCCGAGTGAGGGAGCTGATGCCCGGAATTGGCTCGGACCCTTGCCCGCCGGTTGCAGCAGCAGGCCTCAGGTCCGTACTCCAGGCCACGGAGGAGTCTTTGCACAGTGAGCAGGCCTGGTCGCAGGGCCCTGAGGAAACCGGAGCGGGACAGACACTGTGGCCTTGGGCACCAGAGTGTGGGCAGTGAGCCTGCTGCCATGGGGGAGGAGGGCTCTGATAACTCCCCTGTGCGTCTGCGTGTCCTCCCGCTGGGGAGAAGGCCTGCATTCAGTTCCTGGTCCCAGAAGTTCCTTGGAGCCTGGGGATATCAGACACTGCCCACCTCCATTCCTGGGTTGTTCAACCTGCTTACCGGGTGACATGCCGGACCCTCGGGGTCTATGCATGGGGGACCCAGTTCTGTGTGGGACAGGATGTGTGGCTCCAATCTGGCTCCTTGGGTAATTGGTGCACCCCAAGCTGCTAAATCACGTGATTTGGGCTGGGAACAGGCAGCCGTAGGTTCACACACACGGATGAACTGCTAGACAGGCCCTGAGTTCCTGAAGTCTCTGTGCTGTCCCAGCAGCTCCAGATGTGAGACAAAACCCAGCACAGTCCCCAAGGTCACCCCTAAGCTTCCCGACTCTTGCCCGTGGCACTGCCCGCTCCTCCTGGCAGCTCCTCTCCTCCCACCTGCCTCCCCACGGTCGCCACAGAGCCAGGTCCAAGCCTGGCAGTCTTTCGTTCATCCTTTCCCTTTAACTGCAAGGAGGAGGCTGCCTTCATTTCTTCTCACTACTTTGGCATGGAGATCCTAGAGTCCCGGGGCTAGGAAGCCATCTTCCTATCTTTCTCTGTTGGCAAGAAACCCAGCCTGGAGGTGCCAAGTGAGGCCACTCCGGACGCGAATTCCTTTTCTGATTCCCTGCCACGAAAGACGACCTCTTTGAAAGCCGAGTGAGATCCTGACTCCTCAGCTCTGCACAGATGTGTTGACCTGCGCCCGCTCATTCACAGATGCATCCACTCCACGTGCACTGCCAGGCCCTCCCTGAGTGAATCAGTGGAGCCCTGCCCTGAATCTGCCCATCCAGAGGCCCAGGAACATCTGCTGCCGCCAGTGCACACAGCCTGATTCAAGTCCCTTCTAGCGGCCAGCGCCTCCCCGTACTTCCCACAGGCCTGAGATGGGCAGGGTAGGGGCCACCTCCGAGTCACAGTTGAGCAAAGAACACTTAGAGATTAGGGGACACTCAAGGTCACACAGCTACGTCCCACGAGGAGCAGGCTCTGCTGCCTGAGACTACTGTACCTCACACAGAAGGCTGCCTGCCTGGTGTGGGATGGCTTTGGCCTTGAGGGATGGTCACAGTTTGCACTCCTCAGGGTCTGGCAAGCAGAATCCGGTTACCCCAGCTGAGGGGCTGCACAGTCAGGTCATATTGCTCATATTGCTTAGTGTGGAGTCCAGACACCCTCTCTCCTGCTCTGAGCGTCACTCAGTATGGTAGGGCTCTCAGCCTGCCCTAGGAGGTTGGAGCCATTCTGTCTAAGCAAGGGGAGACACCAGTCCTGCCCAGTTCTATTCCTCAGGGACTGTGGGCTGGGCAGGAAGGCCCAAGTCCTCTTTTAAAGGAATAAGCTTCAGTCCCAGCCCAACCCCATGAACTAAAGGGGTGCTGTGAGCATGAATCAGCATCCCAGGGCCCTTAGAACACCACAGATGCTTGTCCCCAGCCAGTCCCTCCTATAACTGTGGGATGGGAGGGTAGGGACCAGATGGAATGTCTGCAAGGAAGGACTTAGAATCTTAGAAAATTCCCTCCCAGATGCAGGACCTCCTTGGGTTTCTGTAGGAACTGGACAAAGCTTTTAAGATACTTACCAAAAGGCTTGCAGTAGGAGGCACAAGGCTCTCTGGTACCAGACATGATCCTTCTGCTGCCGAGCCTTGAGCTGGTCTGGGTCTCTTGGGACAGTGGTCCAGCCTCAGTGAACTATAAGTGTGAGTCCTAATAGGCTCTTTACACACCTGATACCCACCCCCATTTTGAGCCACTCTCCGATAAAGACTTGGAATGTAAATTATGGGGCTGGAAAAATGGCTTAGTTGTTAAAAACACAGACTGCTCTTGCAGAGGACACAGGTTCAGTTCCCAGCACCCACAAAACAGCTCACAACTGCCTGTAACTCCAATCTGAGGCAATCCAATGCCCTCTTCTGGATCCTGTGGGTACTCTACACATTTGGTGTCAGATATCCATGCAGGAATAACACCCATACACAAAACCAAAAATAGATACTTTTAAAATTAGCTCTTATTTCCACTGCCTCAGTTTCTCCTAGAACTCCTTTCTTTTGCTCATAGTCTCTCAAAATAGAGTTCATGAACCTCATCTCTCACCATCCCTGACTCTTCCAGCTCTGCCACTAATCAGCCAGGCCACCCTACACATCTACCGTGCTCTGCCCACCTCAGAAGCTTGGCACACTATTCTACCACCCATCCAAGCCCCATAGTCAGGCCTCCCTGAGATGTCCACTCCAACGTCAGCTCAGTAGACAATTCCTCAAGGAAGTCCTCCGGACCCCAAGCTGGACCAGGCCCCCACCATGGACACCCTTATACCACCCACACCTTTACAGTATTCCTGAAACAGCACAGGCATACGTGGGTGGCTGACACCATCTGTCCCCTTGCTGTGTGGACCTGCACAAGCCCAGGCTCTGTCTGTGTCTTTCCTCATGAGGTCCCTGGAACCTAGCTCAGGGCTACCACAGTGAGGCACAGAGAGTATAGATGGAAGGATGGGTGAACGGAAACAGAAGCAGGAGCCAGAAGGTGGAGGTTGAGGTGAAATATATTGTCTCTGGGTGACTTAATACAGTGGAAGTAGCATCTGGGAGGAATCCGAAGACAGAGAGGAGGACTCTTTGGGTGTCCCGGCAACAGACTTTGGCAATGGCCTACCTGGGCTAGCACAACCTGCTCTATTTAAGGACATAGGCAGGAGTCAGGAGGAGTCTGGAGCCAGAGGCTGGGGAAGTAAGACAGTCAGATTAGCCTGTGGCTCTTGGAGCTTGTCCCTAGAGAGATGGGGAACTTTCTCAGGGCTCTGGACAAAGCAGTGGCTCTAACAGGTTTTCTAGAACAGTCTGAGCTTAGTGGGGCCTTGGCTGTTTTAGTTGCTGATGTGACCGCCACACTGGACTATCAGTGACTTTGTGTCTGACCTGCCAGCTCCCTCTAGCAGCCATAGAGATGCTCTCCAAAGCTGCTTAGGCCTTTCCTCTACTTAGAAAGTTCCTGTGGCTTCATGAGGACGAGGACTTAGAGCCCTCATGGAAGGATCCCAGACCCCTCAAAGCTGCCTGTCCTCGATACCAAGAGCCCTTGACCAGACGAATCCCTGTCGGATAGGTCATCCACACAATGGAGGACAGAGTGGTGTCCTTGGCCTGTATCCACTAGACTCCAGCAGCCTCCGGGAGGACAGCACCATCCTGGTTTCTAGAAGAGGGGAATAAAAACCTCTATCCTGAGTCCCCATTGAAGATGTTGTCTCAACACGGCCACCTCCCAGTCTTTCTTTCTGCACAGCCTCTCCAGCATCCAGACTTTGTTGAGCTCATAGGAGTCTGATCCAGAATGAGCTTTGCAAGGGCGGGCTCTTGGTTGGGTCTGTTTGTCCTACCCATGTACCCTGATGCCCAAATCTCCCCACAATTGGAAGGTTTCCCTCTTACAGATGAGGAAACCTGGATCAGAGGGGCTGGTGACTGGTCTAGGGACACTTAGCTACATCTGTGTGTACACACCTGTATACGCAGTACTGCCCAAACTGGAAACTAATGTTTCTGAGTCTAAATTTAAATTCACTGGACTCTGTCCCTGTCCCCAACGGGCTGAGGCCCAGGGCAGGTAGGCAGTGCAGCGGCCGGAGTACATAGGTTCCTAGAAGTGTCTGACTGGGGCTTAACCCTGGACCTGTTGGGCATGAAGCCGTTGCTAACCTTGTCAGGAGGCAGGTTCTGAGAAGGAGTGGATTGTCCCGGAACTGGAAATGCAGCTGTCACTGCATCTGTCCTGTCTGACAAGGTTCTGGTAAGTCCCTAAGAAACCTCAAGATGGGCAGTTTTGGAAATCATGGCTGCCTTATGTCCCTGGGATATGTCCCTGAATACCCAGTAAGTTTCCCAGATGTTTCTTAAAGATCAGCCTTCCCTGAGTTTTCCCAGCCAACACCTCAGTTGTGGCGGTGTGGATGCTTGGATTGCCAACCCAGAGATCGTGGTTTTCACGAAATTGTCCATGTCGGGATAACTGTCAAGACATACTGCAGGCCACCGGATGTTAATAATTCAGCGTGCTCACCGGGACAATTCAGGATTTTAAAAACATTTCCTTGGAATTGCTGTTCCAAATACTGTTAATGGCCAGGAGCCATCTCAAAGTGCTGGATAGCAGTTAATGGGCCAGTCTGGGTGGGGCTTAAGGTGGAGACAGAGGCCCGGGACCCACAGCCCATAACTCACTGGGGTATTCAGGTAAAGCCTACCTCGCCAGCAAAATGCCGTGAAAGCCACCCACCGCATTTTTGTCATGGTCCCCGTGAAGGTAAGAGAAGACCTCAGAGCCCAAAGAGGGCAAGAATCCAGCCCCAGACTAGGAACTCAGCCTCAAATGAGGTCTCAGGCTAGGGGACTCAGATGTCGATGGCTGTATGCTTACTTTGGGTAAGGAGTACCCCCACATGCGCACGTGAGTTTCTTCATCTGTAGCTTTGCTTATTTGTTCAGAGAACAAATATGTGCAGAGTTTTTGTTTAATATCCTGAAGTTGTGCGGCTGGGGTATGGCTAAGAGGTAGGATGTTTGTCTAGCATTGATATCCAGCACCTTTCCACACTTTCACATGTGCACGTGTGTGTGTGTGTACGCGCACGCACACACACCACACACACACAGGTGCTGGGATGGAGCATTACCAAGACAGTCCGAGTGCTTATTGTATAGCTCCCTGACAAATACAACCCACCACAAATGGTAATCAGCATTAACAGGAAAAATAAGGGACAATAAAGAGACAGGCGGGAGGGTGGGTATTAGAGCCAAGATAATCACAGGAGCTTGTCTGGGCAGGCGACAGTTAAATGGAGACCGGAGAGGGAGAGAGGTGGTCAGGACAGTAAAGAAGGGCAAAGGCCCTGGGGTGGGCCTGCCCTGCAGTGCTGGGGAAGCCAGAGGCCAGCAGGGGGTGGGGGCTGGCTCAGGTGAAGCAGTGAGGGGGGAGGGCTGAGTCACGAAGGCCTAAGAGTGATAGGAGTTACCTGGGGGTGGGTGGGTGCAGGGGGTGGGTGGGTGCAAAGCTATATTCTGTGGTTGTTGTTCTGTTTGGGGGGTTTTGTTTGTTTGTTTGTTCTGAGACAGGGTCTCTCTACACAGTCCTGGCTGTCTTGGAGCTCACTAAAGAGACCAGACTGGCCTTGAACTCACAGAGATCTGCCTACCTCTTCTTCCTGAGTGCTGGGACTCCTGAGAGCTCCACCAAGCTAAGGTATTCTTGTTTTTATTTTTAAGATCCTTTTAGGCTGAGGATGCAGTTCAGTTGGTAGAGTGTTTGTCTCCATGCCCTGGGCTCAGTTCTCAGCACCACGTCAGCGGGGTGTGATGACATACACCTGTAACCTCAGGACTAAGGTAGAGACAGGAGGATCAGAAATTCAAAGTCATTCTTGGCTACACGGGGAGTTAGAGGCCAGCCTGAGCTACACGAGAGCCTGTCTCATTGTTGACATATAATAAAATGAAAGGAGCCTTTAAAATTGGTTCAGTGGTTCATGTCTGGAACCCTGGCACTTGGGAGCTGAAGCATGGGCCAAAGAGCTCCTGTAGCCCAGACTGACCTCAGACCTGGTATGTGGCCAAAGATAACCTTGAACTGCCATCCTCTGGCCTCTGCTTTCCCTGGGCTGGCAGTACAGTGGTGTAGCATCACCCGCCACCCTCAGTGTAGGCGGTGCTGGGGATTGAACCCAGGAGTTCAATCACGCTAAGCAAGCACTCTACCAATTGAGCTTCATTCTCAGTACTATGGATTTCAGGTTTGAGTCACAGGGTACGTGGTGGGTTCAAGGCCATCCTGAGCAATATAAACCAATAATAAGTACATAAGGCTGGGGCGGCAGAGCTTAATTAGAGAACGCTTACTTAGTAAGCACAAGGCACTACGTACAGCCCATGGCACCCTGAAGCAAACACACAGCAAAATAATAAAGCATAAATTAAAAATATTCCTTAAAAATCCTCTAGGTTTAACCAGTTAAGTAAAAAAAAAAAACAAAAAAAATTAAACAAAACCCACCTCAGGGTAAAACCACATGTAACAGTGGGCTGCCGCTGCCCCTCTTCTGTCCTGTCCCCCCCTCCACTGCCCCCTCCTCTCCCCTCTACATATTGCTCAGGCTCACTTCAAACTGGAGAGCCTCCTGTTTCAGCCTCTCCTGAGCTAGATTTACAGGTGCACCTCACCACAGCAAGCCCTACTGTCTACTTACAAAAGGGAGGAAGGAGGGAGGGAGGGAAGAAGGAAGGAGGAGACACAATGTGTAACAACTCAGGTGTGGGTAAATTGGCTCTGATGAATGAAAATGGCAGGAACAGTGCCTCCTGCTCCCAGGAACACACACACACGGGCTCACACATACCCACTCTCCCACGCACTCACACTCACTCCCACAGCCACACACTTGCTCCCACACGCTCACAGACTTTCTCCTCTCCGCATTTTGTCTTGCACCTTTTCAATTCTGATCTCTGCGAATCTGTTACCTATACAGAAATCAGCTACCCTCTTTGGAAGCAAGTGATTCTTACCAAGGAAAAGGCAGACTGCACGCGGGAGGGCAGGTGGGTGCCTCCTCACCCAGGAGGACCCTGAGGAACAGACAACCTGGGAGCCAAGACTGGAGAGCAGGGAGCTGCCCTGTGGGAGTCGGGGAGGCTGTGGCAGAAGGTGAATTGTGCATGCGTGCACTTGCGGGGGGAGGGCGGTATCCACCTGCAGTTCTCAGCAACCGAAGGCAGAGGAGGGCCAGGAGTTCCAGGGCAGCCTGGGCTACATAATGAGAACTTGTTGGAACAAGTGGAGTGACTGGACAGGAAAGGCAGATCCGGGGTTCCTATGGGAACGACAGCTAGTCATGGAGGGATCTGAGGGATGGTCCCATCCAAGAATCCTAAGGTGTTCTGGAAAAGGATGTAGGTCATGTAGCCAGAAGCTGAGCTTTATGTCCTAGCTGGGCCACCTCCCAAGCATGGGCTGCCTGCCTCCTCAGGACAAGGT
Source organism: Microtus pennsylvanicus (assembly GCF_037038515.1). Taxonomy (NCBI): domain Eukaryota; kingdom Metazoa; phylum Chordata; class Mammalia; order Rodentia; family Cricetidae; genus Microtus; species Microtus pennsylvanicus. Next base: position 128,949,433 of record NC_134580.1, read on the forward strand.
CGCAGGGGGACAGGGCTCCCAAAGCTGGCAGAGTACGGTGTCAAGATCAGAAGCCCCACTCCTCCTGTTGAAAGCAGGCCAAGACAGCTGAGGCTACAGGAGACAGAAAGGCCTAGAGGCCGAGAGAGCAGGGTTGCCTTGGCTGCCCATGCCCCACAGTCCTGACTCTGGCCCCCTGGGCCTCGGCCATCTGGCTAGGCGGGCTCTGCTCTGGGTGCCCATCTGGACGCCAAGCTGACGGTACATTAGGCCTTTCCCAGCGACTGTTCAGACTCACTGGCTTCTAGTGGTTCCACTGGGATCAGTTTGGGACACTTCTCTCCCCATGTTCCCTGACAGAGAAAGGAATGGGGGATGAATCGTGTTCTCTCCAGCATCTCTGGGCAGGAACTTCCAGCCTCCACATACTGCCATCTCAGGAGCAGGAAGACAACTGAGAATTCGAGAAACCGAGATGTGGACAAGGGGACTGAGTGTCAACTACCAGAGGCTAGGATTAACACCCAGGACGGAGGTACCCAGGGGACCTGCCCCTCCCACCAAATCCCAACCCTACTGGCTTCAGATGCCTACAGGAGTCATGTGGCCAGGTCAGAGGTCAACAGAACAACACTCTTCTCCCAGGTTCAGAGCCAGGGGAGACCAGTGGGCTACCTGGAAGGCATCCATGGTAATGCAGCTTCCCCTCCCTGTAGGGTGCCTCTCTCTCTGTAGGGACTCTCCCTCCCTGTAGGGCCAACAATATCCTGGCTGGGGTGACATGCACAGCACCTGCAGCTCCAGCCTCTACCTTCAGCTCCAGCCTCCACCTGCAGCTCCATCTTCCACCTGCAATTCCAGCCTCCTCCTCCTGCAGCTCCAGCCTCCTCCACCTGCAGCTTCAGCCTCCTCTTACAGCTCCAGACTCCGCCTGCAACTCCAGCCTCCACCTGCAGCTCCAGCCTCCTCCTCCTGCAGCTCCAGCCTCCTCCACCTGCAGTTCCAGCCTCCACCTATCTGTCCTGTTGCTGAACACTCCCAGAGTAGTGGGCAGCTGGAGCGGGGTAGAGGTAAGTGGGGGTGGGGTGGGGGTGGGCTCAGTTTACTGGACCAGCCTTGGGAAGCCAGACAGAGAAGGAATGCTGTTGCCAGTCTTCTAGAAACTTCTCCAATTTCTGCAACTCCAGCAGCATCTGGAAGGAACCCAAGGCAGCCCCCCTAACCTGGTCCCTCATAAGTGCCAGCTGCCACATACACACTCAAGGGTCACTGCCACCCACAGTGATACCTTCTGCCCTTAGCTTGCTGGGAAATCCGTGGTGGTACTCCCAGGCCTGAGATGGGAGCCTCAGGCAACTTCATTTGGGTTAAGGGCTGCCCTGTCCCACCTGCCTTTCTTCCCTCCCTCCCTCCCCTTTCCTCCCTCCTTTCCTCTTTCTAGGAATCTCACAGAGAGAAACTGTAAACTTGTTGACACATACAAACAACTGGTAAGAAGAAAAGAGCATCAACTCCCCGCAAGAACTTTGTGGACTTCAACTCCAGTTGAGCTCCACCCAGAAGCCACTCCAGCCGCATCCTTACCTTTCTGTGTCTCCCAAAGGCAACCAACCCCTCTTGTCTTCCCTAAACACCTCGTGCTGAGGTCAACCCTCACTACCCCTCACATAACTATTAAAGCAGCTTCCGAGCTGGTCCGGGTCTTCCCATCCACCTTCCCCACATAGAAACCTATTGTGGCTTTTGGTGACCAGGTACTGATTCCTAGCCCTTCATGGTCCAGCTCAGCCTGGACTAATGCCTGGGTAATTGAAAATGTGGATGTTGATGTCTGCATGGTATGACCTTGGACAAGCCACTTAATATCAGAGCCTCGATCCCTCACCAAAAAAGCAAATTATTATGGGTGCTGGTGGCACAGGCGTGGCATCCCAGCACTTGGGAGGCAGGAGGATCATCCTGAGTTTGAGTCCAGCCAGGACTACACTGGAGAGGTATGGGGGGAGGAGGAAAGACACGGGCCTTTAAAGCAAATGTTTCTAAGGAGCTTACCCAGGCAGACCTGCAGTCAGTGGTCAATAAAGTTGCTACCTGATTTGTCCCCTCCTTCTACAAAACACCCTGCTGGCCTGTTTCCTGTCTCTCTGCCTACACAGATGCTGTATCCTCCACCTCAGCAGCCTGGTGGACTCCTGCTGACCCTCCAACACCCACTCAAGCAGTATCCTGACTGGCCTGGTGTGTGCTTCCTTCCTCAGCACAGGCTTCTATACACCGGCCAACCTGCTGAGCTGGGATTTTTCCATTTTCTTCTTGAACCTTCAGCTCACACTATCAGGGAGGGCTAGGGTAGCTGGGGAAGGGTATGAGGAAGGGAGAAGGAAAAGGCAGAGAGAGGGGCTGTGTGCTGGGCCAAGGCAGAAGATGGCTCTCCACTGTTAAATCATTCATTCGTTCACTTGTTCACTCTAAGAACACAGATGACCCTGTCTTAGTTAGGGTTTCTATTGTGACAAAGCACCGTGACCAAAGCAACTTGGGGAGGAAAGGGTTTATCTCAGGTTACAAGTCCCCATCGGAGGGAGTCCGTCATGAAGGGAAGTCGGGAAGAACTAACGGCAGGAACCTGGAGGCAGGAACGAAAGCAGAAGCGTGGAGGATCACTGCTTACTGACCTGTCCCCCGTGGCTCTCGTGGCTTTTCTTCCTTATACACCTCAGGACTACCTGCCCAGGGACAGCACCCAAATCGATCACTAATTAAGAAAATGCCCTGCAGGATTGCCTACAGGCCAGTCTGATGGGAGGGGGGCATCTTCTCAATTGAGCTTCCTCTTCCCAGATAACTTTTGTCTAGCTGACAAAAAAAAAAAAAAAAAAAAAAACAGGTCAGAGCTAAGCACTGCTTGGGACTCCCACCCAAGGTCTCAAGGTTCTTAAAGATCCAGGAACCCAGCCCAAACTCAGTCTCCTGTGTCTCCAAACCCTGATCCCTCTTCAGTTCCTCCAGTGACACTCTCCTGTAGAATGTTCTTTCCAGGCCTTAGAGCCAGGCTCCAGCTCAGCTCAGGCCTATTCTCACTGCCTTCTACTTTCTCCAGTCTATACACCTCCAACTGGTGGCGCTGCTGGGACTCAGACTCATGGGATTAGCCTATTAGCACCCACCTCCTCACTGCACTGTGAATTCCCACATCCCAGAGCCTGCCCAGCCCAGCCCAGCCCAGCTGGCGAGAGACCAGAAAAACCTTAGGGGGCTAGAGAGCCAAAGGAGCCTAGGTAAACATCGAGGCCTTCCTTCCCGTTGTAACACAATACTAAAAGACACCTATTCTAGCTGCAACACTGACTCACACTCCCCACGAGCCAGGTGCCACCCTCTCCAGTCTGCTCTCTTTAATCCCAGCACTGTCTGCAGGGACGATCCTGCTCAGGGATGGTCTTGCAGATAAGAAAACCAGAGATCAGAGTGATTCGGTCGCCTGACAGCAGAGTGCGCTCACCACTGTGCAGCACAGCCAGATAGCTTGGAGGGAGGGGCTAAAGGACTCCAGGCACGGGCAAGGCAAGGGCAACGAGGCTGAATCAAGACGTCTCTTTGACCTCGATTTTGCTGCCTATAAAATGAGCATAAACCAATCCCTCCCTCTAATCCAACTTCTACAGGAGGAAGGGAGGCGGGGCCTCCTACGATCGAGTGGGGGGGGTGATTTGGGGGTCCCAAGGCCCTCTGCCTCACAGGCAAACCCCCCAGACAGAGCCAATCCTGCCCAAAACAACTCTGTGCCTGTTGTGAGAGGACCTGGGTGAGTGAGCCATAAACATCCTTCCCCAGGGAACGCCAGCAGCCACAGGGGTGTTGCCTTCTGGAGAGGGATGGCATTGTGGGTGGTAAGATTAGCTGTCCTGGGTCCATGGCCAGCAGCTGAAGAGGGGGACATGCATGGGCCCAGCTAAGCTCTAAGTACTGAGACTCTGGGCTCACCTGCCCCCCATACCTGCTCTCCCTGCCCCACAGGCCCTGGCAAAGGGAATAGTGCTTCTCCTGACCCTCCCCTGGGCTGTGCCAGCCTCCCTGCGCTGTGCCAGCCTCCCGGTGCTGACAAAGCCTCCACCCCCGCCCCTGGAGATGGGTGGGCCAGTGATGGTGCCAACAGAGAGAGGTGGGGGCTGTGCCTACGGCTACCCTCCCCGACCTTCCCAAGGCGCCCATGTCTCCCCCTGCCCCTTGGCCGCGGCTGGGGCGCCAGCCCCGTTGCTATGGCTGCCGCTCTGAGGAGGCTGCAGCTGGGTAATTATTGCGAACATCCATCCTGCCTCCGTCCCGCCCCAGAGCTGGGTAGCTAGCTGGTGGCCAGGGCCAGGACAGCCCCTCCTGGGCTCCCCACTGGCCACACCCAGTTAGCCTGGCTAGGTGCCCACTGAAGAGGAAGGGAGAGAAGACATGCAGACAGAACAGACAGACCAAAGGAGCCCCAACTCAGAACTGGCCAACCAGACCAGCTCTTTTTTTTTTTTTTTTTTTAAGCTGCACATGAAGCCAGCCTGAGAGCCTCCAGGGGCGAAGGGAAGCTGTCCCTGCCTTTCCCGGGTAGGGGAGCCTGTGGGAGTGTAATGACTCTGGCCTCTCACACAGCGACTGTCCCACTGCACAAGGAGTCCCCTGGGGCCCCGCTGCAGGGCTCTGCCACCTCCTCCGCCCCAGAAGCTTGCCCTGGCCCTGGTGTCTAAATATAGCTCAGTCTGGCTGTGCTTGAAGTCACATAGACTCCTAACTGCTCCGGGTGGCCATGCGGAGAGTGGCGAGGGGTGTCTACGCACAGTCAGCTGTCCAGCACACATCTCAAGAGTAGCAGGAGGTGCACCCAGCCAGGCTCAGTGCACCTGGGAAACCAGGGTGCTCTTGCCTTACAGGCTCACAGTCCCCCCAGACCTGCACAGATAGGACTTAAGTTCACTCTCAAAGAGAAAGGGGTCTCCTCACCCAGTCAGCAGGGGACAGCAGGAAAGAGGGGCCTGAGGAAGGCTCGACAGAGGCAGAAGGACAGGTCAGAGTAGAGGGAAGGACAGATGGCCTAAGGGAAGAGACCCTGGGATGGCTTCCTGTGATAAGGCGTGGGGTGTACCACAGCAGCACGTGGGCTCTGGGACAGTAGCTGGATCAGAGGGCAGCAGAGTACAAGGACACTATCTCCCTCCCCTCGGCCTCCCGGTGCTCGGCACGGGCTGACCTTGCAGGGTACTTGGCAGGGGACGTGTGCCCAGATCCTGGTATCTAGGGGTTCCTGAGGCAGAGTGGACATGGAGCGGACCCAGGAGAAGTAGGGAAGGTGGCAGGGGAGGGTAGTGGGTCACAGAGGAAGAGGAAGAAGAATGGACAGGATGTGGGGGTGAGAGGCTGCGTTTTCTCCCCCTCCCCCTCCACGGTCACCATGCTGCCTAGTTTTGTGTCCACTTGACACACACGCTAGAGTCATTTAGGAAGAGGGAACCTCAACTGAGAAAACACACCCACCAGCTTGCCTGGGGGGGGGCATTTTCTTGATAGCTGATTGATGGGGAGAGCCTACTTCACTGGGAGTAGTGCCACCCCTGGGCGGGTAGTCCTGGGCGCTAAAAAAGAAAGCTAGGGGAGCCAGCCATGAGGACTGAGTCAGGAAGCAGCCTCCTCGGCTTAAGCTCCAGTCCCTGCCTCCAGGTTCCACCCTAACTTCCTGCCCTGACTTCCCTCAGAAATGGATTGTAGTCTGAGGTGACAGAAACGCTTTCCTCCCCAAACTGCTTTTGGTCCATGTGCTCTGTCACAGCGATAGAAACCCCAACAAAGATAGAACAGGGCCTGGGGTGGGGGGCGGATATCCACTCTGCTGAAGGAGAGCCCAGCCTGGTGCTGGTGGGTGTAAAGGCCCTTGGGGGGGGGGTGTCTACTGAGCCCCAAACCCCAGGGCTCCAGCCTTTGGGATGGGGCATCTCAGTTTTCATGTTCGTTAGCTGTCACTCCTGTGGTCACAACAATGAATCTTCCCGACTATAAAGCCCTTTCCGATCCCACAGCTCAGGCTAGCTTCCAGCAGCCTGGACACTAGACAGAAGAGGGAGCAGTCACCCCAGACTGGGAAACTGAGGCTTGTTGAAGTGAGGTGAGTTATCCAGGTAGAGTAGGGAGAAGGATGGATGTCAAGCACCCATCACTGGGAGCTGCAGTGGGGAGAATACAGTAAAATTCAAACTTCTTGCCAGTCCCTCTGGTCTGGGCAGGGCCCCACACTCTTTAGCAGTAAGGTGACTAGGAACACAAGCCAGAGGGTGAGGAAGGGGGCGGGAGACAAACAAGGCCCTTGGGAACTGTCAAGTCAGATTGTCAGTTCTGTCCTACAGATCAGAAACTAAGGCGAGGGCAGCCCCAGATCCAAAGCCTACTGCACTTCCCAGCTCTTGGCTAGCAGAGTCTGGGTGACTAGGGTCAGCACAAGGTGTATTGTGTGTGTGCAGGAAGAACTGTGTTTCTGTGTAGGAGAGTTCTGAGCTGGCCGCGTCTACAGGGAACTGCACGCCATCTGAATCACGAGTGGGGCAGCAGGGCACGCCACAAGTCAGCACCACCAGCCATTGCGTAGAGATATTTTGTTTGTGTTTTAACAAATAAAGCTTGCCTGAAGATCGGAGTGCAGAGCTAAGCCACTTGAGGTCAGGCAGTGGCGCACACCTTTAATCCCAGGACTAGTGAGACAGAGGCAGGGGGATCTCTGTGAGTTCAAGGCCACCCTAGGCTACACGAGATTGAATCTGTCTAAAAGAGAAACAGAGTTCACACAAAGGTGATCCCAACACTTGGGATCCCATGCCTTTAATCCCAGCTGTAGGGAGGTGGAGACAGGAGTGATATGGCTGGGTGGAGAGAGGATTATAATAAGGCGGGAGGAGACAAGGGTCCAGTGCAATCTGAGGTTTGGTGGAGACAGATGCAGTCTGAGGATGCAGTCTGAGGTAAAGTCTGGGAATTCTGTCTGAGGACAGGAGCGCCCCTTCAGTGTGAGCATTGGTAGAGGTCTCTCTAGTGGCTGATCACACTGCTTCTCTGACCCTTCAGTGTGAGCATTGGTAGAGGTCTCTCTAGTGGCTGATCACTCTGCTTCTCTGATCCTTGAGATTTCACCCCTAATATCTGACTCCAGCTTTTATTATTAAGACCAGTTAGAATCTGGGCTACACATTTATAGGGTTCACATTCATCCAGATGACAATGTGTGCCAGGCAGCATTAACAGAAGAGGTGGGGCCGGATGAGCAACAAAGAATGCCTGACACCAAGCATGGTGGTGTACCCCTCAAATACCGGCCCTCTGACATGGGGACAGCCTGGTCTACACAGTAAGCTCCGGGTTAGCCAGGACTACACAGAGAAACCCTGACACCTCTGCCCCCTCCCGCAAAATGGTGCTGTGGGGGGTGGGGTGGGGTGCAGCTGGAGAGACGGCTCAGTGATTGAGAGAACTCACTGTTAAGAGGACCCAGGCTCAGTTTCCAGGCACCTATGCGTGTCCGGTAGCTCACAAGCACCTGTAATTCCGGTTCCAAGGGATCCGGGCACCTGCACGCAAGTGCTTCACCACAGACTCTCAAACACACACATTCATAAACACATTCAAGGCCGGGCGGTGGTGGCCGCCTTTAATCCCAGCACTTGGGAGGCAGAGGCAGGCGGATCTCTGGGAGTTCGAGGCCAGCCTGGTCTACATGAGCTAGTTCTGGGATGGGTACCAAAGCTACAGAGAAACCCTGTCTCGAAAAACAAAACAAAGCAAAACAAAAAACAAACATAAACACACTCAATAGACAACTACATTATTAATTAAAAAAAAAAAAGAGTACCTGGATACTAAAGAGATGACTCAGCAATTAAGAGCATTTGCTGATCTTGCAGAGGACCTGGGTTCTGTTCCCGAGCACCCACATAGCACATAACTGAGGATGACACCCGTTCCAATGTCTCTGACGCCCTCTTCTGGCCTCCACAGGCACTGCATGCAATATGCACAGGTAAGACACTCATATATATGAAATAAATAGAAATAAAATTAAAAAAGAAAAAAAACAGTGCATTTCATGCACTAAGGCTTGTAGATACAGTATCCAGGATGTCCCATCGTTTCCCCTCCCCGCAAAGCTGGGGGAAGAGTGTCATGTGTGCTGAAATACCTTACACTGAGCCACACACCAAGCCTTTAATTCCTTTATGGCTGTCCCTTTTCAGGAGGTCTCTACTCTGAAATTTCTCTGTGAAGAAGGTCCTATTGTCTCTACATAGAGATGGAGAAATGAAGGCTCCGTGTTTTGGTTCCTTTTCTGTTGCTGGACAGCACATCCTGACGGGAAGCATCTTATGGGAGAAGAAGGGTTATTGTAGCTCACGGTTGTAGTTACAGTCCGTCATGGCAGGGAGGTCAAGGCAGCAAGAACTAACGGCTAATCACATCACTCCACGGTCCAGAGCAGAGAGGAAAGAGGCCATGCCCACACTCTGTTCACTTTCTCCGCTCCTACCCAGTACAGAACCCAAACCCAACTCAAGCCTTCCACTTTTGGACTGGATATTCCCACATCAATTAATGTACCCAAGATAAAGCCCTTCCAAGCAGACACGCCCACTGGCCAGCCTGATCTAGATGATCCTTATTGAGACCCTCTTCCCAGGGGACACTTCCATCAGCGAGTTGTGGCAGCCCACACATTTATCCCCAGGACTCTGGAGGCAGAGGCAGGTGGATCTCAGCAAAGCTCAGAAAGCCTGGACTACATAGTGAAACTGTCTTGAAACGGAAACAAGAAAAAAATAAAACAACCAAGAAGAAATCATCACACTCACAGCCTGTGGCTGCCTTCTCCTTTCCAGCACCCAGAACCCGTCATCGTCATTCCCCAAGGCCCACCAAGTGATCCTCCCTTTCTCCTCCCAGCCTAGGGTCCAAGGCCAGCCCTGATGGTCCTTAAGAAGCCTCTAGTGTTTTTCCACTGCCTCAAGCACAGCTCTTGCAGCCTCTGCCATCCCCACCCATTGCCCACTAACTAGGAGCACACTGGGCACTCTGATCCTACTTTCTGCCTGGAAAGCTCAAGTCAAGTTCATCGAAGCACCCCTGACACCGACCCGTCCTCTCTGTCCAATGGCCAGAACATCTTCATGCTTCTTTGTCCCAAATCATTTGTCCCTCTGTACATGTTTTCATCTACTCTCCATCTGTCCTCTGTCCCTCATCCAGTTTCCCTTTCTCTTCCCTCCCCCACCGTCTCATTTTCCTGTAGAGTAGATTCATTGCTGCTCCAAGCACTCACGGGGAGTCCCTAGTCTTCGCCTTGTGCCCATGAAGACCCAGCCTAGCACCCTTGTAACAGACTGGCTGGAGGTGATGGCGTCCGTGTCTTTAGGAGTTTGAAAGCGAGTGATGACAGCCGAGCCAGTGCTGGAGCTCTCCGACCACAAATGAAAAGAAGATCAAGCCCGGCCTTGAGCTACCCTGTGTTGCCTTCACACCACGGTACCGGCCTGGTCTCCTGTCATCCAGCTGTGCCATCACACGGAGACCCGGGCCAGGCTTGGCTTCACCATCAGGTGGGGATCACTACCAGTACAGCTTTTCTTCACTCTGTTCCTGCTACCTGGAAAGTTCTCCCCACAGATCCTGCCCCCCTGGGAGTCATACTCCCGCCGCCCCTTCTTATAGGGGCATTGCAGACATGAGTAGATGTTCTAGCACACATCCCAGTGCTTGTGGCCACTGGTCCCGTGGCTGTGGCCGTGGCTGTGGCTGCTCGGGTCCGAATTCTGTGAATGCTGGTAGGAGATAAGCCTGGTATAGGTCACCATGTGCTGATAGGACAGGATGCTAGGAGACTAGGTCCACACTGTGCCTTGCAGGGTTGTCATAGCTGAACCTTGCTCGGCCTATCCTGTGAGACCATGCTGCTCCTCAGAGTGAGCAATCATGGCACCTGCTCTGGGCATGAACTGGCCAGCACTGAGGGGTCCTTTGGCCCCCTTTGTTGCCCCCTTCTCAAGTCCTCCCTCTTTGCCCCCCTCCTTTCTATCTCAGCCTTTGTGACAGGAAGTCAGGCATCCAGGGCACTGAGACACTGAGGACTCCTAGAGGGGCAAGCCATCCCCAGCCCCATTCTTTGTGAAGGAACCACAAGCAAATGTCCCTTACGTGCAGAGATGTAAAGAGAGAGGACTTCCTCCCCTTGCTGCTGAAATCACCCCAAGCAGGAGGTCACAGACCCTTCCTATGGGGAGGGCAAGCCAAGATGCCTGGAAGGTTATCTGGCTTTTAAAAGTCAAGCCAGGGGGACTGGTGAGATGGCTCAGTGGTTAAGAACACTGAAAGACCCGGGTTCGAGTCTTTGCCGTCACGTCATGCTCACACCCATCTGTAACTCCAGTTCCGGGGAATGCGATGTCCTCTTCTGGCTTCCAGGCATGCATGTGATGTACATACATACATATAAGCAAAACACTCATACACATATAAAATAAAATTAGAAAAAAATTTTAAAGTCAACCCAGATCCAAGAGTGGTGGTGTATACCTTTGATACCAGCATTCCAGAGACAGAGGCAAGCAGATCACTGAGAGTTTAAGGCCAGCCTGGTCTACATAATAAGTTCTAGGCCATCCAGAGCTGCAAAGTGAGACCCTACTTCAAACAAACAAACACCAAAATTGTCAACCCAGAGCCCTGACATGGCTCAGCAGATAAAGTGGCTTACAGCCAAGCCTGATGACCTGAGCTTATTCCTCAAGATCCACATGGTAGGAAAGACCCAGCTCCTGTGAGTTACCTCTGACCCCACCTACATGGCATAGCACTTGAAAATGCACACCCATAACAATAATAATAAATAAATAAATATCATTTAAAAATGTCTTAAAGTCGTCTCAGCATACCAGATGCACTGGTCCATGCCTTATAGGAAAGCTGAGGCAGGAGAACCCCTCGACTCCAGGAGTGAACGGCATAGGGTGGACATCAGATATTGTGGAGGGCAATTTGCTTTGAGTGCCCGTGCACTTTGAGAAGTCAGGGGTTTAGCGAGCACCAACTCCTTCAGCTCGCAGTGAAACTGCAACGAAACTTGCAGAAGCGAAACAGTGGGAGATGAGTTAAATATTTACTGACCACAAACTGGACAGATCTGGGAGTGCAACACAGTGGTAGAGCCCTGGCTCAGGGCACACAGAGGCCTGGGCTCCATCCCCAGCATTCCAAGGAAGAATAAATAAAGTCAGGATGAGAACAGAGGAATAAGGGATCAGCTCACGTCATGGAACGGTGCACAGACTCTGTACAGTGGCAGGCACCTATAGTCCCAGCTATTTGGGGGGCTGAGGCAGGAGGGTTACTTGAGCCTAGGAATTTGAGACCAGCCTGAACAACACAGGAGGCACCCCGCCTCAAAGGAAAAGGAAGGCCAGAGGAGGAAGAAGAGGAGGCAGAGGAAGAGGACTCCCCAACTACAACAAGGAAGTGACTGTATATGTAATGACACACACAAAAATGTCCGTGAGGTGTCCAGTGAAATATAGGGCATCTTGCATCTAACGTCTAACATGGGTGTTAGTGTTTCTGTGAGAAGCATGCCTAGACAGACATGTACACATAATACCAGGACCTGGACCCAGACTTGGATAACACAGGTGTAACATGAATGGCTATGTGCCCACCACAGAAAAATGTATATGCTTCTCACCAACTAAAAACATTTTGAGGGGCAGAGTTCAGGAAAAAGTTGATTGGTCTTTATTGGCTGTATTATATTAATGTTTGAGATTTTACAATGAGATTTTCCTGAAGTATATATGATGCTAAGAACTTCAAAAAACAGAGCTGGGTGGTGGTGGCACATTCCTTTAATCTCAGCACTTGGGAGGCAGAGGCTGGCAGGTCAAGGCCAGCCTGGTCTACAGGGCAAGTTTCAGGAGAGCCAGGGAAACCTATCTCAAAAAGACAAAATGAAAACAAAGAACTTTAAAAGGAAAGAGCCTGACCACATGGCTGGGAGTTTGAGGCAGGATGAGGTCCAACAGGACCTGGGAGTCAGCATCTTTATGAGTCAGGCAGGCAGGCCTGGGTGTCTCAGGTTGACCAGGACCATCTTCCTAAGTCAACTAAGGGGGTAACAGCAGCGTATTGCCCTGTAGGGTGGGCCCACCTCCATCCCTCCAGGCAAGGCGGGCCTCTGTGACAAGAGATGACCCTGGACATGTATGCAGAATAGTGACCTGGTCCCCACGGCGCCCCCCAGCCCCGCCTTCCAACCAGATGCTGTGTGAAGGACGCAGCTCTCCTCCCAGCTTGTCTTCCCCTTGAGCAGTCATGTCCTTGTATCTGCTGCCCCCGGGGCCTCCTCCCCAGGAGGAAAGAGCAGCCCATCTGTGTCCCTGAACACCCAGAAGTCAGCAAGTCAGGGGTGAAGAATGCGGAGACTTCCCATGGGGCACCCCTGGCTCCTGGGACCTAATGAGCCTGCTCCCCCTCTTTTTGAGACAGAGCCTTATATATTCAAGGGCTCCAACTCTTTGCAACCTAGAAAGACTTTGAACTTCTTTCTCATCCTTCTGCCTCTGCCTCCCAAGTCCTGAGATTGGAGGAGTATACCACCATACCCAATTATGCCAGGTTGGCATGATTAAACCCAGGTGCTAAGCAAGCACCCTGCCAACTAAGCAATGTCCCTAGCCCATAAGCCCCCCTTCCTTTTTTGACTTGGTAACTTTGACCATTTAATTTTGTACGGAGTGGGGTTTTGCTGCATATATGTTGGGGGGCAGTGTTCTAACAGACTTTGCAAACAAGGGGTTTATAAAGTAGGAACCATGCAAAGGGCAGGGGCTTCCTCAACTTCCTCCTGACACCAGTGCCCTGTGTGTGTACATGTGTGTTCACATGTGCACGTGTGTGTTCTCGCACTTGTGTCTAGTGTGGCATACCCCAAATACTGTTTTTATACCTTGTTTTTCTCACTGAAAGTACTTATCTCCACTTCATCCACGGGGGGGGGCATGAGAACTGGCTCATTCTTCTGCCTGGAATGCCACGCCAATCTAATGCCCTTCACAGTCGGTGTAACCAGCTGGGCATGGTGCCTGGGCAAGTGGAGTCAGGGGACCCAGAGTTCAAAGCCAGCCCGGGCTTAATAGCAAGACCCTACTCTAAATAAACAAGCAAACAAAGATTTATATAGCCAGAATTTTGTATTGTGGTCTTTCCAGCATGCCAGCCCCCTTGACAGACAGATGGATGCCTGTTACAGACAGATGGACCCTTATTACAGAAAAAGGGACCTAGGGTGATCATTCCTCTGTCCAAGGAAAATCACAAAAGTTGGCCCTCCCCCAAAGGGCACTGGAGGGGAAGACACTCTCCACTACCCTGTGGTTGGCTAGCACAAGCCTAGTGTCCACTGATGGGGACGCTTCTCTCTGGGGACAATGACATCAGCTACTCACTAGCATGCACCTCATTTGTTCTCAAACACCCACAGCAGTTTGGCAGGGGAGTACTATGAACAGGGCTGCAGCGGCAAGCCCAGGGTCCAGCTAAACGCCTGTTGGCTGCGTCCAGCAGCCAGCTTCCTCTCAGGCTCTCCTGGGCCCATAGCTGGATTCCAGGAAGTGTTTGAAGGGAGAAAGTGGAGAAAGGATAAATAGTTACTACCCTGGTTTGTGTTTGGTGATGGTGTGCATGTGAGGGGTGTGTTTGGGGAGGGGGGTTGATGGTGATGACGTAAGTGTGTGTGTTTGACGGTGGTGGTACTGGTGTGTATCTACCCTCTACCCTCCTGGTCTCTTAGCATGCCCCCCCCGCCACTGCCCGCCACCACCACCACCATCAGGGTCATGTTGTCATGTCCACTCTGGCCTCTCCCAGATGCTTTTATCTGCAATAAACTTTCTCCTCCACCACGCCTAGGAGCAGTCATGTCCTTCCTTTTTATTTCTTCTTTTCATTCACACATCTTCAACCATATCCTAATTTTTTTGTGGAAAAAAAAAAGAGCATGGACAAAGAGAACTTAGGCTGTCAAACAGCTTGTAAGCAACAGACAGGATTTGGACTTACGTTAGGGGCTCCAGGATTTGGGGTACTTTTCCTTCTATAGCATGCTTGGCCTTGGTCCCCTCTGGTGTTTTGGACCTCTGCTTTCCCACTCAAGAAGGCATCCCTGGTCCCCAGCGCTTGGATCTCTCCTAGGAGAGTCAGTTTCATTTCTGCATTCATTTCTCCTCTTCC